>NC_139682.1:36963707-37674637 GCF_964106915.1 Podarcis gaigeae | reverse complement strand
ACGTGGCCAGCGTGACATCGCTGCTCTGGCCAGAGCCAGAGCCGCACACGGAAACGCCGTTTACCTTCCCGCTAGTAAGCGGTCCCTATTTATCTACTTGCACCCGGGGGTGCTTTCGAACTGCTAGGTTGGCAGGCGCTGGGACCGAACGACGGGAGCGCACCCCGCCGCAGGGATTCGAACCGCCGACCTTTCGATCGGCAAGCCCTAGGCGCTGAGGCTTTTACCCACAGCGCCACCTGCGTCCCTATAAAGTCATAGATAAAGTCATAGCCACCAACAAATTATTGGGAGAACACCTGTGCAACAGAACTTGCATTTGATGCCATCTAAATTTGTTGCTGAATGCAAGCCCCACTGGGAGTCAAGGAGCAGGACTTGGCTTGTAGCCAAACATCAAAATCAAGACCTACTGCTGAGGAACAATTGGGAGTACATGGTTTAGGTTGCGCTTCCAATTGTTCCTTTGCAATGGGGTATGCACTTGATGCTTTTTAAATTCAGTACCAAATGCAAAGCCTGTTGTCTTCTGGTGGGCTCCAATCCACCTGACATTAGTATATGATGCCACACTGGAGAAGTGGCCAGTTTTTGATCTGGCACACCAGATCAAATACACTCCTATATTAATCAAATTCAAAAATAGTAGGCTAGGAAGAAGACTTTAATAAAAATATTTCCTCAGGATACAGCTGGTCACAATTCCAGGATATGGAGTTCAGCAGTTCCTTAGGAGGCCTGCCTATAGAATAGTTCCCCAAGAATATATGCATTTTGGCTGCTATAACCTGTAATTTAGTGGAAGGATCATAGTTCAGTGTTTCGTAAGTCGAATGTCCCACATTCAACCCCTGCCATCTCCAGTTAGAAGGACCTCCGGAAACAGGGCTCAGAAATGTCCTGGAAAGGTTCTGACAACCGAAACAAACCAGCATTGTACTGTGGTTTGATCAATATAAGCAGTGCTATTTTTCAGGGGGCACTCAGGGGGACGCATACCCCTAAAGATTCTGTGAATCTTTCTACTTTTGTCCATTTACTGTATTTATTTTTCCTGATTTGAACTATAAAATGGTGATTTTCTTGAGTCAAAATGAGAGTACCCCTAAACATTTATTTTTTTAAAAAAGCACTGGTTATAAGGGAGCTTCATAGACATTCACATAAAATATTTTACACGTGTAAGGAATTTGTCAACTAAGTTAGCATTCCATCCAACACAGGCCATGTATTTGGTTACAAACCAAATGAACCATGAAACATGTGGTGAACCCTGAAACGATGAGCTCTGTGGTGCATTGTTTTGCTTTCCTGCCTTTGTGCTGAACCCTGCCTCTCCTCATTCCTTCCAAACAGCCAAGGATTTCATTTGTCACTTACTGGAGAAGGATCCAAATGAGAGGTTTACCTGTGAGAAGGCCCTCAGGCACCCCTGGTAAGACGAGTGCTGCTAGTAGAATAAAAACATGCAACTCCACATCGTAGAGAAATCGTAGTGGTCATGGCTCATAAGACAAAATTACCTTCTATGAGATCTCAGTTTGCCGGAAACTGCAGGTGGGAAAATATGGATAGGGAATTGTTTTTCTTTAAGAATGTACATGCTGTACCTTGGGAATTGTAGTACAGTATGTGCTGTAAAGTGAGAACTGGAGAGGATTCTTACCGCCTTACTAAACTTCAGTTCTGAGGATTCTGGCAATTAAAATAGTATAAAACTGGTGTTAGCTTTTAGTGTAGATTGTTGAGGTTGTTATGGTGAGCCTTCTCAAGCAAGGGAGCAATTGAGCTGAGCCTCACAGGGGCAGACAGGCTTGTGGTGTGTTCTAAGTTCTCCCCAGGATAACCATTAAAGCCAGTAGACCCTTCAAAAAGCTAAGAATTACTCCATCAGCCCTGTGTACCGAACAATATAAAGAGCAGTTTTGTTTGTTTAAAAACATTTACAAACAGCTTAATAGTTCAAAAACCTCTAAGCAGTATACAACGTTTAAAATGGCCAATATAATTTACACAAGAATGCAACCTAAAACCAATAAAACAGGAATATCAAAGCATGAAAAAACAAATGAAACAATAATTCAAGGGAATATAATGATCATTTGAGTGGCTTCCTGCTCAAACCAAATCCTTTGAGAGGGGCATGTTCACACAAAATAAGGTACGTTGGTTGCACCTCCCTGAGTTTGTCAAAAACTGAAAAAGAATTATATGGTTTTATGATTCTATAGTTCAGAAGATCCACAGATTGTACAGTTTCACTGAAGCAGCCCCAGTCATTCTCTGCTCTAGTTCCTATAAGTTAGATCAGGGTAGTCCAGTGCGTGACTCAAGGGTCACTTGTGGCCCTCAGGGGCTTTTTTGGGTGGCCCTCAGCAACATTTGATGCCCCCAGCCCAGCCCTCATGCTGCCTTCCCAAAGCCTGGTAAGGGGGATCCTTTGGGAAGAAGGTATGAGGGCTCTGACAGGGTCATAGAGTCCTTCTTCCCAAAGCCTAGTTAGTGGTTTTCCAGCTTTGGGAAGGAGGTAGGAGGGCTCTTGGACCGTGCCTGAGCTTCACGCCTCCTTCCCAAAGCCCAGTGCCTCACTTAGCCACCTTCAGGAAGGCAATTCAAGGACTGGGATGAGGGCATGTCAAATTTTGGCCTCGCTCCCCCATCCCCTGGCGCCACAAGGCCCATGGGTTCCATGTCAAAGTACTCTTGTGGCCCATTTGGTATGAAAAGATGGGTCACCTTGAATTAGATCTACCATTTGGCATGGCTGTTTACTGTGAGGACAGCCAGGGAGGGGACATCCTCCTCTGACCATGCTCAAACACTGAAGAATTTGTTTATATTGTGCTCTATTGCCTTTTCCCTTTTGGGTTTAATTACTACTGATTGAACATACAAAGGCATTAGCTAACTGTTGCAAGAATGCAAAATGCCTCACAAACACCATCTGCCTTTCTGCCTGTTATTCCTCTCCCTCTGTCTGCAGGATTAATGGAAACACAGCTCTCCACCGTGACATATATCCATCTGTCAGTGCACAGATCCAGAAAAATTTTGCTAAGAGCAAGTGGAAGGTAAGTTGCTTGGTGCTGCTATCCAAGCGTATTACGATACCCAAGGACATTCAGTTCAGTGTCTAGCAATGAATAAATACCCCAAAGAAAGATTTCCCAGCTAAGACACTCCTCCTGGAACTCCCCTAAGCATTAGTACTGGCATACCAGAAGACTTAATATGGATTTGGCCCTGCCATGTTGTACAATGTCCCTCATTAATGGCAGAATTGTCATACCAGAGAAATAAAGGACTGACATTCATTTTAGGAGTTTAACTTTCCCCTGTGTTAGGCCTTTATGGCAGCTGCTCTATATACCAATTTTAGATTGGTATCCAAAATGCACTTTTCACTTCTGAGCATGTCTGCATGGGATTGCATTGCCCTTGTGCAAAGTGGTTTGTAACCTTTGCCTTTTATTTATTTGTTCTATTTAGTGGATAAAACATTTAGTCATTACAAACCTTTGAGCACTTTTGCAATGAACATGAGAAGCAGACCCCATATCCACACTCTGTTGGCTGGAGCTGATGACAATTGTAGCCCAGAAATCTGGAGGACACTGGGTTGCCAAAGGTGCCATATTCAAATAAACATGGGATCTCCAGGTTTTCCTGTTACTTCTGTCTGTACTTGAGGGAATGGGGCGGGGAGAGCAGGAACCTGATTCTGCTTCCAATGTCACTCCAGAAAGAATTCCAAGAGCAGAGTAGCATCTGAACAGACTTAATGTTCAGTAGTCCGGTAGGCACTCTTACAAAACTTGTTATCTTCTTTTTTGCTAGCAAGCCTTCAATGCTGCAGCTGTCGTACACCACATGAAGAAGCTCCATATGAACTGCCACCACCCAGATACCAAAACCAAAAGCAGTCTCCCGCTCATAGAAGTGCAAAATGCATCAAGACCCAATACTCCATCAGTCGCCAGCCACGAAGAACCAAATCGAGAGGCCAAGATGCTGGGGCCTGTGCTATCATGCCAGAACACTTTGGAGCTTTCTAATCAGCAAAGCAAGATGGCAGACAGCAAGTGTTTGGATCACCCGGCTACCACACCCCTCCCTGTCACTTCCAGCACAGCCATAGAAGACCACCAGAGCTCTCCAAACGGACCTTCATTTAGCTGCAACACAGCATGTGGAACACATGAGAAAGTGAAGACGGCTTTTTGCTCAGAGTCAGTGCTCCTCAAAAGAGGTGCCAAACCCCAGTAAGTGTCCATTCCACCACATGGAATTGTTGAACAGGAGGCCCTAATTGTCAGTGAGGGCGCAATCTTATGGTTCCTGGGTGGGCATGCCAGGGGTCATGGAATAGATCAGGTCTAACTTACTCAGTGTTGGAGACCTCAAACACAGGAGAAGGAGATCTCATGTTAGATCCACTGGTAGACTCCACTGTGGGAGCAGGGCCAGGGCGGGAGAGTGCTAGAGTTCTGTCTGGTCCTGTTACATGGGATCAATTCCAATCTGTTACCTCCGAGGATGTGGACAGGCTGCTTGGACGAGTGAAACCGACCACCTGTCTCCTTGATCAGCCCATCCTGGCTGATAAAAGCGAGCCGGGAAGGGCTGGGCGATGGGCTCTGCGGGGTGGTGAATGCTTCCCTCTGTGAGGGAGCCTTCCCAGACCCGCTGAAAGAGGCGGTCATTAAACCGCTTCTTAAAAAAACATCTTTAGACCCGGCCAATTTGGCCAACTATCGCCCAGTCTCAAATCTGCCATTCTTGGGCAAGGTGATTGAGCGGGTGGTTGCTGAACAACTCCAAGCACGCCTGGAGGAAACGGACCATTTGGATCCCTTCCAATTGGGATTCAGGCCTCACCATGGGACTGAAACTGCCTTGGTCGCGCTGGTTGATGATCTCCGGCGGGCTAGGGACAAAGGTGAGAGCTGTTTCCTAGTTCTGCTGGATCTCTCAGCGGCCTTTGACACCATCGACCATAACATCCTTCTGGACCGTCTAGAGGGGCTGGGAGCTGGGGGCACTGTCATACAGTGGTTCCGCTCCTTCCTCCTGGGCAGTGTCCAGAAAGTGGTGGTGGGGGGTGAGTGTTCAGACCCCTGGGCTCTCACTTGTGGGGTGCCTCAGGGTTCTGTCCTCTCCCCCATGCTCTTTAATATCTATATGAAGCCGCTGGGAGAGATCATCAGGGGGTTTGGACTGGGTGTTCATCAGTATGCAGATGACACCCAGCTCTACCTCTCCTTTAAATCAGAACCAGTGAAGGCGGTGAAGGTCCTGTGTGAGTGCCTGGAGGCGGTTGGAGGTTGGATGGCGGCTAACAGATTGAGGTTGAATCCTGACAAGACAGAAGTACTGTTTTTGGGGGACAGGAGGCGGGCAGGTGTGGAGGATTCCCTGGTCCTGAATGGGGTAACTGTGCCCCTGAAGGACCAGGTGCGCAGCCTGGGAGTCATTTTGGACCCACAGCTGTCCATGGAGGTGCAGATTAACTCTGTGTCCAGGGCAGCTGTCTACCAGCTCCACCTGGTACGCAGGCTAAGACCCTACCTCCCCGTGGACTGTCTCGCCAGAGTGGTGCATGCTCTAGTTATCTCACGCTTGGACTACTGCAACGCGCTCTACGTGGGGCTACCTTTGAAGGTGACCCGGAAATTGCAATTAATCCAGAATGCGGCAGCGAGACTGGTGACTGGGAGTGGCCGCCGGGACCACATAACACCAGTTCTGAGAGATCTGCATTGGCTCCCAGTACGTTTCCGAGCACGATTCAAAGTGTTGGTGCTGACCTTTAAAGCCCTAAACGGCCTCGGTCCTGTATACCTGAAGGAGTGTCTCCACCCCCATCGTTCAGCCCGGACTCTGAGATCCAGCGCCGAGGGCCTTCTGGCGGCTCCCTCATTGCGAGAAGTGAGGCTACAGGGAACCAGACAGAGGGCCTTCTCGGTAGCGGCACCCGCCCTGTGGAACGCCCTCCCATCAGATGTCAAAGAGATAAAGAATTACCTGACGTTCAGAAGACATCTTAAGGCAGCCCTGTTCAGGGAAGTTTTTAATATGTAATGCTGTACGGTTTTTAACACTGATTGGGAGCCGCCCAGAGTGGCTGGGGAAAACTCAGCCAGATGGGCGGGGTATAAATAATAAATTTATTATTATTATTATTATTATTATTATTATTATTATTATCCTCCTCCCTTTTTCACTACTGACTCCTCCAAACACCAGAGCTCCAATCTCAGCATGGCCACAAAGGACATGCCAGGAAGGGTCTTGGACCCAAAGGCTCCTGAACTGCTTTAGTTCTCTGATGCATTCTCTGTCTGGGGAATAATTTTGTTATGCTCCTGAATCTGACTACATCTGTCCCTCCACTTCCTGCCCTCCATTGTCTCCAATGGGAGGGAAAATGTTAAGCCAAAAAAAGTGCATTCAGTATGCATTATACCTCTGTGCTAAATGTGCTCAACCATTTCGGCCTTCCCTGATACATTGTATGAACCTTTCCATTATGCTGTAGATGGGTTGTGATTGCCAAACCAGTTCAGGACAGCTGGATCCAGTAGGGGAGAGACTTGCTTTGTCCATTGCATTTTTGCCACCAGGTCCCAAATGAGATGCTGGCATGTGCTCCTACAGAGCAACAATTGTACCTGTAACCATTTTTGCTTTATCTTCTTTGGCGTATCTTGAGATTTATTGCAAAACTCACGGATTCTGATTCAAAGGAAAATATGAAAAGGCAATTTCCCTTGCCTTGAAAATTTCCTGAGGGTGTAATATCAGGCTTGAAGTAATTTGCTTTCATACACAGAACCCCGCAAAAATATTTGCTTTTGTTAGGAGACCATGCTGGAAATTATTCCCTTTGCTATGCGTTGACAAAACCAGAATGCACTGATGGCTTTAAAAAGTAGAGTGCTGCGATTTGGTGTCATCAAATCATGAAAACCCATCAGATTCACAGTAACTCCTAAAAGTATGACAGCTTTAAGAAGCTTAAATTAGTTTGTTCTCAGGTTACTCTATAAGGTGGATATAAAGCCTATGACAGGAATGTTCACATTAAATTTATCCATATTTTATCCCAGATTAACAACACTCCCACATAGAACAAGCAGTGCATGAGATGTTCAAATGTACTTTATGGTCTTGCATGCAAACCCAGCCTTATAAGTACTTCATTTTTCAAATTAGGCTTTTTTTAATCCACTTACTTTTGAAACGTTAAGGCAAAGGTTTTTATCCAACTAAGTTTTCCTTGAAGTAGACCCACTGAAATGAGTTGACCTAAATTAGCCTTGTCTATTGATTTCAGTAGGTCTACTCTGAGTATGATTAACATTGGATACAACCCAAAAATATCCAAATCTAGCAAGGGAAGTTAATAAGCAGAGGTAGACTTCTGCACCTGTGACTTATGTGTATGCAGTGAAGCATATGGGTGTGTAACTTCATCTGAACTGCAGCACTCTTCAAAACTCGCTTGTACAGGCTGGATACATCTGTAATTTGGATGTCAGTGTGTTATTACATTCTACGGGGCCTCAGTTTTGTATGAAATGTGTCTGATAAGATTCCCAAATTGTTGCAAGTTAAGCAGTAGACTATTTCCCCAACTGACTGTCAGCTTGATTCTTAACCATTTAATCTGCTGTAAGGATTTTATGCTGATGTGAGTTTCAAAATCATGCAAGGGGGAAAGTAGTAGTTTACTTCTTGCACACTTTATTGGTGAATAGATCCTTGAGCCATAAAGCTGCTGACCTATAGATGAGCTGATTCATATGTAAGTATTTTTAAACAATGCTGCCGCTGTCTTCCGCACATATAATTCACTCTTGTTTTGTTTTCAATGTTCTCTTCCAAATCTCAGTCATTTCAACTCAGAAGTCCTTGTTCCAGTGAAAGCCAGTAACCACTCCTATTTTGGCACTGGGCAAACTGGAGTTTGTTTGGTGATGTGATTGGAAAATCAGCCATTTGAGTCTTTCTCATACATTTACCAGGTAAGTGTGTCTAGATCCAGATGTATTGAGGGCCCTTTCTAGTGGTGAAACCTTGATGATCCAGTTCCAGTTCCATTCTCTCTTGTCCTTGCTTAATGCTTAGGTGAAAAGTGTCTTTGTTTAGCTAGAGAAGTTGGCTTAAATGTGCATGTATACCAAAGCACTGGAGAGGGGAATGCAGGTTGGCTCCCCCCCCCCCCCAATTGTGGCCCACTCTATTCTTTCATGCCTAGTTTGATTACACTGGACAGCTTTTGGAGGGCAGGAGGGTGCACTGCACTAGAAAATGCAGTTACAGATAGGTAGCCGTGTTGGTCTGCCATAGTCAAAACAAAAAAAAATTCCTTCCAGTAGCACCTTAAAGACCAACTAAGTTAGTTCTTGGTATGAGCTTTCGTGTGCATGCACACTTCTTCAGATACACTGAAACAGAAGGGTCTGGAAACTTCTGTTTCAGTGTATCTGAAGAAGCGTGCATGCACACGAAAGCTCATACCAAGAACTAACTTAGTTGGTCTTTAAGGTGCTACTGGAAGGATTTTTTTTTGTTTTGACTAGAAAATGCACTTATATGAGCAGTAGAAAGTTCTTTGGGCACATACTATAAACTCTTTGGTTTAATTTGCATTATAGTCCACTGGAGCCCTAGGATGCTTGTTGTAGTATTTATTTGGTTTACAAATATACAAGTAGGGAGTAAATGAAAGGAAACAGCATGCACCTCCTCAGCAAGCCATCAGGTCCACTATCCCACATCAGATCCCCAGAAAAAAAGGCTCTGCTTTCTTGCTCTCTATCTGCTCCAAATTGCTAGCATGTGCACACACCCCCAGTTGCTTCTCATTCTCCTTAGCTGGAGGGTGTAAACTTCCACTATGCTGATGTATCTCATAAGAAATTGTCAGGTACCAAGAGACCCTATGGTTAGAGATTTTTAGGATATGAATAGTCAGCCAGTCGCTGTAACACTCCTGAATGAAAATATCTCCAATCTCACTCTGAGAAATGTCTTTAAGTCAAGCTCCCCTATGAGAATCTGTCCAACTCATAGCTAGGTGTGTGTAAACCCATTGGTGTCAAAAAGCTTAACGCAGGGCACCTCAGACCCAGGGGCTGAGTATGGCCTTCTAGGCCTTTCTAATTCACCATTGACTCGTGGTGGTCAATGCCTCTTGAGTGCTTTTTCCTGACTGGAATGTGTCCTTGAAGTGTGATGATACCTGTGGGTTGCCTGGATGGTGGTTAGAGAGATGGGTGTAGAGAAACTTCTGACTTCTAATGAATGAAGGTGCCTGCCCCATGCACTGCTTGCATGCAACTCCCAGAGGTTCCCCATGAGGAAATGTGCCCTTTGGGATGAAAAAGATCCCCACACCTTAAAGCATGCTTAACTCTATATTAGATTATGGCCAGTGTTCCTTCTTCTGAGAGATCCTTAATGTTAAGTATATAAACTCTGCCAAGTGGAAAAGCAGTTTGAGAGCCAGCAGTGGTTTTGGTTCTTGGGGACAAACACTTAGTTTTATCACTGGTATTACTGTGTAGTTTTTGCTGAGCCACTATCCTCCATTTCAGTGGGCAGAGCTTTTAAAAACACCAGCCACAAGATAAACAACTGTAGCACTTCTGAATTTTGTGGAACTATGTTACACGTGACTAATAAGTTTCATCTCTTTCAGAGGGCTGTTGGATTCATCTCTTCAAAGCCACAAAATCAAACATCAATTGTGCAAGAAGAGAGAAGAGGAGCCTGGTCTGAGCTCTGCCAGGCCGAAGTGAGTTCTCAGTTGCCTGTGGCTGTTCATTTAAGTGCTACACATTCATAGGCCTGAGCAGTGCTTTTTTTCAGGGGGTACTCCAGTACCGGCACCTCTTTTTTGTTGTTAAAAAGTATGGCACTTACTGTAACAACTTCGTGGTGAGTACCGGCACCTATTTTTCTAGGGGGGAAAACAGTGGGCCTGAGGATTTCTGTGATGCAATTGACTTGAAATGTTAGCGGGGTTATTAATACCAACAAGAAAACATTTCTATGAAAGGAAGGCAGGTTTTTGCTAGCCATTTCAGTGTACTTATCTACATCCTTGCAAAAAGCTATCTTTTATGCGGGGGCGGGAAGTAGGGGGCATGTTTGCTTTGTATCTATAGCCTGTAGCTGTCCAGTGGAATAACAGAACACTTGCCAGGAGTTCTTCTTTTGTGCTGAGCCCATGTGGAAAAGGTGATCAAGTCTGAATGCATTCTATGCTGGCTCGCTTGTGTAGCTTTCATTACAGCTGTGGTAGCCAACGAGATGTCCTCCAGCTGTAGGTGGGCAAAAACTTCCATATTCCTTGTACATCTTCCAATGGATGCAGAGGGGACATACAGAGCATTCCTATTCTCTTGATGAAGCCAAGTTCTGCTTCCAAGCCAGTGATTCTACAATATGTACCATGCTTAATAAAGCTGTTTGGTTTTTAAGTGCTTGTTGGTTATTGATGGCAAAGGAAGTGGTCTGTTAATTCATTCTGGAGGGCGCTCACCAGAACTCCAAGGGCAGATTTTCTTCCTGCCGTCTGCAGAGTGTTATGCTGCCAGTAAAGCAGGTGGTGGCTAATAAGACAAGATGTCCTTGTAATATAAAGTCCAAGATACAGCAGTGTCATTATTATTGCTGCTCAAAATCACTATTCATGACTGTGTTTCTTCCCTAATCCAAATCCAGCTTCAGTCCCCCTTGTTTCTGTAGTGCAAAAGTTGCAAAATAAGCACACACTCTACATAAAAAGGAACCATCTGCAAGTTTTAATTCAAAACAGTAACTCTAAAGTATAAAAAAAGACCTTGAAAGGCAAATAAATTAACCCACTGACTTCTTTAAAAGCTAGGGCTCTTTTGGTTCACAGCTAGCTTCTCCTCCTGATAAAAGTGAACAAAGTTGTTTTATTTGTAAAGGGGGAAAGGCATCTGAAAAGAGACAGGAAGGGCTGTGCTAGTCTGTGCATGTGGCATAATATTCAACTCGACGACTGATATGATCGCGAATGGCTTCCACCTTTTTTTCCAGGCCTGCCAGCTTGGCTGATTCAAGGAGAAATGCGCTGTTGCTAACTTGAAGCTCTGTTTCTATAGCTGTGGGTTGAAAAAGAAATAGGGTACATGCACAGGAAAAAAAAGTTTTTGTGTCATCTCCAGTTCTTTAACATTATATATGTGTGTGTAGGCTGTTGCTCAGCAGCAGCCATGGATTTCTCATTCATCTGATCAGAGTGAAACTAAGCTGTTATATAATATGCCCCCTGTTGCAGAGTGTGTGTTAATCTTTCAAGGTCACACTTTATCTCTGGAGATCACTGGCTGATTCCTTGCATCCTACCCTCCCCCTTGCTTGCATTACCAAGCATGCACAGCTCTTTGTGCACAAATTCAGCATTACTTTTAAACTTCCTAATGCAAAGAACAAGCTTCAGTCCCAAGAGGAGGAAAGGCATATGCATGCAGAAAGCAGAAGACAGGTTCCAAGGATGGAAAAAGGACCTTGAGCACAACAAATCAATTAAGTGCTGCCACAGTTTGATGCAAGCATTCCTGCAAGTTCTGGATAGTAGTACATCTATTTTAGTAGACAAATTCAGCAGCTGACTTTTGCTTGAGTCTACACTCATAGATGCCTTGCAGACCACATTTTATGCCTATCCTTAACACCCCCCACTGAGCCTTCCTAAAACAGTGGCAGGATCTGAACCACAATTTTTTTAAAAAAATTGCTGCTCTAACACATAGCATCCTGAATCAGTTCCTTCCGATTAGGGGCAAACAAGTTTTGGCATTGACGTCAGCAGACACTGGTAAAATATGCTCTTCGTGTTCTGCATAGGAAATTGCCTGCTGCTCTATTTAGTAATATCAACACTCCTTGCTGCATTTAGCAAACTCTGAGCAGGAGTAACTGCCTGGCAGCAGCCAGCTGCCAAGTCTCTGGCACAGAGAGGCACCTTCAATGAAAGCCATTCATTAGAGGCACAGCTTTATCAATGGAAGCAACGCCGACTCCCCTTTCCAGCAACATCCCTGGCTCTGAGCCAGCCAGTTACTCATGCTCCACCTGCTACAGGGGCCAAGGCATTTAGTCTACGCACTGGCTGCTTCCCAAAGCGTGTCGAGCAAAGTCATTAGGTTTGAAAGCTTCAAACTGAAGTGTTCAAATGAAGCATCGAAAAAATCTGGCACTTGGCTTGGCAACCAGTTGTTAAGATGCGAGCCTGTGAGTGGCTCTATAGGAGACTGTGTTTACATGACACCCCCACCCCACCCTTCAGTGGACATAGCATCAAAAGAAAGAGCGGAGATACACGGGGGTTATTGCAGTCGCCGTTCGTTTCACCTTTCCACAAAACCCTGAAACTGGACTGGCAGAGATTTTGCTACTCCAAAAATGCACAGAGCCTCCATTTTGGAGAACATGCTCACAAGGCCTTATAGTCTTCAGCAGACTCCCATCACCCCGATTACTGGCCACACCACCTAGGACTAATGCAAGTTGGATGTCATCAACATCCAAAGGGCCAAAGGTTCCCCATTCCAGATTTGTATCCAAAATGAAACACCTTCAATACTGCTTTTGACTTTAGTAGGATTCTACTTATTCTAGAGATAAAATTAATCCACAGAGAACCTTTAGTGCTTTAAAAAACTGTAATCCTGTGTGGTCAGGCAAGGCAGAGAAAATTACTGTGAGGTCAGCTATAAGTCATGCTCTCCTTACCTCCCATTTTGGCCATCATACTCAAGGCTTCTGTGAACAATGAGCTGGCCTCCTTGTGGGCATTTTGGATCCGAGCCCCTTGCTCTCCCAGGTTTGATCCTTGTCCCATCCTCCTCTTAAGTTCTGCATATTTTTGTCTCACCTGTTCAAATCTCTGTGAAGAAATTGAGGGAACAGGCTAAAGTCACACATCTGACGGCTCTATCATGTGGATGCCATAGAATTTCCAATATCCCAATCTCCACTACAATATCCCCCAATGTTCTGGAGCAGATCTGTGGAAGGTGCAGAGTGTGCAAAGAGGAGGAAGGGGGAAATTCCATTGCTCATGCACAAATCCTTGCACTAATAGAACAAGTGCATTGAATACACCCCTGTATAACTAGATCAAAGGATTATGAAAAAAGATGAGGTGAGGCTGACAACTGCATGTGATATGTAAAATGCTCTTTAAACAACCCAGTTCTATGAATTCCATCAGTTCCTCAGTGGTCTGTTGTTTAGGGCTATAATTGAACCTAGCATGGAAAGCTGGACAAGCAAAAGGGGTATGTATGATAGAGACACTATATTATAGTGAGGCACCATGCCATCGTCATGAATAACCACCAAACTGGGAGCAGAATTCAAAGCAGCTCCCAAAAGGTATTGGCCAGGGCTGCTTGACTAATATTGCCCCCCAGAGCATGCAAACAACTACAGGAAACACAGTGATATGTTTTCCTTGAATCACAATATGACAGCTTTAAAATGAAGGGGGGAAGAAACATTGTAGTGTCTGGAAGCTCCCATTTCCCATACCTGCTGAGTGCTCCTTGCTTGCTCACTGGCTTCTCCTGCTTTTTGCTGAGCATCAGCAGCCAACAACAGGTTCTGCTTTGCATTAAGCTGTAGCTGGGCAAGTCTCCCAGTGAAACCATCCAGCTGACCAGTGATGTCCTGCACACGCTTCTCAGCTGGATTAAGGACAGCCTGGATCTGAGCATCCCAAAAGAGGAAACATTTAGCAATGAAAATTCTTGTCCCTGAAAAAATATATTCATTGCAAAAACTTTGTTCTACTCAAGAATCTATGGAAATCACCAACTTTTTTTGGACCAGCAGGCACACTTCAAATATTTAGACTGCTATGGGTGCTAGTTCTAAAATGGTGGTTGTTAGGACGTGGCAGAATACAAAATGGCTGGCAGAACACAAAACAAGCGTGTCCAGTCATTACTGATTTCTGCCTCCTGCTCCCCCAAGAACCTCCTGCTTGCCATAGGAAGTCACCCATGCCCTGCTAATCTCAATGGTGGAGATGGCACAATATTGATTACCTACACACACACACACACACACACACACACACACACACGCACACACGATGCTGTTGTTGTCTAATAAAAACAGAGCATTCCCCAGAACCGGGGGAAATGTGTGTGTACAAAAATATATTCTCTTGCATGAAAAAATGCAAGACGGCCAACAACTGCTCATGTCCTCCCAGTTGGCAATCCATGTCTCAGGAAATAATGAAGACACTTAGCTTATCCAGACTTGAAATGGGACTGAATATTTTTAGGTTAACTGTTTAGGGTTAGAATAGTTGACATTACCTGGACTGTGCAAGGGAAGGGAAGTTATGATGCTCTGAGTCTGAAATCAATCTTTATAATGCTATTCCTTTAAATAGGTAATGTGCTTTATTGTTTCTGTCGGGGAGTGTGTAGGTGTTCCACCTTCACAGAACTTCTTCTTTTTTTAACATGAGTCATCGACAGAACAATAAAGATGTATTTGGGCCTGGAGGATCACAAGTCCTGCCGGCTTGCTTTAGAGTAAGCCATTCATTTGGGGGCTTCAGAGCCAGAGACTCAAGTATCACTCACCTCATTAAGGCGGTCTTGGATGAGCCGGAGGGAATAGCCAGAGCCACTGATGGTGTCCTCAGCCTCCTGAAGTGCTGTGTTTGCTTGCTTCAAATTCTCCACCACATCTTCCACATTGGCCCCAATAGCATTGGCCCGATTCCTAGGAAAATGTTAAATGTATATTTATGAAAAAGAACCCCTCTGAATTCCCATCACATATTGCTACATGAAAAATAGACAGACTGGGCCAGTAAGAAGTGGGAAGTGGCAGAGAGGATGGACTACAACAAGCATCTATAAACAAAGCATCCACACCATACATGTAAAGCACATTTTACTCTCAAAGGATCCTGGGAACTGTAGTTTGCTTAGAGTGCTGGGAAGTGTAGCTCTGTGAGAGGTAAACTACAGTTCCCATGATGCTTGGTGGTGCTTTGGACGTATTCTGTGTGTGTGTGTGTGTGTGTGTGTGTGTGTGTATATATATATATATATATATATATATGCAGCAGGGACAAAACCTTGAGCAGCGTCCAAGCAAGATAAGCCAGCAAACTTTAATTCAGAATCTTAGGTGGTTACCGAAGTGAGCGCTAGTGAAAAATGTTGTCTGTGTAAAAGATCCCATCACTTTATGCTAGCATGGTGAGAGCTAATAACATATTGTACAGCAGCTACAATATATGATCTGTCATCCAGGAAATCCTTGGCTCCCATCTCCATTCCAAGGATAAGTTTCTGCAATAGGCTAACCTTCTACATTTGCAGGGATACTCATAACACCACCCTTTTTTTTTTGTTATTTGGCTATATAACCTTTGATAGAATACAGAAAATTGAACAAACTTTGTTGCATTACATTCTTCATTAAATTATCTTTCCATCGATATATAACTTTATGGTATTACTCTAAAAGAAAGTGGTGTTATGAGAGCCACCAAAGCTCGGAAATACACTTTTCCCAACAGGTTTCCACAATTTTGGCCACTAGTGTAGGTGGATTGGATGCAGGGTTAATGTCTGTCCAGAAAGGAGAGCACTGTTCCTGTATTCAACCAATAGAGTGGGGTGATGCTTCAATGATGTGGCTGGCATGCTTCTACCAACAGATCTCAGTGGGTGCTAAATGAAACCACATCACATATATAGTGTCTTATTTGAATTGGTTTAAAAACTTGAGGTTTTGCACACACGTCCCCGGGAAGCCTCAAGAAGGCAAAGAATCTTGTACTAGCTATAGGGCAGGACCTTTCTTCTGAATAATATCTACAAACAGGTTCCATCACTCTCCTTACATGATCCAACAGTACTAAAGGCCTCTTTACCTGGCTTCTTCTGCCTGCTGCTGAAGCTGTCTGGCCTTAGCAACATCCCCAGCCGTTTGGGAAATGAATGTCTCAGGGCACTGCAGCTTAGCTGCCAGGCTCTGAATCTCATTCATTTTCCTGAGGACTGTGGCAGTGTCAGTGGGAAGGCGAAGGGACAGGACGTAATCGCTGACCTGCTGGATGGTAGCAGCATCAGTATCTGGATCTGCAAAGATAAGAGTGGAAAAAAGTCAAGTCGAGGCCAAGTGAGAGTATATATCTTATTCAACAAACCAGAAGTTTCCTTGAAGCAAATCAAACACTGGGTCGCTAGGGAAAGCCAGATCTGCTGCTCTTCTAAATATAATTACAGGACAAATATTGGTGCAAAGACACACACACATCTCATCTTCACCTATGTTTACTCCAAACTCTTGTCCTTACTGTTATTTTTTCCTTGGAGATGGAAGGAAACACTGTTGTCCAATCATGGCTATGGTAAAATCCAGGATTCGCCCAGGATTTCAGAAAACAATCTGAAGAAACTGAACTCAGGCAGGCCACAGCCCTATTCAGGTGCTGTGCCTCCATCATATGAAGAGGAAGGGGTCTGGAGAAGGGAGCCTCCACAACATGTCGCCTCCACAACATGTGACACAGGCTAAAGCTCTGTGTGATCAGGGTTTGAAATCATACAAGGAGCCCAAAGGCATAAAGCAGACTCTGAGATTCAGACCTTCTAGTTGTGACACCTGGAGAGCAGTGGGGCACAATGCAAGGAGCATGGCTAATGAGCATGGCTCCATTCTCCTGTGATTATTAGAACCACACAAAGGCTTTTTCTCCTGAACAGGGCTTTTGTGAGTCTAGGAATTAAAGGCATAACTGAGGCCAGTTAAGCCATGGGATGTTGATGGGCTGGGAAATGGAGGGAGAGAATGAGAATTGGCCTGTGTGGGTGTGTCAAATTGTTTATAGTATCCTTGAGCTCAGCATTAGGAAATGACCCTCTCCATCCTATTTTATACTCCTCCAAGCTCTTTATCAATCTTGACTCCTTTGCAACTGTATAGCACAGTGAGAGGTGCCACCTCCAACCAACACTCAAAGGGTTCCTGTTCTAGACCGTACAAAGCACTGACAAGGAGCATTCCTGTTAGGATGTGGGTGATACACTGGGGGGGTGTGTGTGTTGTAGGTTCCCACTGGTTCCTTATATTAGCAAAGCCTGAAATGTTCAAAAAAAACAAGGAAGCAGATTGAAGAGAGTACATAAGGGTGCTAATAAGAAATTCAGGAAGCGTCAGAAGCTAACAGTTAAGGGGGAAACTAGGCATGGACATCAAACTGTCACCATTTTGCGGGAGGGTTTCAAGCGCATACTGTACATTTAAGTTCACACAATCCAATTGGATTAACACACTCTGTCACCCTAGTGCAACAAATCGACTTTATAAAAGAATCAGCCTCTTTGCAGTTTGGAAAGTGAAGGAAATGCAATGAAAAGGGTGGGATGAATGAACGATTAACAGGAGGATATAAAAACACCCCACAAGCAAATCAGGATAAACACAGGACAAATTCTCAATGTTGTATAACCATCTCACACGCAAATCAGAACAAATGCTCACTAAAGACTGCATAGAGTCTAACCTCTGCATAAGCTTTGTGCAAGAAAATCCAGGTGAATTCTAAATAAACAGGTTGTCTGGAGGAGGAGCTCTTAGTTAACATTCCAGTTGTGTAGACATTCCCCTTTTGAATCTGGCCACCCTAGCTGTCAGCAGCACTTCTTATTCTCTCTACATGTAGACATTTTTCAAAGCAGCAGGAGTTAACTGGTCCATCACTCTCTGCATCTGCCACATCTGAGATGTCTCAACATTTCATGATTTATTCTCACAACCAAAGTATCCCACCCTCTCAGTATTCTCCCCTAGATACTTGTCAAATCACAGCCTTCATGCTTGTCAGTATGCACTGCTCAGGGAGAAGTCTCAAGCAAGAGATGGGGATTTAGAGAGAGCGCTATTCAAATAGGCAAGTTGTTATATATAGGCTTCTAACAAAATAATATTAACTAATGATAATGCATGACTTAAAAAAAAAGGATTGAGGAGCATATTTTCATGCTAAATAATGCCTGCAATTTAAAAACAAATGTGTTAAAATGCATAAGGAAGAAATCACCCAAGAAGATGATTGGACGATTAAATACTCAGAAATATAGTCCACTGTATTCAGCAGAGCTTACTCTAAAGTAAGAGTCCCAAGGGCTAAAGCCTAACAGTGAAATCCCATATGCATCCACTCAGGAATAAGTCCTATTGAAGTTAGCTGGCATAGCCTGATGAATTCAACTAAGGCCTAATCAGATTAGACCCAATTAAATTAATGAATTCAAGTTAGTCATGCCTATTAACTTCAGTGAGCCTAGTCTGAGTAGGACTAGTGGTTAATATCTTCTTCTTCTTTACACATTGGTCTCCCCTGAAGAAGATGCTGGGCAGATACCCATGTCTGAATTAATTTTTTTCAGGGGTGGGCAACTGAAGAACCACTAAGTCAATTAGCAATGACAGGAGAGGAACTTCTAGCAAAACAATACAAATTAGCAGGTCACAAATTCCAGATACTCTCATACACCCAGGAGCTCAAATGTGAAAATGTTCACCTCCAAACAAAAAAATAAGCCATGGCACCAAATCAGCTTCCTTATCGTGGGATTGGTTAGTAGCACCTATGTGTTGCCGGGGAACAGGGGTGGGTGGGAAGGAAGAGCCAGGGATAGACTCTTCTCTGTGATGGTCCCAGATCCCTGGAACAGCTTCCCTAGGAAAATATGCATGGCTCCCTTCTTTGTCTACAGTTAAAGGTAAAGGTAAAGGTACCCCTGCCCGTACGGGCCAGTCTTGACAGACTCTGGGGTTGTGCGCCCATCTCACTCAAGAGGCCAGGGGCCAGCGCTGTCCGGAGACACTTCCGGGTCACGTGGCCAGCGTGACATCGCTGCTCTGGCGAGCCAGAGCCACACACGGAAACGCCGTTTACCTTCCCGCTGGTAAGTGGTCCCTATTTATCTACTTGCACCCGGAGGTGCTTTCGAACTGCTAGGTTGGCAGGCGCTGGGACCGAGCAGCGGGAGTGCACCCCGCCGCAGGGATTCGAACCGCCGACCTTTCGATCGGCAAGTCCTAGGCGCTGAGGCTTTAACCCACAGCGCCACCTGCGTCCCTTGTCTACAGTTACCTCACTGAATTACTGTCAGCATTTGCATCCTAGAATTGGTAGGAACCTCATAGCGCATCAAGTCAAACCCTCCTGCTTTGCCCGAAGTTGTGCGAAACTGTAATGTCAGAATGCCACCGATATCTTTGAAGGTAAGGCCCCCATTGACCAAACTTTTGCAACTAGATCCTGGGCTGGCATATCCTTTCTCTTAAATGCACTCCTGCACTGCCAGTACAACTTTTCTACCACATGCCCTTTACTCAAAAGTAAACTCCCACATGTTTTAAGCATAACTTGGGAAGTAGTCCAGCTCATAACCATTTGGATAAAGCTTTTGTGCATAACCACTATGATGCACAATGGGTTCTATTTCTGTACCAGCGGGCAGGAGACACAGACAATTGACAAAAGATATTGAGCAAGGAAAATACAAGCAGGAAGAATGGTTTTGTAACAGCCATCCTCGAATAGCGGCAAATTTGCTGTATGCTTTTCATCTGCTGTATTTGTCTCTGAAAGGCTTGGAGGAAGTCTTGCCTGCTATCTAATGTTTTTTCCTTTCCCCAGCAACAGCTAGCTGCTATCTATCTGGCCTTAGCATACATTTTAGGACTATTCATATTCCTGTAAGCATGAAACTTTTTAATCAATGAATTGGTCCAATGAATGATCATTTGCTTCATGTAGGTTTGTTTTATGAGAAAGCTGACCATTTTAAAGATAATGTAATGGCAAGTAATCAAAGACAGAAGTTCATGCATAGACTTACCTGACAGGAAGTTGCGAACCTGGTAGATGAACTGCTGGGTGCGATGGATGTCTCCCTCTATCTGGGCCCTAGTTGAAGTCATTTGGTCTCCCAGGCTCTGGGCATTAGTCTGAATTTGGCCAACGGCTATTTCTGCAGCTCTGATCTATGTCAAACAACATGCAAGGCAGAGTCAGTTTCTAAGATCCTAAACTGGTTCCAGAGTGTCATTCATCCATACTTTCAATCTCCCTGTTTCTTAATTACCCAGTGCTTCCTAGTATTTCAGAAACAAAAAAATGTGTTTTTATAGTGAAAAATGTAGACATTGAGGAAGAAAATGAATAGTGCCATTGCCTTCTCTGCAACAACCAACAGGCACTCAGAACACAGATATTTGTTTCTGCACAATCCCACTATGGCATCACAACAACATGCATTATGCACATTCACAAGCAGGTTCTCATTTGCTCCACACACCATAGTTTTGTTCAGGAAGAGGACACACCCAAGATGCTTCTTGGATGTTTCACTTTCAGCTGTTGTGCTGGTGCAGAGACAGCCAACCTGGTGCCTTCCAGGTGCTTCTCAATGACAACTCCAATTATCCCTGAATGTTAGCGAGGTTGGCTAGGGCTGATGAAAGCCTGAGTCCAACAACTTCTGGAAGACACCCTGCCCTGTGCAGTGTACCTGTCAGACAGGGCACCCTCACAAAGCAATATTCGCCAGGTGGATCTCCCAAACTGAAAAGTTACCTGGGCAGAGTTTAAAATTGAAGGAATGCTGTTTGATGTTGGGTGTCGTGACAAACATGTTCACATGTTCACAAAATGCCACACAGCACAAGTCATGCATTTTCCTTGGCAATTGCAAAAGAGTTTTCACTCTTTGTCTCCCAAGAAAGCAAAGGTAGGAGCTCTCCCTTTCCTTTCTACACACACACACACCATCTGTGTAGTCTCCTGAAGTCGGATATTTAAGTTGTGGATATCTTGGGAGGTTTTCGTGGCAGTTTGGATGGAACTTCCAGAAAGTGAGAACACTCCAGTACAGCTCCGACCAGGGCCACATCCAGTTGTGTTTTGCTGTGGACATACTTCTCCAGGACATTCTCCAGGGCTGCAAATCTCTGACCTGATGCCACTGCAAATCTAAACATAGAAGCCACACAATCAGTTAAGTTATGCCTTCAATAATACAAAACCCAAAAATGATTCAGGGAGTTACTATCTTCATGCACTTATGGTACAGCACATCCACTGATGCACAGCACCCAGCTTTAGATGCCCAAATGGAGACAACATAAAAGGACTGCTTGGGAGTCAGTGGGGTGGGATGGGGAAGGAGACTTTTTTCCAGTCTGTGTCCGTTTTGCACCTGCTCATTCTTAAGTCCATTCCATCCAATTTCCTGCAGCTAATTGACAGCCAGTGCAATTCTTCCAGCAGCGGGGTAACATGATAGCAAAAGGTGACCAGAGCAGCCTCCACATCTTACACTAGCTGCAGTTTCCAGGTCAACCTCAAGGGCAGCCCCAAAGGGAGAGCTGAACATTGCTGTTCTGCTTTAATACTTCATACACAAATAATGCTTTGGATTCTCATAAATATTAAGTAAAATTTCCCAGAAAGGGATTAAAAGCACTGCCACAGCAGCAAGCTAAAAGAAACCATTTGCAGCCCCACGGAGCCACAAATGGACAGGGCAACTGTTGTAAGCCCTACCTTTTCTTACTACATTCCAGTCACACAAAATCCAGAGATTTCTACACACACACTATATCTACATATTCCTCCATCTAGGCAAGCAAAAGGCAGGCCAGGCCAAAGCACTCAAGGGGCGCAGTTCTTGGCTGGTGAAGGAACATGGCCTGGAAAGTGTCTCAAGGGACAGAGAGTCAATGGGTGCTGCCTTGGGTATTTGGGTTGGAGGTCCTTCACCCTTACTCCAGGAGGAAAGCAGACATCCTCTCCCCACCCCAACTACGAACAACTGTAGGGTTCACAGGAGAGAAAGAGATCTAGAGGCAGTTGAGTTTCCTGATATCCCCAACTCCTCCACACCCATAGATTTCATTTGAGAGCACTTGCGCTGAAATGCAGCAAGATTAGATGGGTGATTTTTCATGGAAACTGGAGATGCTGGCATCAGTCTCCATGGCAATAGAAGAACTGCAGAAAAGAGGAATAAAAAAACCCAATAACAATAACAGACTTTGGCCCCAAACAACCTTCCGCCTCATTAGTCTGCAGCCATTATTGGGCTGCAGTCAGAACAATAGGAAGCAGTGTTCACTGGGTAACAATTTATGAGGCAAATTGAGCAATGATGCTATGCAGTGACACCTTTGGCAGAGGTTAACTGCTGGCTTCACCTTATTAATGGCAGGAGTCAAGTTTGGAGAGAAGGTCATTTCAGCCTGCAGAGCCTCCAGTCCTGACCCATGGCTTGCAAGATCACTCTCTAGCTCCTCAGCACTCTGCCTGTTTTCCACAGACTGGGCCAGCCGCCTGGAAGAGCCAGCTATGCGCAAGCTGGCATTGGAAGATGTCTGATGCGCAGAGCTGAGTGTCTTGAATGCTCCTAGGGAAACAAAGGAAAAAATGATGTTTAGATGGCTTAGTGACTCACAATGCAGCTTTCCTTTCCAAGGCCTCCTGGTATGGAGTTCTACCTTGAAAAAAGGAGGAAGGAGGATCTGCCAGAGCAGTGAATCACAAGGACGCCAGCTGAAAAGCACTTGCCAATCGCAATTCACATGAAACTGCTTAATGGCTGTTTTTGTCTTGCATTAGTGTTTTGTTTTGAAAATGTATTATACAAAGGTAAGCTGTACTGTACATGGTATAGTAGAGATGTGCCTCTGCCACCTGCAGCTCCAAGATTCACATCAGAACTCCGCAAGCTAAGGTATGTGGTCCGACACACCTCCTTCCTTCCATCAGGGTTCAGAAAAGGTTCAGAAAAGGAGGCAAAACTGAAGCTACTGCAGTAAATGAACATGTTGGTTTGAGAAAGTGCTGGAGGATCAGTTCCAGAGTAAATATATTACAGTGGTACCTCGGGTTACATACGCTTCAGGTTACATATGCTTCAGGTTACAGACTCCACTAACCCAGAAACAGTGCTTCAGGTTAAGAACTTTGCTTCAGGATGAGAACAGAAATCATGCTCCGGCGGCGCAGCAGCAGCAGGAGGCCCCATTAGCCAAAGTGGTGCTTCAGGTTAAGAACAGTTTCAGGTTAAGAACGGACCTCCGGAACGAATTAAGTACTTAACCCGAGGTACCGCTGTACATCCAGAGTTGCCATCACACTTCACCTACAGCAAAATCTGGAAGCTAATTTGGAGCTTCCTAATCAAGGGAAACATCCAGTGATTTTCAAGGGAAGCAAAAAAAGTTTCAATCAGACTGGTGATAATTCCCTGGAGGGGAGGATGTTCTGCACACTTCTAATTAGATCACCAAGCAGGAACAGAAACAAAACATACATTTCTTGAAATGGCCTACTAATACCACTGGGGTGTGTCTGGAAAGCCTCAGAGCAGCACTTTGCTGGTAAGAACTATAGGCTGTGTGATGTGAGTGAGAAGAATAATTAGAAACGCCTTGCAGATCTGCCCGAGACTGGAGCCCGGGGTCAATTCACTGAAAGTCATTCTTTTTGATGTAGAGTTGTTATGTTACTTTGAAGCACTGCAAAATCTGTTTACTAGATATGCTAGTGGGATGAAGCTACACACCCTGAGCGGTGAGGCCGGTTTCATAACACCTTTAACACAGGGGGGAAGAAGAAGAAATATATTCCATCCACAGTAGGTTGCCATTTTTAAGCAGCTGAAAACAAAAGTGCTGTGTGCAAATGAGCAAAGCTTCCACTGAGGGTCACTAGGAAATGTGCTTTTGTGAGAGTGCAATGTTGTCTCTGATATAAGCTCCTGTGCTTGGATCCACTCTTACATGCAAAGGGGGGAGGGTTGGAAGAGGAAAAATGAGAAGTGGGAAAGATTGCGAAAGTCTGACTTAAGTTGAAGATCTCTCTTCTTCAATTTCTTTCAGGCAGGACACAAAATCCACAATATGGCAAAGCCGCCCATTAATCAGATAATTGTCCGTATTTACAGTAGGAGATACAGCCGCTTATGTATGAAATGATGAATGTAGTGGTTGAAACACAGGTATTATACCTGAGACATCTGCACTTCGGCTGGCTTCAAACTGGGCCTTCTTGTTTTGGTACTCAGAGATGATCAGTATCAGGCTTCTATCAAGATTATCCATATCTATGGATAAAGAGGATGCTTCATCCCTGAAAGGTATTTCATGTCTTAAACCTTCAGTGGTCTGCCTGGAATTAACAAAACAAAACAGGATAGTTGGTTTTGGTTTCCGCCTACATCTTGTCATTATTCTCTTTCTTTCATCCAGTGATTACTGCCCTTAAAACCTTCATGGCAACATACACCCATGAAATCAGTGGCACTTCTTTGAAATAAAGCTCGAAGATTCTGACTCATATATCAGCAGCCGAGTACCCACTGGTATCAAATGTAGGACAACAAATGTAACAGAAGGGACAGAACAGAATTTTAATTTAATACTATTATTTGTTTGCTAATTTTCTATACAACCCTCCATCTGAGGATCACAGGGCAGTTTATAATAATTAACAGACAAGGACTGAAGTGGATGAAGTAATTAAAACAATTGATTCAAACATATAATCACTGAATGGGCAGCTGGATACCACCTTGAATGTGCACAGTGTTTCACAGACTTTATACTGTGAAACAATTGAAAGCATGTCATTAGTATTCTGTGCCCCTATGAGAGACTAAAAGACTGATTTCTTCATAGACTGCTAGTGAATCAAGGGGCTCCTGCAGATGATCTGCTTATTGAACATTCATTCCACTTTGTTTGCACAAAGTTTACACAGAGGTTAGACTATGTGAGGTCTTTCTTGAGTATTCGTTCCTATCTTGTTTGCAGGGCAGTAATGTAACAATGCGGGACGCTGCGGCTTTTACCCACCGCGCCTAGCGCTTTCCGATCGAAAGGTCGGCGGTTCAAATCCCCGCGGCAGGGTGCGCTCCTGTTGCTCGGTCCCAGCGCCTGCCAACCTAGCAGTTTGAAAGCACCCTCGGGTGCAAGTAGATAAATAGGGACTGCTTACTGGCGGGAAGGTAAACGGCACTGGCTCACCAGATGCAGCTTTGTCACACTGGCCACGTGACCCGGAAGTGTCTTCGGACAGCGCTGGCCCTCGGCCTCTTAAGTGAGATGGGCGCACAACCCTAGAGTCTGTCAAGACTGGCCCGTATGGGCAGGGGTACCTTTACCTTTACCTTTTAATGTAACAATGAGCCTTCATCCTGATTGGTTGCCTGGCATTCATATGTACATAAGTACATTTCCTTGTCATTTTCCTAGCCACTCTTTTTCGAGTTGGATTTGTCTCGCTAGAGCAACAGAGCACTTTAATCCAACTTCACAAACCTCCATTTACAATATGCACTTGAATCCCTCTCACAAAACAGTGGCAGTCTGGAGGCACCCAAGAAAGGATTGGCAAGGAACTAGGGCCCCTCTCTAGGTCCCCGGCAATGAAATCTTTAGCCCAAGGTGGGGCTTGAAACTGCAACCCTGAGATTAAGCATCTCATGCTCTACCCATTAAGTAGAAGAGAGACTGCTTAAAAGCAAAGCATCAGAGATTGTTATCTGCATGCTTTGGACAATGCTTGCTTGCTGCCAGTAAGTAGAATGCAATTCCTGTTCACCTGATCGTAGCAATGGCATTGGCCACCTGATCCAGCCCTTGCTCCGTCAAGAGGGGGTTTCCCAGGATCCCTTGGATGAGCTGCACTTCGCCTTCTGCTTCTAAGAGGCGGGTGCTGAAGCCGGAGCTCATTGTCCCCACCTGAAGCCGCTGGGTGGAATTTTTCAAGGTGGCCTGGCGCAAGCCAAACCTATGGAGCTCATCATCATAGGCCTGGAAGCAAGGGTTGCATGCCTCACAGTGGTCATAGTTGCCACAGTAGCCCCGCTGGCACTGGTCACAGCGGTCTCCAGTAAAGCCGGGACGGCAAAGACATCTGCCTGTCAGCTTGTCACAGCCCATTTCCTCTGTGCCCTGGAAGTTGCAGTTGCAAGCTGTTGAAAGAGAACAAGAAGGGTCTGGATCCCTCAAAAATAGTCACAGGCTTTACTTGCTGGTTACAGGCTGACATTTCCACAGTGCATCCCTCTGGCTGCTCACTCTTCTCCCCAACAGCCAGCTGTTAGAGAAGGTGGGAGATGAACTACAACCACATTGGGAAGGCCACAGGCTCCTCCAGACCTCAGTTAGATGGAACAGCAAGGTGGCAAGAACCATTTAAATACCCAGTGGTTTACAGGTGGGTGCAACCTGCATTCCTTACCTCTACATCCTGTCCTGACATCTCCATAAGACTGGTCCGGACAAACCCGTACTTCAGGAGCAGAGCATGTCAGGCCCCCATAGCCTTCTCTGCATGGACACTGCCCTGTAAACTGCAGAACAAGAGAGAAGGATGCCAGGGAGGAAATCACTTTGACATAGAACTGCAGAGTTAGGCCTGTTGGTCTGGAGAATAGTTGAGTTCCAGAAGGGGTTTACAAAGAAAAGCTCCAACTTCGGCCTCAGCTGCTTGTTTTTCATGAGAAAGCATTCGTGGTAGGAATGGAAAAATCAGTCTATTACCATTACAGGTCAGTTTCACATGTATTTGAGCATTATGTTCAGTTTTAGGTCTGTTATATTCTACGTTTTACAGTGTTGGGGTTTTTTTAATGCAAAAGAAAAATTACATTTAAATGGTACACATGTTGTACTCATCCCCTTAAATACATGGGATTGCAACCAATGCTATTCCTACTCAGAGGAGGACCATTGAAATTGATGGACATGACCAACTCAGGCTTATTCATCTCAATGGATCTACTCTGAGTAAAAGTCAGAGTAGTGGTTACCAGCCACAGTCCTGTATGCTTTTTAATACTCCCCCACAAATATGCATTGTTGTGTGCATTTTTCCATAAAACATAAATTTCGTGTGCATTTTTAAAAACTGCTTCGCAAAATCCAGAGAAATGTGTGATCTGATGGACAGCTGCATTTTAATCCACATAGCCATCAGGGACCAGCAAATGAGGCCACTTTGCTTTAAAATGAATTTTTCCTCCATCCCTAATTCAAACAGGAAACAGCAACCCCCATGCCCAGATATGCAGCCTCAGTTAGTAAAATCTGCAGAAAGCATTACCACCCAATACCACCGAATGTACTAAGTACTCTCAACGGTAGCCTAGATACTGAGCAAAACAGCTTCCCCCTCTCTCTGCAGGTCTAAGACGACAATGCCCTGATCGTGGTGCTACAAAGTGCAATGACCCAGAATTTCCCTCTTCCCGCCCACCTCTAGAGCTGTAAGCTGCTGCACTGCTGCTTCGTGGGCAGTACCTGGTTACACTGAGGACTGCGTGAATGCTGAGGGTCACAGTTGCAAGCCTGGCAGCCCTGCCCACTTGCAATTTTCCAGTGATTGGCGGCGCATTCATCACACTTGTCTCCCACCACATTGGGGAGGCAAGAACAGCGGCCCGTCTCGTCGTCGCATGGCACGTTACGGCGGCTGCCTAAAACATTGCAGGCGCAATCTGGAAAACAAAGGAGCCAGCATTTGTGTCAGAACTACTGGGGGATGCTCCTGGGGTGTGCGCAGGAGGTATCAGGTCTCCTGTGAACCTGTGGGTACAGGGTGATATAGAATTAAATAGATAAAATCAAAGCTGATGAAACCCTTCAGTCCGCCAGTAGCAAAGTCTTGTTCTAAAATTCTTTCCCTTCAGTGCTGGCTCCAGGTTTTGAAAGTCATGCCAATGGCAGGTGGAGCCAGGGGCAATGAATGTAAATGTCACCTTTCTGCAGTAGGCTATTTTCTATATACCCCTCTCTGTCTTCCATCCAGCCAAGCAAGGGGAACGTCCAGAGGGCCAGATAGGGAGGGGTGTTGGGGGCAGATTCGCCTCCAGTCCCCAGCTCTGCTATAGACTTCCTGCAACACATTGATCTGGAAGAAGGAAAGGATCTCCCTGGAAGTGTTGGTGATCCCCACCCATCTGGCTGCAGACCAGATCCTGGTGCTGTTGGAGGAAACTGATTTTCTAGACCATTTCAGTCAATGTTTAGGGCTGGTTTTAGCACAGAAACTGCTTTGGCCACCCTTCGTGACCACCTCTGTTGGGGGAGAGACAGGGGAAATGTATCCTCATGTCCTCAACCTCTCATCAATGTGTCCTTGATGTCTCACGGGCTTTCAATACCATTGGCCACTGTATCTGGGGCAGATGTCTGCGTTGAGGGCAGCACCACTTGGACGGACATTTCCAGAGAGTGGTGCTCAGGGAGTGCTCTTCAACACTATGAAGCCTTCAATGTGGGGTTCCTCATGGTTCAATTTTATCCCCCATGCTGTTTAACATCTACATGAAACTGCTGGGTGGGGTCACCCAGAGCTTTGGAGTACATTGTCAGCAATATGCTGACAACACACAGCTCTACTTCTCCTTTACATCTGCAGATGGGGCAGTGGGCGGGTGCTGGCTCCCCACTTGAGGAAGGCTCTCCCCAGGGAGGCTCACCTGGTGCCTTCATTACACATCTTTACTTTACACATCTTTAGGCACCAGGGGAAAACATTCCTCTTCTCCCAGGCCTTTGGGCTAATTAAACAATCTATGGCTTTTAAAACGGTGTGACGGATGGGGTATTGTTTTCATTTGTTATCCATTTTTGTGCTATTATATTGTAAACCCCCCTGTGAGCCTTAGATGAAGGGTGGTATAGAAATTTACTAAATCTAGTCAGCATCAAATTAAGAATGAAGGCTGGTTGCTCTTCATGCTTGATGTCACCACAGACATTGCAATTATCAAAGCATGCATCTCAGACTGGAGCTGAGCATCATGAGACACCAAGGTCTGCATTTCAAATTAAGGAGATGCACTCTTTAGCAACGGACGCGGGTGGCGCTGTGGGTAAAAGCCTCAGCGCCTAGGGCTTGCCGATCGAAAGGTCGGCGGTTCGAATCCCCGCGGCGGGGTGCGCTCCCGTTGCTCGGTCCCAGCGCCTGCCAACCTAGCAGTTCGAAAGCACCCTCGGGTGCAAGTAGATAAATAGGGACCTCTTTCTAGCGGGAAGGTAAACGGCGTTTCCGTGTGCGGCTCTGGCTCGCCAGAGCAGCGATGTCACACTGGCCACGTGACCCGGAAGTGTCTTCGGACAGCGCTGGCCCCTGGCCTCTTGAGTGAGATGGGCGCACAACCCCAGAGTCTGGCAAGACTGGCCCGTACGGGCAGGGGTACCTTTACCTTTACCTTTACTCTTTAGCAACATCACTAATCAATTACAGTTTTGAACCGAGGCTATGGCAGACAGTGCCCATTACCACTCCAGATACTAGTTATATCCAAGCAGATATTGTTCCATGAATTTAGATTTGTTTCCTCAGCACAGACCCTTCCCCCCTCAGCTGACCACAGGAGGTCAGGCTTCTAATGAATAATGGCAGGAACGTACAAAACTGCCTTCTATTGAGCCAGCAAACTAGTCCACCTCACACACTGACTGGCAGTAGCTCTCCAAGGTTCCAGGAAGAGAACATTCCCAGCTGGAGATGCCGGGGACTGAACCTGGAACCTTCTGCATGGAAGGCATTTGCTGTGCCATTAGGCTACGGTCCTTCCCCAAGGTGATTCTGTCCAGCTAATGCTGTCATGTTCTGCGGCTGTTCTCCAAGATCAAGCTTAGCAAAGCAGCTACTGCCACCTGCTGGGAGGCAGCTGAAACCCATCAGTATAGCCACTTGCAGAGGCTACATTTCATTTTAATCTAAAGCAAGGCAAGGTCTGCCCAAGAGATTGCGACGGATAAATGAAGGTGGATCTAGAGACGTGAGATTGGTTATGTAAGCCAAGCCTCAGTTGAAACCATATGCCACAAGGGACCTGCCTGGAGGATAAGCGTTAAGATCTTCAAATCTGTTTGAAATTGAAAGAAAAACTCTTTCCCTCTTCTTCCATCTTCCTAGAGCTATGTTTTGAATGTTTCAACCTGCTCTGTTTAAAAAAAAAACATTTTTTTAAAGGCTAGATTGCCCTTACATAGTATGCTGTTGTGGACTGGTTGAATGCAGAGAAATGATGGGAGAAATCAGCTGGGGAACCCCCAGGGGAAGGCGGCTTAGAGCCAGCGGACTAGTGGTGGGACAACAAGGAGTGAGTAGAGGGAGAAGAGGAAGAAGGCTGGGAGGAGGAGGTGTTGGAAGGTGAAGAGGTAACAGGGTTTAGTGAGCAGGAAGAGTCTGTGGCAGAGAGAAGTTCTTTATCAGGGGAAGAGGAGGAGGAGGAGTTTGGATTTGATATCCCGCTTTATCACTACCCTAAGGAGTCTCAAAGCGGCTAACATTCTCCTTTCCCTTCCTCCCTCACAACAAACACTCTGTGAGTTGAGTGGGGCTGAGAGACTTCAGAGAAGTGTGACTAGCCCAAGGTCACCCAGCAGCCGCATGTGGAGGAGCGGGGAAGCGAACCCGGTTCACCAGATTACGAGTCCACCGCTCTTAACCACTACACCACACTGGCTCTAAAGCAGGAAAGCAGGGAGGCCAAGAGAGAGAGAGAACTCCAGCTGGTGAAGAGGCATGAGTGTCTCCCCCTCCTGCTGCAACAAGCTCCACCCCACCCCCCACCCCACCCCTGGTCTCCCAGAACCAGGAGATAGCTTCACACAGGTACAGTCTCAGATTGCTTAGGGGAAACCCCAGAAAGGAGGGGACCTGGGCAGCAGTTTCAGCAACTGCTTCAAGGTGGCAAGACCTACCAGAGATGAGTATAGCATCTAGATCAAGGGAAGTAATAGTGCCACTGTATTCTGCTCTGGTCAGACCTCACTTGGAGTACTGTGTCCAGTTCTGGGAACCACAGTTCAAGAAGGACACTGACAAACTGGAATGTGTCCAGAGGAGGGCAACCAAAATGGTCAAAGGCCTGGAAACGATGCCTTATGAGGAACGGCTAAGGGAGCTGGGCATGTTTAGCCTGGAGAAGTGGAGGTTAAGGGGTGATATGATAGCCATGTTCAAATATATAAAAGGATGTCACATAGAGGAGGGAGAAAGGTTGTTTTCTGCTGCTCCAGAGAAGCGGACACGGAGCAATGGATCCAAACTACAAGAAAGAAGATTCCACCTAAACATTAGGAAGAACTTCCTGACAGTAAGAGCTGTTCGACAGTGGAATTTGCTGCCAAGGAGTGTGGTGGAGTCTCCTTCTTTGGAGGTCTTTAAGCAGAGGCTTGACAACCATATGTCAGGAGTGCTCTGATGGTGTTTCCTGCTTGGCAGGGGGTTGGACTCGATGGCCCTTGTGGTCTCTTCCAACTCTATGATTCTATGATTCTATGAGTTTCTATGCTCATTAGACCTGACAGCCCTGTGCAGATCCTGTTTTTTTGCTAATAAAGAGTTAACTCAACTTGCCCAGTGTGATTGACTGCTGGCTTGCTGGTGGTGGCTGTGTGAAAATGGTCCAGGTTTTGCTCACATTGAATTGATCTTCTCACAGCTTATGTGCTGCATTCATACTAGTGCAACAGCACAAGCAGAGCTTCACCAATATTATGGTCTCTTAAGTTACAGAGAAAGGATTACCAAGGAGGGTGGATCCCCCATGAAGACACGTGTTTGACTGATTTGGGGCCTTTGAGGTAACTAAATAGGGGTCATGTGAGAGCTTTATAAAATTATGAACAGTGGAGAAAGAAATGCTTGTCTCTCAAAACATGAGAACGGCTATAGGTTCCAAACAAACACAAGGGAAGAATTTCTTCACCCACTGTACAGTTTTCATGTATGGAATGAACTGTAATGGGATGTAGTGATCGCTACTCGTTTAGATAGCTTTAATCTACATATTTATCTATCTCTATCACAGTGTATAAAGGGCCCTCCCAAAGAAATAAACGTTTGATTGTTAATAAACAGCAGGAGGTGGCTATCTCCACCATGCCCACATCTAGCTTGGCATGGTTGAAATTTGACTAACCTCTGCAACCTTGGGGGTTAGAGTTAGTTAACTGGGTGAATCCAGGCTTGCACAAATGACAACGGCCTCCTTGCACGTTATCCTTACAGACACAGCGGCCCGTCTGGGGGTCACAACTGGAGTTAGGAACAGTGCCATCTGGGTCACATTCACAAGCTAAAAAGAGAAGACATGGAATCAACAAATTTTAAAAGTACAGCCAAAGCAAAAAGGTGTCATCAAAACCTGAGCTTTGTGTAGGGGTTTAGCATTGCTTTGCTCCTCATCATTTCTTTCTCCCACTCTTCATTTGCAGACACTGTTGCCCATTCAGGATTCCTCTCTCTCACTTGAAATTGGCACAAAAGATTTCGGAAAACAAGCCCGTTCATTTTTCTCTGGTCAGCTGCAAGGCAGCTCTACTGCTCCTCCCTTTTAAATGTATAGGATAATGCACTTGGAACTTGAGGATTCTAGTTCAGGGGGGAGCAAGAAGAAAGCCTCATCACCTCCTCCAGTTACCAAAATAGAGACTCAGGAAAAGAACTGTGAGTTCCAAAGATGGGACACAAGGAAGGACGTGAAGAATCTGGAGGCGTATCTACACTTCAGATTCAACTTAAAATACAGAAAATGTTTCTTTTGAGCACCAATCTTACAGGGGAATTCTCTCTATCATTGGAATAAGGCAGACTACATATTCAAATATTATCTTTTTAAAAAGATTATGCAAGAACTCATGAAGAAAATGCTTAAGCACCCACTTACGGAGACAAGCTTCTGGGTGATCAAGTTCAAAACGCTTATTACGGAAAAACTTGGTCTTGCAATGTTCACAGTTCCTCCCTGCTGTATTGTGCTGGCAGTCTTCACAAACGCCCCCACTCACACCCCCACTTGCTTGGTACACGGCTGGGTCAAAATGACATTTGTTAGAATGACCGTTACAGTTGCACCCTAGGAGAAAAGAGACAAAGCCATTTCTGAAACGAAGTTCAAGGAAAACAATAGTGCCTATACTTTTCAACTTCACCACTGGGTGGCGCTTGGGCCTCCCTCTTCAGTTAGTTCTACAGCAAGTGTATAAAGTGTATAAAGGTTTATCACATTGTGGGTCCACACAGAACATGCAAAACAGCCAGAGTGCAAGGTTTAGGACTTTAGGGAACATCAATTCACCAGCACTGTTCTATACACACACTGCAATTTCCCCAAACTTGCCTGTTTTCTCCAAACTGATGGAGGAAGTTTGACAAGAAACAGTTAGCTTCTTTGCAAATGGAAATCACAGCTCTCCTCTCATCTGCCTCAGCCTTTTTAAAAATGTTTGCTAGTATTTTCTTTTAAACACTCCTTCCTGTACTTCTTACCTCAGCTTCCCCTTTCCCTGATCACCTCCACCCTTTTAGGAATCTGCAGATCCCATAACTGATGAGAAACCCAGTACTTTCCCCCCCTCATTTTGACTCAAGAGAATCACCATTTTACCCCTGCATCCCCCCCCCCCAGATAAAAAAAGCATTGGAGAAACCACAATGTTTCCAGTGGCTACAATGAAAAAGTATGTACAGTCAAACCTCAGTTTTTGAACGTCTCAGCTGCCAAACATTTCAGAAGCCGAACATCGAAAACCCGGAAGTGAATGCTTGTGTTTTCAAACGCGCCTCGGAAGTTGAACGGCTTCCGGGGAGTGTTTCTCAATTTTCCCCGTTGAACTTGCTGACAGCCCTTTGATCCTCGGTTTTCAGATGTTTCAGAAGTCAAACGGACTTCCGGAACGGATTACGTTTGATAACCAAGGTTCCACTGTATTTTATAAACTCCAGTTATCTTTCCAAGACAGCTTTGCTCAGTTAAAGTGTGGCCTGTTTCCCTAGGAAGTTGGATAGAGGCATACGTACTGTGACATTCGTTGGGGTTGCCATCTTCAGCGGCTCTCCATGGATGGTCATTGTAGAAAGCCGCACACTGTTCGCAGTTTGTTCCAGCAGTGTTGTGCTGGCACACACACTGTCCATTCACCTAGAAGATGCAAAGAAAGCTTTGCTTTGCGGGTATCATAGATCAGCCTGCTCTTCTATGGTATGCTATGAATTCTCACATTGTGTCTCTTCTGATTGCGGGGAGGGACATATTCTTCTGCATTCGTGCCAAATCAGAGCACTTTATATCAGAAGCAAAAGAAAAGAAAAGACCATACTGATGATCCCTGCAACTCCCAGGGCTGAAAAGCTTATCAGAGTGAATACGGCTGCCATTTTAAAAAACCATACTGTGTAATCCCTCTTCTTTGTGTGTGCTGCCTCTACAGTTCAGGCATAACTCTGAAGTTTCTGTCTGGAAACTCCTGTTCAGTCCAAGCTGCTCCAGGCCAAACAATAAAGGAAGCCATGTTGCTTTTATATCTAGATGCAAACTACCTATAAATCGAGGTGTGGGGGTGTGCTGAGGCACCCTCTCCCCCCTGCAAGAAGCCTGTCACTTTGTTTGGCTAATATTATTTGCACTCTCCTGTTCACAAAAGCAAGAGAAAACTCCCTCTCATCTGCCCTTTGCACACATTCCTCTGTGCCCCAATGGAGCCATATCCCATCTGAAGGGACCACAGAGACAGAGCATTATTTTCTTTCTCAAGTCCTTTTTTTGCTAGGCAGGGGTGATTCTGTCTCAGTTGCTCTTTCTTTTTCCCAGTCTTAGGTTCAGTTTGCCTCATTTCTGCAACAATGCATTTTCCTTTCAAGTCCACACAAAAATTAAAGCACATATTTGTGTGCATTTCTCCTCATTTTGTCTAATAATGCACATGCTTGCATTTTCTCTAATATAATAATGCACTTTGGTACATTATTTTCACTAATATGTTCAAGTCTGAGGCACACTTTCTGCTCGCATGTGCCTTTTTGCAGGTGGTTTTTGATTGGAAAACAGCTTTGCGACATTCAGAGAAGTGCACGTTTCAAACGGTTGCTGCGTTCTGCTGTGATTTGGTGTGAAGCGTGAAATGGTGGATAGGTTCGCCGCAAGATGTGAACAAAATGGTTTTCTCCACCATCCCCATTCTCTGCTTCTGCCCATTCTCCTCTCCAAGAGCTATGATGAGGAGCTACAATGAGGAGGGAAAATGAGCTACAGAATGAAGGATGTGCAAAGGAGAACATGTACACCACTCTCTGTTCTGCCCTCCCTTTCAGCCCTCTGGGCAGCCCCAGAAGCCCAGTTAGAAAGAAGCTAGTAGCTGCCTTATTAAGCCCAAGGGCAGCTGGTCATTGACCTTTTAAAGATAGTCAGAAATGCAATTTGAAGCAGGCTGGTTGGCCTTTGTGCTATGCCAAATACCTTCTTTTTGTGGCTAAGGCAGAGAAGATGGCAAGACCTTTATCATCTCGGTCACTTGCACTCTGCATAATACAAGGAAACACTATCTGCTTTCCAAAAGCACAGAGGGCTTCTGGTGTATCGCTACAAACCTGTAAGGACAAATTTAACCGTCGAGAGAGGTCAGGTTGCAGAGCAGGCCTGCGAGAATCTAAGAATAGAACTGGGAAGAATAGAACTGATATACATAGATCTGTAGCAACTTTTCCCCGTCCTCACCCTCACCATAACATTGTGTCTTGCAGAAGCAGCGTCCGGGGCACCACAGCGGTCTGCATGTCCGTGGCAGAAGCAGCTCCCTTTCACTTGCATCTCGTTCAAGGCATAGAAGGCACTGGGTGTGCGGTACCCCTGGTGCACAGGACGCGACAGCTGGGTGAAGTTGATTCTCAAGTTGGTGAATTGGCCCAAATCTTTTGGAGACAAGAGAAAGATAAATAAAGGGAAACCTAAAGCCTTTAGCTCCTGGGACAAGGACCAAGTGAGAAAGGGAGATGCAAACTCCGTTGGATGTGGTTTTCCTCTTAATACATGGAAGTACAAACAATATAACTGTTAGGTCCCAATAACCACATTTAACAAATGGGCCCAGCATCAGCAACTGTGATCCTTGGGCAAGTGCCTGGGCCTCCCAGGACCAAACATCACTGGCACCTGCCGGGCCAGGTGGACCTTTAAAAAGCTCACACCACTTGCCACCTGGCACTGAGGAGCACACCAAAAGTCTGAGTGAGGCTGCCAGGACTGGAGTCAGATGCAGATCAGCACAAAAGACACAGGAACCTTAAATCACTGACCCCATTGGTATATGAAGGAGTCAAATTTATTTAAATAATTTTCACCCTGCTCTTTAGCTTAAAAGGCTCCCAGAGCAGCTTACAAAGCTCATTTCTAAGACCTGCCCTCAGGCTGAAGATCTAAAAAATAATACAAGCAAGGGAAAGGGAAGGAGGAAGGAGGAGCAGGAAAGTGAGCTCAGGCACCGGATTTTATAAACCATCCACTTGTGTGCCTAAACAAGTTCTGCTCCCCGAAAAGCTTCCCCTACCCCACCCCAGCAGACACAAAATAATATGTACATACTGCTGATTTTTTGACTTTGAGGTGTCCTCATCCCAGATGCAAGACCAATGGGGTTGAACTCAACCTTAGAAGAACAGAGGAGGAAAAAATGATGGCAGTCAAAGCATGGGGTTTTCTATCCTGTCATTCTAAAAACTATCAACGGCACTTCCCAGTTAGGCAAATGCTTATTTACATTAGCACTAAAATGGCGATTTTGCACCAAATTACTGCTACAAGGAAAACTATAGTCTCTTTACCCATCAAAGGAGGGAAAGAATATCACCTCATTAATGTTACTCAACAGCTTCCCCACACACACCAGAGGGCAGTTTTTCCAAGTCAGGGGGTGGATTCCTGAGCTCCAGATTTCTCTTAAGAAATCATCCCCAGAGACCTGAAGCCTTCTGTGCCCTACAGCAGCTAGATTGGAAAGGGCTACCAATTCTCCACAAAAAGGGCTTGCTGGGCCCTCTGGCATTTGTTGATCTGCACCTGGAAGAGTGGAAGCCAGGTGCCTTCACAGTGCAGTAAAGTCACTCTGGGGATGGCTGTTGTCAAACTAGTTAGGTCCTAGAAGTCTTAACTCTGGTGAAATCCATTAAGCATCACATTTGCTATACCTTTCCCCCGTTCTGTGCTTGAGTCTGGATGTCCTGGCAACGCACATCCTGCCAGGTCTGAGGGAGACCTCTAGAGATCCGTGGAAACGAAGTGGCACAATCTGTGGACAAGTACTGATAAATCTTCCAGGATTTGCCAAAGTCTTTAGAGTGCTCAATCACCATGCCAGTAGGCAGAGGACTCTGGAGGGACAGAGGGAAAGAGGTATCAAAGCAGACTGGACTGGACATGCCAAAACAGAGGAAGATATACTTCAAAGGAGCAGGCCATTTCTCTAAGGCAGAGCATGCAAACCATCCCAAGTGAAATCCCTAGTTCACATCTCTGGTTAAAAAGGCTCACATAAAAGAAAACTGGGAAGATTTCTGCCAAAGAAATAGATGACATGGGCTCAATGGACAAATAGTCAGACCTGACATAAGGGTCTTTCCAGTGCCCCTCAGTGTTATTGTGCCTCTTCCCCCATAAAATTAAAATTAACACATCAAAATATACTTGGTGCAATTGTACATGGAACAAAAATGCTTAATGTTGTACTTGAGTCTGAACTTAACAATTGATTTTCTTCTTGAAAAGCTGCAGTTTCTTTAATGTAGGTTTTTCCTCCTTTCCTTGTATCTTTTTGAAAACGTTAACAAACAATGGGTTGGAATTGGATGCAGCCTAAGCCAACAGAACAATAATAGTGTATGCCAGAGGTTTTCATCCATTTTGAATCCACAGCTCCTTGGTCAACTACATTCTTTCTGTGGCGCCCCTATGGGGCTCAGGAACTCAGTTATGTCACCCCTTGCCTACAGAGCTGGCAGCCTCTCACGCTTTTTCGAACACCGTCCCCTTGTGAGGTGTTTCCCCAACCTCTTCTCCTCTCTCCTTGGGAGTGCTATGGGCGCCTCTGCTGCTGCCCCTGGTCTCTGAGTTGCATCCCTCTCTGCCCCAAAGAGATGTGCCTCCTCACACTGCCCCACAGGGGCATAGGACTTGTCTGTCCATTCCCAAAAGCAAGGGCTGGTGGACTGGCTGGCTGGGCTCCCTTGCCCACCTTGCTTGCTTACTCTGATGCCGCCTCAGCTCCTGGCAACCAGCACCCCCTGACCAGCCCTAGAGGCACCATTCACCTGCGGAGCTTGTAGCCAGGGCTGCTGCAACAAACAGCTGCACAAGCCTTTGGGAGGCAGAGACGCGAGAGGGCTTCAGAAGAGAGAGAGAAGGAAAGAGGGACTGAGGGCAGTGTTGCCCGCGGCACCCCTGACCACCATTCAAGGCACTCCAGAGTGCCATGACACACTGGTTGAAAACCACTGGTGTATGTAACTAAGCTTCCAAAGGCCATCTGAATTCAAGTTTATACCCCCAGTAAATAGTGTAAGAGTTATTATTCACATACCCTGAAATCCATCAGGATGCTATCAAGTTGAAACTTTTTATCCAAATCTAGTTGGAGAAAGACAGGATTCACATCTGAAGAGACAGAAAAGAGCAGTTTTTAGAACAGCAGGTTGTGAAAACAAAATTGCAATCGGATTTTCCCATTAGTCAGGCCATCCATTTCCCCTTTGCATTTAATCCACTGAAACCCAAGCCCTGTTTGCTGAATCTACACAACCCTTGCCCCACTCAACTTATCATTACTATTCTATGCTATCCAACCAAGACATTGTCCAGAGCACGTCTGCACTGTTTGTTTGTTTTCTTGAAGGCCCACTAAGCAAGGCAGAGGCTTACCATTCTTGGATTGCCACCACCGCGTATTTCCTGCAGAAGAGAGGACATTTTCTACCCGGTGACTGTTGAATGCATGAGGCTTTCTGGAATCACATCGGCAACATTTCATTTGCCACTAAAAAAGAACAAAAGGTGACTATCAGATTAGGATGCCTAGGAAAAAGGATTTTTGGAACTTTATTAAATGGAACTTTATTGAACAATGAACATCAACCTACACATCAATACACAATAATATAAGACATACAACCTACATACACATACTTTACAAAAAAAGAAGAAAAAGAAGAAAACAAAAGATAGAAGACAAAAAATGGAATAAATAAAATATACTTTCAATTATTCTCATTGTACTGTTTATTATTTTGTTATTTTACCCACAGTGCCTTGTTATTATTTTATTTTTCCAATTCTTTACAAAAAGTTCTATTATTTGTCACCAATATATTACAAGAGTCACTCGAGGCCTGCCCGGAGATTTTTGTTATCACAACAATTTTTCAAGTACTCTTTCAATACTATCCATTCTTTATTCAACGTCTGCATCAAATATCCTCTAACTCTCCCTGTCATTTTTGCCAATTGCATGTATTATATCATTTTTACCTGCCATTTGGTTTTTGTGGGGAATTTGAATTAATAAACTTAGTGATGGTGGTGTCTCCTGTTGCTGCTGAGGACCCTCAAGGGTGCAAAGCAGGAGTGTTTTTTCCTAGCCCTGATACCCCATATTATTTTGATGTGGGAATGCCAGTGATTGAACCTAGAACTTCATGCAGGCAAAGCGTGGAATCTGCTATTGCACTGTGGAAGCTTTTTCTTTTCATGTCCATTTTTTTTAATGTATTTTTATTAAAGATTTTCTTGATTTACAAAGGTGTGTGCAATGTCTCTCATATTTTTTTTTCCATTATAAAAATCAAAATTTCACCAAACTTTGGAGACAGAATGTTGAGAACCACATACACACAGAGAGGTGCACACAACCATATAAAAAAGCTTAAAACTGAACATAACAAAGATGTCCCAAGAGTCCAAATAAGGATGCCACTCAAACCTCAAGAAAATCAGAGCGTAGTTTAATAGATCTTAGCGCTTGGTGTATTTTTACGCATTTTAACCAGCCGAGTTTCCTGGAACTGTTTTGCCTTGTTGCGTACCATCCTTGCCTGGCTGATAAAGGGCAGTATAGTGATGTTTTAAATAAAATAAAAATCAATACCAATTAGGCAGTATGTCCTTCTTCTTGGGTTGTTCAATATCTCTAGATTCAGGAGAACAATGCTAAGTAGATCTAAGAGCTGAAGCTATGCCAGATAGATTTGACATCCTTCTCATGGGATGCTTTGGGGGTTAAGGTTTGTTACTTATTGGCCAAAAATATACTATAGCCCACTGTACAGTAGAAATAAAGGAAACTCTAGAGCAGCGGTTCTCAACCTGTGGGTCCCCAGATGTTGTTGGACTACAACTCCCATCATCCCTGAGCTCTGGCCTTGCTAGCTAGGGGTGATGGGAGTTGTAGTTCAACAACATCTGGGGACCCGCAGGTTGAGAAAGGCTGCTCTAGAGTGTAAAGCGGTGATGGGAAGCCTGCAACTCTCACGGTGTTGTTAGACTTCAACTCCCATCAGCCCCAGGTTGCATGGCCAATAGTCAGGTCTGTGGGAATTGTAGTCCAGCAACATCAGGGGAGTCACATGCTCCCTATCCCTGATGCGGAGAATGAGGTCCAAGGGCATGAGCAAAAGAGTAGAAAGACATGGGTTGTAACCACTGCTACACTCTGAAATTTGGACTGCTTGTCAAGAAATGTCAAGCTTGTCAAGAAAACAGATTTTTTAAAACAAAAAAAACAGAACATGCATTGAAGTTATAGAGCCACTTAACTAGTTGCCTAGTTTAAAGGATGACAGAGTAGAAAAAGAATGGGCTTCAGTTCAAGGGGTGAACACCCACTGTTCAACTGTGGTGAAAATGGACTTCTTTCCCCCAGTTTCACATATGGCCACTTAGTATTTGCTCAACTTCAGATCCCCCTAAACACAAAGGAGAACAGTACATTCTGGCTCACCGGTTTATATCCTTTGTTTGGTACTCAAGATTAAATTTGCACCTTCGATTTAATCAGAGAAGTCTTCAGACCACAAAAAATGTCCCTGTGACAATATTTGCCATGCAGCAGAAGGTTAGCCACAAGTACCCAACTTTGCAGTGGTTGGTCAGGCTTTTGTGGTGGGATGTTTCATTTGGGCAAACAAAGGAACCTTTATCTAAATCTCAAGATAGTTTGAACCTAGACCCTTTAACACCCTCTCCCCCAAAAAAGAGTCAAGCAGAGGTTAGGCAGCTTCAGTGGGTGAAAGGTTACTAGGTGGAAAGTCAAGCCAAGCAAATGTCATCCCTCAGCTGGAGTGAGTAATTCAAGAAGCAGGCCAGGCCTGGATATCCCCTAATGGTTTTGTGCACAAATGGCTTAGAGAGACTTCAGTCCCAACTTGGCAAACAAATACTAAAAGATGACAGATCCGGTTAAGTCCTGACTCTTTAAAGATTTTTTTAAAAAACAAAAACCAGGCTATCTGGTGACTTAGCAGATGCCTATTGATTATTACATTTTTATATCCTACCTTTCATCCATGGAGCTCAAAGTTCTCCACCCATTTCATTTGCACAGCAACCCTGTGAAGTAGGGACTGAAACTGGCCCAAAGTCACACAGTGGGCCCTGCCTCCCCACTAAAAAGTGCTTTTTTTAGAGGGGAGGCAGAGGCAAACACCTGGAGAGTGCAGTTATAGAAGTCCATGGCCTTTACACAGGTGCAGAGGTTCAATATAATGGACTCTCAGCTCCTTCATCATTGCTCAGCAATACCTGTTACAAGGTTCATATTTAGGACAGGAACCTTTCATCTAGCATACTCTTATCTAACCCAATCCATTTTAATTTACTATCAAAGCTGCCCCAGTTCCGTCTGATCTCCATACCCATGACATGTCCCACAATACTATGGAGTTTCCTGTAAGGAAAGATGTACATCTGCTATAAACATATTTCTTTGCCACATTCAATGCACTAGAGCAGCGGTTCTCAACCTGTGGGTCCCCAGATGTTGTTGGACTACAACTCCCATCATCCCTGAGCTCTGGCCTTGCTAGCTTGGGGTGATATACCCCAACTTCCCCTACAACAAGGATAGCCAGCATAGTACTGTCCAAATGCTGCCACACTACAAAGCCCACCATCCCTGACCATGCTGGCTGGAGCTGATGGGAGTTGGACTCTACAGTGTCTGGAGGGCACCATGTTGTCTATTCCAGTCCTATAATGTCACAGAGGATGCTGGGATGCAACTCTTAGCTTGCACGTGGTCTTGGTTATCCAGGGTTTTGTATGCTGTTTCCAGCATTCCAGCACGATGTGCAATGAGCTCAGAAATGTGCAGGTACCATCCAGCACAGCCTCCAATGCTTCATCTCTTCCTCTGGTGCCAGCAGCTTTCACCTGGAGGAACTGGAGCAGGACAATAGCTGAAGATTGCTCCCACCACTGGTTTCTCCTTACAGTTTTAAATCCCTGCTCCTGCCATTGTTGTATGAGTTTCCCCTCAAGGAAACGTGAATAAGGTGTGTACTGAAACACCAAGGGAGATTGTCCTTCTCCCAGGCTCTCTCAGAAAGATGGAACCCTTTAAAATCTTGCCCGTTTTTGCTTAGCACAATATACTGTGCAAAAAGTTTGCTAGAATTCCAGCAGGACCTTACATTCCCTCAAATCAAGATCAGGCTAATGCCAGATGTCCTGCCTACCAAATTTGGATGCCTTCATGCCCAGACACTGAAACACTTGGACCCTGAAATAATCATTTCATGTGGCAACCCACCACAGTGTCGAAATTGTGCTCTTTTTCAATATTTGGGAAGGCTAAAATTAACACTGGGGGCAGACGCATGGGACGTTTACTTTCTTGAGCAAGCTGTGTAACCTTTCCACTGCTTCGGAGGATATTTTCTGCCCATTGTTGAAACTGCAGCTTTCATGAGGAGGTGTGTGTCTCAAAGTTCCTCTGGGAAGATAGGGTCCCTGCCCCGGAAACTAAAACTATGGGTTTTATTTTGGCTGAACTGAAGGTCACCCTGCTTTGGAAGATCTCTACCAAGTGCTTTGGCGCCAGATATAATGGGCACATCACAATTGAGAAGGCTGACATTTGACAGAAATGCACAAATCCCTTACTCACCACTTATTTGGGGTCAAGTGTGGTTGTGGCTAAATGAACAGGGCACAATCTCTATGATCAAGAATACAGACATATGAAGGGTAGGCTCAGGAAGCAGTATTCCCACTATACTGAGGCTATGGGACACAGGAATTGAGCCCACATTAGGGCAAGAGGATCAAGGAGGTGAAACAACTCAAACTGTGGAGGGCTCAGTGGCCTAACCACAGAGGCCACAGGAAGTTGGTTTTTCTTGCAGCTGACCCAGGAAGGGGAGGACATGAAGCTGCTGGCTAGTCCCCTTGCCAGGAACAGAGAAGCAAGGGCCTACTCATGAGAAAAATGGTGGAGATCTCCTGAACCAATGTCCTCTACTCTACCCTATCACCAGGAGATAAGGAGGAGTGGGGAACATTTGTCAACGTCTTTCATTCTGTTGCCTTTGGTAACCAGTTGGAACCAAGAGATCCCATGGAGAGGGTGCAATATAATATCTCACTCATTGCCTATTCAGTCCTTTACATTGCCTATTTTCTCTCCAAGTATTTGCCTAACCCAGAGATGGGGCACCTGGCAGCCTCCAGATGTTACTGGACTCCAACTCCTATCAGCCAGTGGCCATGGATGACAGGAGCTGTGGTCCACAGGTTCTCCATCCCAGGTCTAACCTATGATTAGAAGAATTGCGCAGTGCACTTGAGCCTCATGCCAGGCTATTTGTTTCTCCTATGCAAATGTATAGACCTAGCAGTAACAAAGGTTTGGAGAGGAACTCCCTCCTACCAGCCTACTTTTAGAAGTGAGGAACTTTTGGTCCTTCACGTGCTGCTGGCCTACAACTCCCATCAGCCCTAGCAAACATGACCAGGGTGAAAATGTCTTCAAGCTCATGCAGGTACCTTGACCCTAGGTTGTATATCCAGTTGTAGTTCAACAGCACCCAGAGGGTGAGTTTCCCCACACCCACTCTAGATCCATGTTTTCAGGGCAGGCTTGAGTGTTGAACCTAAATTCAAGGGAAAGCAATCAGGGGAAGGGAGATATGGGAGACGGAAATGGCATGGAGAAGGAGGGCTTCCCCCAGGCACCAAACCTCCCCAGTTGCAGATCACAGCTCTAATTTGCACGGGGGGGGGGGGGGACAACAACCAGGCTTTAAAGATCTGAAAGTGATGTAAAAGGCTTGGTTTTCAAAGGTTATAAATTCCACACATAGAGCCCACTTCTGAATAGGGGGGAGACTGTGAAAAAGTATTCTTGTTCATGCAGGTACCTTAATTCTAGGTTGTATGTCCAGCTGAGCAGATAAAGGTCTGTGAGGTGATGAGTCAGAACCATCAAGACAGTTAGATCATCATGCTTGCAGCAAGGAGTGGATTACCATGGACAGATCCATGGAATTCATCTAACTCCACCTTTATAATTCACTACTTTGTCTTCCAGCTGAATGTTGGGCCCCTAATTTTTTCTTTTGCATTGAGATAACACTGCATCATAAGATAGAATCATAGAGTTGGAAGAGACCACAAGGGCCATCGAGTCCAACCCCCTGCCAAGCAGGAAACACCATCAGAGCACTCCTGACATATGGTTGTCAAGCCTCTGCTTAAAGATACATAGTCTTAGAGCAAGTTCAACACTGAGCAAGTTGCATGGCTGCATATTTTGCCCCATTCACCCTCAGTGCTTTGGTCTGACCAGGATTCAGGTTCTTTTTCTATAAAAGTGGACATGGATTGGACAGCCCTTCAAATAGAAGAACTTTCAAAAGGAGGGCTCTGTAGGGCATATAACTGTGCCCCCCGGCAGCTCAGATGTAAACAAATTGGGTGGGGTGAAAGACAGCTCTGTGGGGTTTCACCAGTTTTTACACTGTCCCTTTAAGAGCAATTTCAGCTGCAGCAATTTAGCCTGTGATAATATTTAGCTCCATGCTATGAAAAGACTCCAGGGCTGATTTTCTACAAATCAGACGCCAGCAAAAAGCCTAGGAGGGACAGACTAAGCCAGGATTGCTGTTGTTGTTCTTTTCTGGCTAGCTGGCAAGTCAATTGCTGTGGTACTGCAAAATAGGCAGCCAAGAGGAAAGCAAATTTTAAAGAACAAACAAACTTCCTGTGTAAAAATGTGGCAAAGGTTTACCCAGTAAGGTAAGAACATTTCAGGAAAAGCTGAAATTCCTGAAAGCCGGACATGAAGCAGCAGAACTATACTCAGGATAAAATAGCATGGCTGTACCCCCAATTTGGCTGAATCCCAAACCAAACTGGGGCTCTTCCCAATTAAACCCTAATTAAACATGCAGTCAAGCAGTGAGGAGAGAGGCAGGAGGAGGAATGAATGCAAGCAGCTTTAGCCCAAGTACAAAGTTCATACAAGCTCCTTATAGCAGTTTTATGTGTGACTGTTTGGGTACTTTTTGCATTATGTGCCTCTCTGCAGCTGATCACTTGCATTATAATGCAAGGCAAATAGCTGAGCAAAAAACACTCACCCCCACCCACATTGTGCACTTCCACAGAGGCCTGTTTCCTCAGATGAACTTGCACATTGTTTATCCCAGTGACCTTGGAACTGAAGGAAGGTCATTCGCCTCAAGGAGAGAATATTAAGCTGACTTAGTGAGTAAATATATGTATAGCCTCTCCACTTAATGGAGCATGTGGGTGCATATTAAACCAAAGGCAGAATTGCAACATCTCAGCAAAGCTACCCTTCCATCCTGCATCCTCTAGCATGAGAAAGCCCATGTATAAACCTTTGGTGCTTGGTTGGGGCACTTCATGGTCACGTATTTGGCCTTCTCTCTCAATCCCAGCCTGTCAATAACCAGCTTCTCAAGTTGAATATTTCTATGGCCTTAAAAAAGGTAAAGGTAAAGGTACCCCTGCCCTACGGGCCAGTCTTGACAGACTCTGGGGTTGTGCGCCCATCTCACTTAAGAGGCCAGGGGCCAGCGCTGTCCGGAGACACTTCCGGGTCACGTGGCCAGCGTGACATCGCTGCTCTGGCGAGCCAGAGTCGCACACGGAAACGCCGTTTACCGCTGGTAAGCGGTCCCTATTTATCTACTTGCACCCGGAGGTGCTTTCGAACTGCTAGGTTGGCAGGCGCTGGGACCGAGCAGCGGGAGCGCACCCCGCCGCAGGGATTCGAACTGCCGACCTTTCGATCGGCAAGTCCTAGGCACTGAGGCTTTAACCCACAGTGCCACCTGCGTCTATGGCCTTACATTTGTGCTATTAATGGAACTGTTCACTGTTGGCTTCAATGTGTCAGGGAGGAGCTGGGATGCTACTTAAGACTTTCAGAAAAAAAGAGAGTGAAAAGATCTATCAAGAATTGGCAGGATCGGGACTGTGAGGAATTATATTTCAGCTCAGAGCAAGGTCATCCATTAAAGCTGGGTTACACAATGCTCTTTTTATATGCCTAAGTCCGGTGAAAATATAGCATCAAGTCGCATCATACAAGACAGCTCCAAAAATAGAGCTCTCAGACACTTTGCATCTCTGTGAACAAAGGGGAGTGTTGGCCAAGAACGCCATCCAGGGTGTCAAAGATGATGTTATATTATCCCATTAATTCCTTCCCCATAGCTACCATTGCTTTTTTTTAAAAAAAAACCAAAAGTCAATGTACTAACTAGTTTCCCAGCATGCATGTTTATTATAAAACGCGTGTACTGTCATGCACACATACTTTTCGCTGAACAGAAAATTATATCCCTGTAGGAAAAATGTCATGTGGCAACAAAAGCAGTTCTCACTGTATGAAATGGTCAGAGACAAGAGAGAAAATTACACTCAAGATTTCCAGGAAATTGATACTAGCCCCAGGAATTTAAAATATCTGCTCAACCCTGAATATACCTGGGTGCTTATAAAGTGATACTGAGTAATTTGAAATATTCTTTCAGTGATAAGCATGCATTCCTAAAAGCTCACCATAACAAATGGCAGAAGCCTCCCCCCCCAAAAAAAAAAAAATATGAGTTGCTGGAGTTCTTAGGTTGGAGCATGAGAGAAACAGTTATTGCTGTGCAAAATGTATAGCCATGTTTCTTTGTTCACCTGCTGTCAGCCAAAACTGCAAAACCAAGTAGTGAGTGAACAGGAACCATTCTAACAGGAACCTCTTAAACACTCCACCACTGCTGCATTCTATCAATGATATGTTGCAGAATACTCCTGCAAATAAACAACAGTCCAGAGGGACCCCCTGATCCAACCTTGGAGAACCTATGGCCTTCCAGATGTTGTGGGACTCCGGCTCCCCTTAGCCCCAGCGAGCACGGCCAATGGCCAGGGGTGGTAGGGGGTCTACAAATGCAGTCCAGCTACAACTGGAGGACTACAAACTCCCTATTGCCCTCTAGTTCTAGATCTAGTTCCATGTTGTCACTATCAGAGCAGCCATGCCTCTGAATATGAGCAGCTGGGAATCACAGGTGGGCAGGGCGCTTTTGTCCTGCTTGCAGGCGCCCCACTGGCATCTGCTTGGCCCCTGTGGGAACAAGATGCTGGACCAGATGGGTCACTGGCCTGATCCAGCAGGCTATTCTTCTGTTCACCAACTATACACCATGCATTCTTGGTTATTCTACTTCCATCAAAAAGATTAAACTCCCTGACACATACCTGTAGCCACACAGTCTTGTCTCAGCCCCACCTTGAAACAGATCGCTCATGCACAGTGCCTGTGGAAAACTTATTTTGCAGCCTTGGCATGCCCATTTAGAGATACTGCCTCTAACACAGTGATGTTGACAAGACCTCACTTAAATTAGAAGAATGAGCTTGGCCCGTTCCCAGTATGTTGCACAGAGAATGGAGAAACAGCCTGTAATCTTAACTCAAGTACCTTTAAAAATGCTGGAATTGATCTTAACTCTGCATGCTGTAATGATTTCAGCTCCGTCTGGAACCAATCCCATGAGGGCCCCGTTATGTGATTTATAGGCTGACATGTTTAAGAGATGCCGTGCAAGGACACGAGCGCCGTCCTTTCAAGAGCAATGGGCTGTATAAATCAAGCTGTTTAAATCAACATTATACCATTTAGTTTCCTGCTTTCCCCTGATTAAAAGTCAGAATTACCAGCTGATCTAATAATCAAGTTAACAGCATATGCCTTAAACAAACATATACGAGGTAGGAGCATTTGAGGGCAGCAGGAAATTAGTAACAGTGCACACTTTGTGTATGTAAACCGCTAATCGAGGTGCCAGAGTGGAATGACTCACACAGTACATACTGTAACAGTGCATGCATATAGAATCACCGTATGAACTTTGAAAGGTAAATTTGCTTGGTATCAGGCTTAAAAACAGCCATATCTTAGCCCAAAGACTTTGCTAGGTGTGTGAGGCACCTCAGAAGGGCTGTGCCCTGAAAGGTAGCATGGCATGATCTGAAATAAAATACAGCTCCAAAGCATGGGACTTGAATAAGGAGAAAGGTAGCAGTCCTGGTTCCCTGCAAAGTATCAACTTAGGTTCAGTCACACTGCATGAGGTGAGGCATCACTGCTGCCCCATCCTCCAGCTGCAGTGGTGCTGCCACTCTCTGGGACCACTCTCTGCCACACTTGCACCTGCCACTGCTGCCAACTTGGTCTCCCCCCCCCTCGCTCGCAACCTATGTGCTCTATCACATAGTAAACTTCTTTGCGATTCATTTGAATGAAAAGCAGCATAGATATATAATCAATCACTCAATGAATCCCTCATCATCCACATCCAACCACAGTAAGTCCAATCAGCAAATACCACCCAATGCCAAAAGCAGCTTTTTGGTGTGTACCCTAGTATTTTCCCTGACTGGACAGAATCTGAAAAATTAGTAGCAAGTTGCAATCAAAATCTAGAGAGTGGTGCTGCTTGAATCTGATGAAGCAATCACCCTAACTCCTATTTCATTTGGCAAACGTGCAAGCGCTTGTCTCAGAGACTTGTTCACTCAGCCCTTTCTCCCCCTTCTTCATAAGAAACCTTTTGAGGGGAAACTGCTCAAGCAACAGATTGGAGAAACCACAACACACCAGCCAGCCATTCTTATGTGAATGCTGGGCTGAACAGTGCTGTCTCTCCTTACCACTGCAAAGAAACACACATGAAGATTATGGGCTTCTGCAGAAGACCAACAGCCTTAACAGATGACATAAACGGAAATGCCAGCAAGGATTTGAACTGTACAGGTTAGAGCACATCCCTGTAAAAAGGTGATGCAAGCAAGGAATGGCCTAGTGGAAAGGTTTGTTGCTGTTACTGGAAGCTCCCAATTCTGTGCTCTGGAGTATGCCAGTTGAAGCCATGTTTTTCCACAAAACAAGTGAAACCTGAAAAGGCCTTCAGAATATCCCTATCTACATGCCTCAGTTCAATATTCATAAAATGGAAATATTAATAACATATATGAGGTTTCATGAGACACAGGTTGGTTGGTTTTTTTATAAAAGTGGGTGTTTTGAATGTTTCAAATGTCTTGTTATCTCTGGAGAATATCCAGCAAAATTGACACCCACAAATTTGTGGCTTCTGGAGAGGCTGGAGAAATTGAGGTCACTTTCACCCAGCTCTGACATTGCAATTTTTTTTTAGATTCTGCCCTTACTTCAAGCATCTTGTTGTTGTTGTTGTTTAGTCGTTTAGTCGTGTCCGACTCTTCGTGACCCCATGGACCAGAGCATGCCAGGCATCTTAGGGCAGTGCAAATGCCCCCCCCTTGTGTGTTTTTTCCACAAAAACCCAACAAAGATGGTTAGGTTGAGAAAAAGTGGCTGACCTAGGGTTCCCCGCTGAGCTTCATGGCTGTGTGGGGACCAAAACCCAGCTCTTCCCAGTCTTAGACCAACAATCTAACCACTATACCATTCTGACTTATGATAACAGCCAAGGAAGAAGAAGAACAAGTATGATTAGTTGCTTAATAGCTTTGTATAGTACCACCTCTACCTGTCTTGAAAAGTTGCTGTAACTCTTTTGCCATAACTCATCTGTTTTTTTATGATTTATAATCTTGTCCTCAGCTTGTTTACTCAGAAGTAGGTTCCACTGAGTTCCATAGGACTTGTTTCAGAGTAAGCAGGCTTAGGGCAGTAACCAGGGGTCAGCAACCTAAGGTCCATGGGCTGAGAGCGGCCCACGGAGGTTGTTTGACCGGTCCACAATCTGCTCCCAAACCAAGCCACCCACTCACGTGCTGCACTAAACCAGCGCAAGGTGGAATGGGGGCTCGCTTCCGCAGCACCAGAAGTCACGTCTGTGCAGATGCCGGAAATCGTGGGCACACACACACACAATCCAGCCCACAGAGGGATCTCTGCAGGACCGATCCAGCCCAGGCAAGATAAACCTTGCCGACCCCTTGGCAGTAACTGAAGTATGTTAGGCCCCACAGACAGTAACTGACACTTTCCTTGGCTTGCCGTGTGTGTGTGTGTGTGTGTGTGTGTGTGTGTGTGTGTGTGTACACTGACATAGTTTTCTTATCCTGCCATATCTCAGATGATAAAAGCATCTTCTCACTCTTTGTGATTATCATGCATTAATAGCCCCCTCACTGCCAGGCAAGATAATGGTGGGAGAGTCTGATGTCCTTGACCTAAGGCAAACAGCAGTCTTAATATCCAAGGCCTTTCATATAATAAACACTGAGGAAAGTTAGACTGGCGAGTTCATGTATAAGCCTCCAAGATTATCTGCCTCACCATAAAAAGCTGGAACTGTGGAAGGCACTTCACATAAAGATTGAAAATGGAATATTTCAACCAGCCTCTCAGCTGTTTTCCCTCCCTGCCACTGAAACTATCCAAAATGGTATCATACTGTAATATTTTAATGCTCCCACCACTATTTGAAAGAGCATCAGAGGCACCATGCCTATTACAGACACACCATTACAGCAGGTACCAGAAGGAGGTATATGATTTCAGTCAGCTCGATAATCTGCCCCCAGAGCTGCCCCTTTTTTTCTGGGAAGGCTCACATCCCTTTAACCCTAACCCTAAGTAGTTAGAGTGCTGAGTGGAGACTGAGGAGACCTGTGTTCAAATCCCTGAGTGGAGACTGAGGAGACCTGTGTTCAAATCCCTGTGCCGGCCATTACTTCTCAGCCTAAAATCTACCTCACAGGGTTGTTGTGAAGATAAAATAAGGGAGATTTTTATCCCACTCCTTATTGCATTGGGATGAGTCACAACAATTTAACACATAATACACAATAAAAACGAATCCACTTTAAGTTATAGCCAGCTACCGTTTAAACTGGATATTTGACTGGTTTTTACTACTCTCCAAGATTAGAAACTGCTTTAAAAACCTTTGTTAAAAAGTGCAGTTAAAAGGGTTTTTTCCTTAATTAAGGAGCAAAACAGACAGAATTTCAACTGAAGAACACTTCCTCATGACTCCATCTGTGTGCTAGAAAAAACATCACCAGTTAAACCTCTGCCTGTCCCATGGCTGTTAAATGCATAGCAGCCTTGCCAGGAAAACCAGTGGCAACCCTGGCAACCCATTTTTATTGACCCAGGATGAGAAAGAGATGGAAACTAATGTAGGATTCTAATAGGACCCAAGATTTATCTCTTGGCAAGCCAGAATCTGAGGTCAAGCACCTCCAAATCACTGATCAGGATTAATGCCCCCTTTTGCATAATTTGCAATAGTGGAAGTGGAGGCTGCACTTTGCCTAGTCCTGGGCAAGAGGCTGCCTCTGTGGGGGTACAAAGTATAAAGGTTAGAAGGAATCACAGCCAAAGCAAAGGCAGCAGACGAGAGGCTCGGGATTGGAGTGCTTCCATCAGCACGGAACTTACCAGGATTGCAAAAGACTCTGGGACACAAAACACACACTTTGGGACACTTCTCTGATTGGCACCAGACTCAGACAGTGCACATTGGCCAGCAGGGCAGAGTGTGAGCAAAGCAAGCAAGCTAATGCAACCCCTCCTCCCATACCCTGTGCAGAGGTTGCAAAAAAAAAAAAAAAAAAGACTCTAAAACTTTTCCACCGTTTGGCACAAAAGCGAGGAACGTGATACACAGCCTCATTAACAGTACACCAGGAAGCTTGGGGCACAAAACAAGGGGGAAGGGCAGATGGATGATGAAACTGTTGCCACTTTGTCTTCACAGCACTGACCTATTAAGCTGCAGAGCTGATACAGAGCAAGTGGCTGGCGCATGCCAAGTCGGAAGATGGTTGCCATGTCCCAGTCCTCCCTAATCCTGGTGGCAGCATTGAATATTACGCAAATTGCTTCCAATTCTATGGTTAAGCCAACCAAGCACGCTCATTTGGGCATTTTCCGCCCAATGCTTTTGCATTGGCTGCTCCTGGTACATATCAGAAAAGCTGAATGCGTGCAAAGTGGAAATGTACCATGGGAAAAGTGGCTTCTCTCCTATTGATCTACAGTGGTACCTCGAGGTTAAGTACTTAATTCATTCCAGAGGTCCGTTCTTAACCTGAAACTGTTCTTAACCTGAAGCACCACTTTAGCTAATGATTTCTGTTCTCATCCTGAAGGAAAGTTCTTAACCCAAGGTACTATTTCTGGGTTAGCGGAGTCTGTAACCTGAAGCGTATGTAACCTGAGGTACCACTGTACTTTTCTTCACTGAGAGCACAGAAAAGTGTGTGTGTGTGGGAGACCAAATTTGAAGGTAACATCCAGACAGTTACTATTATGAGTCATCTTTAGTGCTGAACATGAGCGCAATCAGTGCCAGAATTATGTATAAACTAAACAAGCTACAGCTTAGGGCCCCACTCTCTTGGGGGCCCCAAAAAAATTTTAAGAGGGGGAAAAACTGGATGCACATTTCTAAAATCAAAGATAAAAAACAAATAAAATAAAACCTACATGCAGCAACAGTGTTTTTTGTTGTGTAGGCTCCTATGATGTAAGCTAGCCTGCTCCCTAAAATATCACTGGTTTGCTCATTTCTATATATAGGGTACCATATAGCATATATTCAACAACAAAAAACAGGGACAATTTGTTGTTGACAAAGGATAGCTGGGCATATAAAGGGCCCCATTACCTTCAGTAGCTTAGGGCCTCATCAAACCTAAGCGCAATACTGAACTGCTGAAACATAGGTCAGTTGTGCCGTGGTGATCAAATTCCTTGTAAACCACCTGGGTACCACTGCACAAAAAGCCTTCTCATGCACAAAGGTAAAAAAAGTTTGCCTTCTCAGCCACAGATGTGCCATGGCCGCAACATTTGATTCAGGCCTCCTTAGAAACACCTCATAACTCTGCCTTTCTGTTGTAGCCATTTTTAACCATATATCCCTGTGAGCCAATACATGCTCAGAGAAAAAACTAGGTAAGAGAATTATTGGGTTCGCAGTGGTGACATGGAATAACAGTGGTGGCAGGGGAATATAATGGACAGCCCCAAAACACAGGTAAAGGTTTTATAGCCTTGGTGAGATCATCTGATTTTCTCAAGGTGCAAGACTCCACAAGTGCATGGCCTCGTTTACATAGGGCCCTAGTACATAATTTATTCATGCCATGGGGCACAGAAGCAAGCTTTGGACTTACAAGTTTTACCCTACCATGCTCTAGCATTAGTTCCTTTTCATGAGGCCCACCCACCATAAAAATAGTAGGGAGTGGATTATGCACCACCCCCTGCACATGTAGAGACTTACAGAGGCTTGGGTTCTCATTAACTGTGAGTCATTCTATGATTTCAAGGTACCTTCCAATGTCTCACTTCATAGCTGTCACATGTGAACCAGCCCTGTGTGATCCACACATGATGATCTGTTGGACTCTTAAGAATGCACACACAGACTTATTCAGTGGCAGATTAATAGGAAATCAACAGAAACTGGCTGCTTAGAAAGTGAGAAACCAAGACTCCTATAGCTCCAGCTCCATCCACCTCAGGAAAAGGGAAGAGATAGATGATAGATAGATAGTTTACATAGATGATAGATAGATAGATGATAGATAGATAGATAGATAGATAGATAGATGATAGATATAGATAGATGATAGATATAGATAGATAGATAGATAGATAGATAGATAGATGATAGATAGATAGATAGATAGATAGATAGATAGATAGATAGATGATAGATATAGATAGATAGATAGATAGATAGATAGATAGATAGATAGATAGATGATAGAAAGATATAGATAGATATAGATGATAGATAGATAGATAGATAGATAGATAGATAGATAGATAGATATAGATAGATAGATAGATAGATAGATAGATAGATAGATAGATAGATAGATAGATATAGATAGATAGATAGATGGATGATAGATGATAGATAGATAGATGATGATAGATGATAGATAGATAGATGATAGATAGAGATAGATGATAGATAGATAGATAGATAGATAGATAGATGATAGATAGATAGATAGATAGATAGATAGATAGATAGATAGATATAGATGATAGATGATAGATGATAGATAGATAGATGATGATAGATGATAGATAGATAGATGATAGATAGAGATAGATAGATGATAGATAGATAGATAGATAGATAGATAGATAGATAGAGATAGATAGAAATAGATAGATGATAGATAGATAGATAGATAGATAGATAGATAGATAGATAGATATAGATAGATAGATAGAGATAGATTAGATAGATAGATAGAGATAGATGATAGATAGATAGATATAGATGATAGATAGAAGATAGATAGATAGATAGATGATAGATAGATGATAGATATAGATAGATAGATAGATAGATAGATAGATAGATAGATAGATAGATAGATAGATATAGATAGATGATAGATAGATGATAGATAGATGATAGATAGATATAGATAGATGATAGATGATAGATAGATAGATGATGATAGATGATAGATAGATAGATGATAGGATAGATATAGATGTAAATTGACCAATTAACTCCTCTCGTGAACAAGCTTCATCTCCCAATCCAGCCTTGGATAGTGTCCCTTCTTCTGCAGGATTCTGACTGTTGGATTACCGAGATGACAGCTAACTTCCTGCTTAGTGTGATGAAGAGGAAAGCGGCACCAACTTCTTCTTTAATACCACAGCTGTAGTCGATACGCCGCACAATCGAACCTGTTTTTGTATTCTCTGTCACTCGATGTTTTAAATCCCCTGTTACTTTTGTTATCCCCATTTTTTCAAAGTATTCGCCCAGGACGACATCTCCTTTTACCTCCCCACCCCCATTTTATGTTGTTATTTCTATGTATATTATGCTATGGCCACACGGCTAATGCAATAAATCGATTATTATTATGACCAATGTTTAATGGATTAGCTCTTTTAACTGCTAAAATTGACACAGCAAGGTCAAGATACTGATGGGTTGCCATTTTTTTCCCTAGCAGAAATTCTATGTCTTGATGACATCACCTGCCATCTGAATTTTTGTTTGTGGCGACCAAAGAGAGTGCTATTATAACGCCCTTTTCAAAGAAGGCCCACCTAAAGACCTCACTGCTATCATTCAAGTGCCATGGGAAAACATTTCTAATTTCCCAGGCTTTCCAGAACTGCTAATGTAAGCATTCTTTAACTCAGACCTGCTTGATACTATCTCCTTGAATGAGCCATTTTAGTTTCCATTTGCTGAATCTGTTTGCACACATTATTTATTTATTTTTAAATTACAACTCTGTTGGGTATCCTGAGAACATAAATTTATTTGGAATGTACAGGATAAAATTACGTAATTATTATTATTATTATTATTTTAAAAAAACCACCTCTGTGCTCATAGGCCCTAAATCAAGAAACTCCTACAGGTAAAAACTGAATGTCTCTGACATTCAATGAGCAAGGCCAAAACAAACAAACAAAAAGATATGAATACAGTTACTATGAGAAGCCTAAATTTCCCCTGATGCTGAGGCACATAGGGACTGACCAAATAAGGGCACCAATCAAAGCAGAAAAGGCATACAGAACATTATTGCTTGTTGCAACTTGTAACTTGGCCCCTGTCGGATGTGTTATGGAGGAGAACTGAAGCCTATGGGAAATATCTAACGTTTTTAATCCTTGCCTTTAAGCCTGATTAAAATTCTGATACTTCTCTGCAACCAGGCATTGCATATTCTGGGAAGTTGAGGAGGCCCCTTAGTGCTTAAATACTGCCATTTCTGTTCAGTGGAGAACACAAAACGACAGCCAGTGCTGCTAAACAATGTACCTTTCCTGTGTGAATAAAAGATACTTATGCCATACGTACTTCCCCATATGGAGTGCAGTAAGTTTCAGGTTGGACAAGTCCACAGGTAGAAGAGGCTTTCAAGTGATGGATTCTTCCTACGAGAAGGTCTTGCACAGGTGGGTAACAAGCCCCATTGGAGCAGGTAGACTGGGCAGCCAAGAGGTGTGGTGAAGCTAGAATGAAACAAGAACCAAATTTCAGTTAATAAAGACAAAAGGAGATTTTAAAAAGCATCATAGCAACGTAAAACCTGCTGGATTCCCAGAAGCCGTCAGAGATAACAACTCACCTGCCAGGAGATCAGAGCAGCGACTCACCTGCCAGGAGATCAGGTAAGCTCCTCTGCCCTGCTACACAGTCTGCTACCGCAGTACATCTATAATTTCTGCCCCAGCCTACTACTCAGTAGCATATTTTGATTTTGGCAGATACCAAAGATGAGGTATCTTATTGTGAGTGGTCTTTAGTAGAATGCATACAATTTTTAACCAGTTTCAGTTAGAGATTATATCCAACCATCTTCGACAACTGATTTCACCTCTGTGCTTTTCACAAAAAACAAATCTCAAAGACTTCATTTTCTTTTCAGTAGATGCATGCTTAGAATGCCAACACTTACCCAGAAAAAAAAGAAATATCCACATGATGCTGAGATTTCGCAACGCTAAAAATTCACCTGAAATGAATGTAAAGCATAAATTCAGTGGCACAGATGAAGACACAGAAAAGGACAATCCCTCAGCCCATTAACTTATCTCTGATTACCAGCTTTGCACCACTGGTTTGCAATTATGTCATTTCACTGTGGTTGCTTCTGCAATGTAAAGAAGTGCAAACCCAATGCAGAAGGAAGCAGATGGAAGGGATAAAATGCACATTGTCACACAGGCCTCCTCTAGCCAAGACCGCTATCTAGTCCTTTCAGTGGTGGAGACAGCTTTGTGCAAGATAGATAGATAGATAGATAGATAGATAGATAGAGTGCTTTTTTCTGGGGTGGGGCATATACCCCTAAACATCTTGTAGGTCTAAGTTTGGCCTCATTGAGGGGCAGTATTTCAATATGAGTAGGAAAATGAGAGTACCCCTAAACATTTTTTTCAGAAAAAAGCACTTGATAGACAGATAGACAGACCAACATATATATATAACACAAATGCCTTCTTCATGGCAGTGAATGGGGAAATGCAGTCATGGAAAAACTGTCAGCTGCCTGGAAACATATCAGCATTAACCCCCTTTAAAATCAGAAACAATGATTTATGGGACACAGCTCATTCCCAACGCTGAAGATGCAAATGGAACAATGGGATCAGTAATAAAAGTTTTCTGTAGTACTGACTGTGCATTCAGTTGCACTTTGACATACATCTAATATAAGACTGACAGTGCAATTCATATGGCTCACATCTGCATTTCTGTGCACCATATGTAAAACTAGGCCAAAGTTATGCATAGCCTAATATTCACTGCCCAGCTTGCTTGTGTGAGAGACTGATTCTAAAATGTGGCTACTTCAAAGATGTCCTCTTTAGCTTAGGGACATAATAGCTTCTTCTCAATTCACCTTTTGCCTATTTGCATTTGCATAAAACCTCTTTGAATACATAAAAGATAAGACTCTCTCCATAGCACTAATCAACTACAGCTGAGTTCTTTCATTCTATTCTCTCTGGGGAACAAAAAACCCCTAAATTTCCACATGGACTTTGGAGAACCTTATTTTTCAGAGACTGACGAATTTGCTGCCTCTGAATCTCTCTTTTACAAATCAGTCTACAAACACAGGGCAAACAGATAACTCTTAAATGTCAATCGACACAGCAAGCAAGCTAACTTTCTAAACTTTTACCTGCAGCATGTGTATTGTTCCCAGCATTTATCTTTATTTTATTTTATTTTTATTTTTGTCTACTTCATTCTGGATAGCAAAATCCCCCTTACCCTAGAATAACCGATTCAAAACTTGACTAAACAATGCAACCTTTGTAACCAAATCCCCACAATCACGAATCGACAGCCTGCTAGAAGCACAATAGCAGTTTCTCAACTAAAATACAGTACAGAATTCCGTTGTGCCACAGAAGCTGTGCCAAGTGGGATAATGTACAGTTCCCAATCCCACACTCTGTAGAACCTACCTGCTTCTTCCCTAGGATTTTTCCTCCTCTTGCTTGCCAGGGTCAACATGAATCCCACACCTGGTCTCTTGTGCTTTCAATCTCTGATTTTAAACACGCCTCACCTGGGGAAGTAAGCTGTTGTGGGTGTAGTAATAATGATACAAGGAGTGATTCAATGATCTCTTCAGACAGACACACCCATTTACAATATAACTCATTATACCTCCTAGACAATGAGCACATGTTTATTCACCGATGTGAACTATGGATTTTTTAATCCACTAAGAAAGGGACATAAATTCAAGAAAATATGTCACAGTAACTTTTAAAACAGCAGGAAGAGAGCAGTTTGGTTTTGCTTTGTTGTACCCATAAGTAAGGGAATCCATAACTCCAAAGTAAATCTTTTCAAAAGAATATTGGTTTTCTAAAACCACCTAAGAGATGGAGGAATTTGGTGTGGTTAGGATTAATTCACACTTTCCAGAATGCAGGCAAAGGCACAGCTTTCCTTCTAAAGTCACACTTCTCAAAATGCAGTTCTTCAAACAAGTAACTTATACAAAAATGTGTCTGTTGGGGAATATGTACAATAAATTGCACATATTAGTGAAAAATGACATATAAAATGCATTATATTTGGGGGAACTGCTTGTATAAACAGGAGAAATTTGAACAAAAAGACTGGTGAATTTTCAGGATGGGGGACGTTTTCAATACAATAAAATAAAATCACAAGCTGAGGCAGAAATGTGGAAAACTGAATCTAAGACTGGAAAGATGGGAAAGTGAAAGAAAAGAAAACTGACAGATTTGTGCATCCCTATCCAAGGCTCTTCCTTTGAGTGAAAGGTCCAAAATGAAATAAATGAAAAGGAATTATGTCCTCAGGAGTTTGGTCTCAACAAGGTTACTCTGAGTCAAGTAACTCTTGATCCAAAATGAGAGATGGGTCACATTTCATGTATTTAGGAGTAATATTTCATGTGAACAGCACTCATAAAATATATAGTCACATTTTTTTCTGGCATTCTCATTCAAATGCCCAGTTCATTCAAGGAAAAGAGCAAAGGATATGGTGAAAATAAAAAGGTGCACTTCTTTAGGTGACTTACTCAGTATTCATTAGACTGAATTTCATTTCTTATTCATTTGGATTACAAAGGTCATTTGAATAACCCTAACCATAATGGCACACAACTCTTTGAAAAAGAAGCTCTGCCTCTTACTGCATATTCAGTTGGTCAGATAGCACTATTGTGTCCAGCGTCCATTTATTTCTCCTGTGGAGAAATATGGTGAGTTCTGGCATTTCTTTTTCTTGAAAAATAGCACTGTATAACCCAAAAGCATTTTGGGGTGAATGGAGGACAGTTGTGCTTTCTAGAGCAAAAAGGGGGTCAGCTGCAGGGGTGGAGGAAGGGGGCAGTGGGGGCAGTCTGCCCCGGGTGTCACCACTCAGGGGGTGACAAAACGCTGGGCGGCACTCACCGCGGGTCTGCAGCACGCCCAAGCCATGCGTCTCTCCTGGGAGTGACACAGTGGCTTGGGTGTCCGCAGGCTCCACGCTGCCCCAAACGGTCCGCCCACCACCTCCCCCTCAGCTGTAAGGTTGCTGAGTGGGAGGAGACAGGCAGACTCCTCGGAGGCTTACCCCACTGGTGGCTGGCCCCGGCCCTGCAGGCACAGGACACACGCGCCGCCCCAGGCACCCGATCGGCTTGTTCCACCACTGGCCAGCTTTTTTGTAACAATTACATTTACATTTTGTGGAACCTAGGAAGGTACCTAAACTGCATCAGAGTATTTGTACATGCAGTGAGGTGTCAGGTATTAAACCAGGGCCTTCTCCCTATAAAACATTGTGCTCTGTCACTCTGTGGTCCGATTGCTGGGATATTCTGATTTCCTCATAACAGCTGCACCTATTAGGTCATCAGGCAGGATAACTGAGGGATTACTGGTGACTGTGTGGCCTTTCCCCACTCCACCCTCTGAAAAGCCAGCGTCTGGAAAAGGCCCGCATTTCAGTTCATTTTTCTGCTTTCAAATAGGGTTGACGACTTCTTACTGTCGCTGCTCCTTTGCCTTTAAGCATCTGCTGGATATGCAAAAACTAAGCATAGGAAGATAACCTTTCCCACTGCTCCATCTTGTGCTGGAAACAGCTGTACTTGCTTAGGTTTCTGGGTGTCACATCAGAACAGAAAAAGGCACAGGAGGAGAACCAGCAAACAACAACAACCTCTACTCTAAAAAAATTCAGGGCCTCCCATATATGAGCAGTTGGCATAGAACATGGATAGGAACAGAACTTCAAATAGCTTATCAAACGGCCCTCTAGTTCTCTGGGGATATATAAAGAAGTAGTATGTTCAATTCAGACTGTGAGTTCAATTCAGGTCTGGCACTGAAAACAAATTTCTAGGCTCAGAATGTGCTCAGAGGCACCCTGTTAATTCTAAGTGGATGTCTTTTGCATATAGTTTTAGCTTGTGCATCTTGGTGTTCTAATAAAAGAAATAAAGTAAATGTTCCCACCTCTGAGGCAGATCGTGTCCTCCCTAAAAGACGGCACATGTTGTGGTGAGACCTGGAGACGGACCTCCTGTGTTGTGGGTGGGTTGGATGGGTTAGCCACAACACCCGATTGGAAGGTCCCTTGATGTTGGGTTCAATCTGGCCAATGGGGCGCAGTCTAAATGGATTGAGGGACCTATATATACCCATGCATGTGACCCAGAGCTTCCTCTTTCAGCTCATGCATTCAGAACACCCACCTACCTCTCCCTAATTTTAGGGCATTGTGTGACTGACCTTGCTATGCCGTCATGTGTCGTCTGTCACTGGGACAGGAGCACAGCAGGAATTTCCCCACTTGGCTGATTGGCTGTTGCCATTTAGGTTTTGCCTGCAGTGTAGCAAATCGTCACAACTTGTAAGGTTGTGGTTCTGGTTCTGGTGATAGGGATGGGAGAGCGCTCTTGCCATCCCTATGTGAAGGGTATTCCGTTAAAGGAATCCAGGGACTCAACTGGTTTGGTCAACCCTCGAGAGGGGGTTGTGCCCATGCCTGAGTCCAGGGGAGCATCTGGGTGGTGAACATAGTCTGTTCCCAGCTTTTCGCCTACACAGGTGTTCACCATTGGCTGACCTATGCTGGTGCCCTGGGTCAGCGCTGCCTGCAAGGGTGCAGGGAGCTAGTCGAACCAGAGCCTGTGCAACCACTCACCTTCTGTAATCAATAAAGTTGTGGCCTAAATTCTGCCAAAAACCAAAACTAAAATTTGTGTGAATTTATTTAGGGGGGAGGTCTCTGGGTCTAAACACGCAAAAGACTCAGCCTGGAGAGCTGAGCTGCCTTCCCTCAGAGCTGACAATACTGAGCTAGATGGACAAGGAGCCTGACCTGGTATGAGACCATTTCCTAACCCGAGCACTACATTTACAGCAACTAGCAAACACTGGTGCTTTACTCTCAGATGCTGGTGTGTATTATTTTATCTGAGCCACATTTTACAGCACATAAGAACCATTCTCTGTTCTCATTTCCAAAACGTACAGGGCCAGAGTGCTTTCTTAAGCATTTATTGATTTGTCACCCTGACCTAACTCCATTTTCAAGGAAAATCAAGATCTATAGCTCCAGGGTTTAAAAAAAGGGAAGATGGTGAACTGTCTCCTAAAGCTACAAGATTTGAAGGCTTGGTTGGGAGTTTTCTCCTGCTCTTGGGTGTGGCAAGAATGCTGGTAAGTGGGTAGAGAATCTGGGTGTGCCTGCTTTTGTAGGGCTTGCTCAGACTCCAATTACTAATGCTGCGGCGCCAAATTTTTTAGTGTGGAATCTTGATTCAACAAACCACCTTGCAGTCAACAGCTCTCAACTTGTCAGGAAAGATTAGCAGAGAGAGAGAGAGAGAGAGAGAGAGAGAGAGAGAGAGAGCTTGTTTTCTTTCAACTTGGTGCATGAATATCAGATGTACATGTGGAAAAGGAATTTTAATAAAGAGATCTAATCTACAAACACCAGTTGCAAAAACGCAGTGCAAAATAAGAAAATGCCTCTCTTCCCTGTAATACCTAGTCATACAGGAAACTGATGGGCGGAAGCAGCAACTAAACAGCAGACTTGCATATCAACCCATAACACCATCTCATACATATTCACAAAATGGGCTAGAAACTTGGCATGGCTTTGCTGAGCTCCCATAGGCTAAGCTGCTGCAATTTAATAGGGTGCTCTAGGGTCTCTCCAGAAGATCTCAGAACCCGGGCAGTATGAGATTGTCATCCATGTGTTTGCAACTGTTTTGCCTTCTTTTTTTTTTAAGGACTCTGTTGGAGGAGCTAAGAAAAACAAATCATACCCAGTTATCTCTGCAGCAATCCACTTTTCCAAATATAACCCAATGCATGTGAACAAAGACCTTGAGAGAAATCAAGTTTCTGATCACACTGGGTATCAATCAGTACTTTTAAATTATTGCTTCCTGTTTTGAGAATTAGCCATCAAACACTAAGGAGATTCACAAGATGATAAGCTGACATGAAAATGCCAACTTGCTATAAATGATCTCCTGTTGCAGTTCAGCGGCACTAAGTAGACACTCACCTGCAGGTCAAAGTTCATTCTCAACTTTGTCTTCCTTCCCTTCTGCCATTTCCCTTCACAAGGAAGGCAGCATGGCCCTGAACCCCCGTTGATGGAATTCCCACGGGGGGAGTGTGCTGTGGCTCTCAAGTCCTGCTTGTGAGCTTCCCACAGGAATCAGGATGGCCACTGTGAGAAAAGGAAGATAGATTAGATGGGGTCTTTAGCCTGGTCCAGCAGGGCTTGTCTTTGGTTCCTATTATCACTTAAAGCTCTATGTCAACCAGTCTTGATAGATCCTAGGTTTGTGCTGGAATGTAGCATTATTCTGTACCATCTTGGCTATGGAAGACCTGCTCCCTGCTTTACAGACTTTTTCCCACGTGGCCTGGGAGGGAAGAGTCAGGACTGTGCATTTTATATTTTACTTCCTTTAATAATGCTTTCTTTTGAAAGGCATAGCTCATTTTCTTTTGGGGTTAACTTTGCTGCATTAAATGTGCATTCTGCACTTTATCTCCTTCACACTGTTTGATTCTGGGTTGTTTTCTTGTAGTTTTTTTCTTCTTTAAAATATAAAGTAGTATAGAAAATCATCATCATCATCATCATCTCCACAGTCTTTCCCATGAAATAATTTGAAAGCGTTATTGAGCCAAACCTCCCCTCCTCCTCAAAAATAAATTGTTCTGGGACTAGTGTAGTGTTTTTTTAAAAAAAATATTCCTGACCCTGGATGCAGATTTCAGTAATAAAAGCCAGCAGTTGGTGATGAATATGAAATAATCCCCTCCCCAAAGGAGCAACCAAGAAAGACAGTTACATAACAATATTATTTAAGTTCATAGCTTTTGATACAGAACAAGCCTGTTAAATAGTACACAGCAGGCTTGAGTTGTTTCTTTTTTAAAAATGTATTTGTGCAGCTTTAAATGGCAAAACACATTTCAGTTGATTAATATAACATAAAGAAAAGAGAATCCCTTATGTAAAGGTAAAGGGACCCCTGACCATTAGGTCCAGTCATGGACGACTCTGGGGTTGTGGCGCTCATCTCACTTTATTGGCCGAGGGAGCCGGCGTACACCTTCCAGATCATGTGGCCAGCATGACTAAGCCGCTTCTGGCGAACCAGAGCAGCACACAGAAACGCTGTTTACCTTCCCACCAGAGTGGTACCTATTTATCTACTTGCACTTTGACGTGCTTTCGAATGTACCTAAGATAATAACATGATTTTTTAAATCGTTATTTAGAAGCAAAACATCTATATAGCCTCTTCAGTACAAGATATAAGAGGATGCAAATGCTATCTTGGAAAGTGTTATTGTTGTTGTTGTTGTTGTTGTTGTTGTTGTTGTTGTTGTTGTTAGTAATCCACCCTTCTCCTTAAGGTCCCAAGGTGGGTCACAACATTAAAAAGACAATATTAAAAAGAGTTTTAAACAACTTACAATCACAGGACTAAGGCAGGTCCTTAAAATGTACATCTTAAATGCCAAAAACCAGGGTAAGGGGCTTCATCTTCAGCATTCGCTTAAAGCTGTGTAAGGAGGGAAGAGACAGTTCTACAACTTAGTAAATAAATAAATCATATTCATAATCATAATCATAATAACAATAACTACTGCTACTGCTACTTCAGTATGATCAGGTTCTTTGTAGATATACTGAATTGCTAACAGTCCAATTCTATGCAGGTCTCTCTATGCAGAAGGCAGAGAACCTCTAAGGGCACCCCACCCCTTTTCTCTTGTGGCGGCATCTCTACTTGAGGAAATCATAGGTGTTTCATTGGCTCCTCTGCCCTGAACTGTTTGATTATTGGTGGAAGCAAAACTTCTGAACTGAGCAATAGAGATTTATTCATTTGTTATAATAATAATAAATTTTATTTATATCCCGCCCTCACAAGCTGAAGCCGGGCTACAACAATGTCGAGCTATTTGTTTGTTTGCTTGTAAAATGTGTGCCTTAGCCTTCAGCAATTTCCATGCAATTCACAATCATATTAAAAACAAAAACAAAAAACAGAAAATAGCTGTTTTCTTGAGGGCGGGTTTGACCAATTTTTAACGCATTTTTACAATGGATATGTAGTGATCTTCTGCAAGTTGCCATGTGTTCCAATTTTCTTTTAATATTCTCTTGCTACTTCATCTTATCTGCATTGGGGGGGAAATGTGAACCTCTTAACTGGACAACTGACCTCAAGTCTCACCTACTGGAGATCAGCTGACCATGGTCTAGCAATATGGGACTCTGCATGACAACCAATGTATTGCTGCACGGCTAAAGTCCCATCTGACTAGACGGATACACCATTCTGAGCTTGTCTATACATTTACACACACAAAACCCCTACCCTAAGCAAACAGGACTGGAATGTTTCCTGTTTGGGCTTATTGACCAATATTGCAGTCAGAGTGACAGCCAAGGCTGACATTGCTGAATTTAAATGTCTACTGCAATGACTACATTCCATTTACTGGAAACAAGATGACAGAATTCAGAGAGAAATGAAAACTGGGCAACAGAAGAAAAAGGATGGTTGAGATACATGCAAGTGTCCCCACACCCACTAGTTTTCAGCTTCTTTCAGATCTCTAGAGAAAGGAAGTTTCAGCTGCGAAGCAACCATATCTTCAATTTCTGTAAGAAGACATGCAGGAGCTGATTGCGAGCAAGGAACCAGCAATCAGCATGGTTGGGTATCTAACAGGATCCAAATGTAGATAGAAACTCAGATATATAAGCTAGGTGCCAAATGGCTCCTTAAACCAGAGTTACAGTTGCCCAAATGGCCTAGTTGCCATTTTTCAATCCAACCTTTGGGTTCCTGAAATTCATTCTGATTGTTCAGATAATAAAATATAACAGATAGAATTCTACAGGGTGTGTTGCTAGTGTGTGAAGAGTCAGGATCCAAGGATCCCCAGGTATGCAGCTCCAAATAGTGAAGACATTGGGCGACATCACTTGGTCACAAGTGGCCGATAGCTAGGTGCAAAATGAACCTGGCACCTGGTGAATTTCAAATGCTAGCTAACAGGTAAGCAGAGACCCTCGGAATTGCAGGAGAATGGCATCAGCATGCACTGGCTGGTTAAAACAGAATCCCTGAACTAAGTGTCCGCCCTCCCAATAACCTATGATTACCAGTTTTTTTCCAATGAATCCAGGAACACCTTTTTTTTTTTTTTAAGCTGAGTAGCAACAGGGAGTCAGTAGGAGGGATGGTGAGGCAAAAGACCCTGGGCCCAAGCACACATGCATATTATATAAAGGTGCAAAGCCCTTCATTTGCACCCTGTGAAACATAAATGCACAGAGTTTTTAAAAAACGGCAACAGCGTGCCACCCACCCGTGACTCCCGAGCCTCCCCCAATATCCTCCCCCCTTTGTTTTGACTGATCGGGGGAGGCTCGGGAGTCGCAGGTGGGCATCTGTTGCCCATTTTTTTTAAAAAAACTGCGCATTTATGTTTCACAGGGTGCGAAAGAAGGGCTTTGCACCTTGCCCGGCAGAGAAACTGCGCGCCTTGCGCCCCTCCTGGGCAACGGCCACCCACCCGTGACTCCCAAGCCTCCCCCAATCTGTCAAAACAAAGGGGGAAGTGGACAGGAGATCTGTACCGCCACATATCCCTGGTTCCTTTGGCATTGGCGGCGGCAGCAAGCAGCTCCTGAAGCCACCCAAAGCCAACTGTGCTACCAGGCTGGCTCCAGGCTGCGGAGGCTGCCGCTGCCATGTTTCCTGGGGACAGATTTACAAATCTGGGGACTTTCTGGGGACAGAATATGTCTGGGGACAGATTGCAAATCCAGGGAATGTCCCCGGGAACCGGGGATGTCTGGTAACCCTACAATAACCATCAGAATAACCAGAGTCCTTTTCTTTTCCCGTCTCCTCTGAACGCAGTCATTTTTTGTCTGCAGCATCAGCCACCTGTGTTATGTAATCTCTGTTCCATGCTAGGAACCAGCAAGTCATTATCCTTCAGGAACCAAAGTCCACGTACTGCTTACCTTTGCCCATACGGAAACCATGTGGAACTGGGAGATGTGGCAATGGTCACTTGTGCCTTGTCAATAGACAAGGGTAAAAATAACACTGTGCAATATTTGGAAAGTGTTGCTGTCTGGCTGAAAGAGCGGCTAGACACAATGTGTGCCCCCAGCAATGTGATCTTACGAGATGCACAGGAATGGTACCAAGCATATCTGAAGACACTGGAAGCTGCCTTATACTGGGTTGGACCATTGCTCCATCCAGCTCAACGTAATACTTAAAAATGATAAAAAGTTGGGATTTCAATATGAAATTTCAACCTTTCAGAGAGAATTAATAGAAAATGATAAGAAACTATTATCGAAAATGTACAATCTGTTGCTGGAATGGGAAACGAAAGATGAACAGGTTAAATCAGTCATGATTAAATGGGCAGAAGGTGTGGGACACAATATCCAGATGGAGGAATGGGAAAAACTATGGAAGAATGAGATGAAATTCATGCATCTGTGGCAATTAAATAAAATTATATGAAAATGATGTACAGATGGTATCTAACTCCTGTCAAATTAGCAAAAATGTACAAAACTAAAGAAAGCAAGTGTTGGAAATGTAAAGCAACAGAAAGGACATTTTTTCATATGTGGTGAGACTGTAAAATTGTTAAGAAATATTGGGAAATGATTTATAATGAAATGAAAAAGATGTTTAAAATAACCTTTGTTAAAAAAAAAAAACAGAAGCTTTCCTACTAGGCATTAGAGGAGTGGATTTACCAAGATCACAAAAGAATTTGTTTATGTATGCAACTACAGCCATATGAACATTATTAGCACAACACTGGAAAAAAGAAAGTGTCCCAAGCTACAGAAGATTGGCAAGTTAAATTAACAGAATATGCTGAAATGGCAAAATTGACAATGAAATTAAGAGGAAGAGACAACAACGAATTTAAGGAAGAATGAAGGACTTTATTGCATATATACAGAAGCAATGTACACAGGTTAATACATTAGCAGGGTTTTAAGATTACTTTAAGATTATTATGAATGGATAATAAGTAATTCAAATGGTTAAAATTTCACAATGGCCATGCAGCACATTGATATACAATGAAACCAAGAAAGGGAATAGGGGGAAGTCAAACTGTTTTGATTTGTTATTGTTGTTTCTTTTACAGTATTTTTGCTATTGTTGAAAAATTAATAAAATGTTATGGGGGGGTTGGGGAGATCCATCCAGCTCAGTACAGTCATACCTCGGGTTGAATGTGCTTCGGGTTGTGTGCGTTTGAGTTGCGCTCCGTGGCAACCCGGAAGTAACGGAGTGCATTACTTCCGGGATTCGATGCTCGCGCATGCGCAGATGCTCAAAATGATGCCATGCACATGTGCGGAAGCGGCAAAACACGACCCATGCACACACAGATGTGCCGTTGCAGCTTACGTTGTGTTCAGGATGCGAACGGGGCTCCAGAATGGATCCCGTTCGCATCCCGAGGTATCACTGTATTGTCTACACTGATCAGCAGTGACACATCAGGATTTCAGATGGGTGACTCTCCCAGCTATACTTGGAGATGCCAATAATGGACCTTTTGCATGCAGAATGTGTGTTCTGCCACTGAGCCATGGCTCTCCCCTTTGAAAATCCCACAAGGAAATATTCTGAGGCTCGGCAAAAAAAAGCACTGCATTCTTGATTTCAGGATGTATCCAATGTAGCACTAAGAGCGCAAGGATTTCTGCCTGCAGAATGGGATATCCTCCCCCTGAACATCCCCCCCAAAGCTGTTCTAGAGGTTCCCCCATCCCTCCTGGAGCAGATTTGAGGAGGTTGCATGCATAGTGGTAGAAGAGAAACTCCCCCTGAACAAACAGAAATCCTTGCACTGTCAAGATAGGAAATTCTGCCCTTCATGTTCCCTATTCTTTTGCAGCCTCCATAAATACGGTGATTGTTTTTGAGGAATTTTCCCTACTGAAATTCCTACTTCAATCTGGTCAAGAGAAACAACAGCTTTTTGGGACTTCTGCTCACTGCAATTCTTTCCACATTCCTGACCAGTATTCCTAGGTTGTCCCACTCCATCCTTCTGCTATTGGAGTCCTTTGTCCACAGCTTCCCTCCTGTCCTGCATGAGCACCTGCAGAGCCTTGGGTATTTGACTACGGACTCTGACACAAACTGGGAAAGGATTCCTCTAGAATAGATGGACCCCAAACCAATCATCTGAAGGTAACCTTGCACTTGCTTGACAGGGCTTCTGCCCCTGTAAAGGTAAAGGGTAAAGGGACCCCTGACCGTTAGGTCCAGTCGTGACCGACTCTGGGGTTGTGGCGCTCATCTCGCTTTATTGGCCGAGGGAGCCGGCGCACAGCTTCCGGGTCATGTGGCCAGCATGACTAAGCCACTTCTGGCGAACCAGAGCAGCACACGGATACGCCGTTTACCTTCCCACCAGAGCGGTACCTATTTATCTACTTGCACCCGGAGGTGCTTTCGAACTGCAAGGTTGGCAGGAGCAGGGACCGAGCAACGGGAGCTCACCCCGTCGCGGGGATTTGAACCGCCGACCTTCTGATCGGCAAGTCCTAGGCTCTGTGGTTTAACCCACAGCGCCACCCATGTCTGCCCCTGAGCCTGCCTTAAAAAACGCCTTCCTGGTGAGAACTGAATACCATGGTGTAACTGTAACTGTAAGCAAAGGCATGGCATGGCTCATATGCTTGTCAATGTCTCTTTAAGGTGGCTGATGGCCTGACCATGATGCCCCACGTCACCAGGACTACACTAAAGACTATGGAATGTTTACAAACACTAAAGATCAGTAAGGAGCTCGGCTGGGCCATATAACTTTACAACACAAAATCCTTAATGAAACAACAGATCAGCAGCCAGCTAAGTGCTCGCTCTCCGCTCATGTGTCTGCAGACATGAGCAGCTCCAGGTCCTATTGCAGCTATAAAGATTATGGAAGGACACTTTCCTCACCACAGGCCTTTGTTCACAAAGGTGGCTGATAAGGAGCTGTGCCATTTATCCCAGTCCTGGGAACTTGTGCTCAGCAATGAGACAAGCCTCTTCTAAACAACCAGCCCATGCGCACATCAGAAATAGGATGCAGCTGGGAAGGCAGGACCTTCTATTGAGCAGCTCCCTAAATTCAGCAGTCACCTGCATTATACCGCTGGTCCAGCACTAAACTGGCTGTGTTATTTAGCCACCTGAGTACTCAACACAATCAGGTTTTGATTGGTATATATATACACTGTACTGGCTTTCATGGAGATGTAAACCATCTGATAAATATGAAGGCTAAATAGGGTGTGAATTTTTCCATGGTTTATTTCCAGTGATAAAATACTGGCTTGTTATGTTGCTTCCCTCATCCTGTGGTTTGAAATCAAAAGTGGTCCTCAAAGAGTGAACCAATTGTTCATCTGCACTGTGAAAATGTCTTTGGACTCCAGGGATGGTCAGGGATGATGGGAGGCCACTGTGAGGGGCAACTTCTGGAAGGCAGTATGTTGCTGACCCTTCATCTAGCTTCTTTAGAAAGATATGCAGAAGGCACCTGGTTCAGTTCCTGGCTTCTCCAGATTAGGAGACCCCTCCCTGAAACTCTGGAGCGTCTGCTAGCTGAATGGACAAATATTGAGCCAGATGCACTGAACTGTCTGACTCAGTATAAGGGAGTTTTCTGTATCTTGTGACCACATGAAAAATATAATCAACCAAACAAAAAGAAGTTTGCCCACCTCACCAACATTGTAGCCACAGTTGCTCAAACCTGATCAGAAACTACTTTAAACACAAACACTGAATCATTTTGTTTGGATGACTTGTGACTGCATCTGCAGCTAGTACACATATTCTAAAGGCAGCCCTGTATCAGGGAAGTTTTGAATGTTTGATGTTTATTATGTTTTCATATGTGCTGGAAGCCACCCAGAGTGGCTAGGGAAACCCAACCAGATGGGTGGGGTATTATTATTATTATTATTATTATTATTATTATTATTAGCCCAGTGACCACCCTTGTGGTAGCAGCCAAAAACTGGGATGAGAACCCTGTCTTAATCTGTGCTCTTAAGGTGAGAAAATATGCCACCCTTGGTGAGCCAAATTTACTTACCTGTTTCTTGCAGCAACCTCACAATGATGTTTATCTAAGTAAAGCAGCAATCTTACATACACTGAACTGAGTGGGAAATACTTCCAAGTAAACTTACATAGGATCCAGCTGCAGGAATGAAGGCAGGCATTAGTTGGTTGCAGCAATACTGCACCACACCAGAACAACTAAGGACAGAAGCAGACCTTACTATGACAGGCCTGTTTGCAAATAATGCAAATATGTTTAGGATAGCAGTGCAGGTAATTATTTTTGTGACTCGGTGTTCACTACATTGAAGAACACAATGTTCTTCTGGCAAGTATTATCCTGAGATCCTGAACCTCTCAGACTCATATTTTGTACTCTCTTTTCTTTCTGCACTCAAGCATGTACCCAGAGACAATGGAACGAACAGACTTCAAGGAAAAACACAGAGGCACAATCTTTTACTGGCTTGCTGTTCCATCTCAGAAAGCTTCTATAATATGCATGACGCCATCATTCATTTTCTCAGATTCTCTCATAATATTAAAACTCAAGGCAATCCAATGAAGCTGAACATTGGAAGATTCAGAATGGAGAGGGGGGAAAGCACTTTTCCACACACAAACTATGGAACTTGATGCCACAGGATGCAGTGAAGACCACCACTTGGGTGACTTCAAGAGAAGATTAGACAAATTCATGGAGGGAGAGGGCTACTGATGGCTACTAGTGGCAATGGTTATGGTTCTCCCTCCACTACTTCTGTTCTCCTCAGCACAAATAATTGGGTAGAATGCCCTAAAAAAAACATTGTAGCTCTTCTTTTCAGAGAGCTACAATGACAGTTCAATAAAATGGAAGTGCAGATAGTAAAGTTGGGAAGGACTTGCTACAAAAGTTAATGAGAGAGTAGACTATGACTTAAAGGGAAGTTTTCCTTCTGCACATATGTTTTCCCTCTGCACATAACTGTTGCATTATGGGGAAGCATTGCTTCTTTTCTCTTGCATTCTGGGAACTCTCGCTCATGATCTTTTCTCTGTTTCTGCACACACTGTACGAACCTGTTCCAAACACCAAGACATTCCCTCATCGCTCCATTCACCTTAAGTTCATGGTGACTTGTACTCCATGCATAGCTGACCACATCTATAGAACTTGATTATTGTATTCTTTCATGTTATGATCAATCATGCCTGTCAGGTTTCATGCCTGTCTAGTCCCAACCTCGTTTCCCAGCCTTTAATCTACCGGTGATTAATGTTCACATGTAATTCCCACCCCTCACATGTAATTCCCGCCTTGTATGTATGTTAACCAATCAGCATTAAGTTTCTTTGTGTTTGTATCAACCAATCAGCCACAAGCACACCTGTGGCAATGTTTGTAATATTCAATAAAAGAGAGTTCCCGGGGCTTCCCCGGCAGACGCCTCTCACATGACACCTACTACTCGTCTCCCGTGATTTTCATTCCTACAATGACTGATTGAAAACTAAGAGTGAATGCGACAAGAATGGACTCCAGTTTTATTGAACATTTACTGCTGTGTTTTCCAAGCTTGGGATACACTCAGTTGGATTTTGAGCATCCCAGGGAAAAGGAGGACAGAGGTCACGTACCTTACAAAGTTGTGTAAGAGAGGGAATTTCAGCAGTGCCTGATCCACATTAGGGTTTTTTGTTTAGTTGGGTGGTTGTTTTGCAGTATCACTACTTCTTGCTGCTCATGAGTCATGGTCATCACACACTCACCAATGTGCAGTTATTTCACTTCTTCTGCCCCTTTATCCCAGGATTTTTCAGATTTCTTTTGCAATTGCTTTTTGCATTTGATTGACTATTCTTGAGCTCTTGATTTGCACTTGAGTGAATCAATTGCCCTTTCAACTACAAAAATGGTACATGACCTCCGTCCTCCTTTTCACCTCGCTACCTTGTTTGAGTCCTGCTCACAAGTCTTATACACAGAAGAACAGCTATGCAATATATCAGAAGAATGATAGGACCTTACAACACAATCAAAATCTTTTAGCACTCCATTCAACCTTTTTTCTAGTAAGCAAACACCCAGAAATGGGACTGGGCTTTCTGGGCAATAATGAAGATTCTCTACACCTATCAGCCACAGTGTGGGCTGTATCAAGAATCCAAATGCTTCCTTATTAGTCTTGTATCTTATTAGTCTTGTATTAGTGCTCTGATATCATGGGCTAAGAGAGAAGCAGAAGTGGCTTGCCTAATGAGGCAGAGCCGCAACACTAGCTTCTGGCAGGGAAAAGATGGGCAAAGGAAGAGAGAGGATGCCATAGTATTGGTGCACCAGTGGAGTCAATCCGGCACTTCCACTGGTGCACCTGTGCCATGGCAACATACCCACTGCCTGGTCATTCCCAGTAAGCAGCAGCAACTCACCTGCCAGGAAGCATGCGCTGCATGCTCCACCTCACCAGGTAAGCCACTTATGGAGAAGGGAAAATCAATGGGATCTCCTTTCCAACAGGCATAAATCAATGGGTACATTATCATGGTTCTTTAATATTTCAACAAGCACATTTCTTTCCCTCTTGTGTGTCACCCCCCACTTGAGAATCGCTTGCCCTACTTAACAGCATGATGACAGTGTGATGCCATGTAAGGCCCACTGGATGCAATGGAACTTGCTCCCAAATAAATATGTTTACTATGTCATCTCAGCTTCATTCAGCCCTGTGTTCAACCTATGTTTGAAATGCTCTTTGTCAGATGCCCTTCTTCAACTATGTACAGCCCCTCAACCAGGACTGCAATTGAGGAAGTCTACTGGAAGAGAATATAATCACTGAAAGGTATAATCACTGAAAGTAATGAATCAGAAAGCAACAGATCTGAATAACACTACCAAGATTTATAAAAAAAAAAAACCACCATGGTGGGCACTCCGACATGTACCACCACCAAGCCCACACTGCCACCTATTCTATTGGATACAACAGAACTCTTCTTTCAATAACTCTTCTCTCAAATTTCCATGGGGGGAGGGGACCCTGTGGAGGCATCTGCAGACACATGGGTGCCACGTTGGTGACCCCTTGCTCCCCATTGCTTCCTTGCCTTCCAACTTTTTTTAGCTCTGCAAGAAAAGAAAAGAAAAACCTAATAATATTCATGAGAGGTTCCTAGCTGATTCCATGCTCTACAAGCTGTTAACAAAGCCTGAGGGACTCTCTTATTCTTCAAGTCTTTTCCTGCATGCTGCTGTAATCTTGCAAATGCCAATTGGTGAGACAGTATCTAGGGGGCAATTAACCCAAATTGGTGTAGACCTTAACCCTTGATAAATAGGAATAACTGGGTAATGCATCAGTCCTTCAGGGGGGCTTCACGGCAGTTTGATGATGGGGGTCCAGTTCATTACTAAGGCACAGTCTGTCAACCTGAGTGTTCATGACTGAACACTTCAGTACCAAATCACTTGGGCAGAAATCCCTTTGTACTCTTCCTGTATCAGATTGGTTTATGTTGTAACATGTAATTCAATGTGCAGTCTCTTGAGAATGTACCTTGTTTTATGATGTACTGGCTGTGAACCTTGATTTTTTATGGTCAAGGGTTTGTACTTTCCTCTCTTTTTTTCTTTATTTTATTTCATATTTCTTACTGGATTGTTTTAACTTCATAATAAAGTATTGAAGCAGAAAAAAGAAGATGAATGTGCATGTAGCTTGCAAGCTTCAGCCCAGCAACAGCTGGCGACAAATTATAACATAGATATTCTGAGGGGTCTGCCCTTCTCCCTTCTCCCAATTAACTTCCATCTCTAGGGCCCATCCTACGACATCACTGGGGGCCATCCTAAGGGTCTGGGATGCTCCTGACCTGGCAACCCTATTCAGAATCCATTATGCTTCTTGCACTAGTGTATTGCATGAGGTTTTGGATTTCTACCCTCCCCACCACTGGATAATTAACTTTCATATTATGTTTCTTTCTAACTTTAGCTTGAATGTAAGATGACTGGTGTTGAAAGCAGACTCTACCCTCGGACACCCAAGGGCCACATGAGGCACTGGATAGGCCAGAGCCAAGACCAAATGCACCTACAGCTGTCTGGAGGGATATGGAGAGAACAGTTTTGTTAATGAGAAAGGCATTTTCAGAGAGAAAAGTACAGTAAGTGCATTTAGATCACTATGTGTGAAAAACACACGTTTACTACTCTGTGAATACGATATGTAATAGTTGAGCAAAGAAGGGTTTTCACTGTGCAAACAGGGCAGTTTTAAGGATTTCACATGGTAAACTTTGTAAGACCAGTGTCTTATCTTTCTCATGACTTAAAGCCACCCTCCCAATTATTGCTAAATTCTGAGTCATTCATACCCTGTGCACCCAAACTGCACGTAGCAAAAGGAGTTCCCACTTCCTCACAGACATGTGTGCTTTGACACAAGTTACTTCTAGGACTGGGCATTACTCAACAGGCTGAGTGTAGAGAAATCACTTCCAATAACTGACTACAAACTCTACGTATGAGCTCCCCTGAATTCTTCAGCATCTTATCCTCACAGCGGTCAGGCTGTGTTTCAAAGAAGCCTGAGACTTGCTCAATAAGAAATATTAGTGGTGGCAGGCAACTTTCCCCTGAAAGGCAACTTGATACTCACTTCCCCTGCAATGTGGTGTTCCTGTAAGTATGCTTGGTGCATATTAGGCAATGATGAGATCCAAGGAATCAGGTGGGGTTTTATGTGCACCCTACAACAAACCACAAAGTCTTCTGCTATGCCCAGAGGTTCCCTGGCAAAGAAAGCAGGGCTGGAGCTACAGCAGGTGGCAATCCACAGGCAGAAAGAAACATTAATGCAGAAAGCAGGGCTGGAGCTACAGCAGGTGGCAATCCACAGGCAGGTGCCAAGGGCACTGTGCTGCTGACACCACAGCCTTCAGCCACCTGTTCCACAGCTGACAATTTTAGACCAAGCGCACTCATAACTCTTGTGATACTAAGGGTAGTAGACCAGTGGAGTTTAAATTTAGCTGAAGCCAATAATTAAATATCCTACATCAAATCTGTAATTCAACAAATTAACCTCCAAGTGCAATGAAGCATTTGGAACACAGGATGGAACATAAAAAACTGCTTTAGATTAAACAGTTTCTGTAGATTCAAGGTGAGCGCCTGTCCAAATCTGAGCCCCATACAATAAATATGTTGCTGGGGGTTTAGCTTTAAACACTTCAGGTGCTGATGGTATGTGATTGCCACATTTTATATGGGAAAAAAGCGTGTCAGAATCTTGGTGCTTTGAGGCGCTTTTCCCTTTTGCATATTTCTGATGTGATCCCCTAGGCCTGGTGCTTTATTATTTTTTAACTGTGAAATAAGGTTATTGACCTCAGTTGTAGATACTGGAGGCCAGTCTGGTAAGTTTTCCAAAGAATCTGTTGTTTGGTTGACCTCATCATTTTGCCCATGATATCGAGTGAACAATAATATTGCATCCATTCATTGGGTCTGATAGTACACACTGGAACATTACAAGCATTCTCCAGCAGGCCTGATATTGTATGCCAGAAGAGGCAGAAAAACTGCAAAAAAATTAGCCAGGGCAATTAGAATAAGATCTATTATTTAATTATTAATGTAAATCTCCAGAATGTATTTTGTATAGTTAAGTTTTCACCTCTGTCTTCAGTACATTTTATTTTATTTTATTGCTATGGCTAGTGGCTAATGCAAAGAAAGATTCTTCTAACTCTCTGTTCCACAGTTCTGAGTGCCATGTTGTTGCCATGGCAACTGCCTACAATGCTCCAAAGAGGTGCTGTGTCATTCCGGGACATTGTGGGCAATTACAATAGCAGCCATCTGGCCACCATCAGTCTCCTTATCCTCTGATAAGCACACCCCTATGTTTGGTGCAAATACACAGGAGAAGGTTAGAACCCTGCCCAGCCACCAGTTATTGTAGTAGCCTAGTAGAAATGGTTCTCTGAACCCTGCAAGTTGTTCAGATTATATCCTGAACTCTGTGATTCAAATGGTTGGCTGTATCTAGCTAGGTTAGAATTTGGTACAGTATTTGATACCAATGCAAAGTGTCTCTTTAATGCTTATTCCTATTAACTATCCATATTAAAAATCCATATAAGGGTCTGACTGGAAGAGAAAAAAAGCATCATGACTCAACCAGGGCCTCTTCCAACTCTACAATTCTATGATCAGGAAATCTCATGTACTCAGGTGCCTCCTAAACATGAAGGGATTTCATATGCAGGTATGTAATACAGAAATAGACCTAAATGGTCTCTCAGATTCTATGAGACACTTGAGGACCAACCTAGATAAGATGTCGGAAATATGTCAACAGATCCCCAAATGTTTCTGTTTTTCTTAAAATGAGCCTTCTGAAGAGTAAGGGTGTTATACCAGCTCCAAAGCTGGCCCTAGGATAAGACAGAGCAAGGCAGCAGATTTTGTTTGTCACAAAGGGGAAGCAATTTGCTGTTTATTTATTATTATTTATTACATTTGTTGGTCCTATCTTGCCCAAGGCACTCCAAAGCAACATAGAAACAAACAGAGAACCCACACAGATAAATTGAAACTAAGAGGGAGGGACACTGAAAACATCTCACCCACAAATGCCTGGTTATACAGGAACGTTTTTGAATTCTTGTTGCAAAAGACACAAATCCATCACATAGAGATGCACTTGCCTGGATGCACCTGAGCAAGACCAGCTGGGGTGGATGGGCATCAAGGAAGCTGGCCACATTATCGCAACAGTGCTGGCCATAATCATCAGGCCTCATAAACTGAGTTCAATAACATAACATGTGAGAAGGTGCTGCATTGGACGCCTTGACTGGAGTTGCAATTCTGGCACATCCAACGCACTATGGAGCTGGGAGACTTCATGCTCAAAGTGCTATGCTCCAGGGACCCATCTACCACTTTTGGTATGACCCAGAGAAGGCATTGAAGTGCCTTTGAAGCTTTCACTGTCAATTGGTAAACAAAAATATGTAACCTAACGTGTCCAGACACCTTCAGAGTGAGTTTTCCACTACCTGCACTCCAGCATGCGTCACTGTCTGCAGCTCCTCGTAGAACAAGCAGCAATGTGGGCTCTGCAGCAACAAAGAGAACCCTTGGGAGCCATTTTACAGTGAAACATGGAGCACCTGGTCTGTCTCCTGGGAAATTTCCCAGAGCATCTGGAAATTCCCCAGAGCATCTACCAGATTCCATTGGTCTCTAGGGGTGGACAATCCAAGTCAGTTCCCCACTCCTGGGACCTTCGGATGAAAATGGTGTGAAACCAATGGCTATTTGTCACATTCAAGTATTTAAAATGTGCATGCAAAAAGTTGGAATATGGATGCAATAACCATATGTTTTACAAGATGTGCAATGCAGATACATGCAACCAGTGGCGGAGCTTCATGCTCCAGGACTGGGGGGGGGGGCAGAGAGCAGGTGGTAGTGGGAGCGCATCCTGGGGGCAGGGTGTGTTGCCCGCAGGGGCAGGGCGCACATCCTGAGGCGGGGTGCGCCACCTGCGGGGGCATGGCACCCAGCACAGTCAGGGGCCAGCCACAATGGCACCCTGCCAGGATCATGCTGCCGGGGGCAGGGCGCTCCCCCCACACTCCTCTTCCTCCTCCAGTTCATGCAACTGGTGGCCAGGACTGGCTTTGGTTCCCTACCCTTGGTGCCAGATAATGTGTGAAACAGAGAACTCCTCCTAAGGTAGAACAGGCTGCAATCAATGCTTTAAATTCCAGGTTGCTTACATTGGTTCCCAGACACAGCTGAAATATTCTGCAGCATGTAAACAGCTTTCTGGTCTGACTGCTTGATAAAAAAAAAGCAAAAAACCTCTTATCTGGGGCTCCAATTTGGCACCAAAGGTTACTGCTGATTAACATGTTTAAAGTATATTTTCCTCTCTGTGGACTGAAAAGTGAGCATTAGCACAGAAGATAACTTCCATGGTTAGGAAATTAAGTAGGGAAAGTTTGAGGACAATATAATTAGTGTCAGACAGGTGGTTTAGAGATGTAACCCATCTGATGTGGCAAAGCCCATGCTAATTCTTTAAGAAGGTCTGTTCAAGGAGAAAGGATTTTTCTATATATGCCTGTTCCTTAGGTACCCCAATGCTTTACTGTCTGAGAATAGCAAAGTAGAAACACTCTCCCTATTAGTAAAGTTAGACATCCCAAGCACATTGCTGGGCACTCAAACTTATAAGAGGCAGAGTGCCCAGCTAAGTCCTGTGAGGCTAGCAAGGAAATTTTGTTTTGAAATCAGATCCCTGTCTCAACTGCAGGAAAAATGTATAAGCACAACTGAAAACAGTGCAAGTAGTTGAGGGCAAAGGGCAAGCACAAGACCAGGGCACATTGAATGATGGGAAGTGTGCTAACTTTTTACCTAGCTGCTGCATTTGGGTTAGAAGTGGATTGGCTATCTGAAACAGTGATCAAAGGGATTCAGTGCTTCCTCCTACAGTTGCGATTAATGCTAACTGCATCTTGCCCAGTTTGGCCCTTAAAATGCTGACAGTCACATCAGGGAGGGAAAATGTGAGAAAATGCCTTGTGTCAGCACTGGAGCTGATTGTGCATCTGTCCCATCCTCCAGAGACACAGTCTTTCAAAATATAGAACGTATTTACTATTTATGTAAAATGGGTTAATAGCAGCTTGAGGTTAGAGAATGTATTACCAAAGTTTATGTAACCTGCTTTATGCTGCTGATGCAATGCTCATTTGGAGGTGGAGGTGAAGAAGTGTGAAAGTGGTAGGAAGAGATTCACTATCACCTTCACAGAATGTGCATCCCTTCCATTTGCGTGGACAGGCAGAGTCCCCCAAACCCTGGACGGCCCCATGTGGAATAACAACTACAGACAATGTGCTATGGGATTAAAAGTGGCCACAACTTTATTATGTTTCAGGTGTGGGTAGACCTGGGCTCAGACATTGGGCATTTATCCTTCCCAGTCCCCTGCTGGGGATCTGGGGAACATCAGGGTTATCCAGAGTGTGGGGGGGATGGGCTGGCTCTGGAGAACATATGTTCAAGCAGAGCGAGCCCGCCCCCATTACGTTGCCATCGCAGGGGAGAGCAATGACAACCTCTAGGCATACGGCCAAAGCCTCCCCTCAAAACAACCCCTTTAACAGGGAACCCTGGAATTGCTGCCACAAAGAGAAGGGGGGCATGGGTCACCGCTACATGCCCTCCCCCATTTAGGGAAGATAGACTAAAGGATTCCACCCAAGGCCTGATACCGCTAAAGTTGTGATGTTTTGCTATGGGAAAGGCAAACCTGCCAATTCAGGAGAATTCCTTTCCGGCCCTTCAACAGCGACCCTGACATAGCAGCACCTGCGTACCTGTGAATAAAAGGTTAACCTGCAAAAGAAGTCTTAACTGAGGGTGGGTAGGGCGGGAGAAGCTCTGGAGCCAACTGAGGATTCCCGGTAAGATCCTCCCCCTATTGTGTGGGCAGAGTGGTCCCTCCCCCTACCTGGCCTGATCACCTTGGCAACGCCGCCCCAGGCGGGATTGGGCAACTGGCTGAGGTAGGCGGAGACCTCCAGGTATCCCACCTGGAGAAGGCCAAGCCAAGCCTGTGCTAATGGTGCCACATAGAGTCCCCAGGGCTGTGCGCGACCATGCAAAGGGCGCCCCCCATTTAATGTGGGGAGCGGTCATTCTGACTCGCTGCTGGGGGACAGTTGGTTTCTGCTTGGTTTCCTTATTAGAGAAGGGAAGCCCATTGCATAAGGAAAGTTTTGTAGAAAGCGGAAAGGAAATAGTTGCATGCAGCATTATTTTAGTTTAAATCCCTGTTAATAGTTTCACTGCTGTGTTCTTTTTCAGATACAGTAGTTTTGCCGGGAGGGGATATTTTATAAATGTGGGTCTGTACCTATGTCTGTATTGAAAATTTGCTTTCAGTGCCAGAGCTCATCCCTAGAATATGTGGAATAATAAAACATGGCTTCTGAACATGAGAATAGTGATGTTCTTCCACCACTGAGGAAGCCCAGCCAACTGCTGCCACACATGTGGGGTGAAGAAGTAGGATTCTCAGATCATAAACTTTAGCCTGAGTCCCCTAATCTCAGTTTAGAAGTGAATCTCTGCCTGCAAACTGTTAACAACTTCTGGAATCATTTGTGAATCACTATTCTGTCTAAACTCTTTGAGAACACTGGACATCCACAATGGGCAGAAGGTAAATTGGGATCTGGAGGTACATTGCTAGATGACTTGCAGTGGATCAGCAAGGGTTTCTAACTCCCAGCAGTTTAACAAATGCAAAAGGTGGGTGACGTTTTGCTGCTCAAACCTTGATTTGTATTAGTTCAGATGTAGATTTGTACCTGTAAATACAGAAAATACCAGTGTATAGCTCATGGGGTACAATAAATAAATGGTTTTATCACCTAAACACTATTTTGCACCTGATTCTACAACTCCACACACCAAAAAAGAGATATTGTGTTGCACCTGGCACCAGTTGGTGTACCTCAGCATATTTCTAAAAACATGAAATGTGGTCACGCCAGCTGATGTGATGACCCTTTCAGGCATACAATGCATGGAAGTGGGGTGCTGTGGGCACGACCATGATATCGGCCGCCCTCCACACTTTCATTTGGAAAGCCTAAACCAAGCTCTATCCTTCACTGATTCACTTTTTTCAACCCTTCCTTATCTGGATAAAGCAACAAGGTCTCTGCTGCAATGAGAGACACTTTTGCAACAGACTGCATGCATTCGCAACCCCTTATTATCCAAATAGACAACACAGCTAGTGGGTGAGAGGTGAGAGGGAGGCATAAAGGCTTACGCAAGAGTGCCCAGCAGCTTTAGGGACAGAAATAGAACACAGATCCCAAAAGGCCGAAAACCATGCCCTGTGTACCAGAAGAGCAATTTCTCCAAACCATTCTCAAAGCTGGCAAGAACAGAAACGATGCTAACATGGGTTGCTTGCCTTTCCCCTTAAAAAAAAAACATGAGTCAAGCACTGGAGGAAGGGGCTGGAAGGATCTGCTCAGAGGTGGCTGGTCCCCACTCTGAAGGGCTTTAACATAAAGAACCTACATACAGCCAATGTGGCGTAGTGGTTAGAGTTTTGGTCCCATCTGCACCACACAAAGAAGACAATGTTATACCACTCTCCCAAGAATCCTGGGAACTGTAGCTTATTAAGGGTGCTGAGAGTGGTTAAGAGACCCCTATTCCCCACAGAGGCCTACAGTTCCCATAGTACAGGGACTGGTTGTGAAACGACTCAAGTGTTGTAACTCTGTGAGGAAAATAGGGGTCTCCTAACCACTCTCAGCATCCTTAACAAACTCCAGTTCCCAAGATTCTTGCGGGGTGGGAGCCATGACTGTTTAAAGTGGTATAATACTGCTTTAAATGTGCAGTGGACGCTCGGGTTGTGAATGTGATCCATGCGGGATGCACGTTCCCAACCCGCAATGTTCCCAACCTGCGTCTGTGCACGCACAGGTTGCGGTTCGGCACTTCTGCGCATGCACAAAGCGCAATTTAGCACTTCTACGCATCCGCGACCGCCGAAACCCAGAAGTAACCCGTTCCAGTACTTCCAGGTTTTGGCAGTCTGCAACCCGAAAAAACACAACCTGAAGCGGCTGTAACCCGAGATATAACTGTATAGTGCAGATGGGGCATATAAAGGCACAGGTTCAAATCCCCGCTCAGCCATGAAGCTCACTGGGTGAAGTTGAGCCAGTTGCTCTCTCTCAGCCTAACATATCTCACAGGGTTGACATGAAAATAAAAAGTGGGGGCATTGGAACTCCTTGAGTGAAAGGTGGGGTACAAGAGAAACACACCCACCCATATATAGGTCCCTTAAAACTCTACAATTCTATGATACAGTGGTACCACGGGTTACATACACTTCAGGTTACATATGCTTCAGGTTACAGACTCCGCTAACGCAGAAATAGTACCTTGGGTTAAGAACTTTGCTTTAGGATGAGAACAGAAATCGCGTGCCGCCGCCGGCACGGCAGCAGCAGGAGGCCCCATTAGCTGAAGTGGTGCTTCAGGTTAAGAACAGTTTCAGGTTAAGAACAGACCTCCGGAACGAATTAAGTACATAACCAGAGGTACCACTGTATATAGAAACTGGGTATCTAAGGTATGGCAAAGTCAGCAGACAGTTTGGCACAGGAAAACCAGGGTTCAAAGCTTTACCTATCCACAAAGCTACCCCGGAGTCATTAGAGGAGCCTCTATCCCAGTGCATTGACTGGGGCTGATGGGAGGTGCATCTCAGCAACAACTGGGGGGCACTTGGTTGCTGTTGGACGCAGCGTGTGTCCCCTGCTCTTAAACCATTGCGCTTGGGGGCCGGTCAATAACCCCAATCACTCAACTGAGCGAAACAAAGCAAACGAAGAGGCATATAAGCCAAGTCACCGGTTAAGCCTCCTTGCAAAGCCTTCATGCCCTTTAGCGCAAGGCTGTTTTATTAGAGTGGGGGGAGTGAAGGTCATCCTAACACTGGCACCCGCGCACGTCTCCGCCTGCTTATTCCCTGGCTGCGCAAAATGGGCTAACCCCCCCCCCCGACCTTTGCAAAAAGAAAAGTAAAGATCCCGTCTGAGGGCCCGCCGCTTGCTACGTGACACACAACTACACCCCTCTCTCCTGGCGCAGGAGACGGGCCTCCCCCTTCCCGTCTCCTTGCCCGGGTCACTGGCAGCTGGCGCCCACCCCGACCCTGCGCCTTGCCAGCTCGCGCGTCCCGGGAGGGTCCGGCCCCCTAAGCCCTCCGTGTGCTCGCGGCGTGCTCGGCGCATGGACAGCCCCCTTGGCCCTCCGCCTGCCTGGGCGACCTCTTGCAAGCTGACTGGGGCCAGGGGCGGGGCTTCGCCCAGCGTGGGGAATATAAAGGCCCGGGCTGCGCGCTTGCAAAGGCAACAGCTGAGCAGCACCGAGTGCCTGGTCGGATCTAAAGAGCAGAGAGAAAAAGCACCGCTGTTGCTTAAGCAAGAGATCTCTCGAGGCAAAGATTGACAGCTCTGTGGTTCTGGTGAGTACGGCGGGTTTCTGTTTTCTGAAAGCAAAATCAGGATGTTAAACGACAGGCGCTGAGATAGGTCGATAGCTGGCGGCTCAGTTCACCTAGATCCAGTTTGGGATGAGGTTGTGCAGAGCGCGATTTGAATTCCTCGAATTAAAGGTTTGCAAGCGTGGGGCTGCTTGGGGGCCGGGATTCTCCGAGCCCCCATGCTTTTTGCATTGGTAAGCCTGGTGCATGCGTCCTGCAGTGAGACAGGTAGATAATCCGAACTGCATTGCAATTGCAGAGATAACGTGGCCATTGTAAATTGCACTTCTGTAAATGCTGTCGGTTTCTTCAAAGTCAGATCAGCTTGTGGGATTTTTTTGGCGAGGGGGAGGCATCCTTTGAACTGCAACTGATGTCCTTTCTCTTTTCCGTTTTGCTCTGCAGGTCTCTGTGACTCGCTGTGTCTACTCCCTTAGCTAACGATGGAGACGATGCAGGAGCTGATTCCCTTTGCCAAAGAGATGCTCAGCCAGAAACCCAACGGGAAGATGGTCAAGCTGTACATGCTGGGCAGCGTGCTGACTTTCTTTGGTGTGGTCATTGGCCTGGTGGAGACGGTCTGCAGCCCTTTCGCTTCTGAGGAGAGGCAGGAGGAAGAGGAGAGGGAGAAGGAAGAGGAGAGACCTGCCACCCCCCTGACAAAAGAGGAGGTTGTGCCTCAGAAACAGGAGGGTGTAACACTGGAAAAAAGCAAGCAGGTGCTAGCAGTGAGAAATTTGGTGAACCGGCAGCATGCATCATAAGAACGCGTCCAGCGCCTGCAAGAACATGGTGACATGAAATGCACAGGACATTCCTTGCCCCTTTCCTTCTTGACAGTGTAGTTTCCAGAAGGCAAGAGAACTGTGACTTGTATGCGAGATGCAAATGGACTCTATACCTAAAACCAAGACAGTTTTATTTTGCTGCCATGCAGCAGTTTTAACTACACAGCCATTTCAATCTACATACCTGTTCTTTAGGTATGGATATGTGAAGCTTGTAGCATCTTGTACCCACCTTTGTGTGGGGTGGTTGTTTTTATATTATTGTTATTATGATAACTATGCATACAATTTACATACATTTTCATTTTAAATAAACTATTTTATACCTGACACTATTGGCTTTGGTCATCTTGCATTGGTGGGGGATCTTTCATCATCATTTCTGGGTTTTGTAGAACTTAGTTTTATGAAAGTATACTTAGGATTGGGGCAATTGGTCTGTGTTCCTGAGCACTCTTGACTGAGGGGGGAAATGGTATCCACTGCTACAGAAGCAATCAATGAGACATTGCCAAGGAAAAATATGTTTGGGGTTGAGTTTAAGTGTCTGAATTCTGAAACCTTTCATCAGAATACAGGAATATTTTGCTGGTAATTTAGGAACAGAATACTACAACAAGAATGGGGAATTTGGGGCCTTCGATAGGGCATAGAACTCAAAACTCTCATAAGCCCAGCTGGCCTAGCAATATATGGTGGGGAGAGGCACATGTTTTCCATCCCTGTACTAGGGAATCTGAATATATCAGGAGGGGGAAATGGAGATGTCCCAGTAGCCTAGGGTTGCCATACTTCAAAAAGTAGAAATCCAGATGCAAAAAGTTTCGCTTTTCTTTGGAAGGTTGTTGAGCATTTTGGGGGAAATCACCCAAAAAAGAACACTTCCTGGTTCTGTTTCCAAAAACCCACACATTTTGCCAATTTTTAAAAATTGAAACAATTAATACAATGTTTAAAAATCATGAAATATTTGTCAGTTGATTTGGTGTTTCAAATTCACTAGATCATCTGTGCCTTCCCCAGCCTGGAAACTTCATTAGGCAGTTCCTCTTTGCTCTGTGCTTTGTCATCTTTTGGCTTTAGCACGTAGCTTGCTCTACAAAGGGATCTTCTGGAGTATACAGTACTTCCGCAGTCACGGTGCTGCCTTATATTGATAATACTCTTTACATTGTTACATTATGGTTAACTTACTAATTTGACTACACTCCATCAGAAAATAGAGGAAACATAATAGATAATTAGGTCAAGTATAATTTAATAAATAGATTCAGCCAGCTTTAGGAATTTCCAATGGGTTGGGGTTGCTTGTAAGAAATGAGGTGTCACTTCTGCCATGGACCCATCAAGTTGGCCTGAGTCACCGAAGTGCTGGACTGGACTAACTCACAGGCACAGTCCACCCAGGTCTGTGTGGAATTCAAGGATGCCATCAGCCTTTTGATCATCCATATTCCATAACATCCAGTCTGAGAAGGGGATGTGCTCACACTTCTGGAGTCTGAACGTGAGGCCCACTGGTTGTTCTGTGACCCGCTGCTGATTGTAGCCCAATGGGGTCAAAACTCCCCTGTGTGACATGTTTGTACAGCTTGGTCAGAGAGAGATAATCCACCCTGTGTCCTTCCAATAAAATTTGTCTTCCCCTCCACCAAAAAAGAATACTGATGTCCAGCTCCGAGGGCCTTCTGGCAGTTCCCTCACTGTGAGAAGTGAGGTTACAGGGAACCAGGCAGAGGGCCTTCTTGGTAGTGGTGCCCACCCTGTGGAATGCCCTCCCATCAGATGTCAAGGAAATAACTATCTGACTTTTAGAAGATATCTGAAGGCAGCCGTGTTTAGAGAAGTTTTTAATGTTTGAGGTTTTATTCTGTTTTTAATGTTCTATTGAAAGCTGCCCAGAATGGCTGGGGAAACCCAGGCAGGGTAAAAATAATAAATTATTATTATCATTAAATTATTATTATTATTATTATTATTATTATTATTATTATTATTATTATTATAAATGAGGTGTCAGTACTCATACACTGATAAAAGTGCCATCTGTGCCAGTAAAAAATGGCTGCCATGGGCAGCAAAAAAGCAGTGCTGGTACTCCCTACCAGTGAGTACTGTCACATAAACAAACAAGTTTTGGGCCTTCTATAGCCTCTCCATGCCCAGTCAAATGTAATAGCTGGTGCTCTCAGAGGGTAGTTAAGAGCCCACTTTGTCAATGAACAGATTTTATAGAATGAATCAAGTCACAGGTCATGATGCTACTATAGTATTTAAACAGTGATGGGCCACTTTTTCCTGTTGAGCCACATTCATTTGGGGATACTCCATCAAGGAAGGGGTGCATGCCAATGGTGGGTAGAGGCAGATCAAATGATGGTCTATATCAATTAATTGAAAACAACCCTGCTTCAATTCTCAGACAGACCTGAATAGGACTAGGAATTCTATTAGAAGTAAGCCCCACTGATGGGGTTACTCTCAAATGTGTAGACAGAGGATTTATTTTATTTTTAGTACAACAGACCAATATAGCTACTGTAACTACTTTCTGACTTTACTATAACAATAGTTACTATTGTTACTATGATAGTTGTCCCTACAAAAACATCTCAAAGTAATTTACAATTAAAAAAAAAATACTAAATTGCAATACATCAAAAGATTTACAATATTCTTAACTAAAAGTGTCCAGCTTGCAATAACATAAAAACACATCATACCACACCCAGTTAAAAGAGGAATGCTGTGTACTAATGCATGATACACCCCAATGCTATTTTTCCAGAGAAAGAGGTACCATGAATGCCTCCCTTGTTCTCTTAGAATGGCAACGGTGCCCACCTGAGAGATGCTGAAAGTTCCAGTGAGTTCCAGCTGGGGGAAAAAGCCCTGCTCCGCTCACATTAAACCTGTCAAGTTGTTGTTAGGCAGCTAGGGGAGGAAACGTCTCTTCCCCAGGCCATACAACCAGGAAAGGAAAAAGGAATGAATTTTTTTGAAAAACCTATCTTTTTCTCTTTTTTTGTAAATACTACCCCTTCCAGTTCTGAAAAATGCATAGAAAGGAGGCATGGGTGAATGGGGGCAGGGGGCTCTTTTAAAAGCTAGGGTAAATAAAGAAGAAATGAACAGGAATGAAGGAGCTCTCCAGGGGATGGAAGAGTGGAGCAGCTTCAGGTGGTTCGGGAAGTCACATAAATTAGGTTGGAAGCTGCTGCCTTCAGGCTGCAGGTTACCCACCTGTCTATGAAAAGGAGTCAAAACAAAAAAATTCCTTCCAGTAGCACCTTAAAGACCAACTAAGTTAGTTCTTGGTATGAGCTTTCGTGTGCATGCACACTATGAAAAGGAGTGTGCATAAACAAGCTGCTTGCTCAGCTGAAACAAATAGCATATTTCTGGTTCACTGCTCCCTTTGGGATCAAGATGTCCTTTACAGTTCTTTAGTCAGACACGACTAAACGACAACAAAAAGCCATGATGGAGTTTCCACAAGCAGCTACACTGTAGTGCAAAGAACTGAGAGATTTGGGTGCCATAGGCTGAATCTTATCACCACAGGTGTCTGGAGAAGCCAAGAGGTTAGAGAGGGAGAGGCTCTGTTTTCTCCTTTTAAAGCAACAACAACAATAACCTTATAATGCCCTAGGAAATTATTGATTGGGGGGGGGGGAGGTACTGTACTGCCTATGGCTCAGGGATGGGTGAGAAGTGGGGATAATGTGAAGTAGCACTGGGTGGCAGTGGTGAGTCCTTTTTCTGAAACAGGAGGAGCAACCAAGGGACCTGTCTTTTATTTTCCTATAGAGAGCTCCTACCTGGTGAGAGTGTATTGTGGAATCTTAGCTGCTGATTAAGAAAAGCCTCCACACAAGCTTGTTGCCATCAAAATGCCAACCCGTATTTCAGTTTAAATTTAATCCAGAGTATTTTCTTACCATGGGAGATTTGATCAGTAAACATAGCCTGTTCTACACCTCCAGTCAGTGTGGAAGGTGATCAGTGCATTATTTGGGATAAGCAATTTGTCATATGTGTGGTCATTATCACCGCTCTCATTTCTTCCTTACCAGAGCACAACCTAACCATTTTGTTTCCAGCAGCCAATATTGTAAGTCTATGACTATTTCCACCAATTGCCGCATGCTAAAGGCATGCTCAAATTTCAGCAACCCTGTTTGGAGTAGTTGTTCTGCCGTAATCATATACATCAGACTTTTTTAAAAAATAGTTCAGAGATTTATTATTATTATTATTATTATTATTATTATTATTATTATTATTATTTTATTATTATTATTTATTTGTACCCCGCCCATCTGGCTGGGTTTCCCCAGCCACTCTGGGCGGCTTCCAACAATGATGAAAGATACACTAAAATGTCACATATTAAAAACTTCCCTGAACAGGGCTGCCTTCTGATGTCTTCTGAATGTCAGGTAGATGTTTATCGCTTTGACATCTGATGGGAGGGCGTTCCACAGGGCGGGCGCCACTACCGAGAAGGCCCTCTGCCTGGTTCCCTGTAACTTGGCCTCTCGCAATGAGGGAACCGCCAGAAGGCCCTCGGAGCTGGACCTCAGTGTCCAGGCAGAACGATGGGGGAGGAGACGCTCCTTCAGATATACAGGACCAAGGCCGTTTAGGGCTTTAAAGGTCAGCACCAACACTTTGAATTGTGCTCGGAAACGTACTCTTTACAACACCTCTTTATCACTCTTAAAAGGTAAAGGGTAAAGGGACCCCTGACTATTAGGTCCAGTTGTGACCGACTCTGGGGTTGTGGTGCTCATCTCACTTTATTGGCTGAGGGAGCTTCCGGGTCATGTGGCCAGCATGACTAAGCCGCTTCTGGCGAACCAGAGCAGCACACGGAAATGCCGTTTACCTTCCCGCTGGAGCGGTACCTATTTATCTACTTGTACTTTTTGGTGTGCTTTCGAACTGCTAGGTTGGCAGGAGCTGGGACCGAGCAACGGGAGCTCACCCCATCACGGGGATTCGAACTGCCGACCTTCTGATCGGCAAGCCCTAGGCTCTGTGGTTTAACCCACAGTGCCACCCACGTCCCTGTTATCACTCTTAGGCAATCCTTAATCAGGAAAATATCACTCTTGCACAAGACTTCAGTATAAAAAATAAAAACCAAATGGAAATGGGTATTATCATCCCACAAAAAAACCCTTATTGCAAAAAAAGAACAAATGCTATGTGAGATGTCCTGCTCCTGTAATGGCAAAACCCACACAAGTTTCCCTGTCCTGGGAAATCTTAAGATGTCAGCCAACAGCTCCATTTGAGAAAGTACTTTGTTCCCACCAAGTCTTTCAGTGCTCTTTTCCTCAGGCAGTCAAGATCCAAGATAATTGCATTCCCTAGCAGCTAGCATACAAATGAGAACAAACTTCACTAAGGATAAAATTGCAATTGCCTTCCTCAAATAAAGTCAGCAGCAAGATTGGAGTTCAGCTCTCAGAGAGTCCCATGCCCTAAAAGGCATGTTGCAATCCCAGCCACAGACACAGCACACAGTAAATTAAAAACAAGGCAGATATTTCAAAAAATGTAACTAAGTTACTGATCCCATCTGTTCTGGCTGCACAGCCGACATGTTGGTGGAAGTTGATTCAGAGACCCAAACATTCACACACCACCCAAACCGACTAAGTTTAAGGGTGTGTCTGCTTTTATGGGATGTGGGGGCACTTCACTTCCCCCCTAATCACCCTAAAATGAGCCCATGTTGGTCACCTGCCCATCTCTCTGACAGACAAGGAAGACAGAGGACAATGGATTTCAAATAAGGAGAGCAACAGAAAACACTACAAATATATTTTGAAACATTTAAGACTGCAATCCTAAATACACTTACTGGGGAGTTGTGGGCATCCATCTGTCTCTGGAGACAATGGAGATGTGTGCCTCTGGGGGTGAAGTCAAACTGTTGGAAGGTTGAAGCACCTGCCATGGCTGTAGTGACTAATAAGGGAGAGACATGTTTTGTTGCAGCTGGGGCAAATGAACGCATCAGGTTGTGCTACTAGGGAGTGAGGTTCACGAAACATGATGAGGTACACTTCTGAGTAAAGATGCATAGGACTGCACTGTAAAGCTTGTGATTCTGAAATGGCAGAAGTTCCATTTCAACTGGATTTTGTAGCTTTCATATGACTCTTCCAGTGGAGCAAGAAAACCTGTTTAATAATGTGAAATGCTGTGCCCATGGCTGAAATGCCATTGATAGCTGTATGTTTTTAAAGTAAATGTTTGCTTCTTTACTGGCATGAGATTTTCAAATGGAAACTCAGGATCCCTGCACCTTTAATGGTTATGTAGAAGAAGGATTTCAGCAGTTGTAGCATGTAGTGCAGCTTCTAAAGGCACAAGAGCCTTTTCCTCTTTTGAATCTGGCCAGCCCACTGGGGATTAGTTAAAACACTCTGCATGGAGAGTGTCCAGCAAGGAAGCTATGAAAAAAGAGTTATGAGGTTGTGATGACTTTCAAACAAATATGGGAAAATAAGTCTGACCTCTCTTCCAGCACTCTGGAGTGACAAGTGGCTGGCCCAATTCCATGCTTGATTTAAGAGATAAGAAAAGCACCCTCCCATCAAGTGTTCAGCCAGCCTGCCAACTTCATGCTTCTGGGCCTAGAGAATGTGATCTCCAGGGAGCATAATTAGGGAGACTGCCAGCACAACATGGTTTCCTTTGCAAACAGACTCACAAACAACTGCTGGTTTTTAATTTTTGCTTTCGCATGTTAACACTGGCAGCTGAGGTCTTAAATGCTGGGTTAAGAAGATCAGTTCAAAGGGAATACCAGAAAGAAATGCACGTCTTAGACTGAAGGGTAGAATTGACACATATTTTTCAGGAAAGGACCATGATGCCCCAGTTTCTGTCCGTGGAGCTTTCCTGTAAAATCCATGTGGATTTTTCATTCTGCTTGTCATTCTTCATGGGTAGTCTGACGTTGCTGCTACAACCTCTTTTCCAAGGATGCTTTCAGTCCAAAACTCTGCATTGATCATTTGAATTCTATATACATGCATGGTAAATTTCCATAATTTGTCCTGTTTCTGCAAAGACAACACAGGGTGTTGAACCCCCACCCTCTAGTCCCTAGTAGTTCCGCTCTTTTCCACCCACCCATCTGACACCTGAAACCTCACTCTGCATTGTTCATATTTGTACCATTTGGGGCTAGAAACCTGGTTTTTAGAAGACAGCACGTTAGACATAATTTGTTTCAACATCTGCGTATTTGGGGTCAAAATGTTTGAGGAACAAGTCGTCTACAGGAATTTGTACTACTTATGTGACTTCAAGCTAGCTTACTGGTACAGGCAGTGATGAATGGTAGGAACCCAAAGTCCCTACTGCTTATTAATGTAGTGTTTGGCCCCAACCCATTCAAAAAGGTAATGGTGTAAATAATAATTTTACAATGCAGCTTGCTTTGGTTTCACTGATATTAGAAGTTGAATGATGATTCAAACCTTGTACAGTGGTACCTCGAGTTACAAACGCCTCAGGTTACAAATGCTTCATGTTACAAACTCCGCTAACCTGGAAGAGTTACCTTAAGTTGAGAACTTTGCCCCAGGATGAGAACGGAAATTGTGTGCCGGAGGTGCAGCGGAAGCAAGAGGCCCCATTAGCGAAAACATGCCTCTAGTTAAGAACAGTTTCAGGTTAAGGACGGACCTCCGGAATGAATTAAGTTTGTAATTAGAGGTACCACTGTACATCTGTATTCACCAAAGCTTATGATCTCCAGACAATTCCAATATTTCAGCCTTGACATCCATAACTAGTTTAGTACTTTGGAACCAGCTTCCAAACCCCAAAGTATGCATTTGTATGTATGTATGTATGACATGACATTTGATTGAAATCACACAGTGAAAAAGCTTTCAAATTTAAAAAGAGGAGAAACAGAAGTAGAGACAAATAGATGTGGAAAAAAAATCTGTGAAAGAGTGGAATGTAGCAATGTTCCTATGGGTTTTTTTGCCACCACTTCTAAAGAGGCAACTTTTGCAGGGGGGGGGGATGCAAAAATTTGATACAGTAAAGTAGTAGTAATTTATTGTTAAGTGATGATCCATCAACACAGTATGTCATATTTGCTCCAGTGAAAATGCCCAATTGCAGAGTATCATACTTTACCTCCTAGAAGACACATTAGCTATTAAACCTTGTTTCCACTGAGCAAGGCTATTGATATAAAATGTAGCAATAAAAAGACATGTAAATTAGAAAACACACTTTCTCACCCCTGCCACCTTATTCAAAAGCAACACTGGTCTTGGCTAATGCTTGATTGAGCAGAGCTTAATCTAATGAATATTTTCAACTTCACACACTTAAAAATGGCAATTTGATTCTCGTCAGGATGAACGGGGCAGAGCACTGCAGCCTGTACCGTTTTGGAAGCAGTTGTGCAATGTCATCGTTTATAAGCTTAATGCAAAGAGATATGTGTAACTGTTGGAATAGCACCCAGGTGGCTCAGGCAGCTAGAATAGACAGGATTATGTTAGTCCTTCCGTCCAGCACTGTTTCTGCCTCCTGACCTGTTGTAATCTCAGAGGTCAACACTCTCGTAATATTACCAAAAGAGGTCAACCCATCCATCTTACTTTGTCGATGTGGCATTTAATAACCAGACTAATGGGGAAAGTGCTAGAGAGTAAATTGTGTTGGGGGGGGGGTGGGAATCATTGATACAATAATATGTGTAAAGTTTTCGAGCATTTCAACCTCCTTCCTATAAAATCTGTGTGGGTTTTTTTTAACTAATAAAAAGATGTGGGCACGGCTTCTGAGGGCAGAGTACAATATGTGTTTCAGGCCTGTTTTATATAACATCTTATGCAATCTGTTTGGGAAATCCAAACTGAAAAGCTGTTTCCTGACAGGGCGAAAACTGAAACGAATGAGCCATTGCTCTGGCCCAGTACAAAGTAGGTATTCATGCAGACTCCAGGACAAGGGGAATCCTGTACTTCAGCAAACATAGCTACCATTACTCTAAAACGTAAAGCAGGAAAGAGCCATATCTTAGTGGTAGTGCAAAAGTTCCCAGGTTCAATCCCCAGCATCTCCCTGTAGGGCTGGAAAGGACTGATTTCTGAAACAGTAGACTATAGTGAGCTAAATGGACCATTTAGTATGACTGTAGAAGACAAATTTCTGAGCTCATAGTATAACTAGTTGCAATCCTTTCTCTCTCACAATAAAAGCCAAATGCACAATAGCAGCTATGATGTGGAAGGGCAATGTAACCACAAACAGGGGAGCCACTGAAGAGAAGGCCCTTTCTCTTGTTGCCATCTTCCACACCTCTCATGGATGAGGCACATGAAGAAGGGCCTCAGATGAGGAGCAGAGGGTCGGGGATGGTTCATACAGGAAGACGCAGTCCTTGAAGTATTGCGGTCCAGTGCCATTTAAGTCTTTATAGGTCAAAACCAACACTTTGAATTGGGCCTGGAAACTAACAGGCAGCCAGTTCAGTCAAGTGATGATAGTTTGTTGTATTATTTCCAAATTCCACCCACCCTTTTAGACCTCTCTCAAGGGCAGGGAGGCTGTTTATAGAAGGAGATATTGCTATTTACAGGCTTGAAGCATCAGGTTCCAAATGCCACCAAGACTAAATGTAGAGGGGTGGTGTTTCTTTTTTAAAAAGAAAGTATCGAGAATAGTATCCAGGAGTGGCTGCCAGATGCATGCCTACACGAGTTGGGAATGCACATAGAAGTGTTTCTGAGATAGCTGCGGTTACATGCCCTTCAGTAAACGTTCACAAAAGAGTGGCTCCAGAAGATTAAGTTCCCGACCATAACATGAATGTGTTCACTGACAAATTACTAAGGGAACAATTCTACCATCACCGTGCTGAATAGTGGAGGAAGGTGGTATGGTACATTAGGAACTTCTCTGCAGAAAGGATGCTGGCAGATAGAGGAGTACCATCATTGATGGATGGAGGTCCAGGTGGGTGGAAAGGAACTGTTAGTGGTGGCAGGGAGAAATCCCTGAAATGGGTGTTTGGGGAGCAAGGATTTTTTAGGATTGAAGTTTTGAGCTTTTTTTAGGATTTTACCCCAGGAAATAAACTGTCACAGGGGCCGGATTAAACCGACCAGTGGGCCTCATTAGGCCCCCGAAACAGACTTTGGACATGCCTGGCTTAAATCATAGCACCATCATGGCGGAAGAAAATGGCATTGGCTTCTGCCGCCCTGATCTATTTACATGGAGAGCAAAATGCTTGCAAAAGCGTCTAGTGTTACTCAGTGTGACACTTGCCCAATAAACAACTTCCTAACACAATAAAAGTGCATTCCACTCCCTGTAATAGAATCTTACCCTCTCCAAAGAGCAGAGGCGGGCATTGGCTTGCTTTTCTAGATGCCTAAATGATTGTTTGATGGTGTCAATTGAACCTTTCATAAAGAATTCCTGGTGGTATTTGGCAGCTTGGGGGAAGGATCCATTTCTTGCTTGTGGTCTCGGAAACACGTGTCCTTGAAAAAGCAAAATCAGCTTCCCAATGTTTGAAAGCAGCTTTGAACAGTTCCTAAGGGGTCGTGGTAGAATTGTAAAAACATGTGTAAGGGCAAGGTCTGAGTGCACATGAGGCAGTCATCTTGCTGGTGCTAAGCAGGTTTGGAGCTGGCCTGTGCTAGCATGGCAGAGCTTCTGAAAACCCCATCTGTGCCACCTCAGGCTCCATGATAGAAGAAAGATATAAAATAAAAGAAACATTTGGATCTCAGGACTTGGTTATTATGCGGATAGTGTCATTATAGGGTTTAGTCACTAGGTGGCACAGAATTTCTTTGTATCTGGCTGTTGTCAGAAATTTCCTGTGCCTCTCCTGTTCTTCTTGTTTAAGGTGGGGTCGAGTATGTGAGCCCAAGGCTGTGGTACATAGTGGCATTGTGACTTCCAAACATGTTGCACAGTGCAATGACACGCAACGTGTTTTGTGCTAGATGCTGCAAGGAAAAGAGAGGAGAGCCACGCAGTGGCAACAGTTCGCTGTCTTTTAGGCTATTCAGAACCTAAAGCTGTCGGACTTCCAGTGAAATTTAAAGCATCCCAAATCTGAGACCCAACCGTGAACGTGCTCTCAAGCTTACTTTACCATGACATGGAATCAACTCGCTTTGGCTAGGTGTGAATAGACAATTCCCCAGGTTTGTGCCTAGCATGTTAAGATCCAGTTTCAACTGCACCCTTTCCCCACAGCTGACGCAAAATGTGAAAGGAGAAGAGACAGATTTGATATACTGCTTTCTGCCTGTTGAAAGTGGTTGAAATATACAAGTATCTTAAACCGCGTGGTATGCTTAAAAAAATCTTTTGGATCAGTGACTCACTCTGCATGAAATCCAGAAACAGGCATTGCCAAAATCTTGTTGATAAGATCTACAGCTACAGTCCTTAATGCACTTACTGTAAAATAGTTTGACTGAAAATAGTTTGAATATTCAAGTGAGAAATGGAGTTCTAGGCAGCCTTTGCCAACTTGATGCTTTCCAGCAATTTTTGAAATATATTTTTAAAAAAATTAAAAATTGTCCAGGAGGACCTTAGAGACCAACTAAGTTTGTTCTTGGTATAAGCTTTTGTGTGCATGAAGAAGTGTGCATGCACATGAAAGCTTATACCAAGAACAAACTTAGTTGGTCTTAAGGTGCTACTGGACAATTTTTTATTTTTTATATATATTTTGACTGCGTCAGACCAACACGGCTACCTGCCTGAATCTAGCAGTTTTTTATTATCCAGCCAGCATAGGCTGTAGCTGATGGGCATTGGAGTCTCACTGAGTTTGGAATTCCTTGCTTCAGTAGTGACTTCTTCATGATGCTTTTTTCAAGGGCATCTTGATGTATCTTTTGTCCCAACTGTCTGGACTAGATCTTGGGGTTTTTCCTCATGTTTGACTATGTTTCCCAGCTCAATTTAGAAGATGTTTGTGAAGGATAAAGGAAGCAGCAGGCGTAGTGTGTAGCATACATGTGAGCAGATGTCAGAAGACCAATTGCTTCATGAAACTTTCTCCTTTTCATTTGATGATAGGCTAAGGAGTGCCCAGGGAGCCAGAGACCCCCAAGACAGTCATTGTATTGTTCATAAACAACAAAATACCTTTGCTTGATCTATATGGTCTCTGTACATGTGCGGCAGAGTCTTGTTCGATGTCAGAAAGGAAATGAGACCTGCTATGTTTAAATACCATTGAAGCTGCTAATGAAATGATCTTTACATCAGAGATAAAAATTATGCAGCAAGCTAATGCAATTGGCTTGTCAGTCTTTCTGACAAGCAGTTTCTGCAACTCATAGTCTAATCAATAAACATACTTGGGAATAAGTCCCACTAAACTCTGTGAGAGTTTTCTGTTGTTTTCTGTTGCTTCAGCAGACGTTGTTCTTCCTTATGTCTAGTAAACATACCCCTGCCGTCTGGTACAACAGAAACCAAGTGTGATAGATATTTGGCCAAGATGTTGGGACAAATCATTCTTTGGAAATAAAAAAGCTCATGCAGGCTATTAAGAGGTCCTCCAGTGAAGGGTCTCATTCTGGAGATTCTGTCTAGAGATTAGGAAGAGCTTCTTGAAGGTACATACTGTTCGCCAATAGAACAAACTGTGTCAGAATATAGTGAACTTTTCCTTCATTAGCTGTCTTTAAGTAGAGGCTGGGAGGGCCCTAGCTCTTTTTTTATATATATATAAATATTTATTAAGATTTTTATAAGAGAAAAGCATAAGTAACAAACAACATTGCTTATATCACACACAAAAATTCATAACTTGTTTGGACTTCCTCACGTCTCCTGCTCCCACTTACATTGTTAAAAGGTTTTTCAAGCAAATTATCATCTTGTTTACAATCTTATATCCACTTGTTTAAATATAATCTAATAGTTCTCCCAAAGGGTTTGTCTTTTAAACACTTATCATCTAATTCCGATCTAGTTTAGTGGTGGCCAATTATTTATGATCAAGCATCCTTCTTAACATTCAATCAAATTACAATATTTTTGTAAGTAAATTTTAAATTTCTTCCAATCTTCTTCAATCCTTTCTTCTCCCAGGTCTCGGATTCTGCCGGTCATCTCTGCCAGTTGCATATAGTCTATCAGCTGCATCTGCCATTCTTCCAGTGTGGGTAGATCTTGAGTCTTCCAATTCTTGGCAATGAGTATCCTTGCTGCTGTTGTTGCATACATAAAAAATGTTCGGTCCTTCTTTAACACCTTCTGGCCGGCAATACCCAGGAGGAAGGCCTCTGGTTTCTTAGTGAAGGTATACTTAAATACCTTTTTCAACTCATTATATATCATTTCCCAGAAGGCCTTCACTTTAGGGCAAGTCCACCAGAGGTGAAAGAATGTTCCTTCATTTTCTTTACATTTCCAACATTTATTATCAGACGAATGGTATATTTTGGCAAGTTTAACTGGGGTCATGTACCATCTGTATATCATTTTCATTACATTTTCCTTCAAAGCATTACATGCAGTGAAGTTCAGCCCAGTGGTCCACAACCTTTCCCAGTCCTCAAACATAATGTTATGCCCAATATCCTGTGCCCACTTTATCATAGCAGATTTAACCATTTCGTCTTGTGTGTTCCATTTTAACAGCAAGTTATACATTCTTGATAGTACCTTAGTCTTTGGTTCTAGCAATTCTGTCTCCAACTTCGATTTCTCCACCTGGAACCCTAATTTTTTGTCATTTTTAAAAACTTATTTAATCTGAGCGTAATGTAACCAGTCTCACACTTTACCCTCCATTTTCTCCAAACTCTGCAATTTCCAATTGTCACCGTCTTTTTCTAATATTTCCCAATATTTTGGCCATTTGGCCTCCATATTGGGCCTTTTTCGGGCCTTGGCTTCCAGAGGGGACAGCCACCTCAGAGTTTTGTTTTCCAATAAGTCTTTGTATTTTGTCCAGACATTAAATACTGCTTTCCTGACAATATGGTTCTTAAAGGCCTTATTGATCTTGACTTTGTCATACCATAAGTATGCATGCCAGCCAAAAGCATTGTTAAAACCTTCCAAGTCCAACACATCAGTGTCTTCAAGAAGTAGCCAGTCTTTTAGCCAGCAGAAAGCTGTGGCTTCATAGTACAGTTTTAAGTCTGGCAGGGCGAAGCCCCCTCTTTCTTTCGCATCAGTTAATATCTTAAACTTAATTCTGGGCTTTTTGCCCTGCCAGACAAATTTAGAAATATCTCTCTGCCACTTCCGGAAACACTCCGTCTTGTCCACAATTTGCAATGTTTGAAACAAAAACAACATCTTTGGCAATACATTCATCTTAATAGCAGCAATTCGGCCTAACAAAGAAAGCTTCAATTTTGTCCAACTGTCCAAGTCTCTCTTAATTTCAGACCAACATTTTTCATAATTATCCTTAAATAGACTCAGATTTTTTGCTGTTATGTTTACCCCTAGGTACTTTACTTTTTTAACCACAGTTAGTTCTGTTTCTCTCTGAAACCGTTCTGACTCTGTATCTGTCAAATTTTTCCCCAACACCTTAGTTTTCTGTTTATTTAGTTTGAATCCCGCCACCCGACCAAAGTCTTGAATCAGTTGTAATACTCTTTTTGTACTAGATTCTGGCTCCTGCAAGGTCAAGACTAGGTCATCTGCAAAGGCTTTAAGTTTATATTGTTTCGCTCCGACCTGAATCCCTTGCACCAACCGGTCCCCTCTAATTCTATTCAAGAGCACCTCCAGAACCGAAATAAATAACAGAGGGGAAATCGGGCAGCCTTGTCGTGTACCTTTTTCAATTTTAAACTCTTCTGTAACCACATTGTTAACTATCAGTTTTGCCTTCTGTTCTGAGTATATTGCATCAATCCCATTCTCAAAACCCCGTCCCACTCCCATTTCTTTTAAATTTCCCTTCATAAATTTCCAAGAGATATTATCAAAGGCCTTCTCCGCATCTATAAAAATTAACACTGCTTTTGTGTTTATGTTTGTTTGCTGGGAGGGCCCTAGCTCAGTGCTTTGCATGTAGAAATTCCAGGTTCAATCCCAGGTGTAGCTGGAAGTGACTCTTGCCTGAAATCCTGGAGAGCAGCTCATAGTCAGCGTAGACAATACTGAGTTAGATGGCTCAGTGGTCTGATCCACTATCAGGTAGCTTCCTATAATCCTATATCCCTGTGATGGCTACTTGTCAGGGCTGCTGTAGTAGGAGGGTTTGATCCAGTGAATCCAGGAGGTTGAACCAGTTGACCCTTAAGGTACCCCATGAGCATTTTACATGCAATCACTTTGCCTCTATCAAACTTATTCTTGTACACACAGACCTCTTCAAACCCTTCATGGATGCTTTCCATGCTATTTAAATGCTGAAATCCATAGAATCTTTCTGCCCCAGTTCCCCAGCTGTAAAATGGGTAAAATAAGGAAGGTGCAGATGACTTTGTGAAAAGTGTTCTTCCGTTTCCTACAACTGTGCCAGGGTTGTGGTACCATTTTCAGTCTGAGGGCCACATTCCATTCTGAGCAACTTTCTTGGGGCCACATGCCATTCCTGGGTGGGGCAATGGGTATAAATTTTTACCTTTGTACAACAGCCTAGTTTCTGTATGCACTCCTGCACCCTTCTTACTTCTCTATCTTGTCTCTAAGCAAGAGGACACATTCCAGAGTCGGGAAAACAAAGCAAGGATAATAGCAGACGTAGAGGTTGTGAAGCAGAGACAATGGGGTCTGTGTGTGTGTTGTGTGTGTGTAGAAACCTCTGACTTTGCATGGCAATGGTAGCATCCATTGCTCTGCTTCTAGTCTTGCCCATCAGTTCCATATACCTCCAGGAAGGTGTCCAATACAGTGGTACCTCAGGTTAAGTACTTAATTTGTTCCAGAGGTCTGTTCTTAACCTGAAACTGTTCTTAACCTGAAGCACCACGTTAGCTAATGGGGCCTCCTGCTGTTGCCGCACTGCCGAAGCACGATTTCTGTTCTTATCCTGAAGCAAAGTTCTTAACTTGAAGCACTATTTCTGGGTTAGCGGAGTCTGAAGCATATGTAACCTGAAGCGTATGTAACCCGAGGTACCACTGTACTGAAATATGGCCCTTGGGGTGAAAAAAGCTTCTTCATTCCTGTGCTAGAAGGTACACTGAATTTCCCACAAGTCTGTGCTGATTCCTCCAATGCAATGCAAGCCCCTTGAAAATCTTCCCTAGAGGGTTCCCTAGAATTCCCACGAGAACTGCATGGTATATGGTATAGAGTCGTGTTCTTCGACATTGGGCCCCCAGACAACCTCCTTCATTCCTAAATACTGGCTACGCTGGCTGCAGGTGATGGGAGTCGTAGTCTCCCATCTGGGTACCCAAGGTATAGAGGGCTACCTATATATTGATGAAAGTGGGGTGCCTGGCCTTGCGCTAGTGGAAGCACTTCTACCAGCACAAAGCTACCACTGGCTGCAATGCAATGTGTGGGGTTTTCATAGGAGACCCGCTCACCTTCTGAAATGGTGCAGCCCCAAGAGGGTTTGGCCATGAGCCTCCTCTGAATGTTTGAAAGAGCTCATCAAGCCAAAATCAGGAGAGATCAGCCAAGTAGGAGGCGTGCTAATCCCTTATGTAAACAGAAGCACTTGCAGTGGAGAGGAATGATTCAGTGCAGTGCAGCTTTGGTGCCAATAATAAAAAAGAGATAATATGTAAGATGACATACAGGAAAAGAAATAGGTTTTGGAAGTGTGCTCTTGGCTGTGATGGGAGTACTCATCCTGGGATGGTAGAGTCTTCATTTGATGTGTTTTACTTTAACACTGTATTGGAAAAGGCAACAGGCAAAATCCTGGAAAACACAAACGGGTGTCTACCAGGGATTGGCCCCAATTATTGTTTCATGGCCCCTTCTGCGCTGTTTTCTTAAAAAGCAGTATAATATCACTTTAAATATTCATGGCTCCTCCAAAGGAATCCTGGGAACTGGATCCTGGAAGACCCCTATTCCCTCACAATTCTCAGAGTGATTTACCAATCAATCCCGGTGTTTCCCAACACCTCTCAGCAAACTTTTAATTCCCAGGATTCTTTGGTGGCCATGAGTGCTCAAAGTAGCATGATAGTGCTTTCCATGTTTGGTGTGGACAGGACCATATCTAGAATTCAAATCATTAGATACTCACAGGTTTCCATAGCAACTTTGAGCGTAGGTGGGTGGGGTGGGCTGGCAGTGGAGGAATGCATTTTAACTCCACTGCAGTATTTATTAAGCATTTTCCTGTTGCCTTAAAAAAATAATACAGGGTTGCTGTCAAATCAGGGGTATGAGAACCAGATGCCCTGGATATGTTGTCGAACTAAAACTCCCATCATTCCTTACTAGTGGTCATGCTGTCTGGGGTTGATTGAAGTTGAATCCAACAGCACCTGGAAGGCCACAGACTTACCATATGTGGTATAGGCAAGTGGCCAAAAGCTTAATTTTGTTTTTATGATGGCCTCTTTAGAAAGGAATGACACATTTGAACATCAGCAAATTGCATGTTCCATACCAAAGGCTGAGTTCACTGGGCCAGGGTCAGTTTAAAAGAGACGCACATCTGTCAGAGCAGAATTGCCATCCTTTTGATGGCTTCATAACTTTAATGCCTTCAAGATGGGCAGAAACTCTTCTCACCACCGTATGTCCTGATCTATCCCCAACCATTCATGCTCTAGTTAGACAGCTCTGTAACACAGTCTTGGGGGGAGAAGGGGGCTGTTCTGTGAATAGGTTGTCTGAAAGAGCCCTGAGTTATTTAGTATTCATTTGACTTGGAAGTCAAAGTTATTGACTAAAAGCCATGCTTGAAATCCAAAACTGAGCTACAAGGGAACCACACACAGTACCTGCAAACTCTGCCAGGGTATGAGTCAAAGTTGGGCATTCTTTCATTAGATGACAGAACTTTTAAATTTATGAACTTGAACAAACTCATTAGATTCATCCTGAATTTGCAGTTTTAGAAAATGTGGCCAAGTAACAGAAGAGCTAGTTTCTGCAGTGTGCAGGGGCTCCCCACCACTGGTGTAGCATACAGGTGTTAGATATGACAGCTGTTAATTCTTCATTGATTCACTCATGTAGGTCAAGTGTCTGAGTCTGTGACCTCAAGGTTAGAACAAGAAAAGGAGGAGAGTCACAGGAAAGCTGAGAATTTCCCTGCAAAACAAGGACTCATTATATAACTGAAAAGCCACACAAAAGGTTGGCTGTGTTTGTAAGAGCAATTGCCTCCCACTTCCGCAGAGTGCTGAGTTCAGTTTAGCACAACGGGATGTGCAGGTGATAAGCATTTTTAAACATCCGGCTCTATTTAAATGTCTATTAGGAAGTGGGGAGGGGGTTGCTGCTGCTGCTGCTAGTGCTGCTTCTTTTGGAAAATCTTTTCCTCACCAACAATGGGAAGTTGAGAAATAAACACTGCAGCAAGCAAAATCTGTGTAATATAACAGTTGCTGTGGGGGTGTGGAAGGGGAAAACCAACTTTCATTTTTATTTTTTTGTCCCAATCATGGTCTGTATAACAAGGTGGGATCATACAGCTCAGCATGTGATGGCTATTCAAAAGTTGACTGAATGGCAGCTCTAATCATGTGGAAGTTCAGTCACTAAGTAACCTCTGACTATAAGATGAATCAAGCCTGACCGCACTTCCTAATGATGGAAAGCAGTGTTCAATATGAAATTATGGAGCTTCTCAGAGAGCAAGTCTTGCCTGAAGCTTCACTTCTTCTGCAAAGGTAAGCCCAGTCTCGCTTATCTTCTAGTTCTTCAAGAGTGTCAACAAGCTTGTGAATTGAGGTGGTCCAATAAGCACTGCATACTTCGACTTTCAAAAAGCCTTTGACAAATTGTCACTTCTCAGACCTTCTGGAACTTACATCATTTGATAGCAAAATAGGAAGCTGCCTAATAATGAGCCTGATCCATTACCGGCAGTGGTTCAGCATTTCAGGCAGGAGGCATTCCCAGTCCTACCTGTAGATGTCAAAGATTGAAACTGGGACCTTCTGCATGCAATTTTTGTTTCATAATAACAAGGCTCATAATTAGTTGGCTTTAATTACCAGGAGCTGGCAATTATTGCTTTTGAGATGATCCCAAGACAGAGTAAACTGGCAGGTATTCATTAACTATAACCATCACTGCAGCCCCCTAGATAAGAATAGCTTTGCAACTAATGATTAAATGGAAATTTGCACCCTTTGCTTTGTTTTTGGTAGTGTTACCAGTGCCTTGCATCTCTCTCTCCCTCTGATACTCTATTACTACTTGGCTGCTATGCCATTGGGGATTTGCACCAAGAACAGATACTTCAGGGTTAACTTTTCAGTGGCTTATTTTTTGAGTGGGAGACGATGTTGCTAACTTCCCCCTTTCCTAATTGTTTTTTAAGTTGATTCTAGCAGTCAAGATTCCAGAGTCTGCATAGACTGTGGGAGAGATGCCCATTATACTAGAACACTTCGACATCATCAAACTGCTGCCAACAATGTTTCCTGTGGAACATTGGTTTTAATCTTGTGTTATTCCTCCAAACACAGATGTTCAGGATCCTGTTAGGTGATTCTTAGCCCAACTGGGGTCATGCCTAGTCTATAAGTACTATGGCATCATGCCCAGAATGCCACATAATGAGATGTACTCTACTGTTCTGTACTATCCAAGAAGATTCTCTGAAATAGATCTAAGCAGTAGGTAATTTAAGATGACACCTGTTATATAAGAGCTGAATTGTCAATACTAATTCCTAGTGTACAGTGACCTTAGATGCTTTTTAGTTTACATTTAATTTCTCTCTCTCTTATTAAAAAATGGCTTAAACGTCCTTTAAAAATTGGATTTAGTACACCCAATTTGAGTCACACAACTCAAACAGATTTATTTTTTGTTGTGTCTGTGTGTATAAAATTTGTTGTATATTTTTCAACAATCCTAAAGTTTAAGAGTTAGTAGCCCAGATGTTGTAAAGGTTGAAGAAGGTAACAGTGGTTACCCAGACCCCCTTACTGGTTGCAAAGAGGCCCCCATAACAGTTCAAGCTTCAGAGCTCCAAAAATGTAGGTCCACCACTATAAAGGTAAATTGGTATCCATTGCTCTACCCAACACTGGCATGTGGCCCCTGGAAAGTTACAGGGGCTGAAGAAGCTTCCCCACACTTGCCTTACAGGATCTCTGACATGGAAGGCTGAGGCCACCCAATGTCTGATATGGACCCCCTGCTTCTGCCACCTCCCTTTGCTGGAACAGTGTCTACTTTCCTTTCCTTTTCCCATAGGCATGGATGGCAGCAGTTCATTTATAAGCAACATGTACGCAGCCAGGACTTTTTTCTGGGGGTACATAGGGGAACGCATCCCCCTAAACATTTTGTGAATCTAAATTTGGCCTCATTGAGGGGCAGTATTTCAATATAAGTAGGAAAATGACAGCGCCCCTAAACATTTTCTTAGAAAAAAAGCACTGTACAGCATATAAGCTACGGTGTGTGTGTGTGTGTGTGTGTGTGTGTGTGTGTGTGTGTGAGAGAGAGAGAGAGAGAGAGAGAGAGAGAGAGAGAGAGAAACTATTTGTCTTTTATTAGCTTAATAACCCCAAATGTTGAGAATCAGGCTGGCTCTTTTCTGCATAACTCTGCCTCCTCATCTTCATCTAGAGCTCCTTCATTAGTCATACTGGTCATGCTAGTCACATTTGGCACTGACTTTGAAAAAGATTAGAAAGAAAGAGAGAGAAGCACAAGGGGTTTTTTGTATAGAATCATAGAATTATAGAGTTGGAAGATACCACAAGGGCCATTGAGTCCAACCCCCTGCCAAGCAGGAAACACCATCAGAGCACTCCTGACATATGGTTGTCAAGCCTCTGCTATGTTCCAGTATGTCTTGGAAGAATCATACAAAGTTGCCCCATAGCTGACTGGTCTGACAGTGGTACTCCAGGGTCTCCAACAGAGGTTGTTCCCAGATCTTTGTGGGTGGAGAAACCAGGGATCGAAAAGATTCCGGCATTGCAGGGGGGTGGACTAGATGTACAATCTTTGGGGTGGTATGTTCTGGGCCCGTATCACCAGTTGCTTCATTTTCATCATGGGGAAGCCATGCACCTAGTGCATGAAGAACAAAATGGCACACAACACAGTGCTGCTAGTGAACCTAACGTGGTTCAGCCATTGGCACCACAATTGCATTGGATGCAGTGCTGAGTTCATTGGCAACTTGAATCTTTGACTGGTCCATAGCTGCGTGGGCACTGGGCGTCACATGAACACCATGGTACAATTAGGGCGGATCTGGCTCACAAATCTGTATTAGAACACATTCAGAGTCGGAGGCCCACGACTGTAAAGTGGGGATTAACATATCTTAGAATGGCTTACTCTGTGGTATCAGAAAGCATAAACAGCACCACGTAATGCCAATGATGAATATGAAGTTTTGAAATATTCTACTAATTATGGGCATAAAAGTACTTTGGAGACTGATAACAACTCTGCGAGACTGTCAAGAGTTCCAAAAAGGATCTGAAAACTCACAGCAACACGTTTGTTGGCTCAGCTTCCCAAACATGTGCAACTTAGTCATGTCCACCCATTTGCCCTGAATCCCTGATATTATAACAACAACATCCTCTGCTTCTGCACTTCAGTCTCTGCAAGCTCTTTGGGGTGGAAGTCATAAGCTTCTTGCACTTGAGCCTTGTGCTGTGTGGGGGGTCTATGCCTGGCAGATGTTAAACAATGATTTTTTTTAATAAAAAAAATAGCCCACCTGGAGTAGGCAGCCTGGGATCTTCTCTGAAGTGAAACTTGATGCTTTTCAGCAAAGACACACCTCTTTCAGGGTGTTGTGCAAATTTCTCTATTTTAACCGTAGGGACAGGAAATATGAAATGGGACAGCCAGGATCCAAAGATCACGTAGGCCGAAGTTTATCAACTCTTGACAAACAGTAAATTAGAGGCTTGTGATGGAGCTGTTGCCACGAGTACCCTGAATTGTCAGAAGGTTGGACATTTGGGCAAGTTGCTGCCTCTATGCTACCAGGTTTTTGCAGCATAGACATTGCTCCCTCTGTCTGGAACAGCTCTGCAGGGCTTTTTTTCCCTCCTCCTCCTTGCTTCTCATGCTTGATTATTTCCTGACTCTGCAGTGGGATGGGTCTGCTGCAAAAGATTCTGGTTCTTTTTGCAGGACTGATCTTGGCCTTCTTTTTTTATTCGGGAAATGAAGACTTTAAGCCGGGTAAGTTGTTGTTGTTTTTAAGTAAAGACATTTTAAAATAAAAGCAGGGGGGAGACAGAGGGGGAGAAAGAGAAAGGAGTCACACCGGAATGGTTTTTATACAGGAACTGGTGCAAGCCTAAAACGAAACATGTCTGGGCGTTGCTTGCATTGCCGATAATAGAAGGCTTTGCTTGGCAAGCCTTTGAAATACATCATGCATCAGGCAGGGCTATTTTTTTTTCTTCCTGCAAACAGGTGTGGTTAGGAGGCTTGCCATTTGGATTCTCCAACAGCCTTTCATATTCTGTCTATTTCGAAAAGGATTGGGCTTTCTTTAAAGTTGCTTAATTGTACAATTGCTTCAAAAACTTGAGAAAGCTGAACGTATGAAGTGGCTTGAAAAAGAAATGCATGTTCATGTTTAATTAGAGTAAAATAACAACAACAACAACAACAACAAAAATAAATGGCTGTCTTGGCATTCTGCATCCTTTTTGGAATGTTAGCAATTCTTATGACTGCTGGTTTCTTGGGAGAAGAATGCAGATTAAACCGGAAGATTGTTTGGACTGGGCAACTGATCGGCAGGCAGAAATGGCTGTTTCTCTTCTTAAGCTTCTTGCCCTTTTAGAGACTGATTTAGCATTGGGTGGTGTGTTTAATGCGATCTTTATAAATGGCTGTCCCTATATCTTGCTCTCCAGAAATGCTCAAAGGGAAGCGTGTGATTGTTACTGGGGCAAGCACTGGAATCGGTGAGCAGATGGCATACCACCTGGCACGCATGGGCTCCCACATACTGATCACTGCGCGAACAGAAGCCAAGCTCCAGAAAGTAAATGTCATATACTCATATATGCATGCCTTTTACTGGGCATGCTTCTGTAGAGTCACCTGCACACACAGGTGATAGATAATGTGTAACCCCATGAATGTAAAATTCATATTTATGTGCATTGGGATAAACATTCACATACGGGTGACGATAAATTGCCAAACCTGACAGGAAGGAAGGGAGAGTCATATGCTTTACTAAAATTCAGATTTATATACATTTATTTACTTCCAGATGCAATTTAGGTTTTGCAGTTTTACCACCAGCAGAGTGTGAATGCATGTCTCAATTTACAGGAATATCAATTTACCGGAATATCAATGCATTTGCTCATAAAAATGGAAGAGAGAGGCAGTAGGTGCCGTTACAGAAGTGTGACTCATGGGAAAAGGGATCCACATATAAGGGCATTCAAAAATTATGAAAGAAAAGATAAAAATTTGGAGAATTCCTGGTGGGTTGCATGCAGGCCTTTTCTTGTGCTTACATTACTTTCAGGTTGGTTATGGGATGTTTCTGAGCATTTTTTCCTTTTCACTCTGCAAATCCTCTCTCCAGTGGTCTGTACTCTGCAGCATTCCTGGGTGCCTGCATTTCCTGAAAAAGCCATGATGTCCTTGGCTGCACTTTTCTGTAAGCATGGGAAAGCGGGGAGGCTCCTGGCAGCTATTGGCTGTTGTTGTTTGAAAAGTAAAGGGTTTTAATTTTATTTTTTCCTTTTAAAGAAACCATTGAAAAATGATTTTTAAAGGACTTACTTCAAAAAACAAAACAAAAAAACACCAAATCAGTGATCACACTGTTCTCTGTGCCTTGGCAGCCAGCCCTCCTGGCTTCCTATGTTTCAATTCAAACTCAGGGGAAGAAATCATGCAGTAACATCCCCCCATGGGCCTTTACCAGATCAGGAAGTGCAGGCTGCTGGGAAGACTGTGGAGCTCCGGAGAAACATTTCATGGAAAGAAAAACACAAGAGGCACCTACAGCCACTTTGCAGTGATAAGATAAGCCTGACCCCTCATCCACTCAAATTCTAAATCCTAAAGTGAGAAAGAGGCGGGATGGTGAAGTCTCTTCTGCAATGGAAGAATACTTTTTCAGAACGTGAAGAACAGAGAGTTCAGTACACAGCACTAGGAAAAACCACCCAAGGGTCACCATGCATGTCAATAATGACAAACAGCAGTGTGAGAAGCACAGCTGTGGGAAGATTATTGCCCTAGAGTGGAAAAAGAAACAACCCAGGAGGTTTTATAGACAATAGACAATAGCAACCCACACAGTGACTTGAAATGCTGGAACTCAACTCCATTTGTTCCTATTTGTACCCTTAGCCAGGCAAGAAGAGGCAGTGTGTATCAGGTTCATTAAGGGCCACAACTTTATTTGTGTTTTATACAACAAATTCAAAGTGAGACTGGAAGCTGTGCAGCCCTAAGGCCTGCCCCTCCTAACCTGAATTGTTCACATTGCTCCCGACATACACATATTTGTATGCAATATGTCACCTAATATCTTTTCAAGGATTTTCTCTCAACATTTTAGAGCATTCGGGCTCATCCTGCCATGATCACACAGAGCTGTGGGCATTGCCTCTGCTTCACTTCTGGCCACTAAGCCAAGCTGATATTGCACTTGTAGAGAACAGCCTAGCAAGTTTTGGCAGAAGTGGGTCCAAGCTAGGGATCTTTATCTTTGTACACTGACTGAATTACTTAACAGAAAAAGTAACAAAGCCTATGATAGGGTTAACAACTGCAACTACGCCAGCACTCTATGCTTAGTACATACTTATGCATCACCTTTAAAGGTAAAGGTACCCCTGCCCGTACGGGCCAGTCTTGACAGACTCTGGGGTTGTGCGCCCATCTCACTCAAGAGGCCAGGGGCCAGCGCTGTCCGGAGACACTTCCGGGTCACGTGGCCAGCGTGACATCGCTGCTCTGGCGAGCCAGAGCCGCACACGGAAACGCCGTTTACCTTCCCGCTGGTAAGCGGTCCCTATTTATCTACTTGCACCCGGAGGTGCTTTCAAACTGCTAGGTTGGCAGGCGCTGGGACTGAGCAGCGGGAGCGCACCCCGCCGCAGGGATTCGAACCGCCGACCTTTCGATCGGCAAGTCCTAGGCGCTGAGGCTTTAACCCACAGCGCCACCTGCGTCCATGCATCACCTTTGCTTAGATTTTAATAGCCTTTATATTTAAATTATTTGTTATATTGTAAAGAAGAATGCAAAAACTAGGTACTAGAGAGCCAGTGACACTTACAATTAAGTCTGTCAAACTGGAATAATGAAGAGGATTTCCCACCTGCCCTGATTATAGAAAATCCAATGGTCTCCTGAATATTGTTGCAGACTTTAAAATGCAGCTCTTGCTCAATACAAAATATGGTCATGATTACAGACACATTTTTAGGACTTCCAATACATTTGTAAAAGCAAGTTAGAAGCCTGACATGGCTGTGACAGCAGCTGTTGTGATGACACCAGTAAGGGATAAAGTTCTAAAGCCAGAGCCCATACCCAGAATTTGCAAGTTCATTTTAAGAATGTTCAAGCCCATTTTGCTTCATTTTGATTTTTACAAATGAGAAATTCGGTGTTCTTGCAGCTGGAAACTTTGATGAAGCTGCTTTTTCCATTGGAAATTCCCTACTAATAATGCTGACCCTTTACTCACACAGCCTCCACCCCCGAAAAAATGTTGTGCTCAGAGTATTCTGGTAAGCTGAACTAGCCAGCTGTTTCCTTGCAATGCTGCATAGCATAGGAATTTAATTTGCTGGGATGCAAAAGGGGCTGAAAGGGCAACGAGCCTCCAGAATTCTCCTTTCCTCTTTGTTTCAGGTGGTTGCTCAGTGCTTGGAGCTGGGGGCAGCATCTGCCAGCTACATAAATGGCAGCATGGAAGACATGGCATTCGCTCAGTCTGTGGTGAAGAAAGCAGAGGAATTGTGGGGTATGCTTACTTTATAAGGACATCAGAAGTGCTGTGCTGGATCAGAGCAAAAGCCCATCAAGTCCAGGGCCCTGTTTGGCACAGTGGTCAACTAATAATAATAATAATAAAAATAAAATAAATAAATAAATAAATAATACCTTTATTGTCAATGTACAATCTGTGTACAATGAAATTAACCAAGCCTCCCCCTCCCCCCGACAAACACTCAATCTCATTGCAGTCTGTGTGCTTGTCACACAACACACCAACCCCGAATGTCAGTTGCACTATATTATTTTCCATTCAGCAGCCTAACAGCCCATGGATAGAAACTGTTTTTTAGCCTGTTGTTATGACTGATTATATTTCTATATCTCCTACCCGAAGGTAGAAGATTAAAGAGGTGCTGGCTGGGGTGTGAATTGTCCCTGAGAATTTTTCTTGCTCTCCTAAGGCAACGATCCATTGCGATGTCATCTAGCAGGCTCAGGGGACAGCCCATGATATCATGTGCTGTGTTCACCACCCTCTGTAAAGACTTTGTGTCCGTGGCTGTCAAGCCAACGTACCACACTGTGATACAATATGAGAGGACATTTTCTATTGTGGACCAGTAGAAGAAGGTCATCAGCTGTTGTTTAACATTGTTCTTTTTCAAGACCCTGAGAAAATCGAGTCTCTGTTGGGCCTTCCTAAACCACCTGAGTTATATTGTTTTTCCAAGTGAGGTCTTCACTAAGGTAAACTCCCAGGAATTTAAAGGAAGAGACTCTCTCCACACCAGATACCCATAGGGAGCTCATACACAGGACATGAAGATAATAGCCCTCTCCCACTCATGATCCCATCAATCAATATTTAGGGGTAGACTGCCACAGAACCTGGAGCTTCTACACAGCCATCATAAATTGATAGCCTTATCCTCCATAATGGATTGTTTGGTCACCTTTTAAAGCTGTCCAAGTTGGTGATCATTCATCACTACATCTTGTAGCAACAAATTCCAGAAATTAATAGTGGAAGGTTTAGTGGGTCAGAGCAATGCAGGAAACTCAACCCTGCCATCAAGTGCCTCGCAACTCACTCCTGCTGTATGTCTGTCCACACTGGCGCAGCACCTATGGGTGCTTCCAGGAGATGTTTATTCTGGGATGAGCACTCCCCGTAGCTGCAGATTTTTCACAGCATCCACACTGGCACCAGTGCCAGCCTGTTCTCCTCTATTTAATCTAAGTGCATCCTTTCTAAGGAAAATAAAACCTGTTACCAACATCGTTAGAATATTAAGGCCCTGTGTGGAAGTGCTGTGTATTACGAGTAGAGAAAAGAAGAATCCCAAAATCATCCCTGTAAAAGCGTGGGAGGATAACGGACAAAACACTGGAATGCAGTGCTTATCTGTATTCCCTGTAATATATGAATGAATAAAATATTCCAGGGGAAAGGCAAGTTTAGAAGCAACCTGAATCTCACACATTCACTCAATTTGAAGAGATTCTTCTAAACCTGCTCCTCACAGTCCACTTGGATTTTCACTATGCTGAATACCGTAATTTGGTATCATTCACAACCTTGGTCACCGCAATGCTCACCCTGACTCCAAATTATAATAATGTGTTCCAATAGAACTCCTTGGTGGTACACTAAACTACTTACTCCCCTGTTTTTGTTAAAACTGCCCTTTTATGCCTAATATTTAGCTAATTAACACATACTACTATGCTGTGGCTTTGGTGAAGTACTTAATCAAAGAAAAGATGTCCTGAAATCTTCAGTTCCAAAATGGCCACTACCATAGTAGTATAAGCATCACTCATTAACCTGATAGCGAAAGCTAGTCTGAGTTCTGCTATGCTATTAAGTGCTCTTAAAGCTTTCCAAAGCTTTCCAAAGCTTTCCAAAGCTTTAAGCTCTGTTTTTGATTCTCATGGGCTGCAAGCACTCTCTGTGAATCAGGAATGTGGAGCCTTCTGGCCCAGTACGACCCCAGTTGCTCACACCCACCAAACCATTTTGCAGAAGCTTTTGTGACATGATTGCATGGCTGACACACTGGGAACTGAACCATGGACCTCCCTAGCTAGAAGCACACAACTGGAAGTACTCCAAATCTACCTGAAGAGTTTGGCTCCAGTGTGAAGTGTTAACAGCCTTATATGCCCTGAATCAGGCACAGGCTTGTATGGAGCATCATAACTCACTGAAATATAGATGGCCTGATAGAAAACCTTGCCCAGCCTTACCTCTGCTGCAGATCAGAGCTAGATCACACCCAGGAAAATGTGAATCATTGCTTCAGGGTTGTCATTCTAACATTGTTTCCTTGAGATAACAAGCCTGTTGCAAGCACAAGCTGAGTCCAGAAACTCTGGACCAAATGCAGGAAAAAAGGGCAGTGACACAGCTGAGTCCTTCAGTTAGGCACCTCAAATTATACAGACACATGGGTTGGAACCAGGCATCCAAGTATCTTTTATTTTAGAAATTAAACAGCATTGCTAGGATAGCTGATCAAGACAAACAATTCTAACAACTCTTTTCTGTTTTTAGGAGGTCTAGATATGCTTATTCTGAATCATGTTAGCCCTGCCTTCTTAAGCTATTTCAATAGTGATGTTGCGTATATGCAAAAGGTCCTGAATATCAATTTCTTAAGCTATGTGACCATGACAGCTGCATCTCTTCCCATGCTTAAGAACAGTGGAGGAAGCATCGTAGTGGTTTCATCCTTGGCAGGTGAGTACAAGCAGCAATTGTGTGAAGTAGCTCTCAGCGGCCCTCAGAGCCTTAGAGCTCCTTAAAACATTTCTGATTTCCCTGCTATGATCGCCGTGCACGCTGATGACTGCGAACATATATGACTGCACACTCAGCTGGTTGCAGCTTCCAATTGTGCACACCCTCAGCCAACTCCAAAAAAGATCACGTGTGGTGATCAACTCACATCTTTAATGTGTTTTCTTACCTGAAATGCTCCCATTAATGAAAAAAAAAAATCTCTGAGCTGCTCACCTTGTTAAGCAATAGCAAGGCTAAGGAATTTTCCATAACAGTGATTCTGGTGACTGTTCTCCTTTGTAGGGTGCAAAACAAACCCGGTGTGAATTATATGGATGGGTCTACTCAATTCTTCCATTGGTACTTCTGCAAGGATGGCTTGTAGTCCCTTCACCTCTCTCTCTGCTTGTGAGACAGGCCAGGGGCTATTTTTTGAATGTCTCCTGCCACTGCTCAGGGAATGGTATTCAAGTGTTCTATTATTGGTATCTCAATTGAATTTCATATATTCATAATAATCCTCATAGCAGTTTTACCCTAGCACAGGGGACGGGACTCTATAGTCCTCCAGGTGTTGCTAGACTACAACTCCCATCAACCTTAGGTCCCGGTCAGGATGGCTAAGGGACAGGGATGATGGGAGTTGTAGTCCAGCAACCTCTGGAGGACTAAACTTTCTCCACTTGTGCCCTAAGCATTTGACAGGATCTCTGGGTCACAGTCCGGCAGCCTTGTGCTTTTATTAAGTGTGGTTCTGTACAATTCTTCATTGCATTTCTATCAGAGTGTTCTGCTTTAAAATTTCACAGGCTATAATCAGAGTTGCATATAGCTGCTAATATACAAAACAGCCCTATAGAGGGGGTGGGGAGGGCGAAACAGTTCATCTTGAGAGCTTTGAAAGATATGCAATATCTTTTTTAAAATTCTTACAAGGTCCAGTTATGCCATAAGTTCAAGTTTCTGAGTGCTTACATAACTTGGAAACATTTTATAAACAAAATAATAAGTAAACAAATGGAAGCAGGAAGGGGGAAAATATCTCTCACAGAGATGCAAGCAATGCTGGTTTTACTTTGCCACCTGCAGGATTAAAGTGGAATTCACCCATGACTGTACTATTGCTATACTGTATTTGCAGGCAAAGTTCCATTCCCATTCACTGTTTACTATTCTGCAACAAAATTTGCCCTGGATGGGTTTTTCAGCTCCTTGAGGCAAGAATTTGCCATGAAGAACACCAACGTTTCCATCACACTCTGCGTCCTTGGACTCATCGATACAGGTACAATTTAACATTTTGAAACCTGACTATAAGGACCTGGCTTTCATTGGCAGGTTTGTGCTGTGCTCAAAATCCTTCAGATCTCAACTTCAACAACGTGAACGTAAATATGGATCGTTTGTTTATTGCCGTTTTTCTAATCTAAAACACCATAGATTGTAATGCCATGAAATTGCCAAGAAACGTCTTCTCAAGTAGGGCTTGCCCATAAATTATGTTTGGACAGTGAAGCCAATGGATAAGGCGTGCAAATTGCTTCTGAAGTGAATATGCAAACTTTTGCATTAATGATGAAGTATTATTTCTAACTCAAAAGCATCCATTTGCATCAGTAGAAAGCCTCTATTTGCATCAGTTCTTCTCTATATATCATATATTATTTAGAAGAGAAGGAACAGTGCTGAAGAGAAGAGGGCAATGTTTAACGGTACATTTCTAGGTCTGGAATTGGCTGTGAGCTTTCCTTCCCTCCAAACCATGTGAGCTTCTTCAACTTCCTTTTACATAGAGACCCTTTTACATAAACACACACTTGCACATGCAACGGCACAAAGACACAAGAGTTACCATTGGAAACAGCCAGCACATGTAACTCAAAATTCCTGAGAACTTGAAAGAGTGATTTCTAACAAATCACTGGTCTAATGCACAAGTTGTAGGGATCCACTTGGGCAAAACCATGACCGGATGGCAACCACCACAAGCTGTAATGTTTCATCCTATGAAGGCGGTGCCAAATATGGTCTACGGTACACTCCTGATGTGGAAACTGCCACTGCAATTAGTCATCTGAATTCCTCTGAAATCGTCTATTCTCACATACCACCCCCACGCACTTGGAAATTCAGTGATGCACTACAGTGGTACCTCGGGTTAAGTTCTTAATTCGTTCTGGAGGTCCGTACTTAACCTGAAACTGTTCTTAACCTGAAGCACCACTTTAGCTAATGGGGCCTCCTGCTGCTGCCGCGCCGCCGGAGCACAATTTCTGTTCTCATCCTGAAGCAAAGTTCTTAACCTGAAGCAATATTTCTGGGTTAACGGAGTCTGTAACCTGAAGTGTATGTAACCTGAAGTGTATGTAACCCAAGGTACCACTGTATTTAGTGGAAACAAAACCAGGCAAAGTTTCTTATCAGCTCCACTAGACTGCAATCCTTTACACATTTATGAGGCTGAGCCCCATTAAACCTAATGGGGTTTACTTCTGAGTAGACAGGTATAAGCAGGGGTAGACGATCTAAGGTTGGATGTGGCCCAATCGCCTTCTCAATCCAGCCCGCGGATGGTCCGGGAATCAGTGTGTTTTTATATGAGTAGAATGTGTCCTTTTATTTAAAATGCATCTCTGGGTTATTTGTGGGGCATAGGAATTCATTCATTTCCCCCCTCCCTCCCCCCAAAAAATATATAGTCCTGCCCACCACATGGTCTGAGGGATGGTGGACCAGCCCACAGCTGAAAAAGGTTGCTGATCCCTGGGTATAATTCACTCTGCCCAGTAGGCACTTGTTGACTGACTTCTTGAACAGAGGGTACCTACTTAACTCGAGCTCCTTTTCTTCCCTTAGAAACGGCCATGAAAGCAATTTCTGGAGTGGTCCAGATCTCTGCAGCACCAAAGGAGGAATGTGCACTGGAAATCATTAAGGGAGGAGCCCTGCGCCAAAGGGAGATTTATTATGAATATTTATCTACAAGAATCCCTTTATTGATCCGGGACTGGGCTCCAAATCTCCTGGATTATATCATTCAGAGGAATTATAACGTTGAAAAACTGAAAGATTAACTGCTCTTTAGCTTTTCTTATTTTATATATTAGCCACATTGAGTCCCTGTCAGGGAAAAAGGCAGGGTATAAATAAATATAATAGCACCTAGAACTTAAGAGCACTGAGAACTTAGTGTACTTGGAAATAAAGCTCTGCCCAAATTTCAGATTTGGCACCCACATACAAAAATCAAATGTGAAAATTTGAAGTCTTTGGGGTTCATTTTTGACAGAGCTAGTTTTGCTGATAAAAAGGTAAAGTTATAGGTCTGTATCCAAAGATGTCACTCAACTGACTGTAAGTCTTCCATTGACAGAGGAGGGAAGGGAGGGCTTTTTATGACAGCAACCCCTCCCAATCTGCATTCCCCCTCCCAATCTGCTGTGAGACCCTTCAGAGTAGATTTAGGGAGGCATGGGGATTAGAAGAAGGAAATTGATTTCCTTACTATATCACTTATGGAAGCCTTGTTGTCAGTTGAGAAACGACGACTGATACATCCCATGAGGTTTTGCACTTTAAAAAATAAACCAACAGAGAAACACTGAACTACCTAAATCCATATTTGAAAATGTTGTAAAAAAAATGTGTCAGGGAAATATAAAGTTGATTTCTTGCAAGAAATTGTCTCCAAAATTTTAGCTCTAGCTGTCCAGAATGGGTACAAGGAGACGTAAAATTAAAGCTATATGTAAATATGTCTTTATATTGCTTTCCCTCCTCACTCCAGAAAAAAGACATTATTTCATTTTTAAAACCTGATCTTTAAAGTTATAACATAGATATTATGCTACTGACTATATTAAGGGATGGTTTTGTATTTATGGCCTTTTAAGCAATGTTTTTTGTGCATCCAATGGCTCCCCCATCTGGTGGATTAGATTCACAGACGACACATTGATCTGAACACATGCCAGCCAGCTGTAGCTCTTGAAACCATGCTGTGCTTTAATATATTGCTTCTGCGTAAGAATTGTCTACTTTTAAAACTACTGCTATATAATCTTGTTGGTGGTTTATTTGAAGGGGGGGAAGTAAGTTACACCACAGTTCAGCATTATTCAGGAAAACCTAACTGTAAATATGAGAAAATACTCTATTTGTCCCACAGCCCCCACCACTCTGGAATGCCCTCCCAGTAGGGATTCCTGTATTTGAGCCCTACTTCTTTTAGCCACTGTTCATTAGGTTGACAATGTTCCTGATGTTACTATGATTTATCTTTGTCTAGATTTGTCTCTAACCGTTGTTAAATAGCCACGTGGCATCTTGATCTCAAGCTATCCTCTCCAGAGAGGAAATATCATTATTAGGAAATGCACCTTATTTCAGAGTATTCTTGTCCCAGCAAATAGGCTTCCTATTCAGAGATTCAAATGAAGTACCTCCTAGGGACTCCCGGTTCCTGTCCCCTGAATGACCAATATCTCATTCAAAGACTGACATTGCTTCTTAAAGTATTACTTGATTATATTTGAAAAGAAATTGCATTGCTGCTTAATTTACCCCTAATTTCAAGGTGTTTTGCCTTTGATTATCTCTCATTCAGAAAGATTGTAACCCTCACTGTGAGGTCCAGGAACCATAAGGGGAAAGAGCACAGTTTTTTGATTCTCAGAAATATTAGGCATCCAGCAGTTTTTGTTCTGTCCCATTTCTCCTAAAAGCTCAGCATGAGAAATGAGCTGTACTGAAAACACAGCTCTTCTCATTTTATTGTATCAAAGGCTTAGCTTAGGCAAATTGTTAGACTTGCAAACTGAAAGCTTTGCTCATCAGGAAACAAAATTATTTTAAGCTTCTCCAACTGAGACTGCGGAGAAATGAAGACAAATTGTTGGGCAAAGCTTGCTATTTGAACCCAGATGAACACAGAGCCAGATGAATCAGTGCAAAAGGGATTGATGCATGGGTTCATGGCAAAATGTGAAGGATTTTAAAGAAGAAGGGAAGGCCTAGAAAATGAAAGTGTTTGTTCTGTTGTCCCCCGGCACTGTAAAATCAATACAAGTTTGAAGCTGTACAACTATGGTTTGTCTTATTGGTGAGGTCAGAGGTGAGAGGCATACGTTGCCTTCTGACACCATCAAAACAAATAAAACCTCAATTTGGTGGCAACCTGGGAAAATTTCCTGTCTGCTGTACAGGCATGGAGGAGAAACTTGATTAGCCAAACTTACCCGATTCTCACTCTCTGAAATCATTTGCAAACTAAAACACAACCATGCTTCAAAATTCACACTTTCCAAATTTTGTGGTGCAGTTCTCCAGCTAAGTAATGTGTACAAAAATGCACATAGTAGGGTAAAGTCTGAATAACAATACATCTATTGGTGAAAATAAGATACAAAGGGTAAGCGTGGATAAGCCCTATATTAAGCAAAATTCACAAAAAATGTTGATGAATTTTCATGAGGACTTATTTTGAAAAAATGCAAATTGACTTGGAAGTGTAAAGAACTGAGCTGAAAACTGGAAAATTAGAAGCCAAGAGAAACCAGATTAACATCTTCACCCATTCCTACTCCCATATCACCTATTTATGCTGTCAAATCAAGACTCACTTCACTTTAGAGCACCCCAATTTTTATAGTACTAATATTTACACTACTACAATACTAATGTTATCACCTTGTTTGTTTGCCAGCCATTTCTAAGCCCTGCCTCTAGAGTTCATTTTCCAATGTTCATGACTGGACTTAGACTTTGTTTTCAGTAGACTTCACCCTCTCTTTCAGTATGAGTATTGTGTTTTTATAGAAGGAAGAATGACAGGTAACATAATGGGATCCATTGGGTGAATATTGCTTTAAATAATGAACTGGTTGGTGTGAACTTGCAAATCAGTCCCCAACTAATTTTTCAATTAAACTGATGGGATTATGCAATGGAGGGAACTGGGCTCTTCTGTGACTGTGAGATGCTTGTCCTACAACTTCTCACAACCTACTACTGTAGGATTGTACACCAAGGAAAGTGCCTTCTAACTAAGGGCATACATTAAAATAATATCTACTAAAACAGTTGTCTGTGCTATTTTTTTCTCTCAATTGTGACATCCTAGTTATTGACTTTCCTTGGGACAGTTCACCGCAAAGCATTATATCCGTTCAGCACCAAAGGCCTATTTATTTCCCCAAGCCTTTATAAAAAATATTAACTAAGATTGGTTTTAATCTGCTGTTATGGCTTCAAATTTTGCACCAATGGTCGTGATTTATATTTCATCTGGGTTTTTTAAATTTAAATTTTTTGTTGTTGTCTTGATTTCATTACTGTTCTTTTTAGCATTAGCAATTGTGGGAGTGTTTGTAAGTAAAGGTGGGATAAATATTTAAACAAACAAACAAGCTAGAATTTGGCATAACACAGACACCATCTTCAGTGTTGCCAACAACCTGCAGAGGAAGAGGAAGAAGTAAATCCTGCTGTATTAAATGTGGCTCACTCCCAGGAAAGTGTGAACACTTGCAGCCTAAGTTGGAAGTTTATAGTGTGCTTTAAGTTACTCATAGTATTATAGATACAGGATGGGTCAATGGGCCACAGTGACTAGTCTAAGGGCACATCTTTTTTAAAAAAATTGAATTGTTGGCAGAAGTCAGAATGATGGAGGACTTCCTGGTTGAAAGCTCACAAAAGAAACCACTATTCTACTGCCACCTTAAAAGCTTGACTGTCACAATGCTTGAGAATGGATGAACATTGATTTCTTCACAAATCAAGGAATTCTTAATCCAAAAGGTATCATGGCTGATGCCATTATATCATGGTTGACTCGGTCCCGGGGTGCAAACCACAGTCCCTTGGAACAAAGTACAGGCTCAAGGCGCCAAAACTAATAACAGAAATTCAGCAAAGAACTGTTGCTGCAGTCCCAACGATAGTGAAAGAAATACCGGTACATTGACTGCCCAACCACAATGAGGTCAAACTATTATACCATGAACCTGCTTGCAGAGTTGTGGGCTTCCTGTCTCCTCCCTTGTCATATCAGAGTAAGCCAGAATGAGAGACAGAGAAAGAGAGGAACTAGGGTAAAGTGTTGTGGCTTATAGTTCCTGTTTTGTTTTGTTTTTTGCTTTTTTTAACGGAGCAGCAAAGTGAAGCTGTCCGAATGAAAATGACAGTTGCAGCATGTTAGTACTTGATAGCTAAACGGGCATCTTCTCGTTTGTGCCTTGGCAAGTGAAGAGCCAGGCTTCTCGGATCTTGTCGAGTTCACTCGGGCCCACCATGGAAAAGCAAAGGTAAGGACTTCCCTTGTTCGTAACGACCTTCCATTTTTGTTTGTTGATTATAGAAAGCAAACGCAATCTACAAAAAGGAACGTTTTGCTTTGAGCCTCTGACAACACAATTGACAACGTGCAGCCATAACATGAGCAGGCATTACTTCCCCTGATTAAACTGGTGTGTATGCGACCATGCCTGCAAGGGAAAGATAAAGGGCATCTGTGTTCATCCAAGGCAAATACTTCGGCCAAGACTGGAAGAAGGAAACCAATAATGTATTTAAAAGGCCTCAGCAGTATGCCCAGTGTTGTGGGTTAAATAAAGAGAGCACTTCTCATCTTCATAGTCTGGTTTGAATCTAAGGTTTTTTCCAAGCAGCTACAAAATAAAGTAATGGCATCTGGAGAAGGTAGGTAGTTCCTAAGCTCTCGGGGGGGGGGGGGGAGAACCTGTTTCATAAGTTTTTTGGGGTACAGAATTAATTCATATGCCAGGCTGAATGGGCTTCAAAATCCTCGTTTAAAATATTGTCTAGTTTTAGACTTTGAAATGGATTGATTTTTGAAAATAAAGAACTGGTTATGTTTAGTATAAAATTACATTATATGTGTGAACCTTTCACTTTTTAAAAGGAACTCTCAGGAAAAACCAAACAAACTATGACTGCAGTGGTGGTGGGCATTAAGAGGGAGTGAGGTGGTGATCGCCATACTTTTCTCTCTCTCCTGCCCCCCTTTATGACAGTTAAACATGGCACACAGCTTTCATTATTTCTTCAAGCAAGCAGAAATAGCAGCTTTTCATGCTGCCTCTCAATCTAAACTGGACGTGGCAGAAAATAGAGGAGGGGAAAGGTGGCATGGAACCAGTAAAAGAGAATGAGGATGAAATAATGTGTCAGCTAAATAACTAGACCTGCTGGTATAGGGTGGTATACAAATTTAATGTAACGATGATGATAATGTTAATAATAATAATAATAATGTAGCACATCTCATTCAGGATATCTCACCTGAGAATTTTGCAGGGCCACCCCTACCAATAGGAAATGAGATGCACCTGCCTCAGGTAGCAGATACTGGGGGACGGCAGCAGGAGCCCTTGGTTGTTCCTGCTAAGACAAGCCTGGCCATTCCCCTCTGTTGGAGGACAGAGCTGTGTTTGCTACATGGCATGCCTTTGCCTCTCTGAACTGACTTGCTGCCTCACATGTTGGGTGTCCCATCACCCAAGCTGAATAAAGATTTAGCTGCCAAGCTTCTAGGCTTGGAATGCTCAGGGAAGGACACCCTGTACTTTGCCTCAAACAGCAAAATGTCTTGGTCCAGCCCTGGTAGCTGGCTCATAAAATGTGCCAAGACAAGATGTGCAAAGAAAGTCTGAATGCAAGAGAAAGCTAGGAAATTGCAAAACAAACCTATTTACTGTATGCCCTCAAGCAGGAGCTTTGGTACAGTGTTGCAATACTAGAAAGTAAATGGAATTAAATTCAGACAGAATTTTGTAGAAAGAGGACAGCCTGTCTAACAACCATGTGGCAAATGCAAATGTGAATATATTGTGTGTGCGTGCAGAAAAATGAACAATTAAATTTTAGTGGCAGGGAGACGAAACCTGAATTGCTTATTTCTACCATGTGAACATCAAATGTGGTGGCAATTAATGAACAACTTATGGAACACGTATTGCAGTTCCCACCAATTGGCTGCCTTATGTCATAACAACAGAGTTGTGGATAAGAAGCTAGCCAGCAAGGACAGGTACTTGTTCAGCTTTTGCAGCTTTCTGTTATTTAAATTAATACTTTATTATATCCTATAATTATTTCTATCCTGTTTTTTAGGATATAAATCCTATGAAGGAAGTTTAATCGCAAACATATGCCTTGACTTTCCACTTAACCCTGTCTGTATACATTGTTTTTTAAATATTCTGTTGGGAGCCGCCCAGAGTGGCTGGGGAAACCCAGCCAGATGGGCAGGGTATAAATTATTATTATTAGTAGTAGTATTAACCCATTTACCTTTATAAGGCTATCCAGTAGGCCAATGACATTGTCCAGTATGGGAAGAAGATAGGTGCTCAGGCTGTGAGTGGGAGAAAGAGTTGAAAATGAAGAACAAATTCCTGAATGGTTTTTGACAAAAAGGCTATGAAGAATACAAGTAAAAGGAATCCTACCGAATAAAAATTAAAAAGGCAAACCATATTGCGGCTCTTTGATACAATATTTTTTCACTAATCTTGGTATTCTTCATGTTATCTCATTGGACTAGCAATAAGCAGGAAAAGTTTTGGTACAAACCCTATGGAGATTGGAGATCCAAGCACGATGAATTTTGCTAGGTGCAATCTGCCTCCAGTTTCTCACTGCACTAGAGGCAGATTTCCTGCAGTGCTAAACTGGGAAATAGCGACTGATAATATATATTGGATAGAGTTTACACTACAGCTGAGCTTTCCAAACTGTGTGTCACGACACATTAGTGTGTTGGCTGCAGTGTGTAGGTGTGTCGCACAAACGCTCCCTGCGCTTCTCCTGGGGCTGGAAAGGGGTCAGTTTAACTTCCGGTTTGCTAGTAAAACTGAATTACCATGTCACGAAATTATGCACGTTTAAAAAATGTGTTGCCAACATGAAAAGTTTAGAAAGCTTTGCGCTACAGCAAGGTAGCCAGTAGGGTTCTGTGCATGAACAGCATAGCCCTCAGCAAGTCTAGCCAATGTAATGCCCTCCAGACACTTCTGTATTAAAACTCCCATCATCTGTGAACACTGGCCATGCTGGCAGGGCATGGTGGGAGTTGGAGTCTAATAATATTTGGAGGGCACTTCTTCTGCACTACAGTCTTCCTTTTAGATCATTCCAGCAATACTGATCCTGATAATTTCAGGTTGTCATGAAATGTGAGATAACAGTCAGGTACTAAAGGACTGAAGATGGGTTTAGACTGGTGAGCTATCCAGCCACTTAATATGTGCTTGGTACCTACTCAGGGCCTAACTATCTGCCATGTTTCTGAAGTTATTCAAAAGGGACATTAAAAAAGCATCTGTCTGTCTGTCTGTCTGTCTGTCTGTCTGTCTCCGTAAGCACTAAATGTAAAAACTGTTGTACTTCTCTCATACTTTGAGAAAGATGATTCATTTGAAAGTCATCCTGTGAGCCTGCATTTCTGTGGTTGGCTACATGAATGTTTCAAGTCATGTATAAATTATCCACCCTTTCTGTTAACTCTTTCAATTGTTTTTAAGAGACTATTCCCATCTAAGAAGGAAATACTTTCACAAGAGAAAGACTGAAAATGAAGTCAACCATATACTTATTTTTAAAAAGAGATTGCATTGCACATCAAAACAGGAGATACATAACAGGGAGGAGCGCCTTTGCTTTTTGAGATCACACAGGCATAATCACACATACAAGCATCATAGAATTTTTCTAATTTCACTGGCTCCTGCCAGAAGTGGCCTGAATAACATACCCTCCAACCTTTCTCCAATGAAAATAGGGACGTCCCATTTCATAATGATTATTTTACTATTTATATGCCACACATCTTACTGGGTTCTCCCAGCCACTCTGGGCAGCTTCCAACATATATAAAAACATAATAAAAAACAGTTTTAAAAATCCTTCCCTATACAGGATTGCCTTCAGAAGGCTTGGGGGTCAGATAATTCCATACTCTCCAACATTTCACCAATGAAAATAGGGACATCCTACCATACCCTCCAACCTTTTGCCACTGAAAACAGGAACGTCCTATGGAAAAGTGGGACATTCCAGGATCTAATCAGAAACCAGGATGGCTTCTCTAAATCAGGGACGTTCCTGGAAAATAGGGACACTTGGAGGGTCTGGGATATTGGATCCAGTATGCGAAATGTGTGGCAGCTGTCTTCTTTGGTGGGCAGCAATCATGTCTCTTCTAAAACCAGAATGAAGCTTGCTTTGAATAATATTAGTTAAGCAAAGTACACTTTCCAGCATGCACTGTGGGTGCCTCTATTTTTTTCCTCAGTAGAGAAAACAGCAGCTTGAGGAGGGAGCAGCTGAGGTTGGGAAACAGTGGGAGGGAAGGTTTACAAAAAACTACTTCCCCAGCATTATTTCTCCAGTCCTATTAGAGGAGAAGAGACTGGGGGTTTTTTAAAAGAGAAAATCCATGCCTCAGGAAATCCATTCTCAAAGTGTAGTTTGGCCCTGGATCTTCAGTCGGTATACAGCTGTGCCTAGCATCCAATATGCACTGACCTTTGGACTAAAACAAAACCCCTGTGTTGCAATACAGAATAATCTGCTCAAATACAGCCACAACACACAGCTAATAAGTATGGTAAATGTATTTTTAGTAGTAGTTAGAATATAACCCAAAATTTACAAATCATAAACATCATTATATAATGTATATATAAATCCATAAACAAGAAATAGTCAACGTAATAAATTGCTGTCAGGGAACACCATGACACAGGCAGAATGCCTTTCAACAGATATTGTCCAACAGTATTGTAGTGCTGGGTATGTAGAATTCATTAATGAACAGCAAACAAGCAGAACAGTGTTTCCAGACAGTGGCGTAGCGTGAGTTGTCAGCACCGGGGGCAAGGCAAGTAATTTGCACCCCCTAACCCGTGGATTTGCGCCCCCTAACCCCCAGATGTTGCGCCTGGTGCAGCCGGCCCCCCCTGCACCCCTCACGCTACGCCACTGTTTCCAGATTAAGTCAACTGTTTCAAAGATGAACCTTCGTCAGCTAATAATAAAATTAAATACATTACATACAATGAATGAAAACAAAAATAACAGAGACCAACCTGCATTTTAGATAATCAATAAAAAACGAACAAATGTGGAATACATACCAAATAATTTCTAATAAATTATCCATTCAGGTAAATGGGATACTTACTAATAATACATTTACCATACTTATTAGCCACGTGATGCGGCTGTATTTGAGATGACCTTTGGACTGGCAAGCAAAGAGGCAATGAAGATGGGCAATTTACCAAGTGCTTAACGCTAGGAAATTTGTCAGTTTCTTAAAACATCTGCTAAATAAAGCACAGTATGCTTGAAGTACAGGAGCAGAGAGGCCTGTGGCTAGCTCTGTCACACACTGCAACTGCTCTTACTTCACCCACAGTCATTAACCAGTTGTGCTGCTATGGTGTGACACAACCTATCCCTCCACACATTGCCGCAGCACTTTGTCTCTACTTCCCGGTTGCATGTTAAGGGAAGCAGATGATTCATATGTTCTGAAACTGCAAGTCTATATATACGTGGGCTAATAGTGTTGTTTCAAAAAGGTGGATAAAGTATTTTTGAAGTTGTCTTTCTCTTAGGGGAAAAAAATCTGCCTTTAAGAATAGATGGTGCTGCTCTTAAGCTTGCAAAGTCCTCTGCTCATTTGGGCTTTTGTTTGATTTTTAGCCTATAAAGCTATATTGTGTGATGTTGTAGATTATCTAGGGTATTTTATATCCACAAGTGGTTGTTGTTGTTTTATTAGCTTTGTAATTGCTATGTGTGCAGTCACTAGGGTTGCTAGACAATCAAGTCTGACCTGAAGAGTCTCCAGGTGGAGCGCAAGAATACTACTACTACTACTAATAATAATAATATTCAACCTGGCAGGGCCTGGCTGCAAATGACAGTATTGCTGCTCTGAGGTGTCAGCCCACCTCTGCTCCCTTCTCCCAATTAATCTCCATCTCTAGGGCTCACCCTTATGACACCATCAGGGGCCGCCTCCAGGTCTCAGGGTTGGGCCCTGAAATCTCAGGTTCTGGGATGCTCCTGACCTAGGAATGCTAGCAATCATAATCACAACCAAAAAGCTAATTCAAGATGGAAGGAAACCCCTAAAATAATGTTCACCTCACACCAGTGCTTTTTTCCTGGGCGGACGCAGGGGGACGCATACCCCTAAACATTTTGTGAATGTAAGTTTGACCTCATTGAGGGGCAGTATTTCAATATGAGTAGGAAAATGAGAATGCTGTACCCCTAAACATTTTTTTGGGGGGGGGGAGCACTGCCTAACACATTGAAATCAAGGTGATTCTTTTTCTAGGGCGATTTCTTTTTGCTGCTGTTTTTTATATTTGTTAGCTACAGTAAACTGATAATTTTTAAACTATATAGAAATGTTTTAAACAAATTGTCAATGCACATGCTCCACCCCTACACTGAGTGTGGAAGATGATATAGTATTATAGCCCTGGGCATTAAATATGAAAAGGCAGGATATAAACGAAATAATGGGGTTGGCAGAGTGGACTGTACCATTTCAGACTGTGGGGACTGTCCCAATTTTTTTAATCCCATTCCCACATTATCATCATTTTCAGCACTATTATAAATTGTCGATTGCTTGTAAAACACACCCAAGGTCACCAAGCAACTTATTTAAGGCCATAAGCAAAACTGCTTATAATTTTTTTTAAAAAATGGCATTCATAAAAAATAGAAAAGCAAGCCCCAGTAACATTTTTTTAAACAGGAGGGAATTCACTAGCAACTTGGAATGCTACAGCCCATTTTGAAGCCCCCTACATCCTACCTTCATTCTGCTTTGTGTTTACATGGTGAACAATGGGACTCTTACCTCCACTTTGGAAGTGAGGTGAGAATCGTTTCATCTGCCAAGGGGACAGACTCCCACCTGTCTGTGATGGGGGTTTTGACCTAAAGAGACGCTCTCCTGGTGGAGCAGGCCTAGGAGTCCTACAGCCTAGTAAGCTGCAGGCCCAGAGCACAGACTTGGATAGAGGACATTGCAGAGTAGTCAGATCAAAATGCTTGATTCAGAGATAAAGGCATCAGCTGGGAGAGGGGTGACTTTTTAAGCAGCTGAGTGCAATGGACACCAATTACATTCCCTTACACATCTTCCAGCTGTGCATCAAAGAGGTAACAGTGCTTATTTTATTGCAGTGTGGTGAGGCTGTAGGTAGGGTTTGTGTTTATCTCTAGATATATATATATTAAAAAGTGGTTATTTTTAAGTTGATTATTTTTAAAATAAGGATAATAACCTGAATTTCAATACAAACATTTGGTGTGTACTTATAATTGAGTACCTGGCTTGTGTGAGAACATTGCGTTTTTGCCTTTCTCTGTAAGAGCCGAGCTACAGGTGATGTTAGTTACAGAGTTTGGCTAGTTTTATGTTTTTAACTAATACCTTGGGGTGGGGCTAAGCTGGAGCAGGACCATGGCATGGACAGAAGGATTTAGCTCCCCCCCCTCCAATTGGAATCACAACCCCATATGGTATTTGCAGGGGGGGGGCTACCGTTGTTTCCAATACATTGGCAGTAGTTCATGCATTTGATTTTTGTGGTACATTATGAAGATGTATATATCTTATAAATCAAAGAGCATGAGTATTTACTTTCCATTGTATGAAGAATAGCTGTTGCAGCCAGAAAGTGCTGGCCATTACTTCTGGAAGTTTGGGCATGTTAGCTCAGAATCCAAAGAGTGACTTAAGTTCACAAAGGAGCCATTACACTATACTAATGGATTTTTTTAAAAAAACTTTTAACTTTTCATTGAACTGATGATCCCCTCCCTTATCTCTCATGAACTGCTTTTGAAACACCCCTCAGTTTTAAAAGCAGTTTTACATGTGACAGCTGCTTGAAAAAAGCAAGTTCTGTAAACCCTTGGACTTACAAAAGCTAGCCTCATAGTTCTTTGGGTCCTGGCCTTATTCAGAACATCTCCCAAAAGAATGTTGGGAACTGTAGTTTTTAAGGTTGCTAAGAGGTTTTAAGAAACCTATTGCCCTCACATATAGATCCAGAGTGATTTAACAATCAATCCCTCTGTATCACCCTTCAATAACACAATAAAACATCAATATAAAGTAAAATACAGCCCAAAACAGCAAGAGCAGCAGTTTAAAGCAGTGTAAAAGCCAGATCCAATAACAGATAGGTAGCCGTGTTGGTCTGCCATAGTCAAAACAAAAAAAATCCTTCCAGTAGCACCTTAAAGACCAACTAAGTTAGTTCTTGATATGAGCTTTCGTGTGCATGCACACTTCTTCAGATAGCCATTTTTCACCTTCTCACCCCTTGCTTTTTCCTGTAAGACCTATTGCAGTCGTTAAGAGTCGTCAACAGGCTCATCACAGCTATCTGCCAATCACCCATTCCCACCACCCTTCTGAGTAATACCCCTCCCCACCTTCTCACTATATAGAAGGGTCTGGAAACTTCTGTTTCAGTGTATCTGAAGAAGTGTGCATGCACACAAAAGCTCATACCAAGAACTAACTTAGTTGGTCTTTAAGGTGCTACTGGAAGGATTTTTTTTTGTTTTGGCCAGATCCAATAGATAGTCTAAAAGTTGGGAAGAATAAAAAGATTTTCTCTCAGTGCCAAAGGATAATAATGTTGGTATTAATTGAGCATCACTGTGAAGACGGTTCCAAAGTATGCAACCACAGCCATACATCCTGGTTTCTGCTTGCCTTCTTCAAACTTTAACACAAAGCATCTGTTGCGAGTGCTTCCCTGCCCTTGGCAAGCTGCTGAGCAGTAAGTAATAGAAGTGTTCCAATGATCAAAATAAAGCAACAGTCACCTTGATTGCCATGTGTTTAATTCCCAGTAGGTGAAGCCTCCGCAGTTCACGGAAAACTTCCTTCACATTGGTCAAGCCCAGAAATCAAGACTCCAAGAAAGAGGTAGGTTGCAGGAAGAATTGGACCAGATCATACAAAACACACACTGAACCTGTGAGTAATGATACTTGGAATCTGCAGAACCTTCTGCAATAAACTTTTTGAGCCCTTTGCTCCTGTTTCCCTGATTATGGTTCCTTCTTCATCTCGGGTGCCACACATTGGTCCGCTTTTACTCTTGGTTTTCTTCTCCCATGCCCACATTGTCGCTTTCTGCCATGCTGCTAACCAAGCTAGGCTTAGTATTGCAAAACTGAGACAGGTAGGTAGATATGAGACTAGACAGTCCTTAAAGTACCTGGGACCTAAAGCTTGAAGGGCTGTAAGCATCAAAAGCAGCACCTTGAACTGGGCTTGGAAGTGAACTGGCTAACAGTGCGCATTTCTCAAAACTGTCAAGTTACGCTCCCAGGAAGCAATTCCACTTAAAATCCTGGCTGTTGCATTTTAAACCAGCTTCCTAGTCCTCATGGTCAAGTGTACTGTTGCAGCTAGGTAAAGGGGACATCTGACCATTAGGTCCAGTCGTGGCCAACTCTGGGGTTGTGGCGCTCATCTCACTTTATTGGCCGAGGGAGCTTCCAGGTCATGTGGCCAGCATGACTAAGCTGCTTCTGGCAAACCAGAGCAGCGCACGGAAACGCCCTTTACCTTCCCGCTGGAGCAGTACCTATTTATCTACTTGCACTTTGACGTGCTTTCGAACTGCTAGGTTGGCAGGAGCAGGGACCGAGCAATGGGAGATCACCCTATCGTGGGGATTTGAACCGCTGACCAGCAAGTCCTAGGCTCTGTGGTTTAACCCACAGCACTACCCGCGTCCCTTTTACTGTTGCAGCTAGATAACTGTTAAACTGGGGAGGGTATGGACAGAAATAAAGCTCTGCTAGCCACTAAATTGTAGTGTAAGGCCAATCCTGTTCTAACCTTCTTTCCTGAATGCCTAACATGCTCACATGATCCTCCTTTCAGCCACCATTCTTAGAATATGCACAGGGATTATCCCACTGGCTTAAAGGATGGATAAGGGTTTTTTTGAAGTTTGTTGGGTTCTCTTTCGCCCACCCCCACTACCCTGTTTTCTATTTCTGATGGAAAAGCAAAGATCTGAATCCTTTCATATAGTTGACTCCTAGGACAAATTACGTACATACTTGTAGCATATGAGCCGTCAAGATTTTAATGAGGGAAGGAGGAGGTTAACAACTCACTCTTTATATAGGCACAGGGTAACAAGGTAATGCCAAAACAAAGGCATTCATTCTTCTGTCTGAATTCTGGCACAACCTGCCTATGTAACTTGGATTAAGTCTGATATACACAGAAAACTGCCTTTAGCTGCAGTTTTCGGGCTTTAGTTTGTAAGCCTTCTTCAAAGTGAACATAAATATATTTAACTGTGTAGCATTAAGCAATAGAACATGACATCCCTAATCCAACAGCCTTTGGACAGTGTGGAGAACAGAGAAAGTAAAGCTACTACAGGAGGTAAGTGGTGGCGGGGGTTTTTAAAGGAACAGTGGCATGCCTGCTCATTGTTACAGTGAGCTTTGCCCTCAGAATTTGTCATCTCTAGATGTTCCTTTGATGACTCCCAAGCAATCTGCAAAGCACACTCTCTGCAGCCCTTAAACCTAAGCAGAAGGTGAAATGCAAAAAGCATCTGGAGGAAGAAACCCACTTTCAAAAATTGTATCTATTGCAGATATCTGTGTGCATTTATCAGTGAATTTCCTAGTTCAAAAGCTTTACAGAGCTTCAGGGATATAAAAAAAAATACTCAAAATATTGGGCACTACATTGAATTTCTTTTGTATTTTAGTAGTAGATTAATTTTAGTTTCATTGGAAAAATGAAAAATTACATGCGTTTTTAAAAAGCCATGGAATTTGCATTTTGGTCCAGCATAAAACTTGGGGGAGGGGGTGAATGGGAAGGTTAATTAGATGAATGATCTTCTTCTAAAATATTATTCTAGGATTTTCCCACATGTTGTTGAAATCACCAAAGACTTGAATAACAGGAGAACAGTAAAAACAAAAAAAATTCCTTCCAGTAGCACCTTAAAGACCAACTAAGTCAGTTCTTGGTATGAGCTTTCGTGTGCATGCACACTTCTTCAGATACACCCACACGAAAGCTCATACCAAGAACTGACTTAGTTGGTCTTTAAGGTGCTACTGGAAGGAATTTTTTTTGTTTTGACTATGGCAGACCAACACGGCTACCTATCCGTAACAGGAAAACAGCTTTTAAAATAACCCTGCTCAAGTGAAGCAGTAAAATTTCCACAATATGCAATATGATATGAACAGTACAGTTTGCTTCATCTTCCAGAAGCTCAGAATTTAGTTACCCTGCCCTCATGAAAGCATATTTGATTTTATGAAAAAACATTTTCATTTTGGGGTCAATTGCATCCTATTCCATAGATACATTGTGTGTATTATTGTATACATAAATCTCCCACAGCCTAACATCCTGCTAACTTCTGTTCTCACAGTTTCCCCAGGAAGGTGACTCTCAAGTGTATTTGGAAAGTGCTCTGCACTGCCGTGTCTTGTGCCATCAGTATGATAAAAGAGATTTTCAAATCCCATGGCTGGCGTGGCCCCAGGCATGAAAGTTATGAAGAAAAATATGAACGCCGGCAGGAAAAGCGAGAAACCCTGGGCAGGAGGAGGAACAGGACCACATGCCGTCTCACGGATAAACGCCAGAGCAAAGAAGCCAAGGAGCTACTTCAAAGACGCCGAGAAAAAGTGATACTCAGAAGAAGAAATTTAATAATGGAAGGGCCAGGAAGGAAGGGAGTGCATTTGACTCCTGGCACAGACATGTCCCTGGTTCCTGAGAACAAACCTGGAGATTTAGGGGAGAGATCAGCATATTTGAGATCTTTGCCTGCTAACCAGGTAATATCTGAACATAAGGGCAATGGGACTTTCTCCCCGCACAGGGCTACAATTCCCATAATTCCCTGTGAAAAGAGATTGATTGTTACAACTCAGAGAATTGTAGCTCCATGAGATGATGGAGGTCTTTCTCAGCATCTGTCGCAAACTATTGTTCACAGGATTCTTTGTGTGAAGCCATGATTGTTAAGGTGGTATAATAGTGCTTTAAATGAATGATACAAATGTGGCCTCAGTGACTTCAGTGGCCCATTTTCCTTGAGAAACGTCTGTATCTCAGTGGTAGAAATCCCAGGTTCAATTTCCAGCAGCTCCAGATAGGACTGGGAATATCCCCTCTTTTGAACCCTTCTGGAGAGCCATTGCCCATCAGTGTGGACATACCTGAGTTAGCTATATCAAAGTTCTAACAGAGGCAGCTCCTGATGTTTTATAACTTCCTGTTGATCAAGGCTGGGGGATTAGTCATGAATAGCCTCTGGTTTTATCTTTTGTTAAACTGCTTAGAAATCTTTGGCTAAACAGTGGCATATAAATGTTTCAATGGTGGGGGGGGGGATGACTTACCAACTTGAATTAGCTAAGGGCAAAGCTAAAATATTTTATTTTTATATAGTGTGGTATGATTTTACCTCATACACAAATCAAACAGCTATTTATCAAAGCTTTTATTCAGATCATGGGAAAGAGACTTAAGTACAAGTATGGTGATGACTGAAATTTCCAAGTTGCCAATGGATCTTTCACACAGGGCTTACTACATAAGAAGGAATCTATGTTAAACATACTACTTCCTATTAGTAATTACAAGATGTAGCTCTGCCGTTCTTCTTGTTTGTTTTCACGTTTTGGAAACAAAAGAATCAAAACAAATATTTCAAATAAATAAATTAGCCCCTGAATAGCTTTCATAAATTACTCCAGGGTCAGTTTTTGTTCTTGTAGTCAGAAAGCTTCAACTACTGATGATGACAACAGTGTTTTGTTTTGTTTAATAGCAAAGTAGTGCTATTTTGTCACTTAAATAGTTCATTTCCTCAAATTATTTTATTTTTTAAGTCCCATCCTTCCACGGGCAGACAATCTGATACTGGGGCAATTTAGAGGTAATTTGGCACTAATACTACCCAACTCTATTTCAGTGTGGCTTGAGACCAATATGTTGAAGAGAGACATGTTCTTACTTTGTTTCAGGAGTCTTGGGATAACTGTACCTCTCAGCTTCATACCAAATCTGTGCAGCATAGCTTCACTGACACTTTTGCACATGGCAACTTGAACTCCTCTCCCGAAAACATGTTCACTGTGAAAGTTTACACAACCTGCAAAGGTAAGACTCTGCAAACTTTGAAATCAGTTTAGCAAAAACTAGTATGCAACTTATTTCTAAATTTTACATGATTCCATTTGAACTGGTTGGACATTCTTTCAGATAATGGCAAGACTTCAAATGTCCACTTAGGTAGGAAAAAGCCTCACTGAACACAGTGGGATTTATTTCCCATAAACATGATTAAAATGTTGCCATTAAGATGCAAACGCTTCCATTTCAAAGACTCTGGAATGGAAGTATTTCCCCCCTCTGCTGCTCCTTTCATAAATAAACAGCATACGTAAACGCAAAATAAATATGTCCAAGCATATTTAACTTTCCATTCTTGAAAGGAGTTATATGGAATTTATTCATTTTGTGTTTTTACAGGTACCCAAACCACAGATGAGTCGAGTACAGTAAAGAAAAGCTCAGGCCAACAGACAGAGTAAGGAAGCACATTGTTTGGTTTTTGTATGGACACATTTGATGATTACCTATACTATTCACTAGACACTTTTGATCATTTACCTCTTTCCTATGGCATCATTCTTTGCAATAGTGGCACATCCTCTTTTGACATAGTCTTCTCCTTTTTTTCTTTTTCAGTTGTGGAACAGCAGTTTTAGATAAGGTATGGAATACAAGAAATGTGAAACCTATTTTAAGACATTAATGATTGATATACTCTGTGTAGCAGCACACATCAGATCCTAGAGATAAAATATATTTGGTGGTAAAGACTATAAGCTGCTCAAACTAACCTGTACATGTGTTTCCACTTTAGCTTATAGTAATACTTTCCTTTTCTGCTGCCTGCCTGGGATTGCAAAACACCCACAGCAGCATCATACCAATTTGAAACTGGGTTTGAGGAATCCTTGAAAAATACTGACTAAGCTCTGGAAAACTTCTCAAAGAAAACAGCTTATATTATATTTTGATGGGGTTGGGGTTGAGCTGGATGACCTCTAGATCCCTTCCTTGTGAGCTTTTTAAACAAATAATGAGACTTTCATTTTCTGCTGCCTGTCTGGGACTTCAAAACAGTCACAGGCCATTGTTAAAGGCCACTGAGCCATGCAGTGACTTTCATCTTGGATAAACCTGGGCAGGTCATATCACTGTGCTGCAGCCAATTGTGGATTATTCTCCAAATCAGCCTCCTCTCCAGATGTTTTGGGCTACAATTTGCACCAGACTGATGGGAGATGTAGCCCAAAACATCTGAAGCACACCAGGCTGGGAAGAGCTGTCTTTCCCAGTAGTCTTTGTATCGTAGAAGGCTTTGCCTTGAATACTTCTTATCAAGTACCCTTAACTTTGCAATGCCCACCAGTATCCATAGCCTAAACACACTGAATGTTTGGTCTATCTGTTACCTTGCCAAGAATACAAGCTTCATTTTGAGGCTTGCAGATTGATAGTGCCTGTTTAATTTCCTTGACATATGCTAATACTTCCATGTTCAACTCAAGCAGAACTTTAAATCCATTTATTTCAATTTCAGGAGATTATTCAACTTTCTAACTACCTCAAGGTGAGTAATTAACACTAAATCGGAACATTTTTCAAGAAGAGTTGTGCCAGGACTTTTTTGTTTCTTCTGAAAGGACTTCTGTCCTTCAGATAGGACCATAACTGTAAATGAGACATGCACCAATTGGGAAAATTACCTCAGATTTTGCTCTCAGAGGCTTGACAAAAGCATTATTTAGAGTCAAACATTTCCTCACATTTGGTGCCTTAGCAGACACCTTGAAGGCAATACCAATGGAGAAAAGTTAGCGTGTGGCTTTAGGCCTTGTGCATATTTTCACTAGGTAAAGGCTGCTACCCATTTTCCTGGACATTTGGATTACCAATAGTGTTAAGTATAAAAACAGACAGTTAGATTAATGGATTAATAATCTTTTAAAGTATTTTTTTTAAAAAAAATAATCCCACCCCATGTGAATCAAGCAGCAGGTTTAAAAAAGAAAGTTTAAATTATTTAAAATGCAATTAATTGCTTTGCCTACAGTACATCCCTGGTTCAATCCCTAGCATCTTTAGGTGAGGTGAGGCTGAACTCCTGGAAAGTCCTCTGGTTCTATTCATGCAAAGCCAACTTCTCCCTGCCTACTGCATCACTCCTTGCCATATCCTTGCTGTTCCAGAAGGTCTCCCTACCATCAGAAGCATCTTTGTAGAGGACATAGGAAGCTGTAGTACATGGAGAGTTGCAGGGATGGACTAGCAATAACTAGTTGCGAGGGGACGCAGGTGGTGCTGTGGTCTAAACCACAGAGCCCAGGGCTTGCTAATCAGAAGGTCGGTGGTTTGAATCCCCGTGACGGGGTAAGCTCCCATTGCTTGGTCCCTGCTCCTGCCAACCTAGCAGTTTGAAAGCACGTCAAAGTGCAAGTAGATAAATAGGTACTGCTCCGGCGGGAAGGTAAATGGCGTTTCCATGTGCTGCTCTGGTTCGCCAGAAGTGGCTTAGTCATGCTGGCCACATGACCCAGAAGCTATACACCGGCTCCCTTGGCCAGTAAAGTGAGATGAACGCCGCAACCCCAGAGTCGATCACAACTGGACCTAACAGTCAGGGGTCTCTTTACCTTTAGTTGCGAGTAAGTGCTTTCTGCTAGTGCAAAATCACATTTTTTAATAATCATCATCATCATCTGCAGTTTTGCACAAGTTTCATCAAGCAGTCATTACAATGCCATCCAATTTATTGCTGAGCAGTATGATTGTGTATGTATCTACTCAAAAGTGAACCCACTTGAGTTCATTGGGACTTACTCACCTGCAAGCTTGAATAGGATTGAAGTCTATGAGTTGCTCTGTTGGTCCTTGGAGGTGGGGAAAGGTCTGAAAACCTAGAAACCTTCATGTTAGAACGATGTCGGATAGAAATTAAGTGGTTTCCAGCTGTAATGTTTAAGAGAATATGGAAAAAAGGTTTAGAAGTAGGTTAAAGCTTATTGATAAGGATTTGCTGAACTAACAATTTGAATTGGAATACAAAAAAGGGAGGTATGAGGAAGTCTGGGAAATAAGTTAAAGGAAAACAAGTTATGGAAAATTTGTGTGTTTTTAATTATTATTATTATTATTATTATTATTATTTATTTTTGTTATCTTTTTCTTTTTTCTTTTTGATTTTCATTGTATTAAAATTGAAAACTCTAATAAATATCTTTTTTTTAAAAAGAAGAAAACCTAGAAACCTTCTAACAGTCATTGGAAAGGGCAAGCTAGAGGGACCAGCGGTCTGATCTTAACGCAATGCTGGGATTTCCTTCTGAAAGCCTAAGAGAAATGATAACAGTGGTGTGCAGGAAATGGCATCTCAGGCACAGATAAGTGAAGAAGATAGAGGGGGTTGCGGTTTAAAGGTGGCCCCTTGCGAGCAATGGGGTCAACAAATGCAGGTTGATAGCCAGCTTACGGGAAGCTGGTGTGAGAGCATGTGCAGAATCAGAGCCCCATAAGAGATTTGGCAATGCAGGGTGCCTCTTTTGTGTGAAGTAGTCAAGCCGTTCTGAACCAGCCTGGCAGCAATTTCTACTGGGAGATTAAGGGAAACCTCATTACTGACACAGCAGATGGGTGTGACATCCACAGCATATATTTAAAGCACACGACTTCCCCCAAGGAATCCTGGGAACTGTTGTTTGTGAAAGATGCTGGGAATTATAGCTCTGTTGGGGGCAAACTATAGTTCCCGGGATTCTCTGGGGGAAGCCATGTGCTTTAAATGTATAGTGTGGATGCATTGGGGAATAAGTACACCTTTTGCACACTTTGCTGAGCCTGATTCCTCCTTTCCTTTTTTCAGGAGGCACTTCATCGGGAGCTACTGCTGAAGCAAAAGATGGCCATCTTACAGGAACTTTTTGCCGCATTGCTGCAAGCGGCAGAAAAGTCTTGGAAGGTACTGATTAGCCATGCTGAGATTATCCATAGCAGGTGACAGGGTGGGGTGGTGACACTCACCTGATCTTTGATTTGCCATAATGCTGCTGTTTACCAGGAGGTAGAGGAGTAAGGACAAGGCACCTACACATGTTATCACTATCTTACCCAGAGTGACCAGATGCATCAGTGAACATGGTTCCTGGACCTTTCATTCTTAGGCCCAGGTCATTCCTTGTCCAGAAGAGACAATTTCAGTAGGTGCAGTGCTCTGTTGTGACAAGGTGTGCTTGCCAAGAATCTCCCTTTCTAGGCATCTACAAGAGGGACAAGAAAAGTACCACATTCCAAATATGAGTTGAACGTTTCCTGATAAGTACGCTTAAGATTTAGCCATGCACTCATATGCACCAATGCTCAACTTGACCCTGTGTGCAAAAATGACTTATCTGCTTTCCATAGAACAAAGCTCGAAATGCATAAAAGCATCAGGTGTTTCAGATAAAAGCTATGGACTTAGAAACTACTGTATAAGCATGGTTCAAACTAACAGAATATCAGGATTGTTATTTATTCCTTCCTATCCCACTTCTCTGCTTCCTTCTTACCTGGCTTTTATTCTGTTTGAAAAACTTAATTTTTAAAAAAAACCCCAATTTTAATTACCATGATTCAAGGTGGTGGAGTTAGCACCCTGAAAATTAGAAAATGCATTTTAAGTGCTTGAGACTTGTGTAAGTCTGTCCAATCAAGTGCTTCATGTGCCACCACATTTGTCCATAGTGTGTAAACAAGGCTCACAAAAAAGGAAATTGCAGTAGACCTGGGGCCTGACACCTCAGTATTTCAGAGAAGTATCACATTTTGAGAGTGATTTTGCCCAGTATCAGTTTAGTGACTCCAGTCCCTGTTTCACTATGATCAGACTAGATAACCAGAGAGTAGGAGTCTTGCTCCCCAGTAGAGTGCCTTCATGTGGGGCAGAGGGCGGGAGAACATTTGTGCTCATTTTATATGAAGTTTTTAAATTTTAGGTCAGTGTTAGTAGGTCTACTAGAAGTGGGAATTCACTCTGCTGAGGTGAGGGGGAAATGGTTTTTGGAAACAAGGAAACGATCATTTAAATAGCAGGCCATTTCTGTACTGGGCTATTGTAGTGCATGTGTTTTTTTCTGGGGTAATATCATAGGCCACTTGCATATAGGTGCTTATAGGAGCCATACTGACAGACTTTATCGCCCTTTTGAGAGGAGGAATCAAGTTTTTGTGGATTCAGCAGGGATCATATTGAAAAACCGCCAGACCAGTAAAAGAACATCCTTTTATGGGATGGAAGAAGTGTGTTTCGGTTGTTAGCAAGGATGGTCTTATTGTACTGCCCCAAAACCCCACAAAATGTTAGGTCCTCTCTACAGCCTAAACAGCTTTTCACAGTTAGACAGGTAGGCAGCATTGAAAGTTAAGCCCTTAAAATGCTGAAGGCAGTTTTAAAAAAGAAAAGCAATGCAAAGTAGTTTGCCCAAAAATAAGATCAGCAAGAGCTCTGACAGAAGAGAAATGACAAAGAATATGTACAGTCTGATGCTTTTGTGGTTTGAGACTTCCTCTGTGAAAGACTTCAGTCAAGCTTCAAGAGGAGTGAGGAAAAAATAGCTTGACACCCTCGCTGGCAGGAAGTGTCTCTGAAACCTCAACTTAGCAACAGGTGGGTTTGCACTTCACCTCTCAGCAGTGATGTTGTAGAAAATAGTTTTCCACTGCAGCCTTTGCCTTAACAGCATACCTCTGGAGAGGAACAAATAGCCTGCTGCTGGGATTTCAAAAACAAACACAGATTGGAAGCTTTGAGATTTGGCATGGCAAATGTCAGATGAGAGATGAGTTAATTAAAAAATAAGAGCCTCTTTAAAACCGTAGGTGGCATCTAACATTTTCAGTGCCTCAAAATGTCTAAGGAGCAAACTTGACGTGATGCCTGTCTTGTAGTTTGTTCTGCCATGTTTGATTTTTAAAGAAATAAGCAGTTGGCACAGAGTCAGGATCAGGAGTGTAAGTGGGGGGAAGCTTTCACCCCTTTGTTTCCAAATAAGAGAAGAGAAATAAATCTGATTTGGAAATGGCTATGTGGCTCCTCTGGAAACCTATAAGCTAGTGTCCTGTAGCATCCTTTAATTTCTTTCCTAATGATGCTCATAACTATGTCCAGCACACTCCTGAAGGGACCACATGCTCTTTTCTTTTCTTTTCTTTTCTTTTCTTTTCTTTTCTTCTCTTTTCTTTTTGATCCCTCAGATTTGCACAAAACCAGAAAACTGCACAAGCAAACATCATTAAATATTTGCACACCAGCTATTGAGCAGCACCATTATTCTGAAAAGTGTGTGCTGACAATTTACGATTCTTTTAATTTTATTTCCCAGCTATGCAGACAATTATTTCTGGAGTGCTCTTGAATGAAGAAGCATAGCCTTCCATATCTCTCAGATTTGAACAAAATCGGAAAACTGTACAAGCAAACCACGTGAAAATTGGGTGCTGAGAATTTACAGTTCCTTCACTGTATGCTATTGCACACTTCCTGGACAGGGAGATTTAAAAAACAGCCCCCAAGTTGTGCACACAGCTATCTGGGCATGCCCTGTCTGTGCCTAATAGGCATAATAGAATTTGCATAATAGATTCAGCAGTTTGGAAGATGGGGACAAACACAAAAGAGAACACCTACTGGTATGAACAGGAAAGACCAAAGTTGTTCCTCATACACATGTGATCTAATTTGAACAAGGGAAGAAGTGGATTAACAGCTAGATAATTCTCCAGTGCAGACATCCCTGTGAATGTGATGTCTCTCTGTTGCCTTAGGATTGTGTGGTGTTACTGAAAGTCTGCTGCAACATAGTACCTCTTTGTAGGTGGTGTTAGCCCATTTTGGACACAAATGGAAGCACTAGTTTGTTACCATGCCTTAATAATAATAATAATAATAATAATAATAATAATAATAATAATAATTAATAAATAAATAAATAAATAAATATTTATATCCCGCCCTCCCCAGCCAAAGCTGGGCTCAGGGCGGCTAACAACAATCAAAATAGTTCAACATTCTAAAAACATTCATTATAAAATTAATTAAAATCAAATTAAAATCAAATTAATGGCAACCATCAAGCAAAATTCTGTGCAGATTGCCAGAGGAGGGGGTCAGGCTGCGCCCTGACCAAAGGCCTGGTGGAACAGCTCTGTCTTGCAGGCCCTGCGGAAAGATGTCCGGTCCCGCAGGGCCCTAGTCTCTTGTGACAGAGCGTTCCACCAGATTGGAGCCGCGGCCGAGAAAGCCCTGGCTCTAGTTGAGGCCAGCCTAACCTCTCTGTGGCCTGGGATCTCCAATGTGTTTTAGTTTGAAGACCGTAAGGTCCTCCGTGGGACATACCAGGAGAGGCGGTCCCGTAGGTACAGTGGTGCCCCGCAAGACGAATGCCTCGCTAAACGAAAAACCCGCAAGACGAAAGGGTTTTCCGATTTTTTAGCGGCTTCGCAAGACGAATTTCCCTATGGGCTTGCTTCGCAAGACGAAAGCCCATAGGGAAATCTCCGGGGACAGGGGGAAGCGCAGCGCGCCTTCTCCTCTGTTCCTGGACCTGTCCTAAGGCTTGCGGTGGGAGGTCCGGGAACAGAGGACAAGGCGCGAAGGGCTTCTCCTCTGTTCCCGGGGCTTGCGGTGGGAGGAGGGTTTTTCCTCCCCACCGCCAACATTCAGAACAGCATTCTGAATGTTGGCGGTGGGGAGGAAAGCCCTCCTCCCACCGCAAGCCTTCAGGACAGGTCCGGGAACAGAGGGGAAGGTGCGCAGCGCTTCTCCTCTGTTCCCGGGGCTTGCGGTGGGAGGAAGGTTTTTCCTCCCCACCGCCAACATTCAGAACAGCATTCTGAATGTTGGCGGTGGGGAGGAAAGCCCTCCTCCCACCGCAAGCCTTCAGGACAGGTCCGGGAACTGCGCAGCGCTTCTCCGCTGTCCCGGGAAGGGGGGGGAAGCAAAGACTTTCGCCCCCCCCGTCGGCCTTCAGAAGAGGTCGGGGGACAGACTGTCCCCAAACCTGGTCTGAAGGCGGTTTCCATAGGAACGCATTGATTGATTTTCAATGCATTCCTATGGGAAACCGTGCTTCGCAAGACGAAAAACTCGCAAGACGAAAAGACTTGCGGAACGAATTAATTTCGTCTTGCGAGGCACCACTGTACGAGGGTCCTAGGCCGTATAGGGCTTTAAAGGTTAAAACCAGCACCTTAAACCTGATCCTGTACTCCACCGGGAGCCAGTGCAGCTGGTATAGTACCGGATGAATATGATCTCGCAGCAAAGACCCCATAAGGAGTCTCGCCGCGGCATTCTGCACCCGCTGGAGTTTCTGGGTCAGTCTCAAGGGCAGCCCCACGTAGAGCGAGTTACAATAATCCAGTCTGGAGGTGACCATCACGTGGATCACAGTGGCTAGGTCAGGGCGAGAGAGGTAAGGAGCCAACTGCTTAGCTTGGCGGAGATGAAAAAATGCCGCCTTTGTTATAGCAAAGAGACTCAAGTACCTAAAATCCCCTTTCCTTGGTGTTTCAAAGGGTGCTGCCCTAGGCACCAGCTCCATTAATTTTGAGCATTGCTCTTTGGAAAGCAGATTTGCCGTTTTGCACATTGGATTAATGCACAGAGGCATTTCCTAGGGATCTGAGCCATTGTTTTTGTGCTTAATCACAAGCATATTAAGAAATGCTCCACTCAGGTTTGGTGTGCAGTACTTTGCTAGGTAGGTGTTTAGAAGAGGAGATTCTGGAAGGTACGCCTTGTCATGCAGTGGTGAGGAAAGCAGCACTTATTGAAAGGTTCTCCTCAGCACAAGAGATGGCTTCCACCCAACGGCGAAAGGTCCAGGAACCCTGTTCTGTGATGCACCAAGTCACTCTCAATAAGACAGTGATAAAATGCATAGATACAAATAACTAGGGAGTGCTGGAGATAGAGGCACTTCCAGGCTGCCATTATTCAGCTGAATTGCTCATATTTTGCAAAAAACAAAAAACAACTCTGGAAAACATGAGTGAACCAGGGCACAGGGATATGGGGACGTGGGTTCATTTTCTTCTTTGTTTGTTTGTTAGACAAATCTTTGGAAGTTGAGGATGTAAAATTCCAACCTTTCCCTCACCCTCCTCTTAGGGTCAGCTAAATGAAGACAAACTCAAGTGCAGGCTGAGTGCCCTGGAGAATCAGTTGCAGACTTGCACCCAGGTAACATATTCTTCATAGTTTTAACATTGTTTCAATTCTATAAATGTTTGGTTGTTGTTGTTGTTGTTGTTGTTTTAAAAAAATGTTTTTAGCTGTTCCTGTTTTATATGTCAGCCTCATTGAGTCCCTGTCAGGGGAAAAAGTGGGGTATAAATAAATATATAATAATTATAATATAATGTAATCATCTTTGGCTCAAAAAAGAAGGGTGGTTTGTCCCCTCTGAGAGAATTTTAATAATTATGCCAGGAATGGCCAGTCTTTGTATTCTTGGGGCTGCTCTGTGTTTCAGAGATGAGTGCTTGGGCATGACCTACTTGACTCCCTGATAGAGATTCCAATTCTGTTATAACATTGCCATGCTCTAGATCACAAGTGGGCAACCTTTTTTTTCTCCCCTCCTTTTTAAAAAATTCTTTTCCAGTATACCCCCAATAATAGCCAAATTATAACAATAACAATTAATTCCCAAATTATACAATTATCAAAAAACCAATCAATTTCCAATTAATACATTTTTGTTAATGTGGCTCCCTGCATGGTGGTTTGGGTGCATTTCCGATCTTATATCACTGCTTCCCATAATCTTACTTAATGCCAGTTACATTTCACTTATTATAATAATCCCTTAGTCAACAGCTACTACATAATTAATGATTTCCATTCGTGATGTTACAATATATAAATTTATAAAGCTTCCAGTGAGGAACTCAAACTATTATCTTTTATTCTAATTGAAAGCATTTGCAGATGACCTGGTATTAACATTACAGGAGCCAGTCTCTAGTACTAAAAGAGTGCTAGAATTAATTTCTGACTTTGGTCGGGTGGCGGGATTCAAGTTGAACAAGCAAAAAACTAAGGTTTTAGCAAAAAATTTGACAACTGCAGAAATAGATGAGTTCCTGAAAGAAACAGAATTAAATGTGGTTAAAAAAGTAAAATACCTAGGGGTGTATCTGACCTCCAAAAATTTGAATTTGTTTAAAGACAACTACGAGAAATGTTGGTCAGAAATCAAAAGAGATTTGGAAACGTGGTCAAGATTGAAACTTTCCTTTTTGGGCCGAATAGCAGCTATAAAGATGAATGTATTGCCAAAAATGTTATTTTTGTTTCAGACCCTACAGATCGTGGACAAGGTGGAATGCTTTGGAAGGTGGCAGAAGGATGTCACTAAGTTTGTTTGGCAGGGCAAAAAGCCCCGAATAAAGTTTAAGATATTAACTGATGCGAAAGAAAGAGGGGGATTTGCCCTGCCAGACTTGAGGTTATATTATGAATCCGCAGCCTTCTGCTGGTTGAAAGACTGGATTTTACTGGAAAACACTGATGTCCTAGATCTGGAAGGGTTTGACAACGCTTTTGGGTGGCATGCATATTTGTGGTATGACAAGGTTAAAGTGCACAAACTGTTTAAAAACCACATTGTCAGGAGAGCAATTTTAATGGTCTGGACAAAATATAAAGACTTATTGGAGAGTAAGACTCCGAGGTGGCTCTCACCGGTGGAGGCCAAGGCACGTAAGAGACCTAATATGGAAGCCAATTGGCCTAAATATGAGGAAATTATTGAAAAGATTGGAGACAATTGGAGGTTGCAGAGCTTGGAAAAACTAAAAAACAAGGTGCGAGATTGGTTGCATTATGCACAAATTCAAGAGGTCTTTAAAGTAGACAAGAAGGTTGGATTCCAGGTGGAAAAATCGAAACTAGAGTCAGAACTGTTAGAACCAAAAAGTAAACTACTTTCGAGAATGTATAACCTGCTGCTTAAATGGAATACTCAGGATGAGACAGTCAAATCCGCCATGATAAAGTGGGCGCAGGATTTGGGGCATAACATTAGGTTTGAAGACTGGGAAAGGTTATGGAACACCGGAATGAAATTTACGGCATGTAGTGCCTTGAAGGAAAACATTATGAAAATGATATACCGGTGGTACATGACCCCAGTCAAGCTTGCTAAGATATATCACCTGTCTGATAATAAATGCTGGAAATGTAAAGAGGCGGAAGGGACATTCTTTCACCTCTGGTGGACCTGCCCGAAAGTGAAGGCCTTTTGGGAAATGATTCATAATGAACTAAAAAAGGTACTTAGATTTACCTTACCCAAGAAACCAGAGGCCTTCCTCCTGGGCATGGTGGACCAGAGAGTGCTTAAGAAGGACAGAACTTTTTTTATGTACGCTACTACAGCAGCAAGGATCGTGATTGCAAAACATTGGAAGACACAAGATTTACCCACACTGGAGGAATGGCACACGCAGTTGATGGACTACATGGAACTGGCCGAAATGACTGGCAGAATCCGAGACTTGGGAGAAGAAACAATTGAGGAGGATTGGAAAAAATTTAAAGACTATTTGGAAAAATATTATAAGTTGTATGAATGTTAAAAAACACACCTTTTAGGAAATTCTAGCTTCAGTAATGTTAAATTAAAGAAATGGAAATTAAGGTACAAGAAGTCAGAGATAGAATAATGAAACAACTTTATTGTGTTAAAATGAAAACGTACATGTTTTGGGTCATAATATATTTGAAATTGGGTAACATGATAAAATGGAAGATACAATAAGTATTGAAACAAGTTAACAAATTGCAGATGTTATGTATTACAGAGAATGCAGGGTTGGGAGGACGCGGGGAAGTCCAGTAGATTTGGAAAAAAGAACAAGAAAATTTGTAACTTTCTTTTTCTACTTTTATAATATGCTCTTTATTCTTTTTTCTGTATTTCATAAAACTAATAAAAAATATTATAAAAAAAAACAAACTATTATCTTTTATTCTGCCCTGTGTGTGAAAACCGTTATGTCCTTGGAGATTCCTTCTGTCCGTATATGGTGTTGTCTCTTTCACTTCCTAGCTGTTGTTTTCTCCCATCATGGCTTGGGGCAGAACTGAATCTTGAAGTTTCTCAAAGCTCTTATCTCTCCATCCCTTGCTTTGATGTCTCAGAACAGGCAACAGTCTGCTCGAAACCATTCTGTCTCACTAGCAAAACATGTCGCAAATCTCCTTTCCAACTTTCCAATCTCTGTGGCGTTCTAATCGCAGCCCCCAAATTCTTTTCCTTCCAGCAAGAGATTTATGGCCCAATTAAACTTTATCTTAGATTATATTCCGTCAGTAGCACACACAAATCTCAGTCTCTTTTTCCTTGTCTATTGTTTTTAAACGGAGGTGAGGGGAATTACATGGTTTTTCCAACATAGTCATACTTGAGCTTCCCCTCCCCCTCCTTCATTTCAGATCACACGCGGTTTCCATTTTTCCTTGTTAATATCAATATTACTCCAACGTCCATTCCTCACTTATGAATATCTTTTTATATTATATTCCGGAGAGGGTTGCTAAATCATAAATATATAAAAGAAGCTTAGAATAAACAAACCATGGGTTTCCCTCTCCCCAACCGACTCAGGCCAAAGAAAATCTTATCTCAATTCAAACCCTTGATCCATGTAACTGGTATATTCCGCAGTATGTTATTACAACCCTTTTCCATCATGTGCTGGGACAGTGGACCCTCCAGATACGAATTAAATTCGCACCGGGGTTCTTACTTAACCTGAAAAGCCCATAACTGGAGGCGCTGCTTCTGCACGCACATGGCGCGCAGAGTGTTTCGGCACATGCGTACGGTGCACAGAGCACTTCTATGCATGTGTGCATGGCAAAACCCAGACATATACACTTCCAGGTTTGCTGCATTCACAACCCAAAAGTTACATATCCAGAGCGGTATGTAACTCGAGATCCACTGTACTTTAAAACCAATTAAAGATCCAATTAAACGAAGAACCTCTGCTTCTTAATGGCGGCATAAATAGGAGTGTGTGCACATCCACATTCTCTAGCAAATGGGTTTAATAATTGCCCAGTGTGAAAAAATTCCAGGTCATGTTGTCTACTTTGGTGAACTATTTGTCGTAATGGTTTTAATATTTTTAAATTGGGCATTATTCTTCAGTTCTCCATTTGTTTGTTTGTTTAGAGTCACTCAAAGCGGAGCTTAAAGAGGATTCTGCTGGAGATGGAAGATCAAAAGCAGAACTATGAGCTGAAAGCGAAAGAGTCTCTTCAGAAACTCCTTGAGGAGAAACTGCAGGTGGAAGGGCAGCTCCAGAATGCCCAGGTAGGTGTGGAATTTCAGCCTGGAACAAGGACAGGATTGGGCAGCAATTTACACAGCATGCTCCATCTTTACATACATGTGGGAATTTTGTTGTGCATTCAGTACAAGGCTGAAGCTCCAGAGCAATGTGAGAGGTGTGTTTTTGGAGCATGGTTGCTGACAATAACCACTTGGCTGCATCATTGTGGTCAGGTCTGCCTGAAGCATAACCTTAACCACATTGCTCAATTGAAAGAGCATGGTGGGGATTTTGTCTGCCTTCACTACACCAACTTCCACAGGCTTTTCTTTACCCCACTAAGCATGTTATTACCCCACGCCATGTACAAGGGGGTTATTTCAGGTAATATGTGTAACAACTCTGCAAAGCAGCCACATGTCTTTCTGTGGTGGGTGGTTAATTATGTACCTTCAGAAAGTATTAAACTGGTGCAGTATACTTACTAAAAGACTTGAGCCAATCAGGCATTCTCTGGCTCAGATCTCACCTCTGCTACTTTTTCCCTACCTAAAGCTCCAACAAGGGGTGTGTTCACATTACCTCCTTAGAGTGTGCTTAAGTTGTTTGTGTTTTCGGATGTATTTCATAGGCTTAAGGACTCCAGTCACCGTGAATCTGGTTTGAGAAACAATGCATCAAACACCAGCATTTTTGAAACAAGGTACAGTCATACCTTGGATCCCAAATGCCTTGCAAGTCGAACGTTTTGGCTCCCGAATGCCACAAACCTGAACATTTTGGAAGTTGAACGGACTTCCGGAACGGATTCTGTTTGACTTCTGAGATACCACTGTACAGGATGCAAATGCATTTTGGATAACTTGGTGTGAACATGGATTAAAAACCCAGTGCTTGGAATGACGTGTGCACAGTAAACAGGACTGTGAACACAACCAAGGCATCTTACTGTACTTATTTTTGAATGTTCTGTTAACAGTATACAATACTGCACAAAGGAGAGAAAAGCTCTAAATAAAATCCCACATTAATAAATGAATGCATTTATCAATCATTTGAATTAATTTTCAGCAAAGCTTCAGTATTCTATAGATCCCAAATAGAGCCCGACATAATAACTAACACAGACACACATGTGCACAGTGACTGGCCACATTGCAGACCTTTTATGTATTTGAAAACTGGATGTCCAGCAGCCACATGGGGAGGAGAGTTAACCTATTCCTCATGCACCATCTCACAAAGAGAAAAAGGCCTCATCCTTCTTGCCCTTTGGAGCAGCTATTTTCTACAGCAGTTTTAGAGGGTAATTTTTCATTGGGAATGTATCATATAGAGCAGGGGTTGTAATGTGGTTCCCTCCATATTTTTATTTTTTGGACTACAACTCCCATCACTCTCTACTATTGCTCATGATTGGCTGATGGGAGTTATAGTCCAAGAAAAAAATATATGGAGGGAACCACATTGGCTTCCTCTGGTATAAGGGAAGACTTCGCTTCCTTCCTCCACATTGTCCTAGTCCAGTTTGGAGACCTGCTTGTGCTATTTGTTTTTGGAAAGAATGAAGGATACATAAATGTGATCAAATATTAAATGTATTATCTGGATTGGCCCTTCACATCCCCACTAGATGGCACCATATGGAAAGCTATATGGCATAAAATAGAAGATTGCTAGTGGAGCAAGATCTGTTGACGGAAATGTTTGAGCTTTTGTTTCACCCAGCCCTCCTTCAGGCAGAAATATCAACTGCTGCTTTGCTGCAGAGAAATGGGGGCAATGTGTCTGGTGATGATGATTCCCCTCTTGCTTCTGAGGTTGCCAGATAGTATTTCTGGAAGTAAATTTGAAAATAGCAACTGCCTGAAGCTCTCTTTAATAGCACACATCTTGAAGGAAAACAGCAGTGGGGAGAGGATTAAGGTTAGCCTAAGGTATCCACATCCATAAATCTCAGGGACAGATCAGTTATTGTGACACAAGCAAATAAATGCAGACAGAAAGAAGATGAAGATTGAGTTGCATGACAGAACTTCTCTGCCCTCTTGGGAAACCCCAGGAACAATTTTTTAGGAGGGGCAGAAGAGATGAAAGGGAAGTTCCAATGTGTTATAATGAATGTGGTGTTTTCCATCTACAGCAGGTTGAATCACAGAATCGTGGAGGTAATTTAGCCCAAATCCCTACTCAATGCACTCCTACATTAGGGGTAGTTAACTGGAGGCCTGTGAGCTAGTATGGAGATACAGCCACCAATTTTGCCTGCAGTAGCGGAATCTCTGGCCAGTGATATTGTGGTGCTAGGATGGGCCCTGCCCAGTGCTAGGATGGGAAGGAAAGCTTTCCCCTGCTCCTCTGTTGATCTGTATCAATCAGAAGAGGAGCTCTGTGCCTGCCTCTGTGTGAGAGAGACTTGTGCTGTGTGCATGTATGTACAAGACTGTGAGTTAGCCACATACACTTTGTGGCCACCTCCACTGCTGACCTATGGCCTGTGGCGGGGCCAGAATGAGACAGTGTGGCCCTTAGACCCTCAGCTAGCCTGGAACTACAGCATGCCTGAGAGCCTCCTAACCTCTGCTTAAATTTCCTCAACAAAGGAGAGAGCCCAGCTCCTCCTGGGACACTGTTAGGGAGTTTCATTTCCGTGCCATCTCCACCTGTTGGCTCTAGTCCTGCCACCTGACACAGCTGACCTCTGGAGTTCCCATCCCAAGTCATGGAGATCACAGCTTGCCTTATCCACACCACCTGCTCCCTTTGTCGCTTGTCACTCTCGAGAAGGCATGCTTGTTGACTTTCACCCTTACATGTGACCATGTTCCTCCTAGAGAGCCCTAGCTGTTGCAGAAGAAGACTGTGCCCTCTGGAAAGAACACTACAACACATTAAACGAAGACTGGAGCCAGCTGACTGACAAGCACATTGAACTGGAAAACAATCTTCATGTCCTGGAGAACAAACTTCAGGTAGCTTCCTTGTCCTTCTGTCAGACCACCTTCCCTTGCACAGCAGCAAGTCTGGCAATCAGTTCTCAAAGTCAGAATTTAAAATGGGAATAATAGTGGCTAACATCACAGGATTCTTGAGAGGGTGAATCATGGCCAGAGAATGAACAAATTGTCGCTGAGAAATGCACATTCCCCACAGCCTGCTGGGGACTATGCATGTTGACTGGAGAATGTACAAAATTCACTGCAGATATGCATATTTCCCAGGGCCTGTTGATAGCATGCGTAATGAACGGAGACTGTACAAATTTCAGTTGATACATGGTTTTTTTAAAAAAAAAATTAATACTGGAAAATATAATCTACATATAAAACAATATGTACATTTCTGAAGACCTGTTGGCGACCATGTATAATGACTGGGAAAGGTGCACAATTCTCTATTCACAGGCAGATTATGTGCTTGAGGCCTGAATATGTGCAATGGATAGTTGTTATACACATTTACTGCTCAACCTATATTACCCCTGTCCTGCCCTTTTAATGCCCATGCACCTCTCAGGACAGCTTACAACCATTAAAAATCACAATACAATATTAAAACAATAATAAAAATACATAAAATATGCAGCATTAAGAGCAACAGAGATCACTGGTAAAAATAGCCTCAGATAATACTTAACAACAGGGCATTTTTTTCTAGAAAAAGAGGTGCAGGAACTTGTTGACCTTTTTTTTTTAGAGAGAACGTCCACCACAGCCACAGCAGCCTAGAGAGGTGTGTTCAAGCTGGAAAAAAGCCCTGCTTAGTAGGCAAAAGCATCACACAAAACCAAAAAATTAATCACCATCCTAAAACAACAACTAGAGAAGGGGCCATCTGCATTTTATGGTATTCCAAAGTGTCAGTGCAGCAGTCCCTGAAAAGGTCTTATCTCTTGTTGTCATCAGCCATACCCATATCCTAGTTGCGACACAGAGAATGGCCTCTCCTTCTCATCTTATGGAGCAGACAGGATGAAGGATGGGAGACAATGATCCTTTAAGCATCCTGGGCCCATGTTAGACCTCATCCTGAATGTGATGGTCTAGTTCACAGCTGCTGTGCTGAGAATAGTGACTCATTATGCCAGTACGGGAGGCCAGTTCGGGGCTTCTGTTGCTGCGCTTGCACCACACCATCCCCCCACTTGCCACCTTGTTCCTTTTCCCATCTCCCTCCTGGTGAGCAGCAACTGCTCACCTGCTAGAATGTCAGGTAAGTGCCTCCACCTCACCACGCCACAATAATTCCTACAAGCCTTTCTCTAGTTATTTCTTTGCTAACCAGTTCCTTGTTATTGCGGCTGTTTGCTACCTGCAGTGGTCCGACAAGCAGAACTTTCAGCTGCACCAAGCCTTGCAGAGCTCTGAGACTGAACGTGCCCAGCTCTATTCCAGAATTAATAATCTGCAGGAAGACTACAAGGTCACAATTGAGTGTCTCAGTGTAGTGGAAGGTAAGACATTTGTAGAGGAAACAGGAGATTGGATGCTGACTGATCTGGGTCTTAGGCAGAGCAGGAAAATGAAAAGTTACAGGTTTCCAAAAATAAATAAATACATGACTCTTAGAACTAACCTGCTGTTTTGAGCATAGTGTCAACTGTTAGGTTTCAGTCAGTTATTTTTAGGGGGAAGAAGGTGATTCAAATGTTGGTGAGAAACAAGTGACACAGCCCTTATTTACAGCTGTACCTCCTCTGAATGGGCAGAGTAGATTGCTTGTCTGAAAGATGACTCTAATGTCTAACTTGGAAGCTAGACTTGAGGATACTTCTTACCAAAAGTGCTAGCTTTCTACATGCTGGGATAGAGATGTTTGTGAGCAAGCAATTCTCTGTATGCATTCAGTCATATGGACGATTGTACTGCATACCTCCCTGAACATGTGGGTATTTATTTTTGTTTCGAATATGCATATACAGCCTGCCATGTAAAATATATTCAGGCAATGTACAAGAAGTCAAAGTCAGGTCACTTCCTCAGGAAAAAATAACTTTTGGGGAAACGTGGATCCTATTTCTGTTTGTGCTGGGAGCTGCTTGAGGAATACCAAACAAGGTATGTAATGTGTAGATCTGTTTTCCCCATCTGAGCAGCGGCAATAACACATTTTTGATTCCTATTGTTTCAGTAAAAGCAAAACATTTACAAATTGCAAAACCACAGTGTAGTGCTGACTCCTCAATTTCAGTGGGCTAAAGCATGAGTCCCACCTGAATACAACTCTCACCTGTGGTGGCAAATACTGCTGTTTTGGAAAAGGAAAAGCCCTGCATGGAGTCAACTGTGTTGTTCCTGAATGGTTTTGTTAATTTCAGGCAAGCTGCGAAGTGAAGAAAGAGATAAGCTACAGCTGGAGGCAACAATTAAACATTTGCACAGTAAGTAAATCATAGCGATCCAAAGAAATTGACAGTGAACATGCAGGACCACAAAGAGATTCACACATTGTGCTTCATGGTATAATAGCCCTATTTAAAATCCCTCTGGGTATAATTTATTTGGTTCCTATAAAAGTGTAAATATTTGAGAGTACAGAGATAATTACTGTATACTTCAATTTTTACAGCTGTTTTCCTTTGCTACACTCACTTGTGGAGAGGGACAGGAAGAGGGTGTTGCCAGCTGTACATCTGAATGTGGCAATAGTTTTCTGATTATGTTTAATAATAGGTTGTGTCATTGAAAGAGTGCCCAGTAAGGGATGACATAATGAAGAATGCTTTGTGCAAGAGGATATGACCACAACTCCCATGTTGGCAAATAACATGTACTTCTCATGTACACCACACGGAGCATTTGAACATGTGGTGCACAGGCAGGAAAATGTTGTATACATTGATCTTTGCAAAAATAGCTGCAATTTGTGCTCCCACGTTAACTCCTACTTGCAAAGGAGCCAGCTGTCCCCAATCATAACTTGTGAAGTGCACACATTTGATGATTCAAACTACCAAAGATCAAGAGATTTTATTTAATTTCTCAGAACTCCATGGTTACTTGATTACGAAAAGAATGAAAGAGACAGCATTGCTCAGGTTTTCAACAGATTTACCCTTGGAGCAACTGATGAGCATCAGTCCCAAGTCAAGTCCAAAATACCTGCTGGCAGGATAAGGTGGCAAGTTATTTAAGGATGTGACCTAACCCACCATAATAAGTGCACAGGTTCTTTCAGTGTGTGCTGGTTCCCTGCTTGTCCTTTATACTAAGTAGGGGTTTTTGCAGCACCAGTACAGTCGATGCAGTCTGCAACTGTTTGCAGCACCTATGCAACTGTTTGAATTGTTCGTGAAGAACTGAATCGAGTGTTGGAGACAGGAAAGCAGTGTGGAAAGAGAGAAGCAATTGGTTCATGCAAACATTCTGCACTATGATCTGCTCTGGTTTCTTCCATTTGCAGATGGGATGCAGAATCAGTCCAGTTCATGAAGATGAGATGCAAAGAACTCATCTAAACTAGTAGTGGGACTTCTGGGCATCTGGGATTTTGTGACTGGTACTCTAAGAACCACTCCTCGCAGGATAGGACTGGATCTAGACTCTAGTTTTATGTGCGCTCTCAGATTAAGAATCACAAATAGAAGCATTACACATAGTGTGTATTGTTACTGGTCTGCAAAAGGCTGCTTGAAATATATATATATATGTTAGAAGTTTTCTCCTCTGTTGGCATGAAGCTGTATCTATTGGAGTAAGCTTTTATTGGAGCAAGCTTCTTGTACAATAAATGATTTTTGCTCAAACGTTGATGTCCACTTTGTTTTTGTTTTTCAAAGTAGTTTTTATTAAAGATTTTCTTGGGTTAGGTAAAGGTAAAGGGACCCCTAACCAGGTTAGGTCCAGTCACGGATGACTCTGGGGTTGCGGCACTCATCTTGCTTTACTAGCTGAGGGAGCCGGTGTACAGCTTCCGGGTCATGTGGCCAGCATGACTAAGCAGCTTCTGGCGAATCAGAGCAGTGCACAGAAATGCTGTTTACCTTCCTGCCAGAGCGGTACCTATTTATCTACTTGCACTTTGACGTGCTTTCGAACTGCTAGGTTGGCAGGAGCAGGGATCAAGCAACGGGAGCTCACCCTGTCGCGGGGATTCGAACCACTGACCTTCTGATTGGCAAGCTCTAGACTCAGTAGTTTTTTCTCCAGATCAGTTACATTCGATGTGAGACATTGTTTTATACAGTACAGTATAAGGTTTGGGGAGAGATGTCCAGCTTTGCTGATTTTTTATTTTTAAAAATTAAACTATGAAGTATAAACAGAGGAGAGCACACTGGTGCTGTGATGCCTGCTGAGATTCCCAGATAGCTCAGAGAATTGTGAAAGTATCCATTTTGTTCTGTAGCTAGCAGCTCTGGACTCAGCTCAGCCAGAACCAAACAGTCCAAAGACCACGAAGGGGGGAGAGAAAGCAGCCTGGAGGACCAGCTGCAAAAGAGGACATCCCAGCTTTCAGCTAAGGAAAAAGAGGTGAGGAAGTGACTCAAGCAGCTAATGAGATTAAAGGATCTCATTGGGAGATTAACTTCTATTTTCAAATGCCTTCCAATGCACATCTGAAAACTCTGGATGGCAACAGATACCTGCTATGTGTGCATCATTTCAGTGTGTATACCTGATAACCAGACAGCTGAAAACTCTTTAAAAAAAATACTAAAAATAAGCACATTGATTTGAAAGGCTTGCTTTCAGCCACTTTTTCTCATTGGTTGCATCTGCATTCAGACGTTAACACTGAATGAGTGTTCTATCCAATCTGCAGGACTTCCCCCAGCCTATAGCCCAAACTTGGCCCCCAGGCCTTAGTTTTCCTGTCCCCATTTGAACTGGACATGGTAGTGACAAACCTGTGTTACATCACTGTAGTACTCAATGCCAGAGTAGGCCCATTGAAGTTAATGGAATGATTAACATCAGTTTATTTCTTTGGAGCTACTTAGAGTATAACTTAGTTGAATGCAACCCATGGTGGTGGCCTTCTGGGTTTATCAGCGAAAGAGGCACTCGGGTATTGAGTAAGAACCTTCCCTCTGCTTGCTGCTCCCTGCCTCCACTGCCTTTCTCCCAGCCAGACTCACCTGTAGTTGGAAAGCACTGGGAGTATGCAGACTACATGGATTGTGCTGCAGGTACACGAGGATTTAACACACTTTACCTCCATCCTCCTTTTGCTCTTGTGACTGGATACCCCAGATTTAAACATATTTAAATCTGCTGCACTCATGTCTAGTTTGGCTCTAAGCCAGTATTCGAAACTCCCATTGTTCTGGGCACACTTTGTGACAGGGAATTTCATTAGCACAAGCAGTTTCTGAGCTCTGGGTGCAGTACTGAGGCCAAGTTTTCAGATTAAAACTGCAGAGTGGAAAGAAAGGAGGACCTTTTTCTGCCTCCCCCCTGAAGCCTCATAAAAATATTAGCGGGGTGGACAAGGAAAGGACTAGACCATGTAAAAGATGAACATAATATTTTAGTTACAGATAGGTAGCCGTGTTGGTCTGCCATAGTCAAAACAAAAAAAATTCCTTCCAGTAGCACCTTAAAGACCAACTAAGTCAGTTCTTGGTATGAACTTTCGTGTGCATGCACACTTCTTCAGATACTGGTATCTGAAGAAGTGTGCATGCACACGAAAGCTCATACCAAGAACTGACTTAGTTGGTCTTTAAGGTGCTACTGGAAGGAATAATATTTTAGCTGCAGCTCATTCATTTTCAGCTTTGTATTCTTATAAAAAAGTGTGCCTAGACATTCCATTATTGTGCCCATAGCCTAGGTTTAAGGTGCCATTTAGCTCCTACCTTTTATATCTCAGTTTCTAACACTGCTCTAAGCAACATGCCGAAAGGTAAGGGAGACACAGGTAAGCCTGTTACCTGCATATCCGGAGTTTTGAAATGGTTTGCATTCCATAGTTCAAGGAAACAAAAAATATACAAGTTTACAATTTTTTTAAAAAGATTCTTAGAAGGACCTGTTCACAATTGTAAAATATTTTATTAGCAGTATAAATCTATGACACACAAAAGGTGGGAGTTTTAATTACAGGCTGTAGGCATATGAACCATGGACATTCTAGCCCTTGTTAGATTTTGATTGTTGGCAAATATTCCATATCCTGCTGGGAGTCATTCTCAACCGTCTTTAAATGTTCTGAACATTTTCTTCATGAGATCATTGCTTCCTTCTGGAACAGAGTATTTTCTGAGTACATGCAACTTGAGTGACAAGAGAGCAGAAGGGACATTTGAAAGGTGACTTAGATGCTTTTAGAGGTTATTGTTATTTCTGTGCTTTATAGAAATCATAGAATTGTAGAGTTGGAAGGGACCCTGAGGATCATCTAGTCTAACCCTGTGCAATACAGGAATATGCAGCTGTCCTATATGGGGATCAAACCTGCAACCTTGGTGTTAATAACACCACACTCTAACCAACTGAGCTATCCAGTGAAATGAATATTCATAGCAATGTTCCTATCAGAGCTCATCCTAATGACCCACATCCAGTGTGAGTTTTCTTTCTGTTTTGGAACAAGCATCCTCCTGGACGTGTATGGAACAGCAACCAAACAAAAAAAGCAGGCAAACATCTTATGTGTAGACTTATGTGTAGACAAATTGTGATTCCCTAGGACACGTCAGCTTGAAGAAAACAAATCGCTGCTGATTCATGTGACCATCTGTATTCATTTTGAAATCCTGCACACTGCATGCAAAAATATTGCCCAGGATGGCAGCTACATACTATTGACTAGCTGGTTGTGGACAGCCAGCAGATAACAGGTGGTTTGTTCAGGTGGCTCTCTGGTGCCTACTTTGAATGCTTGTATGAATTGGCTTTGAGAGCTAAAAACACAAAACAAGAGACAGACTCAGGCTATTAAAAATAAAGGCTTCACAATAACTAGAAACTCCAGATTTTTTCAAACCAAAGTTTCTACAAATAGATGCACATGCATGGTATTCTCCAATATTCTGAACTAAAGGTGATGTCAAAGGCACATGAACCATCTTCACAGGACATCACACCCAATTGCACTATGCATGTTCAAATATTAATGTAGAAACAGCAAACCCCACTGTTTGCTAGGCCTTGGAGTCAGGAGGAGAGACCGGATACCATTTCTTTCTTAGGGGAAACTGTATGAATAGCAGCTGACAATGAATACTTTTTGAAGACCATGGATTGAATCCCACAAAGCGATTGTGCAAATGGAAAGGTCTCTGCTCATGCAATGCAATGCAACGCAAACTCTCCCTCTCCCCTCTCCCTGCACACGGACCCCAAACTTGCTCTGGAGGGATGGGGAAGAAAACAGGCAGGTGTTTACAGGGGAAGGTTTACTTGTGGAAGTTGTTCTGCTTGTGCAATGGCTTTGTTGAATTCAACCCCCATGCCTGTTCATCAGGATAAGAAGACTTGTATCAATACACTTCATTCACAATAGCATTTATAGGAACTAGAATTCATTCAAGTTCAATGTCATTTTCTGGCATTACATGCTGCGTTTACCTTATTCATAGCCTGAAACAAGAAGGAAGTTTTTAGCCAATGGTGAAGGAAGCCCTAAATGTGCTGTGAAGTAAGGTGTGAGAGAAAGCCGGGTTTAGGACAGTAGAACTAACCACCCTGGTTCAGAATCAGGGATGCTCAAGGTGCCACCACACTAAACTTATTGGTAACTGCTGCCCTCAAAACCATTTGAAAAAACCAGAGTGAACAACCATACTAAACACATTTGCTTTCTTGCCCAGTGCATAGATCTCCGTTGTGAGCTAGAGATTCTGAGTGACGAGTACCGCAGCTGCCTTGCCAAGTTACAGCAGTGCCGAGATGAGATCAATCACCCTCAGAGCAAAAAGACCAAAGTAGGAATTCACTCTGAATGCCCCCTTTGTGCTACCTCATACTGTTGATATAGTCTGTTGATAGAGCGTGCCACGTCAGGCATGGGCGTAGTCAGGATTTTGGGGGGGGGGGCAGAACCTCAGTTAGCAACGTATTTTTATTTTTATTGATTTGGGAGGGCAGCTGCCCCCGCTCCCAGCTACACCCATGATGTCAGGTCAAAATGTGAGTCAGTGGTCTTAGATTTCAGCACAAACTCAAACAGTAACGCTAGGACAACCATCGTGGACCAGCAAGATACAGGAAACTGCAACTCTTTTAGGTTCACTAGAGTGGTGGGTTTTGGCAGTTCTTGTATTTTATTTATGATAAGTTCTGAATTAATCAGTCTTCAGCATCTATGCAGTGAGTCGCATTTGTTGTCTTTGCAAAGTGGGGGAAATATTCAACTCCCAAAAATTCGCTAATATCACCATTCCATGCAAATAGAACCACAGACTTTGTTGGAATAAAATACAAAAGGGAAGTGTAGGAGAGACGTAAGTGTAGCTGATTGAATAGAGGGAGGAATTACAGAGACACATTATACCCTAGTTTGTTTATCTTATTAGATTTCTCTCTTTTTTCCACCCACAGAGATGGCCGGATCATTGGATTCCTCTACTACTGGTAGTGATGGCAACAGCTGTAGTATCCTACTTAATAAATTTTGTACCCTGAGTACAACCTATCTTTAGTTTTGCTTATGTGTTTTTGCATTTGGGCATTCTGAGTTGTCTTCAGAGAGTGACTATTTTTGTATCAAACATGTTTTTAATTTCTTAAAGAATTTTGAACTTTGCTATCTCCTAAAGAAGTTTGTTGGACTGCTTGGCATTGTATGTTGCTTCATTTGGCTGTTGTATTATTTAAAAAAAAAAATTAAAGGCTACAATACAAAAAGTACAGTGCCTGTCTGATGCATAAACCCTCCAGAGGGTTTTGAATGGAAACATCACACAATTGTCCCATAGCTTTGGAAACCTCAAAACCCACAATCCAGCTATGTGCTGTCTGACCATGTAGGACAAGGCTGGGGAACCCATGCCCCATCAGATGTTATTGAACTACAACTTCCATCATCCTATACAGTCAAACCTAGGCTCTTGAACGCCTCCATTTTGGAATGTTTCGGCTCCCGAATACTGAAAACCCAGAAGTAAATGCTCCCGTTTTCTAACGTTTTTCGGAAGCCAAATATCTGACATGGCTTCCACTTGAGTGCAGGAAGCTCTTGCAACCAATCGGAAGCTGCGCCTCAATCGTTGGAACATTTCAGAAGCCAAACGGGCTGCCGGAACGGATTACATTCGACAACCGAGGTTTGACTGTACCAGTGGTCACACTGGCTGGGAGATGGAGTTCAACAGCTGAAGAACTGCAGCTTCCCCATCCCAGGCCTAGGAGTTGGGACTCGTACAAACAAAGAAACAAACAGCTGAAATATTTCTGCCTGGGGTTAACAAGGCTTCATTTTTTATTTTGCCAATTTAATCCTGATCCTCACAGAATTAAGACCAGACAGGCTGGTCTTCATTTTGAGAAGACTGAATGCAGGATGGCTTTCAAAATGAGGCTTTATATACCACCTTCTATAAATATGCTGAGCCTGGGTATAGACACCCACAGAAATTTGCAAGTGAGAGCCTCCTGTCAAGGAAGATGGGAGCTTTATTCCATCAATATCTGGCTACCCCTGACTCCAACAGAATATTGGCTACCCCTGACTCCAACAGAATAAGAGCTGCACCATTTCCCCACTTCCTTTTCTTAAGTAGTGAGTCACACTCCCCAAAATACTGCTCAAATATGGCGTGAGGAAAAATTGCTGCATTCCTCTGGATTGCATCCCACATTTACAAGGCCACTGCTGCCAGAGCAACGACTTCATTTGTAATACAAAGATCTGCAAAGTCTTTCTGAGCTTTAAAAGCATCCTTGAGATTTTCGCACCACGCGTCAAGGCCTATTTTCATGACGGGATACAAGAGTTCTGGGATGCTGAAGGAGTAAAAGCGTACTCTAAAATCGTTGCTTATCTTACAGAATGTGGCTTGGACAGTGAACACCCTCAGTGGGGTCAGAGAAAGGCAATTGTCAAAGCTCTTCTGAACAGGGAAACTGTAAGCAGCAGGATAGCCCAGCAAGACACCAAAGAGAGTGCATAGATTCCACTTTGAGCAAAAGACCGCACTGGAGGAAAGCATCTGAGATGTGTCTGCTGCCTGGGCTTTAATATGATTGAGTATCTCCGACAGATGGACTTTGATGAGACCCACGTCTTCCAGATCACAAAGGCTAGGGCATGTCCTGGAAGCAGAAACGTCAACAAAGGGGATGTTGTCCTTAAGCAAGATTGTCTCCAACCACAGCAGCATCAGCCCCAAGTTGACAATCAGAACATTTTCAGCTATGCTCAGAATGTGTAGCCGGCATCCAAGCGGATTGATGGTCTGAAGCTGCTGAACGTAGCTTAGGATCTGAGAAGTCCCAGCAGAATTGTAATCGTACAGGAAAGCTGGCTTCAAGCCAGCGGCTACAGCCAGTATCTCGCCAGCGAGGTTCAAGGAGGCTGAGCGGGATAAGACTTTCTTCTTCCCGATTCTCAGGTGTTGGCGGGCTGCAGCGATGAGGAGTTGAGGGAAGGGCTCGGCCATTCTTAACCCTGTGGGTTGACTTCCTAGACTGGGTTTGCTTAGGGAACTGAATCACCTCATTGCCATCAGGCCTTTAACCATCAGATGCTTCAACCTGGCTCTAGGAATAAAAATCACAGCAATCAATATAGCTAAAGTAACAACAACCAGTGCACTTTTTATCTTTAGGAAGATAGAACTGTCTTGATGAAACTATGGTAGAACTCAGGCTTCATGAACATGTGGCCTCATTTAAGCCACAGTAGTTGCATCTTGGAAGTGGAAAACGGGTATTACAAAAATGAAAATGGATCAATCAGCCTTGCTGTAACAAGGGCTATAAAAGGGATTGAGGACTAAACCACATCTGCAGGCTCTCTGCACCACTTCAGCACCAAAGACTAGCAAAACAGCCCACCTTCCAACAACCAATAAAAATATTCACCACTTCATCCTAAGATCAACCACTTAGACAGGCATCTCACCATTAAAACCTGAATTGTCTAGGTTCACTTTCCCTGCAAAAAAATGTGTGGTGGCGCCTGAAAGACCAACAAGCTTTCCTAGAGCAGAGCCTACTTCATTAAACGTTAAATATTAACCTCCGTCTGCGTGTATTATATATGCATGTGACACAGACAGAAGGAAGGGAGGGTAGAGACTCTTGTTAATATGAGGTCAGGAGTCTCAGCGATGGAAGAGATAAGCATGCCACATCCACTATTGTTAGCTATTCAAGAGTTGATAAGGGGAAACAATTAAATTAGTACACATAACATATATAAACAGGACAGGGCACATGAACTTCCATTTGTTTTTTTAACTAGATCTTTTAACTTTACAGTGGTACCTCGGGGTACATACGCTTCAGGTTACATACGCTTCAGGTTACACACTCCGCTAACCCAGAAATAGTGCTTCAGGTTAAGAACTTTGCTTCAGGATGAGAACAGAAATAGTGCTTTGGCGGCGCGGCAGCAGCAGTAGGCCCCATTAGCTTCAGGTTAAGAACGGTGCTTCAGGTTAAGAACGGACCTCTGGAATGAATTAAGTACTTAACCCGAGGTACTATTGTACTGCCATTCATATGAGGATCATAGGGTGGTATCAATGCACAAAAGCACATAGTAACAAAAACAATACCCCCTGCCACACACACAGTTCAACAGGCCATAGATTGTTTAGTTAGCCAAAGGCCTGCGAGAAGAGCAATGTTTTTGCTTAGCACCTAAAGTTATGTAACTATGGCACCAGATGAACCTCCTAGGGGAGAGCATTCTGCAAGTAGGAAGCCTCTTCTCTTGCTGCCACCCTCCAGGCATTTCATGGGGGACGCTACGAAGAAGGGCCTCAGATGATCACAGGGTCTGGGTCGGTTCATGTTTGTAATTCTGAAACACTTAAATGAATAGTGTTTTTACAGGCCGGATAGCTCAGTCGCTGGAGCATGAGTCTCTTAATCTCCAGGTCATGGGTTCGAGCCCCGCACTGGGTTAAAGATTCCTGCATTGCAGGGAGTTGGACTAGATTGTTTAGGGAAGTTTTTAATGTTTGGTGTTTTATCGTGTTATATTATGTTGAGAGCCACCCAGAGCAGCTGTGGCAAGCCAGCAGATGGACAGCATACAAATATTCATCATCATCATCATCATCATCATCATCATTATTATTAAAGTATATGACCCTTGTGGTCCCTTCCAATTCTACAGTTCTAATGCCCTATTATATTCTAATTTTTAAAGTTACCTGGGAGGAGAAGCTGCAGCTAGATTGAGGCATGCCCTAGCAGCAGCCAAATTGCAATGCTTGTGCATTAAGCCAAAGCATTTTATTAGACCCAACGCCTTTCAGAATTAAGCAGCCCCTTCTTGGGGTTGAACTCGCCAGCAATCTCCAAAGATAAAACTTCTGTAGCAAAGGAGAAAAGCTGCAAGAATTCGAAGTCGCGATCACGCCTGAAGGTAATTTCTTAATTCTGAAATTCGGGGCTCTTATCAGAACGTGCTCTTAGCCCTGCTTCCCCGCCCGGTATCCCCTTCCCGCTAGGTGGGAGTGTGCATATGTGAATGCGTGTGTTGATGAAGCATCCGGCTATGCGTGTTATCTGCACAGGGATGCTGCATCTCCTTCTGTTCCCTGAGCAACCGGGGTCGGAGTTCAGGTGCACAGGAGGCTCCTCTACCGGAACATGAAGCGACGCCGGCCAGCCGGCCAACTGCTTCTCCCGAGCTCCCGCCTCTCCGCCCTCTGCACGCGCCTCACTCACCTCTCGCCCCGTTCCAGCCCGAGCATGCGCCCTGCCGGGCGAGCGGGCGGCGTTTCCGCTTCCCTCGCCTGAGCGGAGGAGGCGGACGCTGAGTTCGCAGCAAGGGGCACCGTCCGCGTAGGCAGCGGCTCTTAAAGAGGCAGCATCCGGCGGGTCGACGCGCTGCCGGGGCATGTGCAGAGCGCCGGTCTCGCGGACCTGCCCGGGTCGAGTCCGGCGGCAAGCAGGAGACGCCCAGCTGTGCAGATCCGGCCAGTCGGGAGTTAGGAGAAACCAAGGGGCAGGCTCCACCTGCGAAGGTTAGCCCGGGGCGTGCGAGTCGCTCTCCCTGGATGGGAACCGTGGCCTCCGAAGTGTTACTGGACTGCAACTCCCATCATCCTGGGCGTGGCTGGGGATCATGGGAATCGGAGTCTGGCAGTAACTGCGGTAGAGGACTGGTTTTCTCACCGCTGCAACAAGCCCTTTTTATGGCTGCTGCAAGTTCCACTAGAACTGCTTAGGGACATGCTGATCTTCTTCATCGCCTTGGTGTCTACGAAATGAAACGTTATCTACCTTTTGCGTTTCTTTGGTATAGGGCAGAGAGGAGGCTCTCAGGTTCCTGCATGGTTTCTCTTCTAGCATTTACAAAGTACAGTATGTCAGTGTGTTCAAAGACTTTCGCACACATCACCTTACAGCAGCCCCATAAGGCAAGGCCAGTAGTGGGTCGTCCCATATTGCAAACAGGAAACTTAAGTTGAGAATGAGATAATAGTGGCTTAACTAAGGCCATCAGCCCCACATCTACGACTTTTAAGGCTGCAAACTTAGGCAGATGTACTTGGAACTACATCTCATTGAATGCAGTGGGGCTCATTTCTTCAGTTCACAAGCAGTGAGCTAGTCTACAATAATAATAATAATAATAATAATAACGCCCTTGACCCAGGGGCAATTCACAACAGAAAAATACAAGATGAGAAGACAAAATGCAGAATAAAACAAAACCAAAAAACAACCAGTAAATAATGACCGCTCCCACAAACACATTTAAAAAGACATACAATGTTAAATAGGATGGCCATCTGTCATGGATGCTTTAGCTGAGATTCCAGCATTGCAGCGGGTTGGACTAGATTACTGCCATCACATAAGGGGAGCACTTCAGGACTCATATTTAAATATATATATTTATTCAATCTAGAGCAAATATAAAGTCATTCAATAGCTATTAAAATAACACTACTATAATTTTGAGAAGCATTTCTGATGCCCTCTATGGACACTGTTCCCCCACTCACCCAGCTCTCCCGATTGCAGGGCTGAAACCAAACATTTAACCATAGCCGCCTTGTAGCATTTTATTTTGTTGTTGCTATAGCATCATACCAGCAAAGCAGCTTTAAGCAGGTAATCCACCCCTTCACCTTCACTCTCCTAAAGTAATTAGTATAGCATAGTTTTAGGGTTGTATTTAAAGTATTTATTTTATAAAATTTATTGTAAAAGAACTCAAAAGTGGTTTACGAAAAGATAACACCCTAAAATCAAGAAAAAGTTACAAAGTAGCACTACGGAGAACAGCGTGTCAGTGCAATAATTTTTTCCTGCACAACCAAACATTCTTCTGACCCTCTAGGGTAGCTTTGGGGGTGGTGTGGGGTACACAGGGGAGGATGTGAGCCCTGTTGCATCCTTGCACCATCACAGTTATTTAAATACCAACCACAGTTCTGCATTCCCTTGTCTCCACCACAAAATAATTGCATTTTGTCCAGAACTGCCTACAAATTAAAAATCTTCACACATTCCATGCGTCTCCTGCAATTGGCTCAGAGGGTTGGGAGAACCCCCAGAACAACACATTAAGGGGGATCATTCCATCTAGCAAGCTGAAATTATTGCACTCATGGAATGTCTGTAATAGCATAGCATTGAATTCCACCATAGGAAAACATTTGCAGTACACAATATATTTTCCTTCCATTCAATTCAAGATGTTTCAAACAAAATGCTACATAGGACAGATCTGAATGCTAGTTTTCTTGGATGTGCTAGTTATATATACTTAACTCTTGCTAGTAAAAGAGACATGAAAACGTTATAGTTAACCAGAAACTTTATTATGGGACATTTTAAGGCATTTTCCAGCAGAGGAAAGAAACACACAAAAATGCAGCCATTTAACCAGTTCAGAACAAAGCTTAGCATTGAAAGCACTGTCATATTTAAAGCCAGCTATATTACATCTCAAACAGTATTCAGATTTCCTAGGTTCCACAGTCTTCTTACATCTATGTCAAACAGGTCCTGCACAGAGCAAGCAGAGGGCTTTGGTGCTTTTCCCTATCTTCTAGCAATCTGATATACTTACAAACAATGGAGACTTTTTGGACAAATCCAGGTTAGCAAAGATTAGTCCAACAGAAGGCGCCACCAGTTGTTGTACTGAGCTGTAGCATGCAACGTGGAACTACAATAAAAGCAGCTTCTTGGATTTCCAGTTAACAATTTATTATCATCTGAATACCTTAGCTGTACTTCATTTATTGTAAGATCTGGCTCAACTGATTGTAAAGTAGCTTTAATAAGAACTATGCCTTTTAAGACTTAAGTCATTATTTTGCACTATTCATCTGTAGTGTATACAGACAGGAAATACTATCAAATAGCAGTGGAAAATCCAGCTAACTTCTCAGTCTACTACTACTTTGCAAAGCAGTTTTACTGAACAGTTAGAATTACGGCCACTAAAAAAAATGTTTTGCATTAGTTCTAACATTTCACATGTGTGCCAACAGCACTGGGTATTTTTTATATAAAAAAATATACAGAAACATGCAATTTATGTAATAAATTTGACTGTGTTATCAAGCCAGTGGGTGAGAGAAAACTAGGGTGAAAGTGTTTTCGTTAGCCTCCTGAAACTACTTTTTAAAAAGAGCACTTGAATGCTGATCACATATACAGAGAAAACTGTGTGTAACATTTAACACACAAATTAAGGCACAAATTAAATGTCATTTGATATATTTACATTAATTGAAGAGAAAAGAGATAGACAAATGTTCTTGTCTACATGCATTAATCCAGAGCAGTTTTTGCAAAGTATAAATTTAAAACAGATTATGTTGTACATAATACATTCCTGTTGCACTTACTCAAAAGACATTTAAAATCAATTGAAATATAAACACACAATCCATTAATCCAGCTAATTCCTCATTTAGGTAAAACCAGGTCATCATTGTGCTGCAAGGGGCGGGGCCATCTCCATGCTTGGTGGCTGCATTGGCCAGCCTTCATTATGATTTTGCAAGAGGCGGTAGAGTTGCTTCAGCTGAGCAACTATGTTGTCCTTGATATCAGGGGTAGAAATCTCAAGCCGCACACTGCCACTGTCAAAGGAGCGGGTGAAGTCACCAGAGAACATCTCATAGATTATGCGAGCTACAACTGGAATTACCTGTTTAGAAAGAAATTATGCAGCGTCAATCCAGATGGGATTTTCAATTGCATCCGAAAAAGAATAAGCTAAAAGCTCAAGTAGAAGGTGTAACAGCAACACACACAAAAATTTTCACTCTTGCATTCATTTTCATTTTGAGTCATTATTAGTCATGATAGAAGAAAGATAGGATAAGGTTGTAAGATAAATAAAAGAACATATGTTCTCACAATGCGAGCAGAGTAGATGCACTGGTAACTATTCTGAAATGACTACCAATTCAGGATGTTAGCTCCAATCATCTGTAAAAATCCAGGCCTCAGATAAAACATTTGGCCCATGTGGTCTGCACTGCCTTTCAAGTAGAATTGGTTGCAGACAGATAGGATACTAATGCAGCCAAGATGAAAGAGCAGTAGTATGAACTACTGCACAAACTCAACAAACTTATTCAATTATTCTTATGGTAGCTGGGGACGCAGTTGACCTGTTAGCTAAAAAAATGCCCATCACTGATAGAATCACTGTCCCTTCATGGGCAGGTTCTAGCCTGGGGGTGCTCCTGGACCTGTCATTACTCCTAGATTCTCAGGTGGCAGCCATGGTCACTGGCCATCTACAGTGGTACCTCGGGTTACAAACACCTCAGGTTACAAACGCTTTGGGTTACATACTCTGCTAACCCAGAAGTAGTACCTCGGGTTAAGAACTTTGCCCCAGGATGAGAATGGAAATCGCGCGGTGGCGGCGGGAGGCCCCATTAGCTATAGTGGTACCTCAGATTAAGAACGGACCTCCGGAACAAATTAAGTTTGTAATCAGAGGTGCCACTGTATTGACATGGATCGGTTGGCACAAACACATTGCACCTATTCCATAACACCTACATTGAAACCAGTTTGTTTCAGGGCAGAATTCAGAGGTGCCAGTTTTTGCTGGTTTTGTCTTGTCCTAAGCAACTCAAGGAGTGCCTTCTCCCAAACTCATACGGATACACACCCCACAGGGCCATACTCATGAGTTCCGACCTCAATATCTTTCTTTGAGAAAGGCAAAGTTATTATCTATCAGACCGAGGCTATTTACACAGATGTTGCAAGTTGCCAGGTGGCTCTACCAGGGGACATCCACATTCTCTTCCCTGATATTTGTTTATTCTCTTGGGTGTTCAGGCATTAGTGGAAAGACTGCTTTTAGGTAGTTTTAAACCGCTATTACTTCAGTTATATTTCCCCCTGTTTCATATGAATGGTTTTTATTTGTATTTTAAAGTGCTGTAAAACCTTTTCATTGGAAAGGTGGTCTGTAAATATTGCAAATAAGCGTGTCTCTGTTGGGGATGAATGCGCAAGTGCTGAAACTGGTATCGGTACAGTGGTTCAACACTATAAGAACCCCAGCTTTCAAATATTGAGGCTGCCCCAAGTCTTAAATGTTTGTAGACAATAAGACTTCCAGTGGCCAGGGCTCTAGCGTCACACATTGTTCTTTGCATTGTCCATGCCTGATAGAAGCAGAATGCATGCTAATGTGTACATTTACATAGGCTGCTGAATTAAAGTTTATGGGTTATAAAATGGCACATAGTTATATATTGTGAAAACTAGGAGTCAACGAAATGTTCTCACAGTAAGTTCTGACAATTAACGCTCCTTAGCAATTCATTGTTCTCTTACCTGAACAACAATCAGTTTCCTGTCTTTAGATTTTCCATCTGGCCATTCTTCTCCAAAACAAAAGTAGATCTCAAATGGGGGTTGTTTAGCAATCTGTCCTTTCTGATGAGCAATCAGTTCTAAGCGGGAGGGAAAGCAAAGCTTGTGATGTACAACACTATTTCCCACATATTGGATGCAACACTATTTCCCACATATTGCCTCTTCTAGTTCAAAACCCAATTCTCCTACTCTCTTTTCTATCTTCTCTCCCATAATCTTTTTGTCTAGAGATGCCATAATGATATTAGCTATCAATGCTGTTTTCCCTTTGACCCAGTATACTATAACAAATATAAGGGATGCTACTTCACTGACCATAGGTGAGAACTTCAACCACACCTATGCCTTCTGGTGATTGATGTGGGGCAAAAAATAAAGGAAGAAGGGAGAATTGCTTCTCTTCAACCAGCTATGTTAGAGCACAACAAATACCAAACCAATGCCCATTCACTAATGCCTGCATGCAAACACTATAAGGTGCACATTGTGAGCCCAGCAGGTTCCGCACAAATTGTTACCTGCACCATACCAGTAACACCAGACACAGTCCCAGGTGACTTAACTGGTTGGGACCCAATCCCAATGGGCTGCAGTACCATAATCGAGTATACAAAATGTTTCAGGGATTAAAAAGAACATATTGGCAACTCTGATGGTGAACCAAGAGCATTATAATTACTCACCACTCAAGAATGTTTCCAAGCAGAACACCTTGACCTTTTTTTGTCTTTCAATCAAGTTTGGTGTGGTGCCAGAAGGTGCGCACGGTCCAGACCAATACACTTTGCACTGGCAAAGCCTGATAGCATAAATAGCATGGCCACTGACTTCCAGGATCAGCCCCCTGTCCATGACATCAAGCAGACGGCTTGTGAAGAGCTTTTGCTTTTCATTGGTGATCTGTTCTGGTCCTGGAAACTTTACTTGCTCCAAATTGATAGGACCAAAGAGTTCTTCTTGATCTGGCATTGGACCCAGTTCTCCATAGAAAAGTCTGCAGCCCTGGGGATTGCTCACAGTCATTGTTGGCCCAAACTCTTTGCCTCGATACTCAAACTTGATTTCAAGGTCTGTCACTTGATTAGAAAAAGATATATTGTTAGAATATCAGACACTGCAACAGGATCCATAATTCCAACAACCTGCATTGTCTATCAGCACTTTTTTTTAAAAAAAAGTTTTTATTTATACTTTTCAAATGTATACATTTCATTAATTTTCCAATCATTTTAGCATTTCAAAGTTTGACTTCCTTCCCCCTCTTTGTGTGGTTCCTTAAATTTATTTTTTTAATATCTTCTGCATATCCGAATTCATTTAATTTGCTCATTTAATTATCTACTTTAAATATAAACTCTTATGAGACTGCGGGTTATTACAATAATCCTGCCAGTGTTTTTATCTGTTTGCAATTTATCTGTAAATATTCAATAAACCATTTCCATTCTTTTATAAAAAGTTTGTTATCTTGATTTCTTATTCTTCCGGTTATCATGGCTCTTTTTTAGGGCTGAATGAAATTTGCACAGAATAGGGGCAGAATTATTAGTCTTCCTTACAAGTGCCAAGGAAACCAAGAGCCAAATCCCAAAGTCAGGGTGATCACAAGATAACACCAAATAACAGCAGCAATACTTCATTTTCAATCTACCGCAGAGAGTCTTGCTCTTCACACAAATGCAGCACTGATCAGTAAGGTAAAGGTAAAGGGACCCCTGACCATTAGGTCCAGTCGTGACCGACTCTGGGGTTGCGACGCTCATCTCGTTTTATTGGCCGAGGGAGCCGGCAGTCTTGTGGCCAGCATGACTAAGCCGCTTCTGGCGAACCAGAGCAGCACACGGAAACGCTGTTTACCTTCCCGCCAGAGCGGTACCTATTTATCTCCTTGCACTGTGACGTGCTTTCAAACTGCTAGGTTGGCAGGAGCAGGGACTGAGCAACGGGAGCTCACCCCGTCACGGGGATTCGAACCGCCGACCTTCTGATTGGCAAGTCCTAGGCTCTGTGGTTTAACCCACAGCGCCACCCGCACCCCGGCAGTGGTCAGTAGACACAAACTTATCAGTTGGCATGGCTGATCACTACCACCTCAAGCTTCTCCTTACACAAGCTTCTAGTGTAAGAAGTTACTTCTGACACACACTATTCCAAATTCAACAGCAGTTTCCAGATGGGTTTCTTTTGTTCATCTGCTGATGTCAATGAGTACATTACATTTTCAGACACAGAAGGCTCTCTGGGCTACACCAATCTAAACAGAAATAACTGCAGGGGGGAAACGGTGCACATTCAGCATGTTTTTGCAATGCGTGGTATACTCCCTATGTGGACTTTACATGCACACAACAATCTAGATGTATCTAGCGACATAGTCAAAAACAGACTTACTTGGAAGAGAATTAATCCAGACTTCAGGAGAGCTGAACATATCATGGGGCATAACCGGAGGAGGCATAGGCATCTCGATGTCTTCAGGTTCATTCTTTGGCCATGCAGCTTCAGGGCTGCAGGTCTCCACACTGGTGGGTGCCATTGGGGAATCTAAGCATAAGTAGTACATTTTATGTAAGCTAGGCTGGTGACTGGGAGTGGCAGCTGGGACCACACAACACCGGTCCTGAGAGATCTGCATTGGCTCCCAGTACGTTTCCGAGCACAATTCAAAGTGTTGGTGCTGACCTTTAAAGCCCCAAACAGCCTTGGTCCTGTATACCTGAAGGAGCATCTCCACCCCCATCGTTCAGCCCGGACACTGAGATCCAGCGCCGAGGGCCTTCTGGTGGTTCCCTCATTGCGAGAAGTGAGGTTACAGGGAACCAGACAGAGGGCCTTCTCAGTAGTGGCGCCCACCCTGTGGAACACCCTCCCATCAGATGTGAAGGAAATAAGCAGCTATCTTCTCTTTAAAAGACATCTGAAGGCAGCCCTGTTTAGGGAAGTTTTTAATATTTAATGCTGTATTGTTTTTAACACTCGATTGGGAGCTGCCCAGAGTGGCTAGCGAAACTCGGCCAGATGTTGTTGTTGTTGTTGTTGTTGTTGTTGTTATAATATCCTGAGGGACTGCTGACATTTTTTAAATTACAGTTCAAGATGTCACTCAGACACTTCTCATACTGGAATGGCAAGCATAGCTTGACTACTTTATGTGGCTAAGAATTTAACCTTCTACCAATGGTAATTTATCTTCCTTTTCATTCAGTCTGACAAAAAAGAACTTGAAAGCTTGGATACTCTGGCTTGTGTCCAGAGGTTTCCATCAGCTGAATGGAGAGGGAGGCAACTTTTGTTCATTCCGACTCCCTCTGCAGCACCTCCCACACTGCTCTAAAAGGTCCCACAACCCTCTGAAGCAGTTTGGAGCTGGTGGTCAAAGGAGTTGCAGGAGAAGGGAAGAATCAACAGAAATGGTGTTCTTTGTTCTGCTGCTGGAAGCCTCCACTGGATCAAAGTGCCTTCAATCAGCAAACGAACCCCAGTGGTTACAACTCCCCCCCCCCCAGTAAGTAATATCTTGGTAAGAAGCAAGAATGCAGCTTGCATTATCTAGCTCCAAGCAAAGTAATGACATGATATCACTTAATAATTTACCCCATCTTTCTGTACAAAATATACTCAACAAGTTATGCTTGGCATTCCTGCTGTAAAAAGTATGGTATCTTGGAAATAATTGGCAAGGTTAATCAGCAGCAACTTCCTTTACTGAACACAATGGTCAATGCCCTCAGATTTCTCAAATGTAATTCTAACATCACAGCCAACATGTCCCAGCTTGACCTAAAATGTCTTTCAAGGAGTACACAGAAAAAAAATATCAGTCTCTAGGCCCTTTGCAAACTTACGGAAGGAAAACTTCCCCCTATGCAGTAATAAGTGAACTAGCCTATCATTTATAACTGAACAGTTTACTAGATAGTGAAATATGTACCCCATTATGAGATCAAAGAATTAATATTGGTAGAGATGTACCAGACAGACAATTAGATTGCAAGAGGGAAAAAAACATTTAAAAAAGGTTCATTGAATGAAAAGTGTATACTATAAAATGCACCATAATGAACACCATTTGAGGATTAGTAATATTATTTCCAAACACACCACCATCAAAATATAACTTTAAACAAGGTCTGGTTCATGGGAAATTTATGCAAATGTGTCTGCTGAGACAATATTACTGTTAAAACCTGTTAAACCAGAACCACACTCCAAGGAACAGACTTACAAAGCTGCATCATCATTATAGGCTACACACTGGGCAAAAAGGTGTGTCTGCTCTTGCTACACTGTGGGAATTAACCGTCTTATTAGAATGCTAGCTAAGTGACTGTCACAGTGACTTGTGAGGTCTTGGCATAGTGCCTAACAGACTGAGGTTGAATCCTGACAAGACAGAAGTACTGTTTTTTGGGCACAGGGGGTGGGCTGGTGTGGTCCTGAAGCTCCCTGGTCCTGAATGGGGTAACTGTGCCCCTGAAGAACCAGGTGTGCAGCCTGGGAGTCATTTTGGACTCACAGCTGTCCATGGAGGTGCAGGCCAATTCTGTGTCTAGGGCAGCTGTCTACCAGCTTCATCTGGTACGCAGGCTGAGACCCTACCTGCCCGCGGACTGTCTCGCCAGAGTGGTGCATGCTCTAGTTATCTCCCGCTTGGACTACTGCAATGAGCTCTATGTGGGGCTGCCTTTGAAGGTGACCTGGAAACTACAACTAATCCAGAATGTGGCAGCCAGACAGGTGACTGGGCGTGGCTGACGAGACCATATAACACCGATCCTGAAAGACCTATATTGGCTCCCAGTACGTTTCCGAGCACAATTCAAAGTGTTGGTGTTGACCTTTAAAGCCCTAAACAGCCTCAGCCCAGTATATCTGAAGGAGCAACTCCACCCCCATCATTCAGTCCGGACACTGAGGTCCAGTGCTGCGGGCCTTCTGGCGGTTCCCACCCTGCGAGAAGTTAGGTTACAGGGAACCAGGCAGAGGGCCTTCTCAGTAGTGGCACCCGCCCTGTGGAATGCCCTCTCATCAGATGTCAAGGAAATAAACAACACTATCTGACTTACAGAAGACATCTGAAAGCAGCCTTGTTTAGGGAAGTTTTTAATGTTTAATTCTATTTTTAATATTCTGTTGGGAGCTGCTGCAACAGCCTGTTGCCCCACTTGGAACAGCATCAGTGGAACCAAAGGGGAAGGCACAAATATCTCTCCACACCCTGCCCCAGTTGGCCTCACAACTCTCAAGGGCCCAGTTCAACCCATGACAGCAGGACAGATTTCAAGGGAATGGCCTTTTCCTTCACAACTAGCTAGCTTTAGGACAACTAGACCACACTAGACATGTGTATGAACATATTGACACAGAACAATAAGAATATTTCAGTTCAGACTAATCTTGTACTTCTCATATAGTGCAGACTTTGCTTTTCTCCTTTTGCCATTTTCTGCAGCGTACTAGTCAAGCAACTGCTAGCTTAGCTGCAATCCAGAGATTTTTAAAAGACTGTTTTCTGAAAGCATGGTTGCTTCATATTGTAATAATGAAGAGAAAAATGTCATTTAAAAGATAGGGTTGGATGTGCACTCTATGCCAGGGTCTATCTACTAACCATTGATATTAAGAAATGGAAAGGTATCCTGAATAGCTATATGAGATTGAGGCTGGTTTAATTCATCCTCATCTTCATCATCAAGCTCATTATCTTTCTCATCCCATGGAGCGGAACCAGTAGAACCTGTAGAAAAAGTGCAGTTGGACAATTAGCAAGTAATATGGAATTTTATCAACTGAAGAGAATAAAGAAGTGGAATGGACATTTGTGTGACCCACAGAAGTTACACAGAAAAATTCTACCAATAGCACTGTGTACAATCATCTCTTTCCTGGGGATTTTTATTCCAAGTACTGTTTGGTTTGCTTCATAGCTCCAGAAACAGCACCAGAGCCAATAGTCTTTTCATGCTTCTCAGCTTATGCATGGAAGACATGATAGCATGAAGCAACTCTCTCCCAGCCCTTGTACTATCCAACCAGAATCCCACAACTGGCCTCATCCAACCTCTCAGCTGGTTTGAACAAAGGTGCACAGAGGACCAGAAAAACATTTACCTGATTCCAGAACCTGCTAGCCTTCTGTATCCAACAGCTAAGTTCAAAAATGTTTCTACCAGGTACACATACATGTGCCTAGTGAGGTCCATTTCTTTCAATGGTAAACATGCAGGAGAAATTCTCGGTGAATTTCATTTAATGAAACACTCATTTCTGGAAGAATTGAATTTTAAAGACTGCCATCTTACTAGAATGCTTGCTTAGGGACAATGTGCAAAAGTGGGAACAAGGGAAAGGCCTTTCAGTGGGAACTGAAAGCCCTTAAGCCCAGACACCATGCCTTTCCCCCTCTTGATTCTGGCTTTTAGTAGCATGCACCTGATCTTCAAAGCTTTCCCCTGAAATCTTTTCTCTTTTAGACTTGATTAAAACAAAACAGAAAGCTGAACAATTAATAACATCCATGTGTTGAATTTGTGGGTGAGCAGAAAGCAACCTTGACTAGGCAGAACTGTCACCTACAGTTCACTTTGTGTTAGTTACGTTGCACAAATGAGAAGGTGAAATGCTTACTCAATTAAAAAACGAGTTACCCAGCAGGAGTCACTAACAACATAACATCATGGCATATAGAAGACTTCCTGTTACCAGACTTCCTTAAAAACCAACAGAGTCATTGTGCATCTCACCTGGATTAATTATTGCTCCCTGGGATTGTGGAATGTCACACACTTCATAAATTTTAATAGGATTCATTGGCACCTCTTTGGTGCCATCGTACATCAGGTTGAATTCCCGGCTTTTATTGAGAGCACACCGGAGCTGGGCTTTCCATTTCGCAGGGTCAGGGTCATCAACTCCTTCCTGATACTTTCCTGTTTCCACAGCCCAGGCCTGGGAGCAAAGTACATCATGCTCAGTTAAGTACTGTCATTATGCCAGCTAATGTTGAATCATGCTACCAAACAAACTTGCATTTATCACATAAGTCTAGGCAGTAAATACTTAGTGCAGCAGCTAGTCAGCCAGACATGACTGGCACTGTTTTCCCCTTCCCCAACACAAACAGACAAAAGCAGCACAAATCATTTTAGAATTATCCAAACCAATTTTTTATGCATGGTATGACAGACCATTCCAGTAGAGATCACCCAATTGTGTCTAAAGAAACCCAACCTAATGGCAAACCAGGCTCTCATTTATTTACTTATTTGTATGTGGGATTAAGGTCCCAGATTTATCCTGGTAACATTATTTATTAATTTTCTATACCACCCTTCACCGGAGGATCACAGGCCAGTTTACAATCTAAAAACAAAAAAATACATAACAGAGTAACAAACAACCCTCTCATATAGAAGGCCATAGATTGTTACTTAGCCTGAGAGAAGAGGTGTGTGTTTGTCTGGTGCCTAAAAATATGTAAGGATTTCACATTTCACAGGTCACCACAAAAGAATGGTTTTGCTCAAGAATCTTCTAACAAAATCTCTTAACACAGAAAGTTTGTAAATTCTCCTTAAAACAGTAACCATTGCTGATGCCCAAGAGTTTGCTTCCAGAATGTATAAAACTATCTAAAATAATTTCTGCATCAAATTCAGTTCAGTCTGAGTACCAACATATAAACAGTTCATCAGAACAAGGTCAAAAACCAGCAGCAATAAACTAGAAGAGCCTTGTGCAGTGCAAGTCTATGCAGGTTTACGGGACTCAGCTGGCATGCTACAGGACTCTTAACTTGAGAAGCGATGAAGACTTAAGAAGTAGATAACTAGAACCTTGATTCTCAGAAGGGAAGCCACTAAAGAGCTACCTTCAAAGAGAAACAGTCAACAACTAGATAAAGGACAGGAAAATCAACTCTGCAGGAGCACAGAGTACACAGAGTGATGATAAGGCAAAAAGCATCTGATTGGGAGGGAGGAAGCTGTATCCCACAAGTCGTCGTCTTCTTCTCTGGCGATCACTTGTAGCCGAGTAAGATTGTCTTCCAGAAACACGGTCTTAACAGTGAGTCCATAAGTGACTGTGGAGGCCAATTCTGGACCCATACATCCTTCCACAGTGGGGACATTGGTTCCCAGGCAGGAGTTGATCACGGTGTGGATTTGCCAAGCATGCCTTCCTCTTAGCACATTTCTCCCTTGCGTTCCGAGTTCAAGTGTCTTCAAAGTCCATGACACCTTTGGTAAAGGCTGTTCTCCAACTGGAGCACTCGCAGGCCAGTGTTTCCCAGTTGTCGGTGTTTATACTACATTTTTTAAGATTTGCCTTGAGACAGTCTTTAAACCCTTTTCTGTTTACCACCAGCATTACGCCAAAATTATCAATCTCTCTAAAAAAGGTGACAGAACTGATTGCGGAAACTATTGAGGCATCTCTCTATCCCACAAGTACTTGAAAGATGAATGATTTAAATAGAACAGCCCCTTTCACATTGCTTTGCCACAGTATTTCCCAGTACAAGTCGTATTATGAACTGAGCACACATTCATGGTGCTGCATCTCTCTCTTCACAGCTCTAGGATCATATTTGCTTTAAAAGCACAACTGACCAATTTGATCCCATGGTAACTAAAACACCATTCAATAACAGAATACGGTGGCATGCCATGATGTCCAAGCTTAAAGCAATTGCTATCACATGAACAAAACAAATGAACACTAGGAAATGCATTAGCCTTCTAAACGGAAGAAGTGGAGGCAAACGCATATTCATTTGGAGCAGTGATCCTCCTGGAGTATGAAGCAGAAGGTGCTGGCAAACAATGGTCTTAGCTGCGGCAAGTCACCTGTAATACTTTTTATTACATTTGCATCCCACCCTTCCTCTAAGGAGCTCAGGATGGCAAATAAGGGTGGGGTTTCTTCTATGTTATCCCTGTAATAACTCTGTGAGATAGTATAATGGTTGACCAAGGTTAGTGCATGGCTGAACATGAATCTGGATTTCACCAGTCCATGACTACTAGTTCATCTATACTGGCTCTCCAAAGTGGCATGGAATTATTTCATTACCTTAAAAATTGTGTTCTCCTCTTCATGTTGAGGGCTGTGCCGAGTTGCATGCTTCCAAGGGATCTGAAATCGCTTTGCAACCCTGTTAAGCCATATGAGACCAGGATACATACCACTGTCTACCTGAGCTACCAGCCAGGGTTTCAATCGAACTCTCCGTGGATGTAACGCCATTATCTGGAGTGGGGGGGGGGAGCAAATGCAAACAGCATTTCATTTTCTAGATAACAAAGCAATAGAAACCAATTGTGGCTGCTTTAAACACCATGCCAACTCCCTGAGTTTTGTTGAATGTGTGGGAGGGGAGAATCCAGTCAAGTTAAACTTATCAAGATACGCTTGGAAATACTAGCTGAACTCAGGTGAGCATAGCCCCCCAAAATATAAAGAAGAATTCTAATTTAAAATCTCAGCCTTTATCCAATTTTAATACACTGAGGACACCAATTCTAAGATGGGATAGAACAGCTGAACAAATGGGACTAAGTTATATGGTACAGTTTAATTTTAGTTTTTCACTAACAAGACCACAACTAGATACTGCAACATATCTGTGGCCTCTAGCCCCTCCAAAATTGTGTCTGCTTCTTTCTTCCTACCAGTAACATCTAGGACACTTTACTTTTGTCATTGCATCACACTGTGGGGCATGTCTCTGAAACAGCCATTTGAAAACAGCAGCCACACAAAGGAACACAGGAAAATGGTTTATACTACCCTTACTGATAAATTAATGTGAAGCCATGGTAGAACAATACACTGGGCTCCCCCAGTCAGCTCGTTAAATAGTATGAATCAGGAATCCTGGCTTAAAACAAACTCTGGTTAAACCCATCAGCTTCATAGGTCATGAAGTTGACTTGCTTTGAAATGGCAGCTCCTCTGTACATTACATGTGGCTTGGTTCACACATCACAATAACTATGGTTTACCAGTACTGCACAAAGATGTAGGATTCCAGAGAGTAGCTTAAATTCACCTTGTTCCACCTTGTGGTATTTTTTACTTTTGCACCCCACTGAGCTAAGTAAAGATTTGGCAAAGCGTTTCATCCAAACATGATCCAAGGTACAGGTCATGTGGATAGCTAGAAGAGAGCCCAAGTTCAGACAGCACAGTAAGCCAAATGTTGGCTACGTTTAGGGGGTGGAAAGACCAGGAAGGAACAAAGCAGCTGCAAGCTTCTTGCCAGAAGCCGGCACATTTGTGCAGTCCCAGTAATTCTTTGTTTTGCTTACTGTGGCTTGTAAACCAGGCTAATCAGTAAGAGCATTGTCTATCTTGTCAACACTGGAGTTCTCTAGGGTTCTAGATAGAGAAGCCTTTACTAGACCTACCTAGGGATGCTGTGGGGTTCAAATTTGGATCTTCTGCATGTGAAGTATGTGGCCTACCACTGAGCCCTTCTATCTAGGACACATGTAATCCCAGCCTTATTCTGCTCCAAGAAGAAATAATAATAATAATAATAATAATAATAATAATAATAATAATAATAATAATAATAATAGGTCTAATACAGGGATGAGGAACCTGAGGTCTTCCAGATGTTGCTGGACTATATAACTTCCATCATCTGCAACCAAGGACTGATGGGAATCAAAGTTCAACAACATATGGAGGAACAGTGCCTCCCGACCCCTGGCCTAATAAATGTGTACACTCCTTAGAAATATGCCATAGATTGTGTCTCTGTTTTTATGTTCCTGTTTTAATGTTATGTTTTTGTGCACTGTTTATAGAGATTTTTAAATATTAAGTGGTTTAGAAATGCTTTTAATTAAAATGAATTAGCCAGAAAGGGCACCACAGCACAGGCAGCTGCAATAACATGTTTACTTGCCCTGGGTTAGCTTTCAGCTATGAAATAAACAATCAACATAAATATAACCAGAGTGATGTCACAATAATGTTAAGAGATCTGTACCAATGGATACAACCGATTATTTCAAGTTGCTGCAAACTTCCTCACTCTTTTCAGTTTCCTTCATTTCCCTGGGTCTAATCTCTTCTCTTCTGCAGCACCCCCTGTTTCAACCTTTGTTTTCTAAGACGCCCTCTGACCCTCTTGCTTTTTCTGCTCCTCCCATACCCAGCAAATCATCACACCACCACGACATCTCCTCATGCATTAAAATACTTAATTTTTTTGGAGCACTTGGTTGAAACATTTTCATTAAATATTATACTTCTGGAAGTGCTCCTCATAGATAAAACACATTTTTAAAATCTGAACCAACACATTTTTTTCTGATTGTTCTTACAGCATCCTTTTTCTTCAGAATTATTCATCATAATATTAAATACTCATCAATGCAGTCCACTAAAGCATCCATTACCAGAGCATGATGCTACACAGCAGGGAAGGAACATATGATCCACAGCAAGTCAACAGCTCCATCATTGAAGAAGTGGAGCCCCCCAAACAGAACTACCAAGCAGCAATGCCTTATAAAAAGGTAAAGGTAAAGGACCCCTGACAGTTAAGTCTAGTCACGAACGACTCTGAGGTTGCGGCGCTCATCTCACTTTACTGGCCGAGGGAGCCAACGTTTGTCCGCAGACAGTTTTTCCGTGTCATGTGGCCAGCATGACTAAGCTGCTTCTGGCAAAACCAGAGCAGAACACAGAAACACCGTTTACTTTCCCACCGGAGTGGTACCTATTTACCTACTTGCACTTTGATGTGCTTTTGAACTGCTGGGTTGGCAGAAGCTAGGACAGAGCAATGAGAGCTCACCCCGTTGCGGGGATTCGAACCACTGACCTTCCTAGGCTCAGTGGTTTAGACCACAGCACCACCAGCGTCCCCAGCAATGCCTTATACTCAAGTGCAAAAGTAGGGCCTTACACTCAAAGTATGATTGGGCATTTAGACTTCATGTGCCAACGCAGAAGATTGAAGTTCCAATGCAAAGACACCATCCACCACTGCAAAATCTTAAGGAATCAGTGGACAGACACCCAGTCACCCAGTAATGAATCCCTGCAACTGCTCAGGTGTACTGCCAGAGCTGCAGTGGTACGTCAACAGGTGACATCATAGCCCAAACACACATAAAAGCAATAAGGAAACAGACAACACACACACAGAACAAAGCTCATTCCCCACTAAAAAACAACCCTATAAGAACAGAAAACTAACACAACAGCAAATATGACAGACAAGAGGAAAAACAAAGGGATCAGTGGTGAAGAGGGATGGTTAAAAAGGACAAAAGACAGAAGAGAAAGAAGGTCAGCTTGCTGTTGGCCATAGTGCAAAGACAAAGCATCCAACACATGATAAATAGTACCACTATTACAGCATAGTCATTGTTTGTGACTATAATCACTAGAGGATCTTTGAACAGCAGCAGCTGGGATAGCCAAATCAACAGCAGAAATATCTAAGGCCTTGCCACCACTTCTGCTCGTCCAGTGTCTAGAAAAAATGGGTCCAAACAGTTTTCCCCTTGCCCCGCTCCTTTCCCAGGGTAAACCCACTCTCTAGCTTTAAGCCAGAACAAACTGCAATCCACAGAAAACCCAATTGCTGTTTGGTCCAACTGACCACTAAAGAGCAGTTTTCCCCAGGGAAAGCAGCAGCATAAGAGGAACCTGGCAAGGAGAAGAAAGGCTGAGCCATGCAGAGGCCAGAAGGGGGGGAAGGGGGCAACACTGGAGTGTTTACAAATCCCATTTAATGCCTTGAGGACATGACATTGAATTGATGTGAATGGTGTTCCTGGTTCCTGAAGGGACTTGGGGCACAGGTGGTCTTTTCATCATGACTGGATGAAGGAATTGATGGGATGCCCATCAAATCTGCAGATGACGCCAAATTGGGAGGTGTAGCTAACGACACAGAAGACAGAATCAGGATTCAAGATCCTTAATGGATTGCAGAGCTGGACCAAAACTAACAGAATGAATTTCAATAGAGACATACCGGTATGTAAGGTTCTACAGAACCAGCTGCATGAAAATAAGATGCGGGACATCTGACTTACTTGCAGTACATGTGAAAATGATTTAGGAGTTTTAGTAGACCACAAGCTTAACATGAGTCAACAGTGCGATTGAGCAGCAAAAAAAGGTAATGTTCCTCTAGGCTGCATCAACAGAAGCATGGTGTCCAAATCAATGGAAGTAATAGTCCCATTGTACTCTGCCTTAGTCAGACCCCCACCTGGAATACTGTGTCCAATTCTGGGCACCACAATTTAAGAAGGATATGCAGAGGAGGGTGACCAAGATGATAAACTGTCTGGAAACCAAGCCTTGTGAGGAATGGTTGAGGGAGTTGGGTATGTTTAGCCTCGATAAGAGGAGACTGAGAGGAGATACAACAGCCATCTTCAAATATCTAAAGGGCAGTCACATGGAAGATGGAGAAAGCTTATCTTCCCCGGCTTCGTAGGGTAGGTACTGAACCAATGGCTTCAGGTTACAAGAAAGTATTCTGACTAAACACCAGGAAGAACTTTCTGATGGTAAGAGCTATTTAACAATGGAATGGACTCCCTCGGAAGGTGGTGGACTCTACTTCATTGGAGGTTTCTAAGCAGAGGTTGCATGGCCATCTATCATGGATGCTTTGGTTGAGATTCCTACATTGCAGGGGGTTGAGCTAGATGACCTTTGGGATCCCTTCCAACTCTACAATTCTATGATTCTTTGAAGCCATAAGACATGGGGAGCAGATATTTTCAATTACTCTCCCCACCACTATTTTTAAAAAGAACTTTGTGTTTATTTATTTTTTATTTTTCACTTATTGTCAGATGCTTTGGAGACCTGCTTTCTGCAAAAAGATGGGATGTGTATAAATTTAAATAAGCAGATTGCTATTGTTATTCTGTTAGCCACAGTAGCGAAAATGACAATCAATACAAAAAAAGGAAGCATGCAAGAAACTGACTGCAAACCTTTACAGAAGGCGTGTGCAGCAGCAAACAGTTTCTCCAACTACGTGCAGTATAAGTGAAATGAAGTGCACAGGTTAACTACAGAGCAAGACTCAAAACACTATATTTGTAGGCAGTGCTCGCCAAACACCTTGCAAGAAGCCAGCCAGAGGGGTTGCCACACAACTCCTCATTTTTCCTGCTACAGGCTAACAAATACATTGCTTTTATACAAGCTTTCACGAGCCACTTCATCAGAAGCATGTGTTAATGTCAGCATCAGTTATACCATGAGAGAAGGGGGGGGGGGGAATGAGGGCAGGAAGGAATGTGAAGTCAAACAATGTAAAAGATTACCATGCAGAGCACAAATGAAAAGGTGATCCGGCCAGACTAAGAGATGAAATCATAGTAGGCGTGACTTACTCTCAACCGATGATGAATTGGCAAAGGAAGATTAGTCACATGTATAAGCACCTAAAGAGGGACAACAATTTTCTGTAGGGAGCTAGCCACTCCCAGTCTCTTATGTGAACCCAAGTCTGATAGTTTCAGTTTTGTAAATGAATTCCTACAGCTGTGTGCTGGAATCTCCTTTTAAAGGTTTTTGCTAGTGCGGCACAATGACGAAGACATAATGTATATGCATAACTGTGCCTGATGATAAAAGGCATCCTCTGTCCCTCCTGTTGAAATGCAGCTTCCCTCCTGCTCAAATACCATTTTTAAAAGAAAAAAGGTATTTCTGTAATAGTTATTGGTTATTTTAGCCCAGACAAAATTTGACCATATGCAAATTTGTCCGCCCTTTTTAAAAAGGTGTTTTCCATTATTATAGTGAAACCAAATATATACTGAAGGATATTTCTCTGACAACGACAACTGATCACAAGCCCTTTCATAAAAGAAAAGAAAACTTCCTCATGGGAGCTAAGGAAGTACTGTAGAGCAGTATCCAAAGTACAGTGGTACCTCGGGTTACAGACGCTTCAGGTTACAGACGCCGCTAACCCAAAAATAGTACCTTGGGTTAAGAACTTTGCTTCAGAATGAGAACAGAAATCGTGCAGCGGTGGCACAGCGGCGGCAGGAGGCCCCATTAGCTAAAGTGGTGCTTCAGGTTAAGAACAGTTTCAGGTTAGGAACGGACCTCCAGAACAAATTAAGTTCTTAACCCAAGGTACCAATGTATTGCAGTCACTTAACATTAGGCAGGGCTCTGGCACAACCAAATTAGGGAAACCGAAAGTACAAATCCCACCTCTTGCTTCACAGACTTGCATGTCGGCAAACTAGGCAGACAGTTATCTAAGAATGCTCTTCAGATACTACTGCAGGCTATTTGTATGCCCCATGCTCGTAGCTTGAAGGCATGCAGCTCAAAATGGTTTTATGCAATTCTTATCATTAAGCTCCTAAATGAGTTGAATAAACCTTCCCAACACTTTTCTGACCCTGTGAAGTCATTGCTGCACATTCAGTATATCTTACTTCACCAATCTCAAATGCAGTTTTGTTTTCCTTAAGTTGTCTCAAGTACACCCCCTCAAACATTCCACAAAGAAAAATACAGACATGCTTCCAATATTCTCGGTCTCGCCTACGGTGTGTCAAATAGCAGCCTGTGCAGCACATAAACACATTTGCATTCATGTGCACATACTTATATGCATGTGCACTAGAAACAAGATGCATCCCCCAGTCATATTTGTCTCCTTGGGAGCTAAACTTCAAAGAACGACTGCTGGAAAACAGACCAACACTATTTCAGTGTTCCATCCTCAAAGGGTAAGAACTTTGTCAGGACCAGCAAATATCCAAAAAGGACTGCTTCATTTCCCTCATCCCCACTCCCAACTGAGATACAGTGCCTTTAACAGGCAGGCAGAAATTCATTAGGTGCAGAATTTCCAAGCACAAAGATGCAGTGTTAGGGATATTTCACCATATGGAGACATCACGTAAGAAGATCACAACCCTATCCTCAAAATTGTTCACAGGGACCAATATCCTACCCATTAGCCCTTATCTGCAGCATATTTATGCCTATGAACTAGGTTGGAAAGAAGTGGCATATTTATTGTTATTAATTTATCATTATTGAGTTTTAGAAGCAACTTAAGAACATTCTATTTCACATATATATTTGATAGCTGAAAGACGTAAAAAGGTAAAGGACCCCTGACAGTTAAGTCCAGTTGCGAACAACTCTGGGGTTGCGGCACTCATCTAGCTTTACTGGCCGAGGGAGCCAACATTTGTCTGCAGTTTTCCCGGGTCATGTGGCCAGCATGACTAAACCGCTTCTGGCGAACCTGAGCAGCACACAGAAACGCCGTTTACCTTCCCACCAGAGCGGTATCTATTTATCTACTTGCACTTTGACATGCTTTTGAACTGCTACGTTGGCAGGAGCAGGGACCGAGAAACGGGAGCTCACCGCCGACCTTCTGATTCGTGTCCCAGAAGAACTGGGTAAGGTTTGTTTAAATAAGAATGTCTTACCACTTCGATGTCCAGCTCATTTGGGAGGAAGGATGGGATAGAAGTTAATAAATAAATGCTTCTCTAAACATCCAGTGGGGAACCTTTTTCAGAATGAGGGTTACATTTCTAGGCCACAAGATAGTGATGGGCAGAGCCAAAAGCAAAAATGAAGAAACAAATGCAAATTTTATCTTTAAGCTGTACTCCCCCGCCCCCAACCAACTAAGAGGCACTCAGAGTTCAAAGAAACACTTCAGAGAGGCAAAAAGACTCAAGGGGGGGCAGGGTATGAAGAAAGACTAGGGAAGGGAGTGTGGCTGAGAAGGATGTACAGTCTGGGGAGAGGACCACATGCCAGACAGAGAGGCCTGGAAGACCCTGGGCCTGAGGCTCCTCACCCCTTACTTTGCATGGCCGTACCTCCAATACTAATTTTTAACATAATAAACTATCAAACCTTAAAGCTCTGCTTTCAGTTTTATTATTCCATACTGAATATCACCAAGAGATATTACCATATCACCAATATCCACAGAGATAAAGCTCCCCACTTTATTGTAACTAGGCTATCTGGCTTTTTAGACCAAATACCACAAAGTTAAGCCCTTATATTAAATATTATTAAACCCTGTCCTTTGATGAGGCACAAGAAAAGTGGTCATTCTAGAAATACACATGATGAGGTAACATAAGTGTTTACAACTCCTCTCTGGTGCAGCTGCACAAGGCCTGCTATAAATGAAGACTTTAATCTCAGATCTGAAACTTGAGGACAATCTGCATAACAATGCCAAACTAAGTTAATCAACTTGCATCAAACACTTCAGTTACCATGACAAAAGGTCTGTCTTAACTCAAATAACCCACAAGAAAAATGGACTGAGGATAGCCTATTATCCTCAGAGTGAGTTGTAAGCATGGTAGATCCTTCCTGGATCCATTTAACTGGACCCAGTTACTTTGTTCTCAGGAGTAGGCAGGAAGTTCAGTTCCCAGCCAACTCTGCTCCAGTTGTGTGTCCCAACACACAAGGACAGTAGCTCCATAGCAAAGCCCATGCTTTGCATACAGAGGTTCCCATTCGGAGCCCTGGCAGCTCCAGGTAGGGCTGGGAAAGTCTCCTGTCTGAAATCCAGGCCAGAGGAGGGGGGCTCTGTAGACAATATTGAGCTGACAAAAATCTGGGCACAGGGCAACTTCCAATGTTCCCCAAATCACCTGGAAACTTTAGGCTCAGGCACATTCCAGCAGCAGGAGCTAAATGCACTAAAGAGCAGCTCCTACCAAGTTCAGTATTATCTAGTGCAGCGCCCTTGCCTTCCCCATCTACACAGTAAACACGCCAGAGTCGTGTAGCACAACAGTCCTGTAGATCGTCCACTGATTTAAATCCCAAGAGGTTATTTACTTGCCCCAAGTAAAGCAACTCCTGCTTGTGTGGACGGCCCCAGAGCAGGAACTTTTCTTCCAACCCAAGGCTATAGTCAAAAGTGCCCTTCTTCCCCTCAGGCTTTCGCAGTGTCCTCTTACTACCAAGCCATTATTTGCAAGGAAGCCTCCATTAGATTCGAGCCCAGAGCAACGAGGGCGAAGTTTGGAGGGAAATGAGGACTCTGGGAAACAGAAACTGTGAACAAAACAAACACCAGCCTTTTAAAAAAATGCTTTGGAAGAGTGAGGGGGGGAAAGGGCAAGAGGTAATAATAGTCCACAGAGGGCCAGACAAGGAGGAAACACATGGGCGAGAAGGGAGCGCGGAGAGCGGGGGATAAGCAAAGCGCACGAGGGTGGGAAGCTGGAGCCGCCAAAGGCCTGGGCAGGTTTCTGGAGCGGGAATGACCGTCGACCGTAGCCCAGGAGGGGACGGAGCCTACCTGCAAGAGACGGGTCGGGAGGGGGAAGTTTCCTTCTCGGCCTTTTCGCCCCCCTCCCGCGACACTCACCGCTCGGGCGCTCCTCACCTGGGCTGCGGCTCTGATCCGCGGCGCGCTCACCTGAGCCAGGTGCTGCCGGGCGCAGGCGCTGCCGGCTCCGCCCCTGCAGGAAGGAGGAGGAGGAGAGCGCGAAAGGGGCGCGGGCGAGGAGCAAGGGAGTAGGAGGCGAAAGGGGCGAGGAGAGGCGGGACAAAGAAACGGGCCGCTTTGCGGAGAGGCACGTCGAGGCTGAGCTAGCCTAGGACTGTAAACCAAGTGGTCCTTGCGCATGGACAGAGTGCTCTTCTCTGTGGCCGCGGCATAAGCACCAGCTGACCATCTTCATTCTCTCTCCCCTCTCCCACAACAGAGGTAAAAGGATGTAGTGTATTTGGAGCTTAAAAAAAAATAAATCCTCTCGTTTTCATGGGAAAGTGTTGGTGTCGGTGCAACTGGTTTAACCAGTACGCCCCCACTCCCCTTCTCCAATATCAGGTGTCTCTTTTGCTTCTCTGCCTTGCAGGTTTAAAACTTGATTTGAGTTGCAGAACTCTGGCTGCCGCTGCTACTCGTACTTAAATTACTCAAAACTTCTCAGTTTCCTTGAAAGTTAAGCGCGGCATCATAAGAGCGGTTCCTATAAAATTGCTGATGAGCAATTCTCCGATGAAACACACCCATCAGCCACGCTGGAGGGGAATTCTGCTGCTGAAATTGTGAGGGTCAAATTAGATGTCATCCAGTAGATATGTGTAACTGTCTCCCAATGCTGTTGGGTTTTGTCCTGTTCTTGAATGAAAAGCAACTGTGAGAAGCACCAAGCTTGGAGAGAGGAGCTGCTGAATAATAATAATAATAATAACAATAATAATATAATTTATTAGTTATACCCCAGCCACTCTCAGCAGCTCACAGCAGAATATTAAAAATACGATAAAATATCAAACATTAAAAACTTCCCTAAACAGGGCTGCCTTCAGATGTCTTCTAAAAGTCAGATAGTTGTTTATTTCCTTGACATCTGATGGGAGGGCGGTCCACAGGGTGGGTGCCACTACCGAGAAGGCCCTCTGCCTGCTTCCCTGTAACCTCACTTCTTGCAGTGAGGGAACTGCCAGAAGGCCCTCGGAGCTGAACCCTTCCCCTCCTTTTAGCCACTTCTCCACACAAAACTGCCACCATATCCTAGTTCTCTTTCAGGGAGACTCATTCAGGTGCTGATGTGGAGTAGGGCCTCCTTTGTGGAGTTCCGTTTCCAGACTGGTATGTCAGGTGCTGATCCTGTTATCATTTCAATAACAAGTGAATATGTACCTGGGGAGGGTGTGTGTGTGTGTTGTGTCCTTAGTTTTATGTTGTACTCCACCCTGGTATCAGTACGCGATGAACAGCAGACTATAATTTTTTAAAAAAATAAATAGCTTCCCCCACACACACAAACATACAAGGAGGATAATAAGAATATATTAGTTTTTCCCTGCACAAGACTTGAGTGCATACATATATGTGTGTACATATTTTCTCTCTGCTCCATACAACTGATGAAGTAGTCCCATGCCTGCAATAGCTCCCACAATAATGTGATCGCAATGCAATGCATGCTTGCCTGAACATAAGTCTCCTGGAATATAGTGAGACTTCGTTTTGTGGGTCATGCATAAGAATGTGCTGTAAATGGGTTAATGTTTGTGGTGCCCCAAAAGCCTTTGTTGTTTGTGACAATGAAGTCAACCAAATACAACAAAATACCAAAGTTGCTTTGGGTTTCCTTGGGCAATATAAAGAGGCAAACAAATTTTAAAAAACAAATAAAATTCTCTCTGAGGACACATTGCTGTATACACATTATCAACTTCAATATCATTCTTTTTCTCAATTTGGGTTGAAGCTGCTTTGGAGGGAAATACATCAAAATGCAGTATTTCATAAGAAATGACAAGATAGATACAGGTTCAAAATGGATTGTGGGTAAACTTGCTTCCCAGACCAGCAGTGGGGACATACTGGAGGCAGTGTCTGTTTACACAGCCTTTAAATGTCAATGGCAGGCAATATGAAAAAAGAGAGAGAAGAAGTGTTCACACTCACAGTTGTGATATGTTACCCGGTAACTCGTAGCCTCCTTTAAACACCATCCGTTTTAGTTGGGCCAATGCCAGATAGCCTTGATCCACAAAGCAGTAAACTAAATTATTTCTTTTGGTTTCAGCACCATCAGTAGATCAGAGAGCCACATGATACACTACATGGTTTATTGTTACTGCATGATACCCAATGTTAGTCATTCGCAGAGCAGACTCACTGTAATCAGTGGAGTTGGGTAACTTGAGTCAATTGATTTCAGTGGGTGGGCTATGACTATGGCTTAGTTGGCTATCTTTCGCTGTTTGAAATTGATGCAAGCCATTCTGAAGGTGTTCAGACTGAAGAATATGGTAAGAAGAGTTTGTAATAAATTAAATACTTGCGTTATATTTTTACTATACACCCTCTCACATTACTTTTTCAAGCAGCAACCTTTTCGTTTCTGCCATTTTTACTGTCACCTTTTCGGAGAAACGTTTTGTTCATTTTTACTCTTTACATGCAGCATACTATAATCTGAACATGTCACAAAAGAGTCTTACAGATGTGTTTAAATACAAGGTTCTGGGCTTAATGGCCATGATCTGCCTCCTGGCAGTTTCCTAATACCAATTGTTGGAAATCACAGGAGGGGGGAGTGCTCTTATGCTTGGGTCCTGTTTGAGTGTTTTCCACAGGCATATGGTTGGTCACTGTCAGGACAGGATGCTGGACTAGATGAGCCACTGGTCAGATCCAGCAGGCTCTTCTTATGTTCTTATTTATCCTTATTTTATTTATATCCCGCCTTCCTCCCAGTAGAGGACTCAAGGAGGCTCAAAACTTGAACTGAAACAGATACAACTGGAAACATACCAATCAATATACAGTGGTACCTCTGGTTACGTACTTAATTCGTTCCGGAGGTCCATTCTTAACCTGAAACTGTTCTTAACCTGAAGCACCACTTTAGCTAATGGGGCCTCCTGCTGCTGCCGTGCCGCCAGAGCACGATTTCTGTTCTCATCCTGAAGCAAAGTTCTTAACCTGAAGTACTATTTCTGGGTTAGCAGAGTCTGTAACCTGAAGTGTCTGTAACCTGAAGCGTCTGTAACCCAAGGTACCACTGTAAATATTTTTTAAAAAAACAAATAAGTTGCCATATTAAAACACCACTGAATTCGAACACTTAAAACCATTAAAAAGCACGACAATTCGAACACTTAAAACCATTAAAAAGCACGACAATGAAGAAAGAAAAAAGTACAACTCCCACCCTCAGAAGACCCTGCCACAACAGACACTTAGTGGCCTTCACAGAAGATCTCAAAGTCCAGGCAGGCACACATATGACTGAACAAAATGTTTGGGTCTCCTCTTGTCCTTTCATTCTCTTCCTAATTTGGCCCTGCATTTTATTTTTATTTTCCCTACCCACAAAATGCTTTGGAAGCACCTTACAGTGAAATATTCCAGTTCAAATATAGTTAATGAACGATATTATCTTTTGTAGTAGTTCTTTGCAAAAACAAAACAAAACTTGGGCATTGCAAGCCTACGACACTTAACTTCCTTATTTCAGAATGAAACAGTATGCCAGTATTCCTTAGTGCCATCCTCTGGAACCTTTATAGAAAACAATTGAAAGATTAAGAGCATCAAAATGCTCCATCTACTCTCACTTCCCCTCGTACGAAGCAGCTTACCTTTGCTTGTAATTTCTGGACAGCATACTCTTCTCTCCAACAAAGTCTTCTCCAGTATGTTCTTGATATGATTCTTCACTCACATTACCTTAAACTAAGGTGGGGATCTATGACTCAACAAATCTTGGTTTCGAGAGAGCAAGTAGCACACTGTAATTCTATGGAAATGAATCAGGAAAAAGGAAAGCATTTTCCTTTTTTGCTTCTACCCACACAGACAGTAGTCTGCTTCCAAGGTGTTGCTAATTTTGGAAAGACGGGCTTGTGCAAGGTTCAAAACCACAAACTCAAAATTAGTTATGAGGCATTTCTGGAAGATTTTAAAGCCTAGATGTCCCCCCCCCCCCCAATTGCTATTTTCCACTAGCCTTGAATCAATATCATTAGACTGTGTGTGTGTGTGTGTGTGTGTGTGTGTGTGTGTGTAATATACTAGCCTTCATCAAAAGATCTCAGGGCAGTTCACAATATAGCCCATCACCATAACATTATTGTGTATGTAGCTTCTGCAGGAAGCTACATGTTATAGCTTGTAGCCATACAATGTTCTAGATGTAGCCATGCTTTCACTCTTGTTTGTTTTTAAAGTAAGATTGTATTCCGACGTTAGAGAAACACACACACACAAACACACACATGGCATACTTGAATTCAATGGGATTAATCCTCCCTAACTCTGTTTTGAATAGCAGCCACTGCCTTCAAAGAACTCCTTTTCAGATTAAAATTTGGAAAAGAAGAAAAGGTATACAAAATGGATGGGTACAGTATTGATCAAAGCACACTTGAGAAAGGAACATGCCCTTCTTTTCCTGTTACAATAATTTGCAGGGGAGAAAAAGGGAGGGAAGGAAGGCACTGTGTATGAAAGGAAGGCAAAGGAGAAAAAGCTTTTCAAAAGAGCCAACATTTATTGAATTCTAATGCATCTCAGAAATACAATTTTCTTCTTCAGGGGCAGCCTGGGTCAGGATGCTTCTCAGCTGTAGGACATTCCTAAATAAAACAGCTAGTTTAAGTAGCATATGTGGCACATGGTCTTACGTGTTTGACACTGTTAAACATTTCATCCTTAACCTTCACTAGATGCTGTCAGGCCACAGACATGGAATCCAGACTGGAATCCTCTTCCTTTGCCTGTTTTTATGCCCAGCAAAGGCAAACCTACCAGTTAGTGCAGATCCCAAGCAGATGATTCTGTCCTTGCTGCAGCTACTTTCTGAATTTCCTTCAGGCTTCAATATAGCTGGCATGTGGGAACATGCTCCGTAAGCAGTCTGAAGGAAAATGAGTAATCTGTATTGCTGAATCCTCCCAGGCTGTCAGCTTGGAAATATCTTTGCTCTCATCACTGTTAATAATATGACTCACCTAGCAGAGCATATTATTGAATGTAATCTGTTCCTTTGTACCTTGGTTACCCAAGTAGTTCTCCCTGTGGCATCTGTCTAACATGCTTCCTTACTTGATTGACTAACATCAGGCTCTCACACAGATTAATTCATTTACTTGGCTTCATAAAACAGTGTTCTATCGGGAAATTACAGTACTATTTCAAAGAAACTAAAAGAAGCACATATGGCATCAGGTGACACATGAAGTGTGGTGTACAGAAGAAAGTGAATCCAAGACTGTAACTCTTTCCACAGCGACTCTGGATGCAATCCTTATGTAGGAGTAAGGGTACTTCCAGACCATTGCTATTTTGGGGTGAGTTTCAGTCACACGCTGCAAATTCAGATTGAGCAATTAAAGCTCTTGCACAGCAAACACACATCCGCAAAATAATTGTGCTTTTTGCAGTAAGGAAAGTGATCGAGAAATGCGCTTGAAAGTGTGGAATAACACTTACTTGACATGATGTCATCTAATCTCCCTGCAAACAAATCAGAACGACTACATAATAAACAGGTCATCCGGAAGCAACCTAAACCCCACTGAACTCAACTGAAGCTTGCTTTTCATGAAACATGTTGGATTGCCCTGTGGGTTGCAATCTTAAGAACACCTTCAGAAAGGATTAGGTTATCAATAGCTACTAGCTATGATGGCTATCTACTACCTCCAGTTTTGGAGGCAGTGCCTCTGAATACCAGGTGCTGGAAACCACCCATGGGGGAGTGCTGTTGCCCTCAGGTCCTTCCTGCTTGCAGGTTCTCCCTGGGCATCTGGTTGGCTGCTGTAAGAGCAGATGGCTGGGCTAGATGGGCCTCTGGTCTGATCCAGTGGTGCTTGGCATATGTTCTTTTGGGAATAAAGGCAAATAATATGATTTACTTCTGAGTAAACATCGAAAGCACGTCAAAGTGCAAGTAGATAAATAGGTACTGCTCCGGTGGGAAGGTAAACGGCATTTCCGTGCACTGCTCTGGTTCGCCAGAAGCGGCTTAGTCATGCTGGTCACACGACCCGGAAGCTGTACGCTGGCTCCCTTGGCCAATAAAGCAGGATGTGCACCGCAACCCCAGAGTCGGCCACGACTGGACCTAATGGTCAGGGGTCTCTTTACCTTTAAACATATGAAGGACTGCACATATGAAGGACTGCCACTTTCTGCGCAATGCACCACATGCACCCCCTGATGTTCTTGCTGCTTCCCACATAGTTTCTCAGATATCTGAAATAGTTATGACTTGAGTGGGGTGTCCTCAGCTTCTAAGCCTCTCAAATGAACCTGCTAGCAGCAACCAATGAACAAAAGTCCAGTGAAACAGGGCTGTTGGGAGTCAGGTCAGTGACAGGCCTCTCAGCAGGAGCTTTCTGAGCAAAAACGTCTTCTGTAGGGCTGCCACAAACAGGTAAGCAAGCTAAAGAACTAGGCTTACTACTCCCTGTAGCTAATCTTCCTTTTACTACAGCTTCTCCTTCTGCAGCTCCTATTACTCCTGCTACTTGAATCATGGGATTGGAGAATCTCCACTACAAGGAAATGATAAACATTTTACATCCCAGTCCCCCATTTTTGTTTTGTTATCTGTGCATCTGTCCTGATGGTGACTTCTTTTTACATCTAGTTCCTGCACTGAAATGACAGTGGAACAAATTCAGGGGATTATCATAATCCAAAACTGTTCTACAAAGCTGTAGGGAGGAAAAAAACGTTCACAGGATAAAGGATCCCAACTAGTAACTGCAAGAATGTTCAATCTAATGCCTACACAAGTCTTTAAAAAGACCAGCCGCCCAATTCAGGAAACCCAATTCATTTCTTCTGGTTTATTTTTCAAAGTGAATGCAGCAGCACTCTTCTGCCTACCTGGGAAGAAATAAGTAGAATCCGAGAGGTGCAAAACAAAGTGATGCGATAAGAATCTGGGCATGTGGAATCCTGTTGCACATTCTTAGCAGCTAAATTTCAAAACACAGCAGTTTCACAGACAACAGAACAGCAGAAAGTAACAGGTCTCAGTACGCTCTCTCTCTATTTTTGATCCCATCCACTTACAAAGTCTTGATATAATTACAGTGCACCGTTTTGTAAAGATAATAAAAATACTAAACAAATGCTATAAAAAGGTAAAGGTACCCCTGCCTGTACGGGCCAGTCTTGCCAGACTCTAGGGTTGTGCGCTCATCTCACTCTATAGGCCAGGAGCCAGCGCTGTCCACAGACACCTCCGGGTCACGTGGCCAGCATGACAAGCTGCATCTGGCGAGCCAGCGCAGCACACGGAACGCCGTTTACCTTACTGCTGGTAAGCGGTCCCTATTTATCTACTTGCACCCTTGGGGTGCTTTCAAACTGCTAGGTTGGCAGGCGCTGGGACCGAACAACGGGAGCGCACCCCGCCGCAGCGATTTGAACCGCCGACCATGCGATTGGCAAGTCCTAGGTGCTGAGGTTTTACCCACAGCGCCACACGCGTCCCTAATAACAAATAACAACAAATAACAATAACAAATAACAAATGCTATACTACTAGTAAAACAGTGGAGAGCCTTCAAATAATACTACATTAGTGTATCAATGTTGTGGTCATATCTGCATGAGAGAGGGTCATGAAGGCATGAGTGTGACCCCTCTCATTTGGATTATTTGCACAGACGCAGATCTTTATAAGACAGGGTTGGCTCTATGAAGTGAATCAGAGCAGGTAGCTTAAAAAGGGAGAAGGAAGCACAGCACCGGGGAACAGGAAGGCTCTCCACAGATAGCACCAGGGACGTTCTCGAGCAAGCAAGCTTTGTATGCTGGGTTTTTATTTATTTCTTCTTACATTTCTATCCCGCTTTTCCTCCCAAAGGAGGAAGGAGTAGAGAAGGGAGAACGAACTGAACAAAAGAGGAGGAGCAGAATTGGTTTAAGTATTTATTTATTTTAAAGTATCTGTACCACCCACCTTTCCAGTTTGTGTTTGACATGATTTATAAAGGCAAATGCCTGATACTGATGAAATATATATAATAAATAAATAAAATTGTCCAGTAGCACCTTTGAGACCAACTAAGTTTGCTCTTGGTATAAGCTTTTGTGTGCCTGCGTACTTCTTCAGATACCCACTTACAAAGATACCCACTTACATGCACACGAAAGCTTATACCAAGAAGAAACTTAGTTTGACTGCATCAGACCAACACGGCTACCTGATACTGATGTAATCTAACTAGCCAGATATTTGTGTAGATATGATTGATTGATTGTAGAGGGTGTTTTTTATTAGCTTGTTTTTATGTAAAATGACCTGCTCTGTAGATGACCCCTTTTAATCATCAGTGCCTTACTATTATTACAGCAGAGACTATTGTTTCCTATTAACACTGTACCAATCCTCTTAGAAAGGAATCCTGCCTGCTTATCAGGAGAGATCAAGTACATTTATAGCCACAGGTCATTTGTTTCCAGATAACATAACAACATAGATTTGGTCTGGGATAATCCAAAGTAACAATGGCTTTCTTTTTAAAGGGTCATTTATAGAAACGGGGGTCCTTTCCTTTGAACTAATACTCTACTGCACATTTTTTGTTTTCCTTTCTGAAATTTCTCTGTATTAAGGTTCATATTATTAGGATTCTTTTATCTGTACAGCACTTGACCACTTTAAGCACTTAGTAACAGTAATTATGAACTTAATGATAAAAAGGTGTGTTTGATAAATCTACAATTTTATATGTGAATCTCATTTATTTTAATGCTTGCTGGATCCAGGGGTTAGAAGGATCTCAACCTACTCCACCCACAAACTTATTTCAACCCAACAATAACAGTAATAATAATCATGTTCCTGGTCATCATTGTCTTTATGATGTGGCTTCCTGCAGCCCCCAACTTTTTGACAAAACCCTCAGGAATTTGGGAGCAGAGCAGACACAACTGAGCAGAAGCTGTGCAGAAGTATTTCACTCAAACAAACAGATCCAAAATGCTGCATAAGGTTGTCGGAGAGTTGCACAGACTTGGGGCTTATCCACACTTACCTTTTGCCCTGCTGTTTCCAGACATTGGTCCGGGCTTTAACGCTCTGAGCCAAAATGCTTTTCTTTTTCCCCCAAGCTTTGCCTGTGAAAACCCGCTCTTTAAAGCTGAATCGAAGCGAACACCAGTTCGAGGTTTCCTTGGATTGTTGTTTGTTCCATTTGAGCTTTTGAGAGAAGGTTTTTGTGGGGAAAGCTCCTCAAAATGGAGACACAGAGCTTTAAGTTGCGGGCCATGTCTGGAAAGAGTGGAGGAAAGAGGCCTTACAGCCACTGTTAGAGCCACTATGGTGTATTGGAAAATGTTAGGCATGGACTGAAAACCTGAGTTTGAATCCTTGTTCAGCCACTAAGCAAACAGTGCCAGCCAAGCTATTACAGTTCAGCCTGTCCTCCCTCACAGGGTTGTTATCAGAATAAATTAGGAGGGCCATAGAGGCTATACTCCTTGGAGGAAGGATGACATGAAAAATATTGAGTAAATAAAAGAGTAAATGTGTACTTATAATATTTCCCTGTAAATGATTGATTTTGATTTTTATAGCCATTCAGATTTTACTTTGACGAGGATTTGTTTCACTCAGGCATATAGGTCATTTCTGTATCCAAAGAGCTGTCAGGTATAATACTTTTAGCCCTGAAATTCAACTAAGGAGCTCAAAGCGAAATGCTCATTTGTAAGAAGAATGCAAGATGTTTCTGGTTTTTTTTTTAAATTTAGTTTACTTACATAGACTCAAAGAGGGATTTGCATACATTTGAAAATGACAATTGATTTTCAGAAGTACATAGTTACATCATGATTCATAGACCAGAGACAGTAGGATATACACAGCAAATTTGCATCCACAGAAATGTTGGGTCCACGTATAGATAATGGTGATTTACATTTAATCTTTCTTTGTTGTTGTTTCATATGATTTAAGAGAAGCAACCCCATCCACCTGTATTTGTGACGACAACTGAGAACAGTTACAATAGGTTCGATATGTTCCAAACACAGAATCATTCAGAAAAGTGTTATAAATAGTCTTAACAGGGGAGCTTTCAGGTCTTTAGACCAGCATCAGAGACCCCAGTGACCTTACTTGGGAAACACTTCTAAATGAGACATTAACCTGAGACCTCTGAAGGTCTCTGTGACGTGTATGGGGGAATCTCCTAACGTTCTTATACTTTCTTATCTTGTGCTGGATTAACTCAGGGGATCCACTCCCAGTTGCGCTTGTATGAGAATGACACTGGAAGGCTGAGTAGCTGCTGCATGGAAGACGGGTAAAAAGAAGAGGAAAAATGATAAGGAGAAGCAGTCCAGCATAATCGTGCAATATTCACCAAAGCAAGAAAAAGAAAACTCACATCGTAAGTTTTTTTTTTTAAGTTGTTCAAGAAAGAAAATACCAAGCTGAAAGAGGAGAAGGGGGAAAATCCCACCACTTCCATTTCGTGAAACAACATGGGACAACGCTTAACAAATGAGGAGGGGGAACAAGTTGAGATTGATGTGGCTGAACTGCAGGAATGGTATAAGAAGTTTGTGGTGGAATGCCCAAGCGGGACCCTTTTCATGCATGAATTCAAGCGATTCTTTGGAGTACAGGATAATCAGGAGGCAGCGGAATACGTGGAGAACATGTTCAGAGCTTTTGATAAGAATGGGGTAAGCATTATTCCAGCATTTACTGTTTTAAAAAGCTTTGGATTTGATTTAGTTTAGATTTACACTGAAAGAAGAAAAGTCACTTTCCATTCTTTTCTAAGGCAGCTTCCAGACAACCCACATATTGAACCATCTTTTTGATTTGTTTTCAGGGAGGTTAAACAATGTTGGATATTTACTGAGCATTCATTGCACCACACATGGGTTACTCCAGACGCCCCATTTTATTTGCCTGTCACTTTCTGGATCTTTTTAGGAAGTGGATATGTTGCGCAAGACCTCCAAATCAACTTTAATTGCACAACCTGAATTTTCTGGTACATCATTGCATCCCACCCCAAAATTGCAACACTCTGGAAGCACCTTAAATGTGGATTTTTCCTTTGGACTAGACCTTATTTGTTAAGTGTTATTTGTTCAGAGGAGTTACCGATGTGCCAAACTTGCAGGAGGTGGGTAATAATTTCCAGAACTTCACAGAGAGTCAACTAATAAAATTTAATTTTGTTCAATATTCCCTCCAGCCCAACCCCACCCCAAAATTGGGTTCTTTGAACCGTAGATTTATCTGTCAAATTCTAGGAACCTACATTTTACATTATTGTCTAAAGACTTGTGAAATGTACATCAGATTCAAGACGATACACAGTGAACAACCTTCAGAAAAACAAAGCTGGACACATTTAAAGGGGTTCTCTCAGTTGTAGCCATTAATATAACTTTAATATTTTTATGATAATCATTTATCTGGGTAGCAAAATGATTTTCTGATGAAACAGCCTGTTGTCACTGCACAGTGGAGGGAGAGTGGTTTTGGTGCAGTGATTTATAGCAGTCACTGCAAGGTCACACTGACTATTGTTACATAAGATGTCACTTGACTATGTTCTAAACGTCAGCGAGAGGAAGGTACTCTGCTGACTTGGGGGCCTTAGATCATAAAATCTAGTCCAACCCCCTGCGATGCAGGAATATCAACACGCAGCAACCCCCCACCCACTATCCAATTTGAAATCATACTAGACCCTGCTTAGCTTTGCAGATATGCTAATGGTTTTATTGCTGCACCACTAGGACAAGATGCTTTGTAACTAACAAAGAATCAGTAGCCAGAACACCATTTTGTTGTTGAAATTCCTGTAAATAACATTGGAATGCCACATTTTTATTATTGTTCAAGTACAGGTCAAATATTGAAGATATTTTTTAGCCAACCTCCATACCTATCTTACACACTTCTTGTAAATGTCATGGTCATTCATATCAGTTTAACTTCATTTTCCTTGTTCCAGGAAGAGAAGCACTATAAAGTGGTACCTTGGTTTACAAACTTATTCTGTTCTGGAAATCCATTCTTAAAACCAAAGCATTCTTAAACCAAGGCGTGCTTTGCCATAGCAGCGGGGAACTCAATTTACAAATGGAACACACTCAACAGGAAGCGGAACATGTTCTGCTTCCAAGGCAAAGTTCACAAACCAAAACACCTACTTCCGGGTTTGCAGCGTTCTTAATCCAAGTTGTTCGTAAACTAAGTTGTTCTTAAACCAAGGTACCACTATATAGACATAGAAGGAGTGCATTGTGTTGAACTGGACATATGAAAGATGCAGCTTGTATCCAAGTTGTGACTCAACACGTTCTGAGAAGTTTCAACTTAGATGGGCTGAGTTGCAGTGTGGGAGTGAATTAAACTAATCACAAAACTGGCTCAATTAATTAAAAATGAGGTGTAGTCATCATCTAAGTTCTACTCAGGGTAGACTTGCTGAAATTAATAGGTCTAACTTAGCCATGTTCATTAATTTTAATGCATCTACTCACTGAGTAAAGCTTAGTGGGAGACTCCACCCAACTCCTGTTACTTCCAACACATAATTATCACGTGCTTTGATGGCAAGGGAAATTTCCAGCAGGAAAGCACCAATTCAGGGCAACAGGCTACAAATGGATAACACAGTTGAGAGGTAAATGTCCTTAGGAAGAATATTCTAGGATTTCCATTTTGTATGTTGGGTGTTTTTTAGTTTGACATTGTACAACTGCATATACTGAATGCAAGCTTTAACTAATTCACAGCAAGGGGAAGAGCAGAGGGGAAAGAAAGATGCATATGCAGTTGGATAGCGCAGATTGTTCTTGTTGGCATCCGCCTGTCATAGCTGTCAACTTTTCCCTTTTTTAAAGGGAAATTCCCTTATTCCGAATAGGATTCCTCGCAAAAAAAGGGAAAAGTTGACAGCTATTCTGCCCGTCTCAGGAAATAATGGAGTGTGCCTCCAAGGTGAAGTCAAACCACTGGAGAATCACAGCATCTGCTGTGGCTGCAGAGACTGGTAACTCGTAACTGCTGCCTCCTGCATTGTTTTTGCTATATTAGCAGCACCGAAGTGACCTCCTTGAGGCGCAAGCCTGGGCAGTGTGTGTGGAGGTTCTGAGCTGTCCAGACAACAAGACTCCCACCTCTTGGCCTTGCTGATATGCTCCAAAGGAAAGCAGAGCAATACGTTTGGCACCGGCTTGGCTGCAGGAGTTGCTTCTTAGTTGCCCCCAGGTCTCCAGAGCTGATTTCGAGAGTGCACAAGGGCTGGAGGAGAGGAAGAAGAAGTTAAGAGAATAAGAAGAGCCTGCTGGATCAGGCCAATGGCCCATCTAGTCTAGAATCCTGTTCTCACAGTAGTCAAACAGATTCTCAAGTGACACCCGAGCACAAGTTCTGTGTGCTCATAGGAATCTGTTGTGCCAGCAGAGCTGTATTGTTGGAGGCCATCCTTCATACCAGCTTGAGGTTTGTGCCTGAAATATAAAAAGTCAACAGACCCCAAGAGAGAGATGAATGGGAGTATAGGCTCCACTCTTAAGAGTAGTAGAATTTGATCTGATTGTTTCAGTGTTGGTATCAGCTCGAACTGGCTTGCCGTGCAAGAATTTTCATACAGTCTTTTGTATTAAGTGCCTCTGGGCCGGACGTGAGCCATTGGCTTGGGGAAAAGAGGCAGAAAAATTCCCATAGGAATCAAGGAGAGCACATGATTTCAGCAAGGCATTTGACAAGGTGCCCCATGATATTCTTGTAAAGAAGCTGGTAAAATGCGGTCTCGACTATGCTACCACTCAGTGGATTTGTAACTGGCTGACTGACCGAACCCAAAGGGTGCTCATCAATGGTTCCTCTTCATCCTGGAGAAGAGTGACTAGTGGGGTGCCACAGGGTTCTGTCTTGGGCCCGGTCTTATTCAACATCTTTATCAACGACTTGGATGATGGACTCAAGGGCATCCTGATCAAATTTGCAGATGACACCAAACTGGGAGGAGTGGCTAACACCCCAGAGGACAGGATCACACTTCAAAACGACCTTGACAGATTAGAGAACTGGGCCAAAACAAACAAGATGAATTTTAACAGGGAGAAATGTAAAGTATTGCACTTGGGCAAAAAAAAAATGAGAGGCACAAATACAAGATGGGTGACACCTGGCTTGAGAGCAGTACATGTGAAAAGGATCTAGGAGTCTTGGTTGACCACAAACTTGACATGAGCCAACAGTGTGACGCGGCACCTAAAAAAGCCAATGCAATTCTGGGCTGCATCAATAGGAGTATAGCATCTAGATCAAGGGAAGTAATAGTGCCACTGTATTCTGCTCTGGTCAGACCTCACCTGGAGTACTGTGTCCAGTTCTGGGCACCACAGTTCAAGAAGGACACTGACAAACTGGAACGTGTCCAGAGGAGGGCAACCAAAATGGTCAAAGGCCTGGAAATGATGCCTTATGAGGAACGGCTAAGGGAGTTGGGCATGTTTAGCCTGGAGAAGAGGAGGTTAAGGGGTGATATGATAGCCATGTTCAAATATATAAAAGGATGTAACATAGAGGAGGGAGAAAGGTTATTTCTGCTGCTCCAGAGAAGAGGACACGGAGCAATGGATCCAAACTACAAGAAAGAAGATTCCACCTAAACATTAGGAAGAACTTCCTGACAGTAAGAGCTGTTCGACAGTGGAATTTGCTGCCAAGGAGTGTGGTGGAGTCTCCTTCTTTGGAGGTCTTTAAGCAGAGGCTTGACAACCATATGTCAGGAGTGGTCTGATGGTGTTTCCTGCTTGGCAGGGGGTTGGACTCGATGGCCCTTGTGGTCTCTTCCAACTCTATGATTCTATGATTCTATTCTACAGAGATACACTGCTCAAAGCTGACAGCAATGAAAGCAGTGTATTTTATGTGAAGAAATATGATGAAATGCACTTTGGGGACTGCAGAGGAATTTATTGCTCGCACCCCTCTAGCTTAAGCCTTACCCATTAGACTGGGCTGGCAATTACTTTAAGCTTTGTAAAGACACTTAAGGGTGTTAGTGCCCGATTTCTGCTATTTCTCATAGTAAATGGAAGCTCCGGGGGTTGGCAAAATCCCAACTGTCTTAGGTGTATGCTCCAATTTTGAGAACATTGTATGATTGACAGGACATCATGGTCTACCTAGCATAAGTATATGTTCAGCCCTGAGGTCAGTTCACATACCGGTATATCTTAATGGCAGGAAGATCAAGCCCAGCTAATTGAAGCTATAGCAGACCTATCACTGCATGGCTCACAATTAAGAAACTGGAAGAGCAAGCTCCTACAACGCTTAAGAACTGGAAAAGCAAGCTTCTATAACTTTTCTTCTTGAGGGAAGTTGGCTTCAATCAGATTTGACCATATACAAATTTAAATAAAGATTGTGCTATACAGAGAGCTGAGTGGATGTAATGAAAAACTAAAACTGAAAACAGTCTGAAGACTAGTTACAGAGGGTGCTACAGCAGCTACACTGCCTACCCTACTTATTCTAATCCTTATCTCACAAAGCCTTATTCTGTCAATAATGAATCCTGCTCTCTTCTTTCCTTCAGTCAGGATGCCAAAGACTGGCTTTGAGAAGGAGGATACTGTCCATTGTTCTTGTTCAGTATAGTTAAATGGTATGCAGGACAAGAACAGGAAAGCCAGACATAAAGATTGTAGGCACCTCCTACCTTTAGGAGTTTTATTACAGGTGTATTCTGCAACATATCCTTGACAAAATAATAGTGCATTGGTGATGGATTCATTTTGATTCATCATTAGTTCTACAATATTTCCCCAATGCTAGGGGCCGGATTAAGACAAACAAAAATGTAGACTACATTTGAAGCTGACAAGCAGAGGGCCAATTAAGATTTAGAATAAGCAAAAATGCATTTGTTTTCAAACTTCCAGTGCTTCTTTAAAACCAAAGAAAAAGGCACTATATTCTGTACAGTGGTACCTCTGGTTACGAATGCTTCAGGTTATGAGCTCCGCTAACCCGGAAGTAGCTGCTTCTGGTTGTGAACTTTGCCCCAGGATGCGGACGGAAATTGTGCGCCAGAGGCACGTGTGCAGTGGGAGTCCCCATTAGCAAAAGCATGTCTCAGGATAAGAATGATTTCAGCTTAAGAACGGACCTCCAGAATGAATTAAATTTGTAACCAGAGGTACCACTGTATTTACATAGTGTCCTCCAATGGCAGAACCTGCGATTTTTAATATAGCATATGCAATCTGTGATTTCTATCTAACATGTTAATACAAACAAATAATGGTACGAAGTGTTTCTAAAACACAGCATGCCATCCAACTTTTTTATTTCAAAAACCAGGACACGCGTCTTCTGCGACATGCTCCCTGCTGAGTCACCTGACATGCATTGCAATCTTGCCCTGAAAAAAGTGCTTTTTCAGGGTGAGAGTACAAGAGAGAGCAGCACTCAAAATGGCTGCCACAGTCTTGCTTTAAAAAATAGGGTGCCCCCTTTTTCTGGGACACTCGGCATGTATTGACACAGTTGCCATCTGAATTAACCAATTCAGTTTCTGTCTGAATGGAACCTATGGTGGAGAAGATTCTTGAGAATAACTCTCCATTCATGTAGCCATTCAGGTCAACTAATGCATGCAGACAGTTCATGTACTTAAAAAAAATAAAAAAAATCCTTCCAGTAGCACCTTAAAGACCAACTAAGTTAGTTCTTGGTATGAGCTTTCGTGTGCATGCACACTTCTTCAGATACACAGTTCATGTACTTGTCATTATAGAATATGGTGTCAGGTGTTTGGTACTCTGTGTAGGGAGAGGGATGTGGAAACTGACATCAAAATAGTAGCCAGAAAGTCAGAAATGGGAAGCAAAGTTGTGTATCAGCACCAGAAGAGGATCAAGATAGTGAAGTCAAATCAGGTTTATATAGATCAAGGAAACTAGGTGTCAATAGTGCAGGGTCAAAAGTCAAGAAGATATGCCAAGTAAGGAAAAGAGAGTCAAAAGAGTAAGCAGGGATTATATGCTTCATATAGGATTAGATAAACAATGGAAACATGACCTCAGCACGGCCACACAGGAGCAAGGAGGACAGAATGCCAGGGACAATATGGTATAGAAATGCTAATGTTGTGTACCACACACTATACTTTTAAAGCACATCCAAAGCACATCTAAAGCACCCTTGCTCAAAGAAATCTGAGCATCATAGTTTGTTAAGGGTTGCTAGGAATTTTAACTCTGTGAGAGAAAACTGTAGTGCCCAGAATTCTTTAAATGGAAAGATTGCGCTCAAATGTGCTTTTAAGGTATAGTTTGCACATAGCCCAAGTCCACATCTGTTGTTTCAAATATACAAAAGATGATTGCACCATTTGGAATCGTTGCACACTTCCACAGAAACCACTAGTGTCTGCTGTGTTCTGATATTAAAGGTCTAATCCTCAAATGTAATTAAACTTTATTAGCTGAGTTTTGAGATGGGAATCAATTTTAAAAGATCTTCAAATTATCCTTATTAGAATCTAAAACTTAAATACTTAGACATTGGATCACCCATTGCAGGGTTACTGCCACACTCAAGGAACTCTTTAGACTAGATTATCCTGAAATAGGTTGTATCACAGGATCACTGGGAAGAGTAGAAACTACTCTTTCAATTCCCCTCTCCCCCCCCCCTTTGAAAGTAAGTTTTCGAACAATATATAGTCTTTAACAAAACAAAACAAAAAAACCATTAGGCAAGAATGAAGCTTGTGAGAGTGAAACACAGTGTTGTTGTTTAGTGGTTTAGTTGTGTCCAACTCTTCGTGACCCCATGGACCAGAGCACGCCAGGCACTCCTGTCTTCCACTGCCTCCCGCAGTTTGGTCAAACTCATGCTGGTAGCTTTGAGAACACTGTCCAACCATCTCGTCTTCTGTCATCCCCTGCTTCTTGTGCCCTCAATCTTTCCCAACACCAGGGTCTTTTCCAGGGAGTCTTCTCTTCTCAGTAGGAAACACAGTAGGAAGGCAATATTTATAAATAGCTGACAAAGTATTTGTAGCCATGCTGATCATTTGGAATATAGCACACATACAAAAAGTGAGAAGACACCCTGATTCAAATGTGAATGATCTTTTACGTTACTCCAGGGGTGGTGACCACATAAGCGCTCTCTCGGAGACCTTTACAAATAATCCAAATAAAGCCTACTGCTACAGCCTGCATTTAAAATAGTGAAGGGTTCCAGCTTTCTCCCTCTATCCTAAGACTGAAAACAAGTCAGAAGATAACATATGCTAGACACAATAATAAGACCTGGTGTGTGGATAAATGTTTGTGCATGCAGGCACATGATACCAAGCATGAAGAAGTGTACTTGATAACTTCATTTGATAACAGGAATCTGCACAAGGTAGTGTGCTTGATAACATAAGCTGTATTTTTGCTACAAAATGTTGGGCAGCTGCTGCCTCCAGAAATGGAGATGGGAAGGACTTTACCACAAAGACTTCTTGCGATTAGGATTTAAGGTGCACAAATGCTTCCTGGGACAAAGCACTAAGTGAAGAATGGATTCCTTTTGGAAATATAGAAACCTGACGTAAGGCACAACTGGTTGGTAATGATAATCTAAGAGATTTTAAGATTACATTGAGTAATTACGTCAGCCAAAGGTTATAGGAGAAAACAAAAGTAGATAGCACATGAGTAAATATCATAATGACTACGTTTAGATTTCATCAGGGAATTGAAATTATGGCATGCAGCCATCATTCTAACTCCATTTCCATTAGTTTAAGATCTTTTTGACAAGTTCGCTCTACATTTTGCTTCACTCTTTCCAGATTAACCCCTCCATGTTTTTTAATCCACAGGACAACACCATTGATTTCCTAGAATATGTGGCTGCTCTGAATCTTGTTTTACGAGGGAAGTTGGAACACAAACTGAGGTGGACGTTCAAAATATATGATAAGGATGGCAACGGCTGCATAGACAAACCCGAGCTCTTAGAAATAGTTGAGGTGAGTAGGAGAGACATCATACAATCACCCAAAGCAATTTGCCTGCCTTCTCCCATCATGGGAGCATCAGGGCTGCAGATGCCGCAATGACCCCCTCACACCATTAAGCTGCAGTAGGAGCACCCAGGGTATGAATTTCAGCCTGATCCAGGCTACAAAGATTATTTTAAATACCTGGATGAACAGAACGATCTTCCTCTTGTGCCCCAAACGCCACAAAGATGGTGCCATAAAGGCTCCCTGGAAAGACTATAGAGCTAGGGTGCCACAACTGAAAAGACCCTCACTGGAGGAGCAAAGCCTCCAATGAAAATGTTAAGCTTTTGGGAAGATGCACATGGGAGAATGTGGTCTTTTGGACAACCCCATCTTGGGCTTTAAGGTTTAAACTGGCACTTTAACTGGACCTGGACCTGGAAATGGACTGGGATTTTGAAATCTGATTTTTTTAAAATGGTGCCTTTGCTCTGCTCTGTTCACTTTCACTGAGGTTTCCCAAATGATGTTATTGACAGTAAAAAGTAAAAATCTTAACTTTTTTGCCTGTCATGTTAATATGCACACGTCATGCTTTCTTAACTTTATGTGCATGGTCAGAAAGAGTAGTGACAAGGAATGGGCTTCAGTATCAAGGAAAGGATCCAGCTTCTTCTAAATTATCAATGACTGACAAGTTGGGTGTGATGCAGTGGCTTTCCTGTAATGCTTCTGATCATGATGAAAGTACAGTGGTACCTTGGTTTACAACCATAATCCGTTCTGGAGGTCCAATTGTAAACCAAAACAGGTTGTAACCCAAAGCGCGCTTTCGTCAATGGGGCCTCCCCCCTCCCCAAATTGGTTGTAATAAAAAAAAATATGGGTTGTAATCCAAAATGGTTGTAATCCAAAGTGGTTGCAAACCAAGGTACCACTGTATTCGAACAAGGTGGCAACACAATCTTGAGAGACAGCAGTGGATTCCAGACAGTCTGAAGGAACAGAGTACAGGAGATGGTAATGGGTTTCTATTCACAAGTGGGAAGAGTGCTGTTGTGCTCAGATCCTGCTTGTGGACTTCCCATAGGCATCTGGTTGACCATGGTGAGAACAGGATGCTGGACTAGATGGGCCATTGGCCTGATCCAGCACTTTCTCTCTCTCTCTTTTAAATACAATTTTTATTAAGTTTTACACAATTTTTCAACACAACATCTCCAACACTACATAACAAATCCCTGGCTATCATAGCCTAGGGTTTCCATCAACCCCTTCTGATGGTTTTCTGAATTCCTTTCTAATTGTGCATTTTATTACTATGCTTATTGTTTTAAATCCAATCATACCGTAGATTCCCGCGCATTAGGCGACTGGGCGTATTAGACGACCCCCCAAAATTGGCAGCCGCAATTTGGGGGCTTGTCTTATAAGCCCAGTCTTTCTCCCGGTGCGGAGCCCGCCACCCGCCACCCATACCCAGCGTATAAGACGACCCCCGACATTTTAACCTCTTTTCCAGGGTTAAAAAGTCGTCTTATACGCCGGAATCTACGGTATGTCAACTAATCTTAATACTTCTCACAATAATTTGAATAGCTCTCCTTACAAAACTTCTTGCAATCCTACAATTCAAATACAATATAAATTTCTTCCAGTCCTTTAGGCAAGTCTGGTCCTGCTGGTTTCAAATTTTCCCTGGAAGTCTTGCCAGCTTGACGTTGTCCATCAATTTTATTTGCCACTCTTCTTTTGTTGGCATTTCTTCTTGCTTCCATCTTTGGGCTAATAGTATTCTTGCTGCAGTGGTCACATATAAAAACAGTTTTTAAAAATCATTTTTATGAATTTCTGTACCTACCATACCCAGTAAAAGAGCTTCTGTTCTTTTTGGGAAATGTATATTTCAGCATTTTTTGCTTTCATTATAGATCATTTCTCAGAAGTCTTTCTCTTTTTTGCATTCCCACCACATGTGGTAAAATGTGCCCTTTTTTTCTTTACATTTCCAACATTTATTTTTCGTTTTATACATTTTAGCTAGTTTCACTGGTGTTACGTACCACCTATACATCATTTTCATTATATTTTCTTTTAATGCACTGCAGGTAGTAAAATTTATTCCCTCTCTCCATAACCTCCCCCAATCATCTATTGGTATATTATGTCCTATATCTTTAGCCCAATGCATCATTACTGATTTGACTTCTTTATCTTTTAGATGCCATTCCAATAGTAATTTGTACATTTAATTGATCCAGCACTCTCATGTTCACAATGGACAGGTAAAGGTCCCTGGAGATTAGAACAGTGTCAATCCAAATGGAGAAAATGCAGCTAGGTTGTTTTTTGGTGTTTTTTTGGTAATATATACCAGAAAAGAAAAACAATGCTATGTGATCTGAGGAGCTCTTTTTACACACACGGCATGCTGTACATAACAAAGAGCAAACAGTGTAAAGGAGTGATTGGAAATTTATTGGAAAAATTTCTTGCTTCAGCTAGCATTACGTAAGAATAAGGATTATAGAGAGAGAAATCAGGACTAAGCCATTGCACTTATCACACTAGCCATTCTTTCTTTCCTGTATCCAAGACCAACTGCATCCAGTAGTTAATTGCTTCAAGTAAAACAAAGCCATAATTCCTTTGGTGAGTCATAAGCATCAAGAAGATAAGCAGTCAATGACCTGTGCCAACAAAGAGGTCTGCTTTAGGCAGATTCACAGTCCCAGCTTTAAGGTCCGCGGAGAATTGGCCATAGCTGGGTCATGCCCTGGCTAATCCACAGTCTGGTGAGATGCCTGGCCCATGTTGAAAGATGTAAAGAAAATCAAGGAGGGGAGAAGAGAATTCTAATTCTTAAGCCTGAAGGGGAAAGAGAGGCCATGACTCAGAATCCCCAAAACTGCAAAAAAACACACACACAAATAATCCCACAAATCCATCAGAATGTAGAATCATGAAGTTTGAAGGAACTTCAAATGTATTCCCAACACCTGCCAGGGCAGGAAAACCAGCTCCCCTGATAAGTGGCCACCCAACCTTGGCTTTAAAAACCACTAACAAAGAAGAGCCCAGCACTTTCTAAGGCACTTTGTCCCACTTTTGAACAACAAATGATGTTTAGTCTAAATACCTTATTAAATTTGAACCTACTCGTACTCTCTGGAGCAAGAGAGTACAAATTTGCTCTATCATCTATGCAATAGCTCTTCAATATTTGATGACGATCATCATAAATAAAGCCTCTTAATCATCTCTTTCATGGGCTAAACATACCTAACCCCTTCAACCTTTCCTCTTAGGTCTTGCTCTCCAACCTCCTCACTATCTTTATCAATCTCTTTGTCACATGACACATTCCATTTCTATTTTATACAGAAGTTATATTTTCACTTACATTTTAATGGAACTGCTATCCTAAGCACAGGACTAAGAAAAAGTAGTGTTCAAAAAGAGAATATGTGGTTTAGAGGAGGATGGGTGATTACAGAGTTGGAAGCGATCAAAGGCCATTGAGGTTAGTCCTTAATCACACAACAGCTCCATCAACTTGTCATGTTTGCAAAGACCAATCTGCACACCACATTAAAGTACTGTGCTGTTTAAATTAAGTTGTGGTTTAATGTGAATGAGCAGCATGCTTCTCCTCTCTGCTCCTTTCTTTTGTGTCTGGGAAAGAAGAAAAACAGAGGCTGGTTTGCTGTTGTGTTTGAACCAGCACTCATAGTTCGTTTCTCTCTTAACAAACCATTATGGTAAGCCTAAAACAAACCATAGCTTTCCAAAGTAGCTGTTTGGGAAAAAAACAAATCATGAGCATTGGTTTGCACATAATGGCAAGCAAGCCTTTGGTTTGTTTCCTCCCCAGTGCACTGAATAAAGGAGCTCAGGAACAGCATTGCAATGCATTTTGTTTAGATCATAATTTAGACCAGCATGGGTCAAATGGTATACATTACATGTGATTGCATCTCATAATAGCCTAGTGGTCTTGTAAAAAACAAAAACCCAAATCTGGAAAAGTCATTTTGGGAAGGGCAACTATGGATAGAGAAGGGGTAAATCCTTAACCTCTCTCGCTGCCCACTCCCTTCCTGCTACAAATAGCACCTCCTAGCTGTTTTTCTGTTCAGAGCATCCCAGGTGCATGTTTCCTTGTGCAACCAACAGGAGAAAGCAAGGTACACTGCACTGAAGTCCCAGCAAAGCAGACAGGGAGACTTTACGTACTGATCCTCAAGATGGTTCTGACTCAGTGACCATGAACAAAACTTACCTAAAGGAAACTGAGGAAGTGGAGGTGTATGTCCCCCCCATCTGACATGCTGTCTCTTGCTGTGCCATTTCCTGATATCTCAGATCCTGACATGCACAGATTACAAATGTGAGCAAAATATTCATTAGATTTTCCTGCATCTCTGTCTCGGAAACTTAAGTTGCTTTCTTTTCTGGTCTTCTCTTACCAGCAAGCGTTTGTTTGTTTGTTTTTAAAAACCATGGTTGTTTTTCTGTCTTCCAGTCTATTTACAGGCTTAAGCAAGTATGCCAGCCTGATGAAGAGCAAGGGGCACCTCGTCTCACTCCAGAAGAAGTTGTGGACAGGATATTTCAGTTAGTGGATGAGAATGGAGATGGTAAGAAATTTTCACCTTGGGTGATATTTGTGTCTGGATCTGTAATACGTATGCCATTCCAATGATTAATGGTTACACCAAAACTCACGGGAAGGAGCATTGTATGCAATTTAGTACAGCCCGAGTCAACAAATTTAAAATGTAAGGGCATTGGGTGGCTCATTTGGTTGAGCATGAGGCTTTTAATCTCAGGGTTGTGTGTTCAAGTCTCATGTTGGGCAAAATATTCCTATATTCCAGGGGCTGGACTAGAAGACCCTCATGGTCTCTTCCAACTCTACAGTTCTACGATTCTATGATTCCCTAGATCAGAGTTGGGGATTCTGTAGTCCTCCAGACATGGCTTGACTACAACTCCTATCATCTCTGCCCCTTGACCCTGCTGGCTGAGACTGATCTTCTTTTGATTGTTGGACCTGGAGTCCAACAATATCCAAAGTGCCACAGGTCCCCCATCCCAACCTTGCTCTACATAAAAGCTTCTACATTTTTGAACTTTTACTCAGATTTTCTGTGGACCATCATATCCAATCATTGCTGGTGCCGAGCCAAATCTGAATGTTTGATTTGCACCTGAGCACCTACTCTTGGCTTTTCCCTTTTAGACTTACTCAGGCACTTCACGACTCCCTTGAAAATGTTTGAAGATAATGCAGGGCAGGGTGGGGGGAACTCAGCAAATAATGTGTCTGAAAGTGAAAACTCTCTTAAGGAGATTCTGGCTGACTTAAATGCTCTCAACACTCATAGTCCTGGTTGGTAAGGATCTGAAGCGACTATATTGGAACATTCTGATAACTTGTTTTCCTATGATGAATAAGTGCAGTAGCACCATTTGGGACCCACTAGCATGAGGATACCCATTCCCTTCTCTCTCCACAACGAAAATGGCAGGTTGTAGGCGGCAGGAGAGTCTCTGATAGCACATGGTGGCAAAGAGGTGCAGTGACCCAAGTGCTGGCATGCAGATGTACAGAATAGGTAGAGCTTTGAGGGCATGCTTCCTTTGTTCCCTTCCATCTTTGATAAATGTCTCTCTTGCATTGATTCTTTAGGGCAGCTTTCTCTGGATGAATTCATTGACGGGGCCCGAAAAGACAAGTGGGTGATGAAGATGCTACAAATGGATGTGAACCCAGGAGGATGGATTGTTGAGCAGAGGAGGAAATCTTCGTGACCGGAAGGATGTGGTGTGGGGCAGCAGGTGGTTCAGTGTGTTGCATTTCCAGTTGTAACCAAATGGAGAGTGCTTCCTTTCATTCTAGAATCATTTGCTTAACCGAAAGCATTCTCCAGCAACTCTGTGAAGCACGCGTATTGAAAGTACCACGGGTACTAGCCTATGTGAGCCATGGTTGGCCAGTCATGCTAGGAGATAACCATATGCATAAATATTGTCCTGTTTGCTGGTCCAGGTATCAAAAGGGACTGACTTAGAAGAGTCTCAAAAGTGAACACTGAGTGTCATTTGATGCTCAGATGCACAAAGGGACTGATTAGTAAGTCACAATGCTTTCTTTGTAGGTGTATGTCTGCTATTTTATGTCTGAGGAGAAAGAGATGAACTTGCTGGAAGAGAGGAAGTTCTTTGGTAACAGAGTTTGAGAATATGGCTGGTTTGTTCTGATTCTGAGTTTGTGTGTTCCAAAGGTTTTACTTGATGTTAATATTCTGCTGCTAACCTAAACCATTTGGAGACTGTTTCATCGCAAGTGAGATGTTCCAACTTTTTGTAACATTGCAAATGCACAGCCAAGCATATATGGAATTAGAAACAGGAAAAGAACCTATTTACTATATGCAATGAGACTGCAGGGAGTACAGGCTCTTACTAGACCAAGTGCAGAATATTATGAATACTGGACTTGTAGCATCATACACTTATTGTGTTCTGAGTCTATTTCCCTCTGTCAACTCACTGATTGTCTTAGGGCAGATTCCTCTACATGGTAGATCCTTCTTCGGAACCCTTTTCTAGGAATTTTAGTGTCATTGAGGAAACTTTGGTCTGGTTAAGATGATCCTCCAGACTACAGTTTGAAAAATCAGAAAGGTGACATAACATCATGCGCTTGCAGTAGCTGTCTCTCTCTTGCATTTTCTTGTGGCAGTTCCCACTCCCTTTCCTTATTTCTTCTAACCATGGTTTGCCATAATTATTGACTTGGGCAAACTGTGATTAGCAATAACCAGGACTAACTCCAAACAATGATTTGCAAGCCTATGGTCTCAAGGCATAGTTTGCAGGCAAGTATTACCCTTAGTTTGCCATATTTGGACATCACAACAAACTATGGTTAGTGGAAACCTGATAATGGAGTGGCTCAGTGTGCATCAATGGAGGTGAGAGGGGGAAGAGAAAGTGTGAGAACACTTGGTACCTTCCCAAACTTCCAAACCATGGTTTGGAGTACTGGATCATGATGTCTGCCCAGGCCTGAATATGAGGATGGTGACAGGGCAGCATGTTCTGGTGAGAAATGATGCTAATTGTGAAATAAGCAGTGCAGATCTGTCACATTTGCACTAAAAGTTTGCAGATGAATTAGTGAATAAATAAGGTGAGGCTCCATTTGCTGAGCCTGTTGCACATTGTGAATACTAGGTATAAGTGCTCATTAGCAAATAGGTGACATTGTATTATATTTATTAAAACTCTTCAAATACAGAAGAACTCATTTGTTTGAGTGGCCTGCATTACATTCAAGCTTTCCAGAGACTACAAGCCAGGATCAGTGCCAGGTTTAGTGGGGTATTTGGCACTGCACAGGTGCCCCTCTTGCCTTGATAACCTGCAGGCCCAGCAACAGAAAAAGCTGGTCCAGCCAGCAAGCTATGCTATATTGGAGCCCCAGAGACACTGAGGGAGGTTAAAATGACAGGAGCCACCCACAGCTATGCGGGAGCCAGTGCTGAGAGGACCACCAGGCCTCAGTGGCCAAATCAGAATTTGGTGGTGCTTCCTCAGTAAGGGCTCAGGCCCTTAGCAAAGGCCTGGTGCTGTTGACCCCAGTCACTGGACGGTATAGCAATAGTATGGAATGGTCTGGCCCAAAGCACACAACAGACTGATCATTCTCGTGATCACTCAATATCTTCATTTTTTCACATAACTCTTTGGCTGCACATTCAATTTGTAAAGCAAGTGGAAACACCAGAAATAAAGTCATATAGGCAATATTTTTGAATATTCATAGATATGTAATTATGGGAGGGGTCTGTTACATCTATCAGAGATATCATACTCTGGTAGAATTGTGTAATACAATAAGAAGACCCAAATGCTAAACTAAACCAGCTGAATAATAATTTTCTCACCTTACCTTGAATGTATTTTATTTGCCATTTTCTTATTCTTCAGACTCATAAGACAAAATCCGCTCTGTACCAGGTTGGAATAATATGTATATATATTTCTGTGGCCTTTTGTTATAAACCCTTTTGCTTCTCTTTAGTGTTTGAGTTTTACATACTTGGTTTGCTTTCTTACATTTAGGGGCATTGGGGTTGGTACATGGGTGGGTAAAATAAAATCAGTGTTTTCAGCAATCCAGTACAAGTGTGATTGACATGTCTCTACATTCTAATAAGCTTGCCTCTACTATCAAAGAAAATATATCTTTTATGAAAAGTGTCACTAAAGGTGTTATTATGTATGTTAACGTTCTTCATCTTCATTCATTTGCAACCAAACAAACTTTTTACAATATGGGATTTTTCCAATGGCATTGTGTGTGTTTGTTTGTTTGTTGTTAGATACAACTTCTATACTGCTTCAGTGTAGGGGGAAAAACCTCAAAGTGATTTACACAAATGATAAAACAATATAACTATCACTAAAGATTTACAACCATTAATTAAAACATAAAGTTAAAACCGCAATAGAGCAAACTTCTGAACAACTGGGTAAAGTAAAGGTAAAGGAACCCCTGACCATTAGGTCCAGTCGTAGCCGACTCTGGGGTTGCGGCTCTCATCTCGCTTTATTGGCTGAGGGAGCCGGCGTACAGCTTCCGGGTCATGTGGCCAGCATGACTAAGCCACTTCTGGCGAACCAGAGCAGCACACGGAAACGCCGTTTACCTTCCCACCGAAGCAGAACCTATTTATCTACTTGCACTTTGACATGCTTTTGAACTGCTAGGTTGGCAGGAGCAGGGACCGAGCAACGGGAGCTCACCCCATCGCAGGGATTCAAACTGGCGACCTTCTGATCAGCAAGTCCTAGGCTCTGTGCTTTAACCCACAGCACCACCTGCATCCCTGAACAACTGGGTAGGTTTGTTTAAATAAGAATGTCTTCAGCAGGCACCAAAAAGAATACAGTCGTACCTTGGATCCCCAACTCCTTGGCTTCTGAACAGATTGGCTCCCGAATGATCAAAACCCGGAAGTGAGTGTTCTGGTTTTTGAACGATTTTCTGAAGCCAAATATCCGGCGCAGCTTCCTGCAGCCAATCAGAAGCCGCGCTTTGGTTTCTGAACGTTTTGGAAGTCGAACGGACTTCCAGAATGGATTCCGTTCAACTTCCAAGGTACGATTGTACAGTGAAGATGTCTGCCTGATATCAATAGGCAGGGAGTGCCAAAGTGTCGGTGTCCTAGACAACTGAGTTCTTACAGATGCGGTGCAGGTATTATGTGGCACTCTTATCAAAGTGGCTGTGTGGGCACATATGGGATAAAAGGACCTCTTTCTTCTATGCCTGGGAATAGCTCCTTGTTCAGCTACACCGGAGTGAGGAATGCACAAAAGAAGCTGAATATTCTTGAAGGACACTAAGGCCCGTGTCCACACTTCAAAGTAAACCATAAACCTGGCTTTGCCGTCTGAGTACGGCATAGACAACTTCATGGACAACCTTCCAGGGGCCGCCTTCCAGTGTCAGGTGAGGCCAGAGGCAAAAGTGGTCAGAGCAGTGGATTGTGGCTCTTCACTCTGTGAAGGAGATTTCATTACGGCACACAAAAGTCAGTTTCTATACTCCTCACTCGTCATCCTGCATCCAAACAAGTAAAAGACACCATTGTAGTTCATGGAAATTTTCCAGCCAAGCAAAATCACTCAAGAAGAAGAAGAAGAAGAAGAAGAAGAAGAAGAAGAAGAAGAGGAGGAGTTTGGATTTGATATCCCGCTTTATCACTACCCGAAGGAGTCTCAAAGCGGCTAACATTCTCCTTTCCCTTCCTCCCCCACAACAAACACTCTGTGAGGTGAGTGGGGCTGAGAGACTTAAAAGAAGTGTGACTGGCCCAAGGTCACCCAGCAGCTGCACATGGAGGAGCGGAGACGCGAACCCAGTTCACCAGATTACGAGTCCACCGCTCTTAACCACTACACCACACAAGGAGGATGCAGAACCAGGCAGTCAGGGGTGTGGCCTGAGGAGAGTCCCGAGGGCCAGACAAAGGGATTTGGAGGGCCACATTTGGCTCCCGGCCCTGAGGTACCCCATGCACCAGTGAAACTGTGCCTACTTTGCTCCTCTCCACTCTACGTGGCTCCCATGCAAAGGAAGCAGCCTATGATTCCTGCCTCTGTGTTACATCCAAACCAGAGACCATAGCTTGATTTGATCCAAAAACTACTGTGAGTAAAGGAAGAACAAATCTTGCCTACAGTTGGTGGTTTGTTGGGAGTGAAACAAGGACTGTAAACTAACGCTTCTCCATAGGGTGGAACTGAAGCAATTGTTTTAATTTATTTTGGACATCAAACATACATACACAGTAACAGCTAAATCTCCTTTTTTAAAAAGTTTATTTTTGAGACACTCAGAATTGGGGCCTAAGAAAGTGGGATAAAATAAAATTTAAAAATAGAGAAGAAAGGGCCTCAGCTGAAAGCTTTTTAAATTCATTTATGAAACAGGGATTCTGCAAAAAATAATCTATGGGTGCACTTTTCAGAGATGTTTTCTTCTTATTGGATCTTGCCATTAGTTCTCTAAGAAGGAAACTGGCCCCCTCCCTCCAATTTGATTTAACCCCTGGGCTACTTACGATGTGAGAAACTTTCTGTAATCCATTTTCCAGACCTACAGCCTAATTAAGATTGGATTGACTTGATCCGATTTCTCAGGCTAATTTCGGAAACTGGGAGGTGGGCATCAAAAGCTTAGGAGGAGCAAATCCCAGTTGAAGCTACGAGCTGATCATAGCTGGTGCTTCTTTATGATGTTGCCCCAAATAAGAGAGGATTGAAGATAGAATCATGGGGAAAGAAGGAGGAGACCCAGCATACCTCCTAGAGCACAGTATTATGGACTGCTGTATCGAGACGAGAATGTGCAGTAATAGTGTTTCATAGGAATATGTAAAAGTTCTGTGTGGTGTTGGATACTGAACAAACATATCTTTCCCACAGAACTTGAAAGAAGGGCTACTTATACATTAAAAAAAATTGTCTGAAGAGACATGCCATGCAATCAATTGTAGTCTGAAGCTCTTTTGACTACAAACCCCCAATTCTGGTTCTAGTTTTGTGCTAGAAAACTCTCTCTGCGCTCCTCCCAGTGGTCATTTCTCCTCTAAGTACTGCTGTGGATATTATTATTATTATTATTATTATTATTATTATTATTATTATTTACCTGCCCTTCATTAGCAGTTCCCAAGGTAGGTTACAACAATTTAAAATTAAGAATTAACAACAGTTAATAAGAATTACAGAATGAAAAACTGTAAGGGTGTTCTGAATTCTTTTATTCCCTTTTCAGCCCAGCTTGAATTCAAGCTTTACCTGCATCTTCTGCTTGAATATGAGCCACATTTGCAAAGGAAGATTTTTTCTTTGCAGCCTGGCTTGAGTTAAAGCTGTGAACTCATAAGCAAGAAAAGAGAATCCCAGAAGTGGCCAACCAACTCCAAGGCCTGTCAGGTCTCCTTTGGCACATTGGCCAGAGGTTCCTCACCTTTGGTGTAGCAGTTAGAGCCTGGAATTTGGCTGGGAAGAGCAGGGTTCACAATTCTGATCAGTCATGTGGCATGGCTGCGATCCTGTTCATGGTTACCTGGGAGTAGGCTCAGGTGAATTCAGAGGTGCTTACTTCTAACTGCATATTTTCAACATGTAAAACACGCTTTATAAAAACATCTCCAGTTGACTTGTCGCAGGCTGAAGCTTTAACCTGAAGCTTTCAATTAGAAATGCAAACAACCTTGCGAATAAAGCTTACCATTTAAGCTACTAGCATAAAACAAGAATGCCATCAAAGGAAAGAAATATCTTTCCAGAACTTTATTTTCCCCAAACTCTGATTTCCTCTGTGAATCTGTCACAAAGAGTAATAAAACTCAAAAGTCCCATTATCACCTCCTGTCACTTACCAGATCAAGGCCCAGAACTCTGCTTCCTTGCTGTCCCCCCCCCCCGCCCCCCGCTCATACCCCTCAGTGGCATAGCGTGGGTTGTCAGCACCCAGGGCAAGGCAAGTAATTTGCACCCCCTAACCCGTGGATTTGCGCCCCCTAACCCTAACCCCCAGATGTTGCACCAGGTGCGGCCGGCCCCCCCTGCACCCCCCACGCTACGCCACTGATACCCCTTCTTGCTTCATTATATTACCAGAGGGAACTAGAATGCATTTTTTAAAAAAAATTGTTATTGATTTTAACATATAAATTATAAAATGTACCACAAAACTTATCACTTATACAATCTTTTTAGACTTCCATCAGCACCTCTGATGATCCACCATTTTAACCACTTCTTGTGCATTTCTTAACTTTATATTGCCTTTACATCTCTTAGCAAATCCTCCTTCCCCTTCTCCAATTTTGCAATACTTCCAATAATACTCCTCACAAAACTTCTTGGGAACTAAAATGCATTTTATGTCTGACAAATAATTTCTATTGCATTAAAAAGATGGAGTTACACAATAGCCTGCTCAGCAGAGTGCTAAGACAATGTGTAACTACAGCAATGGCCAGATGGTGGCATGCTAGATTTATAAAACTCAGAAAGAATCCCAATTTACTGCAAAATGAAGTTGAAACAAATTAGGAGAAATTAAAGACAATTATTCCAACTCAAATTTGCTTGGAGAAAGTCAGATTTATCATCTCTTTTTTAAAAAAAAAATAAAAATATCTCATTCCCAGTTATGGTTCCACAACTCAAATTCAAGTTCTATAAAAATTCTGGAAAAGCGTGTTCTCATTAAAAAGAGAGCACGTGTTGCGGATGGGGCCAGACAAAACACCCACGGTTGCCAGCCAGGCTGATTCAAGGGGCTTGGATCAGATTGGTGGCTGGTGTTACTGGGGTAAATTTGATGTTGCCAATTTAGGGGTGGGATCAGTGGTTATTTAAGCAAGGTCCACAGCATGTTCCTTTCTCTTTCGCTGTGGACACCGGATCACCCGCCCACCCTCCCTTGATTGGGCTTCCGCTTTGACCTTGCTATGCCTGTCATGGGGTCGTTCGCATTGGTGCGGGGGCCTGGTAGGAATTTTCCTTTTGGCTGATTAGTGTGTGCCGATTGGGTTTTGCCTACTGCGTAGCAAATCGTCACAACTTGTAAGGTTGGCGGTTAGGCATTGGTTAAATTGGTTGGTGGAGGGGTATGGATTGGCTGTGCCTGCCCCTCCAATGCTGCTGCTGCACGGGAATTCCGTTAAAGGAATTCTGGGGCTTACCATCCCCTTGTCCAAACCCCTGGAATCGGGTGCGGGCCGCGTAAGACCCCAAGGAGCAAGCGGGGAGGAACTGAAGGGTCTGTGTCTCAGCCCCAGTTGCCCTGTTCTTGTTCCTCCACACTGACTCTCGCTGGAATCCGGGAGTCAGTGCTATCCCCCAAGGCGGGGGGGATAGCTAGTCATAACCAATGCTTAAGCAACCACTCACAATTTGTATGATAATAAAGTTGTGGCCAAAATTATGCCAAAAACCTTAAACAAAAATTAGGTGTGATGGGTGAGTTATTGGGGTAGGGGTGTTTTGGGGGACCTCAGCACGCAACTGTAATATAGAGTGTGGGAACATAAGAAGCTGACAGTTTTTTCAACTTACCTTAACTATAGGAGCACCTATAATCCTATATCAACAATGTAAAGTAATGTAGGACACACACAGCTATTCTAGGATGCTCACACCTATACTAGGAGTTAAATTTCCTTGAGTCGTGTATGGGCAGAATTGGGCTGAACTGGCGTTTTGGCACCAGGCCCAGGAAAGCTACATTGGGTTAGGAATTGTTACTTGCAGCCCAATCCTGTTCATGTCTACTTAGAAGTAACTCCCACTGTTTTAATAGGTCTTGCTCCCAAATAAATGTGTTTAGGATTGCAGCCTAAAATTGAATTGTCACATGCTACCAAATATAACACATGTACTCAAGAAACAAGCTTTGGTTCTTGTATTCTTCTCCCTCCTGTTTCTACTCTCTTAACAAAATGGTGAATGCACATTAATATTGCATTATAATTGGTAATGAACAAATTGGTATTGGTGAGTCTGACATAACAGACTTGAACATGTAATTATATCATATACTTATATTGATGCTTAAGTTTGCATAGCTGGTCCCAAGGAATGTTAGGAAATGTAGTTTATAAAGGCTCATAATTCCATTAGAGATTCATATGACGTAAGGGGCACTCTGCTAATCCTGTAAAAAAGTCGTGGATTGTAGTATCTTGTATTTTTAGATTTTGATAGCTGCTATGATTCTCCCCTGGCTAGATCTAGAACACAATGACTGAACACAATGCCATATTGTCTCTGGACCAATGTGGCAACCCTTTAATCAAAACACAGTTGCTGATGAACCATTATAAATGAAGTTTTTTAACATCGTGACCGTCCTGCAGTTCAATGAATTGTCTGCCTTTATTTAGCATGTGTCTGAGTGGAAGGCAATGAAGTACCAGATGTGTGATGGTATCCATCCTAAAAACATCTGTGGAGTAGTATAGTTGCCACAAGAAGTTGGAGAAAGTGGATAGTGAAAAGTTTTTCTCCCTTTCTCATAACTCTAGAATTCATGGACATCCAATGAAACTGAATGATTTAGGACAGATGAAAGAAACTACATCTTCATGCAGTACATAGTCAAACTATGAACCTCACTCCCCCAGGAGGGAATGACTGGTCACCAATTTGGATGGCTTAAAAAAAATTGTTGTTGTTGTTGTTTAGTCGTGCCCGACTCTTCGTGACCCCATGGACCAGAGCACGCCAGGCACTCCTGTCTTCCACTGCCTCCCGCAGTTTGGTCAGACTCATGCTGGCAGCTTTGAGAACACTGTCCAACCATCTCGTCCTCTGGCGTCCCCTTCTCCTTGTGCCCTCAATCTTTCCCAACATTAGGGTCTTTTCCAGGGAGTCTTCTCTTCTCATAAGGTGACCAAAGTATTGGAGTCCCAGCTTCAGGATCTGTCCTTCCAGTGAGCACTCAGGGCTGATTTCCTTCAGAATGAATAGGTTTGATCTTGTTGCAGTCCATGGGACTCTCAAGAGTCTCCTCCACCACCATCATTCAAAAGCATCAATTCTTTGGTGATCAGCCTTCTTTATGGTCCAGCTCTCACTTCCAGTCAAGTTAGATGGTTTTCGTTTTTTATCTTATATTTTGGAAATGTACATCCAGTTTTTATTTTCCTTTAAAAAAAAATTGGGGCCCCAAGAGAGTGGGGCCCTAAGCTATAACTTGTTTAGCTTATACATAAATCTGGCACTGATTATCATAGTCTCCCAATACCCTGAACCATCATGAAAACCTTTATGCCATCATGGCTTTAGACTTTGTCATGCAGAACCCCATCTTTGTTGAGGTACGCTAACCAGAAATGGTTTCCCTTCAGGCAAGTATTGTCCTCTGTCTGATGTGATCCTTAACCGGCCATTAGACTGTCAGTTGCAAAGCCTGCTGGCTGAAAGGATAACCAAAACGTAAGGTTTATCCTTTCAACCAGCAACTGAACCAGCCATTCTAAGTATAGGTTTCACATGCGGCCAGCGTGGAGCCAGTAAGTTAATGCCAGAACATGCTAGCTAGCTCCTACTCATAGGGAACTTTACAAAGAAACAGGAAGGAAGTAAAGTCTGAAAGGAAGTAATCTACTTTACCAATAAGTAGTTACTAAAAGAATCTGTAAGGAGAATAATAATTAAGTAAATAGGGCTCACCCTTTAAAATAACTAGGTAGACAGGGCCTGCCCTGAATTCCATTCCTGAATATCTTAGTCAAAATGGCTTCCAAAGCCCTGGAAGTCTCCCTCTCCCCTCTCATGCCTCTCCCACTCCACGCCCCAGTCTGCATTGAAGAGCTTGACAGCCTTGAATCTACTGAAAGCAACAAGTCTAATTAAGCCATATGGGTAGCATAAACAGGGTGGCAAATCCTGACAACATAGGAAGAGCCTGCTGGATCAGGCCAATGGCCCATCTGAAGCATCCTGTTCTTACAATGGACAGCCAGAGGTCTGTGGGAAACAAGCAAGAGGAACAAGAGCACCAGATCACTCTCCCCTCCCATCATCTGCATTTTCTTTTCACCAAATGTAAACTAGGGTCAAACAGAATTAAAAGGGCACTGGTGGATTTCTCTTGCACTTTATATGATAAAAAAAGTCCTGCTGCGCAGAGGCATCTCTAGATCCTGAAACCCTGATTGTGCACCATGCGCATGTGACTAAAAGCATGGTCCCACAACACTTTTGCTGCATGAAGTGGAGACCTAGAGAATTCGTGCTCTTTGAAAACAACTTTGTGGTCGTCACCACACCAGCCGTTTATCCTTTCCATCCTTTTCTCATCACAGTTATGTGACCAACCCTATTTATCTGGAAGCCAGGGGCAGCAGGAGTGGCTGCGTAGAGACCATACATTTGAATACACCCCCCAAAAAGGATCCTGAGAACTGTAGTTTTACTAAGGGTGCTGGGAGTTGTGGGTCTGTGAGGTATAAGCTACAGGGCAGTGTTCAAATAGCATGTTCCATCAGTGCAAAGATTTCTGTTTGCACAATGGGACTCTTGCCCTCACCCACCACATACCTTGCACCCTTCTCAATCTGCTCCACTGCCTTGGGGAAACTCCCAGAACTGATTTAGGGGGTGCACAGGGGAAGGGGGGAACATTCCATTGAACCAGGATAAATCCTTGCACTGATGACACTTCAAGGATTCCACCCAGTTCTCAGGATTCTTTGGGTGGGTGGGGATATGCTTTAAATATGCTTTAAATATATGCTGTGTACGCAGCCAGAATCACAGATTTGGATTTAGCAGGCCTATCATGTCCTTGGATTATTTCACCTATAATAATTCCTCCAGGTTAGGCTCTATTCAACAAGTACATATTCATGCCAGGAAATGGGGGAAGAGGGCAAATTTTTCACTCTTTAGCTACCAAGCAGTTGCTTGCATGACTATAAAAGCATCTAAGTTACGCTAAGTAGTAATTAATCTTCATTAATTTATTTTGAATAATGTTGATGAGAAATTGGACCTGGGAATTTAATTGCTTCCTGGAACACCAGTGCTCAGATGAAGAACTGGCAAGAGCAACAACTAAGAAGGTTTTCAAAGAACAGAACCTTTACTCTTAAATTCTTAATTCCGGTCCGTATCATTTACAACAAAAAACAGATAGGCTACAGTATTTGATCTGTGCAATATTTCCGATCTTTTTGCCTTTCTTTTTTTGTTTCCCAAATAAGTAACTTCTTGTTTGTGAGCTTGTGGACATGACTATCTGCTCATGCTCAGATACTGACACAGAGTACATTCAGATCCAGAGGTGGAATGTGTTCTGTGCACTCACCTTTAAAATTCATCAGATGAAAAACAAGTCAATTTTCTCTCTTCATCACAGACTGAGTAACTTTTTATTTATTTTTTGCATGAGTGTAACGTCAAAATATAAGTCTCACATCCCCACCAACATTCTGGATGGGAGATGGTTTTTAATGAAACACACAGAAAGAATGCTGTCTCCACTAGAATCTTCTTTTTGTTTCATGGTAAGTCTAGCTCTGCACCTGAGTGAGCAGTTGTACGTGTGATGACGGAAACAGCAGTTGCCTAGAAGAAGTGTTATTCAACCTTGGGTCCCCAGGCCCAGCTTAGGGTGATGGGAATTGTAGTCCAGCCACATATGGGGACCCAGAATAGCACAACACAGATATGTGATACACTAGGGATTCCTTTTTTATCTTTGCTTGCATTACAGTCTAGCTGTTGATCGGTAGAAATCCTGAATCTCTTTCACATTTGGGCATATGACTGCAAAGAGGCGTTATTACGCGCTGCATGGGTTCTGAAACTCATTCGTTTGCTGCAGCAGCAGCAACTATCTTTCTTTAAAGCCAAGCACTCTGGAAAACTAAGATACAGATACCCATTTATTCAAACAGGTAAATAAAAATACCAAAGAAAGCTGATTTTGTAAAATACTATCTTTAATTTGCCCTTTGATTACATTGTAACAGCCAAAGTATAAAACTTACAAGTTTACATTTGAACGGAAATATACATTTTCAGAAAATAAAAAAGAGTGTGTACATGGAAAATGTCTAATGTGCAATAGATAAAAGCTGATAAAGTTATTGCTTCCAGTATCACCTGACTCTCTGTCATACCTGTCTCCTGTCCCTGTCAGATGAGGGAAAAATTAATTCAGTAATCACTAACAGAGATAGGGAGTGTGTAGTTGTGGAAATGGGTAGGGATGTAGAGATATGGAAGACCTGAACATATTGCATAGTTCCTGCAAAACATCACAGCCTTATGCATGATTGAGCTAATGACACTAATAAAATATATAATCCACTTTCATCAGTGGAACAAACAATTATCAACAGGGAGCTATTTGCGTTTTCAGGAAAATGTGTGGTCATTGGAGTTAAAGTGCAGCTTTCTTATGGAAAATTGTAATGTATGCCTCTCTAGACCACAATACAAAGCCTTATCTTTTTATCATTGAATTCTTATCATAAGTCATAATGGACCTAAAAATTTTGGCCACCTTGATTATGTGAAGATGTGCCAGCATTTTAAAAGCTCAGCTTGCAGTTAAAAAAATAAAATCCTACCAAAGGAAAGGTATTTTAATTTTCTTTTTGCAAGTATTTGGTTAATGTGATCTTGTGCAATAAAACAGTCAAAAAAATCCTCTATGCTGCAAATCACACTCTAACAGCATAATTTTATAGAAATCTACTTCAGAAGTGAAGTCCCATAGAGTTCATTTGGGCTTCTTCCAAATAAGCACGTACAGGACTGCAGCCTTATATATTCACTTGTTAGAGAATAATGCAGGTAGCACGAATGCCTATTAAAAAAAAAACACCCTTTCTAAATTTACAAAAATAGCTATTATTTTACAATCTGTCAAGACCAGCAAATAAAAAAGAAGCTTATGCTCTTGTTACGTACAGAAAATATTCTACTAAAACCTCTTGAGCCATAATATGTCAGCGTTGCCATTTAGAGATTCTTCCTGCAACGACAAGAGGCTCTCACAGAAACTGCTTTGATTAGGCTGGTACATGTTTAAAGGCACATGCTGAATACTTGAAAGGAAGAGGGAGAAAATAACACTGTTGTCAGTGATATTGTTTTTCAGTTAGCTCTGGCATTAGGCCCTGTGATTTTTCAAACATGAACAGTGTCATCATTACTCTGAATCTCATCAATGAATGCAGACAAGATTGTGTATTTCTGACTCTGAGCAACTGCCTTGAAATACTTTTCACACCCTGTTGCATCTTTTATGACTGTTGCTTGAAGGGTTGTAATTTCCCCCGCAAAAGTGGTACTACTATCAAACCCTGTGAAATGCACGCTTGGTCCTTAGCTGTTTCAGGAAGTGTGTGTGGAGGGAGCGTTTGGGTCCATTCTCCCAAACTTCTTGAGATATGCCGTCTTGATTCATTTTGTGCAAAGGTCTTGCAGCCATAGTGTCCCATGCTGAAATGGCTGGCCAGTGGCTGCAACCTGAACTCAGCACAGCTACCCCCCCCCCACAAATATTTTGTGAAATCTGATCAGCACTGATCAGAGTCATTTTGACAACGAACCATTTTATTAAGTGTGTAACCAGTCTATGTAAGTGTGTATACTGGTGCTTACATTGTGTTACTCTTTGCAAAACATATATAAACATTTTCCAAACAAAGTTAAACAAATTTCAAAATCTTCTTTCCTAAAATTAACGTTGGGTACTTGTGGAAGGTGTGTTCAAACTGTATCATTAATACAGATATCCTAAGTAAATATGGCTTAATACTTTTGTGAAGGAATTAAGCCTCCAGGGCTTTTATCTGTATGGCTGAATTTTAGTGCCCGTTTGCTTCAGACACATTCTAAAACTGTCTCAATTTTCTTAACTGAAATAGCTAGATATTTAGTTTTGCCTGATGATTTCCAAACAAAAATGAGATATAATATTTTTTTTGGCCCAAACCTTATCTGCAAATCTTTGCATCTATCACATATGCAGAACTCTGCATCAGACTGGAAGCAGAATTCTGTGAAATATTTTTTTGAAAGACTGAATGGCAACCAGCCTGGTTCACTAAAATAACACATGAGTTATTTTGTGTTTCTTTTGATTTGGGGACAAATCGTTATGTGCCTTGCTTGCATTTTCCAGGCTCCCACTTGCCATTGATGGGACCAAAACAATTATGTCAAGTCTGACATACAGAAAGGGTCATCACCAGACCCTAGAACCATTTGAGTCCATGAGACTTTGGTCTCTGACTTCAGTGGAACCAAGTTTAGATTCTCAGGAACACATAGAAGATCTTGGATATCATTGAGCTCCACTGCATCTAAGGAGGTCAGCACCTAGGCATTTTTCAAGTTATATTTTTCAATCTTACATGATCCAGCTCTCTCCCAGCTAGATTATATCCCTCACTAGAACGTACAGCCTTTGGAGGCAGTCAGGATGGCACTGGGATTCTTGTGGCACCATTCAGAAATTTCCATCATGCTGGCGTCCTCTACTGACACTGATCCTGGAGGTTTCAGCCAACAAAGCATCTTCTTTTTACATTTTAACACATTCCCTTCAGTTGATGTGTTGCCAGTTGCCTCTACTTCCCAAGCAACCTGGACATTTTAAGTACCAGTAACCATTATTCATTGTGATCACAACAGATGACGTCTTCTGATTACACAGAAAAAGGTTAAAAGCCGATACTTTTTTTTCTCTTTAGGGTACTGTACTATTCTAAAACAGAGTCCCCTGGACCCCTGTCCAATTTGTATCCCTGATTTTTGTTTATGCAGTGTTACATATATTTAGCATTTTTCCTTTCCCCTTGAAAAATTCAAATCTGACTATTCAGCAGCTCCTGCCGCTTCCTCGGGATTCTTTCCATCATTCTGGATCATTCGAACAATGTGCGTCAGGTCCAGGCTACGGGTCAGGATGTCAAGTAGAACCTCATCCTTCTGTACTCCGTCCATGAACTCCTCCAGAGACAGCTCACCTACAAAAATACAAAAGGTCTCAATTCATGTACTGTATAGCCTAATGTAATGGATGGTGTGGTATCTGATTTTCAAAGGGATGACATGGAAACCGAATTGGCTATTTCTGCATTATGCCCACCATTTCTGCCCAAGTCGGAGTTGCAGGATTTTGTTTCACATCCAAAGAAGAGAGAACCCACCCTTTCCTTACATCAATGTCACAATAGCTGATCAACCTACTTTCAAGGTCTGTAGCATATCAGATCTGAATCCGTTATCTTCACCCCTTTAAATTCCTATTTAAAATCTCTCTACTCAATTGATTTCTCTCTTTTTGACTAATCTCAACCCTGATTAAATTGCTTCTTCTCCTGAATAAGCAAAATGTCTTAAGCATCTCAGTGGAGTACATGATTTGCAGACCTCAGGCTTAGTTAACTGACTTTTCCACAGTCTTTCCGTAGACCTGCATTGGAGTTTTGTTCCCCTCTCACATTAACATTTTGTTGCATTTCTTAGGACCAACTTGCAGTGCAGTGTGAGGGGGGAATAGTTTCAAAGATTCAGAAAAGGAAGTGGAATGTTTGGAATGGAATGTCAGTTATGTCTGCCTTAAAAGCATAATGGTCAGAGGGCCAACAGAAAAGAAGTAGTCTTATTTATTTATTTAGTTAGTTAATTAATTTCTTCCTACCAAAGAAATGCAAGGTAGTACCCCACCTCTCTTTGATCAATTTTGGCATGTAACACTGGCAGCCATCCCTCCTGCACTGAATTTTCTCTAGTGCAAACTGAAACCTTCAGACAAGAGTCCTATGACCACACACTGGTAGGTCCCAGTCTATATTTTTGGCCTATAAATGTCAGGCCACACCTTGGAGTGCATAGAGAAATTCTTACCATCTCCATTTATATCGATTTTATCAAACACCATGTTTGTGAATTCCTCAGCTGTCATTACTTCATGACATGGGTTGATGGTGCGAATCGCCTGCAGGAAATTGAGATGGAGAACATTTAATGAGCTCAAGCTGCAAAGTTATGTATTTGCATACAGTAGATGGATTACTCCCCCCCCCCCGGCCCCTATGTGCATCAGTGGAGGACACATAAGTCTGCTTTGCCCCATTACGGCCACCCCCACCCTGCCCTCTTTAGGCCCCCACATGTCAGTGGTCATGTGTCAGTTGGACACGTGCAAAATGGTTGCCTCCTGTATTGAAGCAGTAAAGGGCAACTGTGTCATGGAATCTTCCACAAATGTCTGCCAAACACCATCAATACAACAATTGGCCAAGGAAAATAACTCACCTTAATGATGTTTAGCAACTCATCCCTGTCAATACAGCCGTTTCCGTCCACATCATACAGTTTGAAGTACCATCTCAGCTTCTGTTCCACTTTTCCCTTCAGGACCAAGCTTAGAGCTGCCACATACTCCATAAAATCAATGTAGCCATCCTGTTGAAACACAAGAGGCAGCTTGTCAGATGCTATGAGTAAGCCATAGCCATTCTTGCTGAATGCTTTTGTGCCTTAAACATTGGATCAACCACAGGGTGCACACAAACAGCCTGGCAAAATACATTTGCAATGAAAGTCATCAAAGAGAACTGCTCTTACCAAAACACACTCTTGGAGACCTTAGCCTCATCCTACCATTCATCCATGGTCTTTTTTCTGCACACCTACTTTATAATATTTATATTGCTTCCCATAGGCACTGTTTCTGTTACAATCAAATACGTATCTCAACTTTTGTAATGCAAGTGCAATTACAACCCTGCTTTAAAGCCGGACAGAGGTATTAGTCAATGTTTGCAACATTACACAGAACATTTAGAGTAGGAAAAGGAACTGAAATGGGGTCCCTTAGGTCACAAGCACCACTTCTCCAGTGAATTAAGCCGAAAGCTGATCTTGTGTATGGCAGCCTTTTCCACATGGTTTTTGTTTATATGAATTTTACAGTGCTGTCAGACAAATAGAAAGATCACTGCTTGCTGCTTTTCACAGTTCCTCTGAAGAGTTGGGAGATAAAAGAGGTGGCACTTTTAGACATCAACTACCAGCGATGTCTCAAAACATGCAATTTAGCACCACACCAAAAGAATGAAGCATCTGATGGTTTTGCCACCTCAGATGAACCTAATTTCTAGTGTCCTCCTTTTATACAGGAGCAAAGATTTCCTAGAGATCTGCCTTTCATGGGCTCATTGACTGCTTATGTATATTGTCTGTACCTCTGTGATTCTCAAGCTGCTGTTAAAATAATGTTGACAAATCACTGCAAAGTTAAGGGAATGATTGTATTTCTACTACAAAACAGCTGATGTAAAAAGGGGGTGGGGGTGGGGGACCCTGGTGGACAAAAACCTTCCAAAATAACAAATAGATTTATTGTATTTACATATTTCTTCAAGTTTTTCTGCAGTGGAAAATGAAAAAAAAGAAGAAGTGCAGGATCCTCTGTGCTGAATCTGTTCCATATATCCATTCACTGCTAAATATCACTGGTACAATGGCATTTTGGAACACAATGTCGATCAGGAATGTATAGATGGATGCCAGAGAACTGTGCTTTTGAAATTCATGCGGCTGCGACTTTTGTGCAGATCTCAAATGTATATACATTTGCTAACCGAAACCTAAGGCTGCAATCCTTGGCAAGAAGAACTTGACAGACCAAATTATTTGTCCAGCTTTGTCTCCATGGAGATTAATTTCATTTTGAGCCCTGATTATCTGTATCTTCGTCCTTGTGCTTCATTTTGTTTTGTGATTGTCTGTTGCCATGCTACCTAGAGATTCACGTCTTGGCCAGGACTTTCAAGGTGCTTTTTAAGAAGCTATGTGTCAGGATCAATGTACGTTTGCATGCATTATACAACTAAGATGTAAGAGCAGGTGCTGCTTCGGAAATTCTGGAATAGTCTGCTCAAATCATGTCTGTATAGACCTGCTAAAAACTAAACAAACGAAAACAACAACAACCACTACACTAGATAGCTGTACGGTTTCATCTCTATGCTTCAATGACAGAACAGTACAATTTGAAGGGGAATATAGATTCCCGTGGGATGTTCTCTTACGGCAACTCAAACTATTTCCCTCTAGATCACAAACAGCTAATCTGATTTATTCTACAGGCGCAAAAGTCAGATTAGGTTTAACAACATTGAACCCAATTACCGGATTGGATTTCCTGCATGTTGATTTATTCATCATGGCTGGGATTCAAAGAACCATGCAGCTAAATTGCACAAGCTCAAGGGGGCTTTCAACTTGCGTTGCTCAAACGGCAGTTCTTTATCCCACATGTCATAGCCACATTTGTAACCAAGGAGACTTTCAAAATAAGTTGGTGGTATGGCATGGGGGTGGCATCTGCTGTTCATGAAGGAGAAGGGTAAAAAAATCTCACTGGGCCAAGCACAGAGCAGCTCTGGATCCCACTTTAAAAGTTTATTTAGTGTATTTTTGGTCAACCTGGCACACTTCTTGCATTTTCTTCGTTTAATCTGTTGAAAGGGAGAAACAAAAACTTTGCTAACAGAAACCTAAGTCAGCAATTATTGGTAAGAAGTAAATTAAAAGCCATGGAATATATTTTCATACAAATATCCATGTTTGAGTATGCATGTTAGTCGTGTCTTTCACGAGGTCCAGCACTGAGGGCCTTCTGGTGGTTCCCTCACTGTGAGAAGCAAAGTTACAGGGAACTAGGCAGAGGGCCTTCTCGGAAACCCAGCCAGATGGGCAGGGTAATAATAATAATAATAATAATAATAATTACTATTTCTTCTTCTTCATAATCATCATCATCATCATCATAATTCTCTCTTATCTTAAAGACTCATTGAGAAATCAAGACTTGCTTTATATGGGACTTTAGTTTGGCAAGGCCTGAAGATTAAAAGATCTGGTAACTCTCAATGTGAGTTGCAAGGCTGATTATTCCTATGACGTTGTGAGTAGGAGGCTGGATCTATGGTTATGAAACTGCCCCATGCTGAAAGCATAATTAAATTACTGCACGTGGCAGTGCAGGCAGAGTGCAAATGTTTAATCACAGGGTAAAGATGGTTGGGCAGGTGTCACTGCATGAGGAAGCATTCATATGGAAAAAACTGGTTATTTTCTCATTTCAACCACTGTCATTCATGATTAATTCTTATGCAAGAACAGGAAACAAATCTTGATTTTGATCAACTGTCTATCCCTTGCCTCCAAGAATTTCCATTGTAACTTCTCTCAAAATAATGGGATTGTACTGTTTTATAACCAGCTATACATTTTATGTCCAATTTATTTCAATGAACTTTAAGAACATGAAAAGTCTGCAGACATCCATTGAGGAAATCATGGATGAAAACTAAATTCGCATGGATGTGTGCTCAATGACTTTGCACAACCACTTCCTTAATCCATCAAATCCTAGGAGTTCATTAAATTAATAAAGACCAAGTTGTGCATCCTTTAATCATAAACAGAAATAACCTGATATGGAATTATGGTTGTAGTCTTAAATGTACCAACAGAGATTATGTCCCTTTGAACTGTGTGGGACTTCTACAGTATATAAATATGCTTAAGATCATGCTTCTTAGAAGGCATTAGTTTGACCCAATATACAACAAGTCAAGCCAAAGCTCTAGTCCACAAATTCTTGCTCAATTTGGTAGTTGTAAGTGATAGCATCTAATGAAAGTTTTATCAAACACTGTGGATTAGATAGTCCTGAATACTCAATTCAGTGCATACATAAATTCTCAGATATGCAGAGGGTGAGTGAGAAATTTTGGGCATTTGTAAATTATTATTGGTCCTGTAAGATATATAGTTGTTGTCAAGAATAATGGAGACCATTACAAAAAAAAGCAAAATGCCAAATGTTGGATACAAAACAGGATATTAACCTGTTTCATTTCCAAATGAAGTCCTGCAATTTAAGAAAAGTGTTCTGCTGAAACAAAAATTCCTCAAATGATTGCACTGGGTTCTATATCAAACAGAGAACCTTCATAAATTGCTGAAGCTCCCAATTTCAGACCATGTACCTCAAACTCACGAGGGCTGTAAATCACAGGATAGTGACATAGTAGAAAGGTGAGGCTTAGCAGAATCCGCCCTCCTCACCTTCACATGTTTGCTCACATGTAGAGATGAACAGAGATGGAGGAGAAATGCAATTCAATTTGCATTTAAAGGTGAATCTACCTAATTTGCACTGACTGAAACAATACAAGAACTGAAAATTCTCAGAATTTTCCAGTGCAGTATAAAAATGCATATATTAGGACGAAATGTGCATGAAAATTAATATATCTGTGAAAATGACATACAAAAATGCATTATATTAGAGGAAATTGCTTTGTAATAATGGATTATATTGGGGAAATCACTATTTTTAATAGGCAGAATTGCATAAAAACAAATGTATCTGAAGAGAAATCTGCACTGATGAATTTTTCTGATAATTTTTTTTTTAATCACAAACTTATATGGAAATCTGGAGAATAGAATTTAAGATTGTAAAGAGGAGGAACTGAGAGAAACAGAGACTAACAGATTTGCCTGTTCCTAGATATGGACAAATCTGTCAGTTTCAGTTTCTCATTTTTTTAAAAAAAATATTAAATTCAATTTGCCACATTTCCACATTAGTTGCACTTTTTTTAACATTCACCTGAAAATTCTTCAGCCTTTTAGCATGCTTTTGTCCTAATATGCACATTTAGAAAGTGCAAATTAGCTAGGTGCAAATTAAAATGAAAACAGAATGAAATGTCTCATCCATCTCTACTTAGACACAAGTAGAACAAATGCCTGATTAAAAATTTATTAAAAACAAAAAAAATTCCTTCCAGTAGCACCTTAAAGACCAACTAAGTCAGTTCTTGGTATGAGCTTTCGTGTGCATGCACACTTCTTCAGATACTTCTTCTGAAGAAGTGTGCATGCACACGAAAGCTCATACCAAGAACTGACTTAGTTGGTCTTTAAGGTGCTACTGGAAGGAATTTTTTTTGTTTTGACTATGGCAGACCAACACGGCTACCTATCTGTAACTAAAAATTTATTGTTGCTTTTGGTGAAAACTGAAGCAGGATTTTACTGATAAGGGCATTATTTTAAACAAAATTATCATTGTCGGTTTGAATATTTGTAACTGATAATTCTGAGCTCTGTATCACAAGGTGAAATGGATAGAACCATTTTTCCAAATTGAAATGTCATTATTAAAATCTGTTTTTATTAGAAGCAATGTCTGACAAGCTCTTACCACAACAAAAACAAGACAATATATCATTTAATCATTTTGCCTGTGTAACTTTTTGCTTTGAAGTTAAAACTCAATTGAGGGCCTAAAGAGAAAGTCTGGAATAATTTTCATTTGGGGTGACTTTTCATGGGAGGCAGATGGAACAAAACATTGCCTTCCTGAGACATTCCCCAATTGTTGAAATTAAATAGCAGGTCTCCTTGACAGGAAATATTAGCTATTGCGTGTTGAGGTCCCCAGGTCCACCCCAATAACTCACACATCACACAGAATTTTTGTTTAAGGTTTTTGGCATAATTTTGGCCACAACTTTATTAAAATACAAATTTGTGAGTGGTTGCTTAGGCATTGGTTGCGACTATCTGCCCCCACCATGGGGGACAGACTGACATTCCGCACGATGCGAAAGTCAGAATGGGGGAATACACTTGGGGGTTACGCGGAGCAGGGAACCTGCCCTCACCCCAAATGCAACCAGGCATTGGTTGCGACTATCTGCCCCCACCATGGGGGACAGACTGACATTCTGCACGATGTGAAAGTCAGAATGGGGGAATACACTTGGGGGTTACGCGGAGCAGGGAACCTGCCCTCACCCCAAATGCAACCAGGAGCTCATTGCTATGGCCCGAGCACCCTTGACAGAGTGGACAAGCAATAGTTAGCCCCCAATTCCTTTAACGGAATCCCTTGCAGCAGCAGCATTAGAGGGGCAGGCACAGCCAATCCATGCCCCTCAACCAACCAAACCATAAACCAATGCCTAACCGCAACCTTACAAGTTGTGACGATTTGCTACGCAGTAGGCAAAAACCAAATGGCCCCAGCCAATCAGCCAGATGGACAAAATTCCTACCAGGCCCCCGCTCCAAAGCAGACGACCCCATGACAGGCATAGCAAGGTCAAAGCGAACAACCCTATTCTAGGGAGGGAGGGACGGGCAATCCACTGCACGGGCGAAAAGAGGAAGCCCTAGCCTCGTGCAAGGAGTTTTAGCATTTCTGGCTGTCAATCAATAAATGGCAACATTAATTTCTTCCCAACAACAAGGGAAGCCCCAATCGCATCAGTGGCCAACGATCAGTTAGCCCGCCCCCAACTTTGGAGTGTCCTGGTGGCCCCCACCGCAACACGTGCTCTCCATGAAGGAGAACATGCTTTGTTGGACTATAGCTCCTATTAGCCTTGACAACTAGCCATAGTGGCTGGAGACAATGAGAGGTGGAAGGCAGAACTTTGGTTCAGCATCTCTGATATCATGTGTCCTTAGCAGCACCTTTTAGCCTAAAGTAGTTGAAGTAAGGTCAGTTTTGTTCTGTAGACTTCTGTAGTATGAAATACCTCAAATCCTAATACAGTACTTTCAAATGACTGTGGACAGTGAATAGATGTTATGCATTTTCAGGCAGAGAGCTACGGTCCTCTGGTGGAAAGTAATTGGGGGTAGCATTCCAAAGGTTTGTGGGCCAGGCCCCAAAGTGGACAGAACCAGAAACACACACAGCCACACACACATGATCACACTAACCTATGTACAAGGGATGACTGCTTAAGTGCCAAACAGCAAAGTTTTTTTAATGACTACAGGGAACACACACACACACCAGACACACACTTAACACACAAGCACACACTTAGCACTCACTTTTAACAGAGAAACACACTTAATTTTTATAATTAACACAAGGATGCACACTTAACACACATTTAAGTGCACACACAGGTTCAGCCAAAGTTGGGCACTTTTAGTTGCATAGTGATGTCAGCAGGAAAGTTAAGCACTTACTTAAAGTATTTTACAGTAAAATCAATAAGACTATAAAGTACTCAATTTTGGCTGGATCACTCTCACACTCTACATCTTTTTAGTCTAACTGTGGGAAGACTAATATGTGGGGGAGACTTTCTTGCACAGGTATGAAGCATTTGGGGTCAGTTACGGTAAATAACCTCTTTATCCATTGTCTCTGATGATACTTCTCAGACAAAGTTCTCTCTCACGCTCTCTCTCTCTCTCTCTCTCTCTCTCTCTCTCTCTATTACAAAATACTCTCTAATAATTAAAAATGACTTTCTGCAAGCACGGGATGTTTATATCATTTAATATTTGCCCTAAATATTTCCCCCCTTTTTCTAAAATAACTAGGGTGGTGCAGAGAGGTATAGAAAAGACTTACAGACTCTGGTTCAGAATTTAATGAGCCACAGAATAACTGATCATAATCCATGCCATTATAACCAACCTTCACTTCTCTGGCTCAGTCCTTATATGTCATTTTGGCATATAAGTGGTATACAAATTAATAAATAATAAAATAATTGTTGTTGTTGTTTAGTCGTTTAGTCGTGTCCGACTCTTCGTGACCCCATGGACCAGAGCACGCCAGGCACTCCTGTCTTCCACTGCCTCCCGCAGTTTGGTCAGACTCATGTTTGTAGCTTCGAAGACACCACCCAACCATCTCATCCTCTGTCGTCCCCTTCTCCTTGTGCCCTCAATCTTTCCCAACATCAGGGTCTCTTCCAGGGAGTCTTCTCTTCTCATGAGGTGGCCAAAGTATAAAATAATAGCAATTCTCAATTTGTCTTTGGCTATCCACTGAAAGAGCCGCATTAGTGACAAGGCTTTTTAAAAAACCTCATTGGAGACACCCTGAAAGAGCACCTTTGCAGACCTGCCAAGTGCCCCTATTTTCCAGAAGCTGTTCCAGTTTCTGATCTGATCTTGGAGTGTCCCACTTTTCCTTAGGATGTCCCTATCTTCATCAGATAAATATTGGAGGATATGGTAGAATGTCCTTATTTTCATCAGGTAAATGTTGGAGAGTATGTGATCCCTGAGCCAAGGAGATAAGTAACTATACAGACTTTAGAAGACATCTGAAGGCAGCCCTATATAGGGAAGGATGTCCCTATTTTCATCAGCAAAATGTTGGAGAGTATGCCTTTGCTGCCATGAACCCAGTGCTTCCTTGCCAGACAGGAGGACAGATGAATAGCAACACCCCACCTTAACATACCATGCATAAACCCCATTCATTATCCCCCAAATTATCTCCAGATGAAATCATCTTAAATGATTTCCCCAACCCAGTTCACCCCACAACAAAATTTCCCTCAAATTCATTTTATACTCAGAAATACTTGGGGCACTTAGAAAAAGATTTGGGATTCTTACGGGTCCCCTGTTAAATGGATCTAGAACACATCTGACTTAAGAGTAAAGACAGGGCTGCCTCCTTTGACATCTGCAGATCAATTCTATACTTAACACATGCTGAATGACAGCAGGAATTGACCCTAGGGCCTTTTGCCTAGAAAATAAGCTTTACATGCCCCTAGGTCTTGAAAGCTTCTTATACAGCTTTGCTCCTGGTTTGCCAGCACTCCACATGTGATGACCCTGTATCAACTCCACTGATGTTAAACAGGTCACTGTCAGCATATAATCAGAATAGCAGTATTTTCCATGGGGCAGCAGTAACCAATATTCCAGCTCCCCCGAAAAAGGCTTGGAGAAGATCACCAGGCTAAAATGAGACTAGAAGCTCCTCAGGAGTGTTGCATGATCAGAATATTCAGGGCATCAGCAGTAATAGAAAATTTGCTTTGCAGATGCAGGTAACAGAGTTTTTTTTGTTACAAATCTTCAGAAATGCTCATGTGACGTGGTTCTGGGTGCAGGACTTTGAAAACGGCAGGCTTTGAAATTTCCATTTAACCCAGCAGTAAAGGTAAATGATTAAACTAGCCATAATAACCAGACTACTTCTGAAAAAGATCCAACACATATAGCACGTTCACAAGCAGCAATTCAAAACTGAGAAAGGCACATTCCATTCAAAAAAATAGAAAGTGTGCAATATCATAACAGACAGAAATTACTGTTCTATATCAAACAAAGTAAAAACGGCAAAGATCAACATTGTGAGGATTAGATGTTATTTCATAGTATTTTAGATAAGAACCACATGTTCTTATATGTATGGGCATTACATATGTAAACAGAATGTTGTCTGACTGCAGCTGAATACCCACCTTATTAAAGTCGAATGTTTCAAACATCTGCTCGATGTATTCATTTGATGCTGGAGTCAGGTTTTTCAAGCCAAAAAACTGCTTGAACTCATGCAAGGTCAGCTGACCAGAGGGACACTCCGTCATGAACTTCTTGTACCACTGGTGGCACTCGGTGGCGCTCAGTTCCTCAACAGACTTTCCATCCATGTTCCCCATTGTAAAGCAAAAGAGGTGAGCACGTCTCTCAAAAAACAGTGGAGGACTTCTAGAGGCTTCCCCCTTGTTACAGTTCAGAAGCAGGCGGTATGGTATTTATAAGTGAAAGAAAACAGCAAACCTCCCTAAGGCTTGCTAAAGAGCAGGGATGATTGGGGGAGCTTCCTGAGAAAATTTCACACTCTCTGATGGAGTTTTAAAATTGCAGAAGCCTCTTCAAAGAAGCACCTGATGTTTAAGTACCCACTAAATCCTCCTCCAGCCAATGGGAGAAGAGTCCTATGATGGGATCCCAAAAGGGGCATGGGAAGTTCAGGGCAAAAAATAGAAAGGTGGTAAAATGGGAAAGCGTTTTGCAGATTATGGGACCCAGGAGATTAAAATGGCAGGATTTATCTGAAGACATTGTAAGCTTCTAATCCACTTCTCTTTTGATTCTATCAGCCATGTGCAAATATGGCATACAGGACAGAATGAGCTCCATACTTTGACTATGTGCTGTGTGAACAAGTACTTTATCTGTCCTGAATCGTCTAACATTCGGCATCATTGGGTGTCCACAAGTTATGAGAGAGAGAGAGAGAGAGAGAGAGAGAGAGAGAGAGAGAGAGAAACTTTACTTTGTCCATTTCTTCCAGGGCCTGAGTAATTTTATGAACTTCTATCAGGTCACCTCAGTCTTGTCAACTTTCTTGAGAAATACTGCCATTTGATGTGTTTTCCCTCAAGCCAGCTTCAATCCAAAAACATAAGCCACATTCATTTCGCAGTAAAGCTGAGGTGTGTACATTTGAGACAGCCACGGCATATACATGGATGACAGTGTATGATAGCTTCACAAACAGTGATGGGGAAATCAAACAGGGAATGCTCATCTGGCGAAGACATCCCAGCCCCCTCTCTGGTGTGTACAGCAGCATGCAAATAGACTTGAAACACAGTGGTGGAGTGTTGACCTTGCTGTATTTTAAGCTACTAGTGTGTACATAGCCTTCATCTCCCTAAGTCATACTTGTATCCATCCAACAGGGAAAAACACTAAGCTGCACAGCCCCATTTTTTCCAGCAACCCAGTGTGAAAGGGAGATGTCTTTCCACGTGTCAGCTTTCCTCTTTATTATTATGAGGAATTTGTGGGTGTTAGACACCCTAAACTCTTGGGTCCAGTAGGTGTTAGAATTTAATCAAGGCTTGGAGCGTAAAAACTGGAGGCCAGAGCACTGTGTTTTAAGCTATGTGCCAGACACTTTTAACCCCTGGAATCAGCAAATGTTAAAAGCTAATTAAGCTAGGCTAACTTTCTCAGACAGGCATATAAAAGATGAGTTTGACCAAACTGCGGGAGGCAGTGGAGGACAGAGGTGCCTGGCGTTCTCTGGTCCATGGGGTCACGAAGAGTCGGACACGACTAAACGACTAAACAACAACAAAAACTTTCTCAGCCTGGGGGGATGAGCAATTAAGAGGACAAAGGATCAGAGGGCCTTGGTATGAGATGGCAGATAGTTGGGGCCACCTTCCTCAACTCAGATGATAAAGCCAGAGCTTAGAGAGGTTAGTGTTAGAAGCAATGTGAGTTAGGAGTTATGTGATTGAAACACAAAGCAGCAGTCAGCTCCAGCTGTGCTTGAGTCCTACCCTAGGGTGCACCTCTGGGAAAAACAAGACCCTCTTGGAGTGCTGACGCTATGAACTCCTCCATTGTAGGCTCAGGTTGTATAGATTTATGAATAAACCATATAACATAAAAAGACCATAGTCTCAGCTGCGCCTCATTTCCAAAAGGAGACACGGACCCTGAGTAAAGTACCTGGAACCCCCTGGAATCTCATTCCGCTAAGAGATTGTGGGTGGCCTGCAACTTTCTTCCAGTAGCACCTTAAAGACCAACTAAGTTAGTTCTTGGTATGAGCTTTCGTGTGCATGCACACTTCTTCAGATATGTACACTTCTTCAGATATCTGAAGAAGTGTACATGCACACGAAAGCTCATAGCAAGAACTAACTTAGTTGGTCTTTAAGGTGCTACTGGAAGGAATTTTTTTGTTTTGACTATGGCAGACCAACACGGCTACCTATCTGTAACTGCAACTTTCTTATTATTCTATTTCTATTCTGCCCTTCCTCCACATTTTGTCACACATCTGCTTCAGGCAACACCTGCCTAATGCTCCTCACCACTTCTGCATCAGTTTTGCCAGTGCTTTTTTTCTGGGGGGACGCAGGGGTACGCATACCCCTAAACATTTTGTGAATCTATGTTTGGCCTCATTGAGGGGCGGTATTTCAATATGAGTAGGAAAATTAGAGTACTCCTAAACATTTTTTTTTAGAAAAAAAGCATAGAGTTTTGCTTCTGGGAACCCTTTCCCATTTGTCTCCATCTTCACTACATTGCAGTTTACCCTGAATCAGAAATGCTTTAAGGGGTGGCCTAGCAGGTCCGAGCTCTGAATCTATTGCACCAGCCCAGTCTCCTGCCTGATTTTTCTCCATTTTAAAAAGCCCAGTGCTGGTGAGGCCTTGGCACCTGCCATCTGAATTGGTTCACTTAAAAACTAGCACATGCTAACTATATGCACATTGGTGTCACTGGCCTGTGCCTGGATCCTTGAAGTGCCTAGAAAAACTCCTGCCCTGAATCTGATTGAAATATTATTAAAATAGCAACCGTAAGAGCAATCCAATGCACACTTTTGTGAGATATACATGTATAGCTGCGTATACATGTATTTTCTGAGATATACATGTATATCTGAGATATACATGTATATTTCTGCATGTACATGTATAGGATTGTGCCATTAAGTCACCCACATTTTCCAATGATCGCATTGTTTCATTTATTGCCATATATGCCCACATGGAATGCTTTCCCAGCAGCACCCCATAGAACTTAAGAGACAAATACATAAAATTATAGAAGATCTCAGCTAGCAGGTCTTGCAAGAATTCATGAAAACTGAAGCCAACTTTTGCCAAGAAGTTTCTGGGTCGCCAGAGCAAAACAACGCAGTTCTAAATTCTGTGAGTCTTGCCACTTCTGCCCACTCCCCCAAAAACCCAGGATCTCTGTTGTTTGTTCTATATGTTTCAAGAAACTGTGTCTTTGGAAAGAGCAAGTCAGATCAAGGAATCAGTTGCAGCACAGTGCAAGGCAGTTCGTGACACACTTCTGCAGCTTGTGTAAGTGGATTAATATTAAGGACAAGGAGGAAACACCTGTTTATAGCAGAGGAAATACCATGTCTGCTAAGCACCAGGGATAGCCCCTACGCAATTAGAGGATTTCAAGGGATTCCCTCCAATCTGCTGCAGACCCACTAAGTGTTGAAATTCAGCAGTTAGTTATCCTGACCTAAATTTGGCTTTTGCTAGAAGCTCCTCTGCATTGACACATCTAAGGATTTACTTCTGATCTTCCTTGGCTGCCTTCATCTCTTTCAGAAAGCCCCTTGGCATTTAGCCCATTCTTTCCGAGATGGGGACAGTTTTAAACTTTGCCCCATGCAATGAGTCCAGCTGGGGTTGTTTTTGCTTTGGGATTATTTCAGTTTCCCTAAAATAAAGATTCCAGCAGCAATGGTCACTTACATAACCTAGCCTGGCATAAAATGAACAAGTGTGGCAAATGCTCCTTAGTAAGATTCCTGAGCTGTCGTGGAACAGTTAGCAATGCATGAGTGTAACTTGCCTGTGTCCATGCAGATAAAGTATCAGGACTGACATGCATACTTTATAGTGTGTGCAGCAGGCTGCCCTTGTGGAAATTCTTAAAATAACTGGACCTGGATAAAGTTCAACCAACTATGGGTGCTTTCTCGTGCTACTTCCTCCTTGCAAACAGGGATACAGTGGTACCTCGGGTTACATAAGCTTCAGGTTACATACGCTTCAGGTTACAGACTCCGCTAACCCAGAAATAGTGCTTCAGGTTAAGAACTTTGCTTCAGGATGGGAACAGAAATCGTGCTCCGGCGGCACGGCAGCAGCAGGAGGCCCCATTAGCTAAAGTGGTGCTTCAGGTTAAGAACAGTTTCAGGTTAAGTACGGACCTCCAGAATGAATTAAGTACTTAACTTGAGGTACCACTATATGTGGGAACCCAATGACATCTGCATGAAGGAAACGCAGCATCAGCATAACATCTAAAATATCTTCAGCCTTGTTAAAGCAGATGGAAAACACACATACTGTAAAACAGAAAAATAAATAGCTCAGCACTTGCAAGAGGATAGAAGCTGGAGACTTCCCCAGCAGGAGTCATCCTGACTCCAGTCTCATCCTTACAAAGTGAGTGCACACCTAGAGGTCCCAGGCATTTGTGTTGTTGTGTCTTCCTCCCCCCTGCAGTACTAAGATGTCCTACTTGTGTGGGCCCACAAATAATTTTAGACTCTGGGCTTAATGCTCTCTCTCATACACATACACACACACACACACACACACACAATCTCTTCATATGGTAATGTGTATCATTTCACTTACATCCAAATGTGGTAAGCACATACTGATCCTGCCCCTCAAATAACATCCCTGATAACCAAGATGTTTCTGATACACACAAATAGGTTGTGTGAAGTCCAATGTTCTCAACATGTCACTAGACTACAGCAGAGCCTTATTTCAGGTGCACTCCAGGTTTCAAGAGAATGGTGGGTACTTCTTATATAACAAAGCTGTGGAGATACACAGCCCTGCTGTAGCAATGACCTGTCTGCTTGCTTAGGATACTGTGGGTTTCCCTCCCATGCTTCCACCCACCATCTTAACATCTTTGCAAATTCCCAGATCACTAAACTGGCTGCCTACCTTCTTCACCTGCCTTAGAAGTGATATCTTCAGCCCGTGAAAGTCCATTCACATGCTATACCAAAGTGGAGAAGGTATAACAGAGTTGTGTATCAACCTTCCCTGTTCCAGTGGCTGTTTGAAACTCAGAAGACAGAACTCTCCATGCGTGAGATCCAAAAGCCCCCACTGACACCCCATGTTACAGCAAAACTGAAGAAAGTACAGCATAAATAATTTCTGCTTCTGCCCTTACCATTACTGTGGGGAACAAAAACACAGAGTGCATGAGGCCACAAGGATAAATAGAATCTCCTCAACGGGCTTTGCATTTTGGTGTTTTATTCACAGTTTTTGATGATCTGCTTTGCTACTTTTTGCATTCTGCTGACTCACGTCAAAAGGTGGAAAGCCAGGTGCCTTTATTGTTTCTCTCCAGGATGAGCCTTAGCTTAAAGTGCCAACTAAAACCTGGGTTTTGGTACCCGCTTTATAGTGGCACTTGGGTGACTTCGTTGCAATTTATCCCAGAAGCTCTTGTTAAGGCAGATCTGCTTCTTCTGAAGTTCCTACAACAATCTCCTTCTGAGTGGCCTTAGAAAATGAGTGAGCTCAAGCCTCTGACTGGAAGTCCCGGGTTAACTGCATGGCGATTTCAGTGTTTTGAGCCTGCTGCAGACAAGCCTGGCTTCTTCCCAAAAATGGGTTTCCATTTTGAGAAATCCACTCTTTCAACATCCATCACCTTCCTCGTGTGATCTGTGTCTCGACAATACCGATAACCGCAGGTGGGTTTTTGCAAAGTGTAAAATGGTGTGTACGTGTTGGAGTAGTTAGGGTTGTAGAAAGCATATCGGAGAGACTCACGCTTGTGTCCTCCAGGGTGGAGGACAACAGGGACATACTGAGAAACTAAAGCCTGCTCCATTTTGTAGCCCAGAGCTACTGGGAATGGCTTCTGATGCTTGTTTACAGCAGCTTTGGCTGCATTCTTCTCCTGTGACATCTTGCAGGCACAGATGCATACTTTGGGTTTCATGGGTGCCTTGGTCTGTGAAGATAAAGGCCACATGGAAGAAGGACATGTTGAGTCAATTTGTTATACAGGGAACTGCATGAGCCCCCCCCCCCCGGATATCTAATTGCCCCCCCTCCCCACAAATCAACGCCTCTCCCCTGGCCCAATCCTTAATTCATATCCAATTGGATTAGATGAAAATTTAAAAGCATTTTGAACTTAACATCAACAAAAAGAATAGAGATAACAGGAAGAAAATGCATCTTTCCAAACTGAAGGTACAGAAATTCCTCTGATGACAATATACATGATTTTTAAACAACCAGTAATAGCCAGCAATTCTATAACTCAATTGTCTCTTTCTTCAATTCAAGTGCCGGTTCTATTGGTGCCAGTCATTTGGAAAGAAATATTTGTGTGAGAACTATTTTTTAATTGTTACTTAACCAGCTAGTTCCAATATAGCTGCTTTATTTATTGCCAGTGACACCCGCGCCCCAGGTAATTGAATGGAAACCTGTGTCGATTATCCTGTTTAAACTCTTGACGGCACTTGAGCTTATTTTTAAACTCTGTTAACGGGTTTTCTACTTTCCATGATGCTCTGAGCTCATTAGGCTGCATTATTTTAGGCCTCTAGATCTGGCTCTGTCCACTGGCTTGTAAAGCTATTAATCGTGTAACAAGGGGAATCGGCAACCATTCATGTACATCACTGAATGGCTATGACGCCAAGGAAGTCAGTGCAATGAAATAACCAACAGTTTCTTCCAAACAGGGGGACAGAGCCTTCAGCCTTTTTTAGATAAATGGTTTATCAAGCAACAGATACATACGATCCAGATTTCTTCTTGCAAGGAAGCTCTTCAGTTTCACAAAAAGTGCACTCACGATATAATCAGCTATCCCAGCAGGGCTTCATTGTCTATCAAAACACACCAGTTGCCCCTATTTTATTTTATATTTTTGGGAGACAGACCCTCTTTTTTGGCACCTGTGTCTGAGAAAGCGAATCACTGGCTGTTTTGTCCCTATTTGCCTTTTCAGAAATGTTCCACTGGAATTTTTTTAGTGTGAGATGCTAAGAGCAGTCGTTCTTCAGTGTTACTGCCCAGTTCCCCCAGAATTTAATCATTAAGTTGGGAGATGACTACTAAACATGATGCCTATGTTCTACTTTCACTGTCGGAGACATTCTGCTTCTGAATTCCAGTTGCTGGAAACTGTAGGAGGGGAGAGTGACATGGACACCTGGTTGGCCACTGTGAGAACAGGATATTGGACTAGACTGGTCACTGGCTGGATTTAACTGGCCTATTCTTATTGTTATACATTTGGGCAGTGCTTTTTCTCTTGAAAAGCCGGTACTCACCATGAAGTTGTTACAGGAAGTGCCACACTTTTTAACAACAACAGAAAAGAGATGCTGGTACTGAGTCCCCCCCCCCCCCCGAAAAAAGCACTGTGTTTGGGGGAAGCTGGGCAACCAGTCCATCAAGTTTCTTTGGAGATGAAGACCAACTGGCCACATAATGTCCTGATGGGCTTTCCAAAGGGATAAGCTGGGTTGCAATGTCTGCAACAACCAAAAGAGCAAAAAAATGGGCCTGGGCTAGAGAACAGCTATGTGAGTGAGCTGAAAACTGAAGGGGAGATGCTACAAGAACTGGGGACATAGATATGTCTTGCTCTGTAATGAATCCAAAGGTGTGACTAATGGGGAAGCAAGATCTTTTGGGGCTATAAGCCCCTCCATCCTATGCTCAGGTTGTATATATGTGTAAATAAAACTTAAAGAGACCATAGTCTCTGCTGTCTTTCCAAGGAACCTGAGCCCCTGGAAAGTGCTGGTATCCCTGGAGTCTCACCACTTGGAGTTTGGGGTGGCATGTAGCATAATATTTCTATGAGAAGGATTCATCTACTCTCTGGTGCAAGCAAATGTATGTACATGGGCACTAAAGCACAATCTGCAACTTCACACGCTGCAGCTGTGAGGGTACCAACTGCTGTGGGACAGTTCTGCTTTCTGACTGTTTATTGAGCCAAAAGAACAAACACCAGCATATTTTAAATCAGGCTACAGCAGAACCTCCAGCAATGTCTAATAATGGGTGTCAGGCAGCAGTCGCTGTTATGAAAATAGAATTATTGCAAGCATGCCCCTATTTTTGGCAGGGCATGCTATACCAGAGCAAATGGTCACTTACTTTCTGCCTTTGCATTTTTTAAATCCAGGTGGCTAATGGAGTGTTTGAATCTCTAGGTGGGCAAGGGTGCCTGCAATAAAAAATAAAAATAATTAAGAAGACCATGTGTGTAGCTTGCACACCTCAGTCCAGTAGACATTTGCTTCAAATTACAGTGGTACCTCTGATTAAGTACTTAATTCATTCCAGAGATCCGTTCTTAACCTGAAACTGTTCTTAACCTGAAGCACCACTTTAGCTAATGGGGCCTCCTACTGCCACCATGCCGCTGGAGCACGATTTCTGTTCTCATCCTGAAGCAAAGTTCTTAACCCGAGGTACTATTTCTGGGTTAGCAGAGTCTGTAACCTGAAGCGTATGTAACCCGAGGTATCACTGTATAGGACAGACACTCTTCTATTCCAATTAACCTCTGTCTCCAGAGGCCATTCCAAAATCTCAAGTTTCAGTCCTGAACTTTCAGAGGCTGGGGTGTTCCTGACCTGGCAACTCTAGAAACAAGTCTACTATATAAATGCAAATTTTAAATTTGATGTCCCAGCTGCTTTGCCATCACTGGCATGCAGCCCCACCCTTGGAAAGTGGACCAGAAGGGAAATAGCCTCTTGGGCTGCAAACATTTCCCCACCCTAGCTCTAGTAGAAAACTTACACTCTGTAGAATAGCATGCCATGATTTTAACATTCTGAAGGTTTATTTCAAAGTCCATAAGCTGAGAGGCATGTGTACCTTATGCTTCCCTTACATGCACCCAACTGGAACCATGTTCAGATACCAAAAATAATGCTGAGCCACTCCAGTAAGAAACACTGGGATATACATCGGCTAATAAAGAAGATAAATAAAGCAAAAATAAAATAAATCCAAATTTTAAAGATTCTTCCCTCCCTTGTTTCTGTTTGAAAAGTGCTCCACAGGACCCAACTGCAAAAGAAATGGTTCTCAGCCTTCCTGTATTCATTAAAGCTTCTCATAGAGGTGCAAAATATTGGGTGTTTCCTAACACGACATATTTTCCAGGTTAACTAGCAAGCTGTCTTATCAACCTTTTTCAAAGCCTGCGGCAACTAGTAATGTGCCCATAAGAAATGACATGGGCAACAAACCTCCCAGAAACACAGACACACACTTGGGATGAAGTCATGGGAACTAAGAAATGATCCACACTAGGATTATAAATAAGGGTGTCACCTTTTTTTACTGGCCTGCTGTGCACTCCTATGCCTGCAAACACACACGCAACTGCCCTAATGCAGTTGGTACATTTGGAGTGTTTGTGCCAGTCTCAAAATGGCTGCCGTATCTTAAAGGCTTTGAGGAAGGACAGAACAATTTCATGAAGGATACCCCTGTCAAGAGCTATAAGCTGGTATGGCTAAATGACACCTCCGTTTTTCAGATAGTTTGTTGAATTGCAACAGAGAGGTTCTAGGCATTCTTAAACCATCAGCTACCTAGCTTCCAGAGTAATCTCCAGGCAGAGTTCAAAGGGAGGGCAGAGATCAAGCTGAGAAACAGCCTGAATTACACCTCCAGATCGCTCTTCTCTCGACTCCATCTCATCATTTTACATTATTGATGAGTTCTATATTCTTTCCTCACGGTTCCTACATTTGCTCTTTGCCTGCCTCTGATGAAGTGCTTGTTATAGAGACAATGTTTAAGTTCATATTAGGTTTACTGTTTCATTGGCTGCTTTATAGAAAACAAACATGCCGCTCGACAGAATGGATCAGAATCTTTGTGACCAAGAAAAACCATCGCTGGAGAGATCAATATCATGCCCACACTGGCACCTCTCCTGACCTTCATATATCTTGGTTTCATTTGCACAGGGACCTATGCATGTACACTCAAATTTATACATGCTCCTGCAGGGGTTCCGAAGGTACCGCACCCCCAACTGCACTACAGCCACAGTACATAAAAGCAGGGTCTTTGTAGAGGGTATAGGGCAAAATAGACCTTCCAAAAACTATTTGATCCAAAATGCCTGTGGCTGTAAATATTGAGTCAATAAGTTGGTGGCTATCCAGACTGTTGCTAGCTGGATCTTTTCCCCATCAAGGCAACACAGTTCCATAATTCCCACCACCTGGTGACTCCCAAAATTCCATACAAGTACAAAAAGGATATATGAATGGATATAAGGAGAGCCTGCTGGATCAGTGGTCCATATAGCCCAGCATCCTGTTCTCACTTTGGCCAAGCAGATGTCTATGGGAAGCCAACAGGAAAGACCTGAGAGCATCAGATCTCTCTCTTTCTGGGGTTTCCAGCAACTGGCATTTAGAAACACACAGACAGTGGTTATGAGCCACTGGCTATCCAAACGCACCATTCCTTGAGCTCCACCCAATAACTCTTCTAAATACAGTCCCTTCTATGGGGTCCCCTCTTTCCCATCCTGCGCCTAGCTGCTTCCTTTGCAGCCAGAGAAAACCTCTCTGTGTTTGGGCATTTTACGGTATAGGAAGACAACGTCCTTCTTATGCAATCCAGATAAGGTGGATTTGATTTAGGCACGTAGCCCACGTCCCGCAGCGGCTGGTGTTCCGGATAAACTGCTGGACTGGACACCTTCAAGGGACCGGCGTTGGCGCTCTCCAATCCTGGAAAGATGCTCCAGGGACTCCCTCGTGGGACTCCGCCCCTCTCTCCTCGGAGCCCAGCAGCCCCGCCACCGCCGCCGCCTACCTTCGAGGGAAGCCTCCCCGCGGTGTCCTCCCGTCGCGTCACTCGGCAGCTCCTCCTCCGCCACCTCGCGATTTCCCTAAGCGCCGGGAAAAGCGCCGCCCGGGAGGAGGAGGGAAGGCTGGGCCGCTGCGCCCGGGCGCATGGTGACCTTCGCCGCCTGGTGCCGCCACCCTCTGCAGCCCGGGAGAGCGCGGCGCAGCGCCGCGTCCTGCGGGGACGGCTCATTGTGACTCGGGCAGGGCGTCAGCCGGCCACGCAGAGCCGGACGATCCCGAAAAGGAAAGCGAACGGCGAGGCGATCCTGGGGCGAGGGATCCCGTGGCGGATCGGGGCTTGGGAGGAGAAGCGCGCTCGCCTTGGGGGAAGCCGTGTGCGCGACCCAACTCCAGGCTCGGGGCATGTGATGAGAAACTCCAGACATGCTCAGAGACACTGTTTTTTATTTTATTTGGAAAAAACCGTATTGTAGAACTAAGGCCAGTTGGTCTGAGCCTACTCCACGGATGGGTTTGAAGCCAAGTCAGGCGTCGTCGCCCGCCCCCTCAAATCCGTAATCTTAGGATGCCGCGCAGTGGTGCTCGCTTGCAATGTGACGTTGCGCCCACGTCTTTGCTCCTCCTACGCAGCTTGCTATTCAGCGGGAAGCTGCAGGGGTACATTGGGCGAGCCCTTAATGAACTTTTTGCCTCGCTCAAAGGACATTCCTTACCTGCAGCAAACGTGCTGGAGGCGTTAAGTCACCTTAAGAGTGTTTGCTCGAATCGGGAGGCATTTTGCGCTTCCTTCCATGTTGCTGCACGAGAAGGAGTCCGATGTATTGGATAGAATGCCTGCTGCTGGACTTGGACCTGTGAGAAATAGATTCACACAGCCATCCACGCAACACTTACCTCATGTTTCTAATACTGTTAGGCAGAACAAGGGAACAGATGGGCAGAGAGCAGCACTGGACAACAGGGTGTGCACCTAAAGCTGACCTTAGGTGTGCTGGAGGACATGGCCTGGTTCCCAGTGTTGAAATGAGATTAAAGCTACCAGTCCTGTCAGCTTTTGTTGGTGGAATGGCAGGGAGCAGTGGCGTAGCGTGGGTTGTCAGCACCTGGGGCAAGGCAAGTAATTTGCGCCCCCTAACCTGTGGATTTGAGCACCCTAACCCTAACCCCCAAATGTTGCGCCCGGCGCGGCCGGCCCCCCCTGCACCCCCCACTGGCAGGGAGCAGTGAAAGACACCATCTTCTCTTGCATCAGGCTGCAAGTGAAAGACACCATCTTCTCTTGCATCAAGTAGCAAAATGTCTTCTACTTAAGCCCACCCTTCCATTCAGAATTCCTATCCTGAGCTCCTTGGATGAAGAGCAGGAACAGGCTACAACTCTGATAAATAGCATATTCCCCCCCCCCCAATCCCTCTTGCCACCAAGGAAGTGTAATAAGTGAATAGTCAGAGAACCTACCCAGTTGACGCTGACACAAAACCCTACACGTACACTACACGTACAGTATAAAAGAATTTAAGTTTCACCACCCCACCCCACCCCCTTCTTCCCCAACCTTATACAGTGGTACCTTGGGTTACAGACGCTTCAGGTTACAGACACTACAGGTTACAGACGCCGCTAACCCAGAAATAGTACCTCGGCTTAAGAACTTTGCTTCAGGATGAGAACAGAAATCGTGCTCCGGCAGCGGGAGGCCCCATTAGCTAAAGTGGTGCTTCAGGTTAAGAACAGACCTCTGGAACGAATTAAGTTCTTACGAGGTACCACTGTACAGTTCTCAACACTACTGTCTAATAACAGATGTAACTGATCTGTAGAAAAGACTTTACATCCTGAAAAAGGAGACGATGCACATCCTTTTATATACCAAGAAAATATTTTATATGTTTTTTTTAAAATAGCATACTCCCTACTAGAAGTTTATTAAGGTTGCTGGGAATCATAGTTTGGGGGTAAACAATAGTTCCCATGACTTTCTTTTTGGTGGGGTGTACTTCAAAGCAACCCAAATGTAGTCCTAAGAAATTTTGTGTACTATTCAAAAATATTGTAAGGTGCTGAGCCGATCAGCATGGTACTTTACAGCCAAATCATCTGTGCACTGTTTTAATTACTGTCAGTGCCACACAAATACATTATTTAATATGTGGCTGCTAAGAAGTTCACATAAACTTAAAAATAAGCTTTGTATTGGGTTTATTCCCCAAACAAGTCCTACATACTTAAGAAGTCACTGCTGTATAATTGTACCCTGGATGTTGATGGAGTGCTATATAAATCAGTTTGCTTCTTGGTTGCTTGGCTGTGACAGTCGTATCATTCTTTAAAATCTGAAGAATTTTAGAATGGGGACTACGCCCTCTGGGTATGCACCATTTTTGTGCATACGCATAGCTGAGTTTCATGTGAGTTAGCGGCATGAATAACTTGCGTCATGTCATAACAAATACTTGCAGGAAAGGGAGTGTCCTGCTATTCATTATGCAACCTCCGTGCTATATTTCTATCCGTTTTGCAAATGATCAGTCCTAGAGACCATGACCTGCTTAGTATAAGCATTGTGGCTGTCGCTGACTATATAGATCTGTGGAGGATGGGCACGTATAGGTATCATGCACCTATATTTGAGCAGCTTGCATTGTGTTTTCCAGAACCAATTGCATCTCACTAACTTCCAAGACACTTGAATACAGTTCCAGGGTTCTTCATTTCTTGAACAAGTATCATGTGTCACTGATTTAATACCCCCTCCTTTTTGACATGTCTCCCTCTCCCCAATTACCTTTGCAATTTCTCCCCCACCACAACTCCTAGGGATCATTGTGGCAGAACTAGCCCTGAGCATGATGCAGGGCTGGTTCCATCAACAACTTGTCGTGTTCTTCCCCTCCCCTTTCATAATATGTAGTTATACTTAACTCACAACCTGATACTGTATCATCACATTGTAAGTTTCTCCACCCTGTTCCATTCTGCAATCTGCCATGCATGTAACTGGATGAAGGATTGAAGACTAAAATAGGATGATCCTCAAACAGGGTAGGGTTGCACTGTGTTGGTCTGGATCCAAATGTATATATCGCATTGTTTTCCACAGCAAACTACAGAAAAGTTCTGGAAGTCACAGTCCTGTCACCAGACGTATGCAGGAGAATTCTGTTGCACGACTGCTCCTAGGGGATATCGAGTATGCACGAAACATGGAGAAATCAGACAGATCTCGTTTTAAAGATCCATTTTTAAAAATGGAGTTTTAATTCCAAGTAACAAAACATACCCATACAAAGAATACAGAGCTTAGTAGTTGTGCAGAAAAGAAAGAAAACTAGTGGCTGATGGTTGTAGTTTTAGATGTGCCAAGAAAGGCTGTCAAATGAAAGTGTCTCAATCAGTTTCCATGAATTGATAAAGGGTTAAAAATGTTTAATTGTCTTAACAAGGTCATTTAAAGGATACCATGTCATTTAGAAGGTGTGAGTCTCCCTCCCCAACTCCAATCAATATTCTTTTTGTCAAATGGTTAATTTGTGATACATAAGTACAATGTCCCATACCTGCAAAATCCAGGCTACAAAAAGATTTGCAATTAAAGTTTTCCAGTGTTTTGCAATCAAAAATTTAACTGCAGCTAATAAAAGGAGGATCATTTGATTGTTAAAAAAACAGGGAATAATTTGGGGGCAAAGCTACCACATGTGTTCTAGAGAGCTAGGTAAATTGCATTGCCCTCAGCAAAAATTGGATGTGTTATGATTAATTCTACATAATCTGCCTGGGCACATTTACCAGCAATGTGGTGTCTTTAAAGCATTTTCTCACGTTCTAATTGAGATGGATCCAAATTTGTTCCCAGTGTTCTTCCTCTAATACTTCTCCAAAATCTTTCCCCCATTTTAGTCTTAATAAAGTGAGAGGAAGGGTAGCCAGTTGTGTGGGGATTTTATATATATGGGAGATGATTCCCTTTCCCAGTGTGTTGCTTGAGTTGAGTAGTTGCTCAAAACGATTTAAGCTGCATGATGCTTGAATCATTATATCTGGCTGATTTGGAAAATGTATGATCTGCTATATCTCTAACCAGCCACATGGTATATCTCCCACTATAAAATTTATTCCTGGAAGTGAAATAGGTTTTTGATTAGTGTAGAAGTATCAGAGTTTAGGTAATCACACTGTTTCCTACCTAGCATATAAGCCTGATTTGGCTGTTGTGCAAAAGGAAGAAAGCTGAGTTATTAGGACCCTCCTGTGGGGGGGGGGATAAGTCACATTGGTGCCTGCTCATTGCTAGCCCATTGCAAACTGATTTACATGAAACACCCATATCATTTCTATTAGTCAAAACCGGTGCCGGATTTACGTATAAGCTAAACAAGCTTATACGTAAGGGCCCCACTCCTTAATTGTATTTCACTGTTAATATACTTCTTCTGAATTGTATTTCAGTTCAACAATTACTTTGATAAAATATGTATTTTGTTATGTGCAAATGGCTTTAGATACCTATTAGGTGACAATTTGTTGTTGACAAAGGACAGCTGGACAAATAAAGGGCCCCATTATCCCATTCAGGAGCTTAGCGTCTCATCAAACCTAAATCCAGCCCTGGTCAAAACCCAGCCAGGCCCCACCATTGCTGAAGTATTGCTTAGTGGGTTGGAATTAATTCTAGCCCACTGTGTTCTTTCAGTACCTGTAGCAAAAGGAACAAATTGCTGAAATATTGGTTATCCTAGAAATGAAAGTACTGATTTACTACAAAATACAGATTTGGGGAATGATAATGAAACTTATCTCTTCTCCACTTAAAAGCAGATGATACAATCAATGATACTTAAATTTCCCAAACCACTACTCCGCTAGAAAAAAACATTGTCCAAAAAACACTGACATCCATAGCAATAAACAGTTGGTGCAAATTGGAGCAACCCTTGTATGATTAGTACCAAATTCTAATGTTCCCTTTCTGTCAGTGCAATATTAAATGCAATTTTAATTGCACAGTGCCTGAGACCCAGCCTGTGGCAGGTGCTGTCAGAGAAGCACCTCATGACAAACTCTAGCTGTTCAACAAGGGGAAACGTCAATCAGTAGAATATCAACAGGCAACACCTCAAAGAATGGCAAGGTAACATCATTCCCTCCCATTTGAGTAATGGGAGAAACTTGACAAGAAACTTAAATACCAAGGTGTGCACTGTGAAGATCAGATACATATTTTTCTTTTGTACAGATTCATGAAAACTGTTAAATGTGTTTACTCATTATTACTGTTGGCTATATTCTGCTTAGATTTTCTAGCTCACAACTCTCATTGTTCAGCGTGTTCCAATTCACTGCCGTGGTGCTGGTACCAACTGTGTTTTGACTGTTGTTGTATAAAACAAAGGCGTTTATTTCCACACCATAAAATGGGCAAAGAGCAAAGCTCTCTCACACCTTGTGTTTGTGTTTGGTTAAACTAATATTCCCACTGCTGGTTTTTTTTATTATTATTATCAAGATTTGATGATATGTTTGCATTTTCAACAAGCAGGGGTAGAAAAATACAAGGTCTGAACAATGTTATCACATAAAGAGAGCACAATGGCTTCTGTAGAAGTGAGAACAGATAGAGATGTGCACATCCAACTAAATATATAAATTGCTGGTGTTATGAGCAGGGGCAGAGAAATGGGGGTGTGGTGGGGGCGGTCTGTCCTAGTTGTCACCACTGAAGGGGGTGACAAAATGCTGGGTGGCACTAACCGCGGGGCCTGCAGTGCGTCCGAGGCACGCATCTCCTGGGAGTGACGCAGTGGCTTGGGTGCCCAGAGGCTCTGCACTGCCCCAAACAGTCTGCCCACTGCCTCCCCTTCAACTGTAGGGCGGCTGAGTGGGAGGAGGCAGGCAGACTTCTTGGAGGTCCCCCGGAGTGCCCTGCCCTGCGAGCGGCTGGCCCCACCCCTGGGCACAGGGCACATGCACCACCCCAGGCGCCTGATTGGCTTGCTTAGCCACTGGTTATGAGTTGGGGAGGGGAGGAAGCAGGCTATATGTGAGATCCTTCTGACTCTTGGATCCCACAAACGTTAAAATATAAGCCAGACTACCTTCCTGTGTTGAGGTGATAGCTTGGGTGATGGGCCATTAAGGGATACAAAGGAAAGGGGCTCTGTGGGAGATGGCAGATGGGTAGGGCTCCTCCCCATCTCAAGGTTAGTTAGAAGGATGAAGCAGAATTTAGAGTTGAGTTGCAGTGATGTGAGCCAGATGGAAAGCAGCAAGCTGGAAGACAGAGAATGTTTGATGTCTCTTTGAATCCAAGCCTGTGGCTATGGAAGAAGCAAAACCTTTTTGGGGTGTTGATGCTGTGCAGAGCCGTCTTTCCCATTGGGCTTAGTGGCGCGTTGCGCCAGGGCGCTGGCTTCTCAGGGGTGCCCCAGCGAGTAGGGGAGCTGCGTGGCTTTGCTGGCGGCCTCCCCTTTCCCTGCACGCCCACCAGCTGCGCCCCGTCAACCATATGGTTGAAGAGTATGCAGCTTCCCTCCCAAGCCTCCGCGGGAGGAGAGCGATTCCCACAGGGGCTTGGGAAAAGATTGACAACTCTGGGAAACGGGAGCGGGCGGAGGGATCTTTGCACCGTGGTGCTGGATATGCTTAAGACGGCCCTGATGCTGTGAACCCCCCATCGTAGGCTCAGGTTGCATATATGTAAATAAACCGTATATCCTAAAGACACCACAGTCTCCGCTGAGCCTCATTCCAAAAGGAAACATGAACCCTGGGCAAGCAGCTGGAACTCCTGCAATCTCACACTGCTTGGTGTGCAATACTATTTTTCGTTAACCCAAATTTGGCTGACTTTTGGGTTGTGTCAGGCACAACCGAAGAGTTGGTTAGATTTGGCATGAACAAAGTTTCCATCAGGGGTTAATGTCAATTTGAAACCAGGTAATATGTATTGGGCCTGTGCAGTCGGTGTTGGAGACCTTTGAAGATCTGTATGAGAATGGTATGTTTTAAAATGAGAAAATTACCTACTTCAATTTACCTTAGTTCAAACTTGAGTGGTTTTATTTATCCATTAGATTTATATCCCACCTTTCATCCAAGGATCTCAGGGTTAAACGCCCGGCTTTATCCTCACATCAACCCCATGAAGTAGGTTAGGTTCAGAAAGAGTTACTTGCCCCAGGTCCCCCTGTGAATTTCACCCAGTGAGTACCCACGCTTCCCATGGCTCTACAGGCTCATGCAATTTGGTGAAGCATTATGTCCCATTGTTAATGTCTAAAAGGAAAAGTACACTGGCATTCCAGCATGTTTGGAAACTGCACCATCTGATATGGAAGCTCTGTTTCTAAACCCATGTGTGGAAAGGGATATAAAAATACTTTCTGTGTGTGCTCAGACGAACAGTTATCAAAATCACCTCTTCATGAGTTTGGGGGCTGAGCCTTAGCTTAAAAACAAAGCAACATGATCTAAGCACTGGAAAGTCCTGGCTAATATTATTACATCTTTTTGGAAGCTGCTGACCATGGTCAGATATTGTTATATGTATCTTGCTTCTTAGTTGTAAGTTGCCTTGGTTCAAAGGTTCATCCCTGCAGGGCAGGGTTGAACCTGGTTGCACAAATATATATATGTACCAAGCTGGCCTCCATGGATGAGATGCAAATAACCACAAAGCAACACATTTGATATATTTGCACACTTCTGGAATGTTCACCAGATATTTAAATACAGAGGGAGCGAGAAGACCTAAAAAACCCCAATAGAAGCTAAATTGAGTTCATTTATCTTTGGGGGTGTCCTAGTCTTAACATAATCAAACATGCTGAAATCTACAATGTGCTTTTAAGGGCATGTTACAAAGCAGATTTCATGTACCTGGCTGGGTTTGCCCAGCTGGAATGTGGCAAAATATCACTTGAACATGCAACTCACGATATGCCCATGCACCAAGAGTTGGAAGCAAGAAGGGCTGACTGCATAGTGTATGCCATGGTGGAAAATTGGTGGGGGACCATTGTAGGTGAAAGCTTCTACTGGATCTGGGCTCTGAGCATTGGTGGGATTTGGAAGCAATTTATGAGTGCTTAAGTCCTTTTCATAAGTGCCAGGCACAAACACATCCCCTACTCAGAGATCTAGCTGGCGGAGATGATAGTATAGTACTACTACTGTGATTCCCATGCAGTTAGCCAATATGATTTGAGAGCTGAAAATAGTGCAGTTCTCTTTATATAGTTCTCTTTAAATAAATAGTGATGTTACTTATTAACTATGTTTCGTCATTTCAGATAGATAGCATAATCACATAACATAGCTACAGTATGCAAGGCACATGCACAGACACATGGAAATAATATAATAAAAGTGATTCTTACCAGGTCAGTTTCTTTCTCTTTGTTTAACTTTTTTACTTTCTTTTTTAATTGCAGGCAGTACATTAAAACAAACAAATATAAAACGATCAAAGCATTTCAAAGATCACTATGAAAGAGAAAAAGTGCAAGTGAATCGTGCGTCTTCATTACACATTTTGGAAAAAATGTATCTACAAATGCCAAATACATAGCATATTTTACAATAGCAGATTTGCAAAGTTAACAACAACCACCTTTAAACCTTAGAGAGAGCCGGTAATGTGATACCTAAATGAAAAAATTATCTCTGATTATGTTGCCTCTGACTACTCTGCAATGTTGTGTTAGTTGGTCTGCAAGCATAACCTTCCAAACCCTATCATACCAGTTTTGCATAGTTAACAAATGATCACTTCTCCGTAAGAATGCAATCTCTGTCCAGGCTGCTACCAGGAAATCGGGTCCTCCCTTAAAGAGGTGAGACCTGTGGTGAGACCTGAAAACTGACACCTTGTGTTGTGGGTGGGTATGATTGGTCAGCCACAACACCTGATTGGTAGGTCCCTAGTAGCTGGGTGCAATCTGGCCAATGGGATGCAGTCCAAATGGTTCGAGGGACCTATTTATACTCATGCACGTGACCCAGAGCTTCCTCTTTCGGCACGTGCATTCAGAACTCCCGCCCACCTCTCCCTACTTTTAAGGCTTTGCGCTTGACCTTGCTATGCTGCTTTGTGTCGTCTGTCGTTGGGACAGGGGCGTGGCAGGAATTTTCCCCACTTGGCTGACTGGCTGTTGCCATTTGGGTTTCACCTGCCACGTATTAAATTGTCACAACTTGTAAGGTTGCGGATAGGCTCTGGTTCAGGTGATAGGGGTGGGAGAATGCTCTCGCCATCCCTATGCGAAGGCTATTTCGTTAAAGGAATCCAGGGACTCGATGGTTTGGTCAACCCCTGAGAGGGGGTTGTGCCCGTGCCTGAGTCCAGGGAGACATTTGGGTGGCGGAGATAGCCTGTTCCTGGCTTCCCGCTTATCCAGGTGCTCACCCTTGGCTGACCTATGCTGGAACCCTGGGTCAGCGCCACCTGCAACGGTTCAGGGAGCTAGTCGAACCAGAGCCTCTTTAATCAATAAAGTTGTGGCCTAAATTCTGCCACAAACCAAAACCAAAATTTGAGTCAAGTGTGAATTTATTTAGGGGGGAGGTTTCTGGGTCTGAACATGCAAATAGTTTATTAATGTCTTAAAGAAAATATATCCATTTGCTCCTCAAAATAACAATAGCAAGGCCAGACCTGGGTCTTTAACCACTGTACTCTTCAGAATTGTAGAAATCATGTGGAACAAAGCATCCCCTAAACTTGCTTACAGCCTCACATTCCCACCATAAGTGAATAGAAGACCCATTAGTAGAGCACCCCCACCAAGAACGAGAGGAAATCAAGCCACAAATACAATGTCAGCACACTGGCTAATTTAAGTGCAAATATTCAGAAACCTCCAGTTTCTGAAAGCACCTGCAAAGATACCCACTTAAGGTATGTCCTATTTAAGGATGTTTGTAGGTTTCATGTTAGCAAAGACTAGTTATCCCGGGTCCAAACACCAGTACAGTGGTACCTCGGGTTAAGTACTTACCTCGTTCCGGAGGTCTGTTCTTAACCTGAAACTGTTCTTAATCTGAAACACCACTTTAGCTAATGGGGCCTCCTGTTGCCGCCACGCCTCCAGAGCCCGATTTCTGTTCTTATCCTGAAGCAAAGTTCTTAACCTGAAGCATTATTTCTGGGTTAGCGGAGTGTGTAACCTGAAGCGTATGTAACCTGAAGCGTATGTAACCCAAGGTACCACTGAATTTCAGACTCTTCGACTGCAGATGAATAGTATGTGTTCTTCCACTATTCCCACAAAGCATTTGTACAATAATTTCCCCATTGTGACTTTTGAACAATGGCCAATATGTGTCATGTAAATGGACAGCTGGGCCCTATGTGATTGTGTGTAAATATATAACTATAGTTCATTGTATCACCTGATTTAGATTAACAAGAAAGGGCCTACAATTATGCTCACCTGGAAGTATAAGTCATTAATGCGGAAGTGGTAAAAATTAACTTGTATTGATTTGAATGTCGTCGCAATATTCATGCATGGTTGACTGCAGAGAAAAATGGCCACAAATCACATGCTGAGGAGTACCAAGATGATATTGTACATAAACAGTGTACTAAGAAGTTTAGAAAACCAGTATACCTATAAAGGGTTTTCCAAGGAAAACAAAGATAAAAGACATTCATATTCTACAACTTCCTAGCACATCCAAAAATGGGATGGAAAGAGAAATGCCTTTTTTTTTGTTTGGGTGCTTGCATGCAGAGCGGTCGCCCTCCAAACTTGGGGGTTCTTATTTGGTGCACCCAAGACAGGCAAGCTGTAGAAAGCACACACCAAACGTTTGGATTCTGTGCATGTTGGAATGACAGAATCTTGCTTTGGAAGTGCAGCCTACAGTATATAGGAAAGCCCATTGGTGGCCACTAAGTATGATGATTATATGGGACGCAGGTGGCGCTGTGGGTTAAAGCCTCAGCGCCTAGGACTTGCCGATCGAAAGGTCGGCGGTTCGAATCCCTGCGGCGGGGTGCGCTCCCGCTGCTCGGTCCCAGCGCCTGCCAACCTAGCAGTTCGAAAGCACCTCCGGGTGCAAGTAGATAAATAGGGACCGCTTACCAGCGGGAAGGTAAACGGCGTTTCCGTGTGCGGCTCTGGCTCGCCAGAGCAGCGATGTCACGCTGGCCACGTGACCCGGAAGTGTCTCCGGACAGCGCTGGCCCCTGGCCTCTTGAGTGAGATGGGCGCACAACCCCAGAGTCTGGCAAGACTGGCCCGTACGGGCAGGGGTACCTTTACCTTTACCTTTTAAGTATGATGATTGCATATTACTTTCAATATCTTTTCCCTCCCCACTTTATTGTATGATGTATTGATCTACACTTTGGATGGAAGTGGATAGTTGAAAATGTTTAGTTATTTTATTGCTGGGTTTTACGGATCTGTATTATAGATGAGTTGAGAGACATTTTTGCCTAAAAAGTGGCCCAAAAGTCAAATGAAAAATCAAATAAAAGTCACAAAGGCACCTCCGCCAGCCACATCTTATTTTTAATGGGATAATCTTATCAAAACTGAAAGGAACCATAGTTAGATCTTTTGGAAAATGCAAACAGAGCTAAGACTGGCTGGGCTGGCATCCATTCTTTGGATGATTAATGAGCAAATGATATTCACTTGTATTTGATATGAAAATTGGTTCAGGGGATCAATTGGAAAATTACAACTTTATGTTTATTGCTAGTTTGGGCTGGCTGTAAACCAGGGGCTGTCTACAATGACACACTCATTGGTCAGTGAAACCAAATCACGCACACTGTCTCTGGGCATGTACAGAATTCCAGATGAACTGAGCTACTCTGTAACAATTCTCATTTTTAATACTCTTTCAGATGGAAGGGTTTGCAAGTGCATCGAGATTCTGTGAGCTGATCACTGTTAATCCAAATAGGTAGGCAGGATCAGCATGGCTGACACAGCAGCTATGGTGAACAGTCAACCAAAACAGTGCCACCCCCATAAGGTTAATTTTCACCTTTCCCCCTTTACTTTCCTGTTTTGGTAGCATAGCTACAGTGGAAGCTGCCATCTGAAAGCACCCTGATTTGCTTATCAGTTTTCCTTGGCATGCGGGAGGATCAACCAGGGACAGTGTGGGTGCTTGTAAAAGGCCCACAACAGACTCTCCCCGAAACCTTCCTGATGAAAGCCTTGCAGATTCTGATCAGCTGAACTGAACAGAATTTCTGAAATGATGGAGAGAGCTTAACCACATGCCCAGGTCCAGATGTCACACTAAGCTAAAACTTGGTTTAGCTCAGCATGGTTTGGGAGTAAAAATAACCAAGGAGAAGGAAAGCAGCAACAGTGGTTGCTGACACTGTCCACTTGCTTCCAGTAAGTCATAGTTTGGCTTAGTATGTCATGTGAACCAGGCCTCTCTCTCTTTCATCTTTGTCTTATTTGCTCAAATGTGCAAATATTTGCTTAGAACTCTCATAAATATCAGTGGAATTTGCTTCCAAATAACTGATACGGATCACTGCCTGAGGTACCCAGATGTACCCTGTGGTGCCCTCTTGTTACTTCCTCAGTCTTGCTGGAAGGTTGTGATCAGCTTGTAGCAGGTGATAAAATGTGTCATGAACTTTCTGTGTTGGATCAGACCAGGACTGATTTGAGATAGTGTGAACGTGCTGTAAAACAGTGGGTGGGGAGAAGGTGGATTGAGATCTGCTGTTGGACCTCCAGGAGTTTCTGATTCCCAGGAAGTCCTGAGTTCAAATCTATTTTTGACACAGCCACAAACACATTTAAGAAGCATTAGATAAGACCAGTGCCTGATTTATGTATAAGCTAAACAAGCTATAGCTTAGGGCCCCACTCTCTTGAGGACCCCCCAAAAATATACTTCTTCTTAATTACTTAATTCTTAATTACAATTACTTTGATAAAATACGTATTCTGTTATGTGCAAATGGCTTTAGATACCTATTAGGTCCATAAATTACCATATAGCATATATTCAACACAAAAAACAGTGACAACTTGTTGTTGACAAAGGACAACTGGAGACATAAAGGGCTCCATTACCTTCAGGAGCTTAGGGCCTCATCAAACCTAAATCCAGCCCTGGATAAGACACCATTCTCCCTGCCACTGACACTCATCTGTAACTTGGGGATAATGATTCTAGACTACCTTACAGGGCTGTTGTAAGGATTACTGTGATAATGTATGGGAAAGCCTGCAGCATGCAGTAGAAATGTTAGTGGTATTAGTGTTGCATTGAGGTTGTTTTTTTTAAATCATTTTTATTGGTTTTTTTTAAAAAACAATATCTGTAATCATTACATTACATTCGAATTTCAATTTCCCCCTTCCCCACTGACTTCCCTCAACTTCCATCCCTGGTTTATTACATCTCATGTTACATTCTGTTGTTTATATATACTTCTATATTGTCCTACTATTAGCTTTCTTATTTTTTATAAGTAAAATTGCAAATGTTTATTTAAGTCCTACCAATGACTCTATATTTTTTTGTTGTTTCTGCAAATACGATGTAAAAGGTTCCCATTCTTTTTCAAAATCACTATTGTCTTTTTCACACAGTTTATCTGTTAACTTTGCCAACTCTGCATAGTTCATCAACTTCTCTTGCCATTGTTCCTTTGATGGTATATCTCCAGTCTTCCAGTTCTGTGCTATCAGAATTCTTGCCGCTGTCATCGCATACATAAATAATGTCTGTTTTTCTTTTGGCAGTTGACCTAAAATTCCTATCAAAAAAGCTTCTGACATTTTTTAATAAATGTCATTTTAAATATATTTTTTCAATTCATTATATATCATTTCCCAAAAGATTTGAATATTTTCACACTTCCACCACATATGGTAAAAGGTACCTTCCCCTTCTTTACATCTCCAACAATTCCTTTGTTCTGTTTTATACATTCTTGCCAATTTTGTTGGTGTAACATACCACCCGTACATCATCTTCATATAATTCTCTTTTAACAATATACAATCCGTAAACTTCAAGTCCACTTTCCAAAGTTTTGTCCAAACATCAATTGTATATTATGCCCAATATCCTGTGCCCATTTAATCATTACTGATTTAACTTCCTCATCTTTAATTTCTCATTCCAGAAGTATGCCATATGCCTTTTTTAACAGTTTAGAGTTATCATCTATAACATCCCTTTTAAATCTGGAAACTGTATAGGCAAATCATTTTTTATTGTCCTCTTTAAAAAATTCATTCAGTTGCCTATGGTTCAACCAACTCTGTAGATATCCCTTTATTTTGTCATGCTATTTCAATTTCAATTTTCCTTCCTGTTCAATTAATAGTTCTCTATATGTTGGCCATATTCCTTTCTTTGAGGACATTTTGAGTGACAATGCTTCAACAGGTGATATCCACCATGGAGATTTAGGTTCCAGTAACTCTTTATATTTTTCCCAGACCTTTAATAGGGACCTTCTTATTATGTGATTGTGGAATCTTTTATGTACCTTGCTGAAATTGCACTTGCTGGCTAGTAGCCTACCAATGGAGCGCTATCTGTCCACCCCTGGATTAAGAGACAGAAATATAGTGTTAAAGTTAGGGGGGGGGGGATTCTTACGGTAAAAGCTGCCTCATTGCCATAATATTTTCTTCAGTCTGTATTCCTTCATGAGCTTGTGGATTGTTGGGTTTCTCAAATCGGAATTTTGAAATAATAAAGAAGAAAAAGCCTTTTGCTTGTTCTAAGTGTGATGAGTTCAAATGTGAAAAGATTCCCACATGTATTCTCATCTTTTTAATTTGGCCCAGTTGACACAATGAATAACAGCTGGTACCTGAGGTGGAACTGTGGAAAAGATGTTAACATGTTTAGCTGAACTCGTCAGTAGAATTTTTTAGAACAGGGCCAAAATTTATCCAAATATATTTTTCTGAGGAAAACTTTATTTTTCTCAATCTCAGCTCTTAGAAAAAAAAGGTTGTTTTGCCAAACATTTTCTGAATATTCATTACTATTTTTTTGTGGTGGTCACAATTCCTCACCACCATCACAATGTCCTGGAATGATCCCAGGTCCAGCTCACTGTGAAGAGAACATAACGGTGGCCAGGCTGCCAGTGCAGTTACCACAACAGCAGCAAAACAAATCTTAGAAAAAAAGGAGGAAAGAAACTGTGCTACTGCCACCACAAAGATCAAACTTCACCCACAAAGAAAGTGGAAAATTCCTCCTCCTCTGACAGAATATTTGGTGAAGTGATTCCCACCATCGCACACAATTTTGACACTGGCAAATGAGGTGGAGAATTTCAGGACAGCCTTTCTACTCTGCTTTATAATTTTTCTGCTGAAGTAAGTGAATGTGCACAAAAATGTGAGTTTAAGGATTAAAAAATTGAGTTTGAAATTCAAATGAAGAAACTGGATTCCAAACACTGCAATGCAGATTGTGCTCTACTTCTGCTTTTTAAATGTGAATTTGCAGATTCACAGTGCTCAGTACTAACAATCTGGAGACTTTGTAGAGACATAAAAAGATAAAGGACCCCTGACAGTTAAGTCCAGTCATGAACAACTCTGGGGTTGTGGTGCTCATCTTGCTTTACTGGCCAAGGGAGCCAATGTTTGTCCGCAGACAGTTTTTCCGGGTCATGTGGCCAGCATGACAAAACCGCTTCTGGCGAAACCAGAGCAGTGCACAGAAATGCCATTTGCGTGCTGAGGTCCCCAAGACACCCCAAACCCAATAACTCAAACTTCACACATTATTTTTGTTTAAGGTTTTTGGCATAATTTTGGCCACAACTTTATTATCAATACAAATTGTGAGTGGTTGCTTAGGCATTGGTTAGACTATCTGTCCTCCCCGCCTTGGGGACAGCCCTGACTCCGTAGTCAGTGCGGAAGAGCAAGATCAGGGTCAACTGGAGCTGCGAAACAGACCCTCAGCTAATCCCCGCATGCTCCTTGGAACTTACACGGCCCGCACCCTGCACCAAGGGTTTGGACGAAGGGGATGGTAAGTTCCAGAATTCCTTTAACGGAATACCCGTGCAGCATTGGAGGGGCAGGCCCAGCCTATCCATACCCCTCCACCAACCAATTTTAACCAATGCCTAACCGCCAACCTTACAAGTTGTGACGATTTGCTACGCAGTAGGCAAAACCCAATTGGCACACACTAATCAGCCAAGAGGTAAATTCCTACTGGGCCCCCGCACCAAGGCGAACGACCCCATGACAGGCATAGCAAGGTCAAGCGAAGCCCAACAAGGGAGGGCGGGCGGGAGATCCGATGTCCACAGCAAAAGAGAAAGAGAAAGCTGTGGACCTTGCTTAAATAGCCACTGACCCCACCCCTAAGTTTGCAACATCAACTTTCCCCAGATAACCAGATCCTCCCATCTAAACAAGCCCTGGCTTTAACTTGCCTAGCAATCATGGGGTGCCTTGTATAGCCCCATCCGCAACCCGTGCTCTCCTTTTAGTGAGAACACGCTTTACCTCCCCACCGGAGTGGTACCTATTTGTGTACTTGCACTTTGACATGCTTTCGAACAGCTAGGTTGGCAGGAGCTGGGACCGAGCAACGGGAGTTCACCCCACCACAGGGATTCGAAACGATCCACAAGCCCTAGACTCAGTGGTTTAGACCACAGCACCACCCGCCATGCTTTGTAGAGACATAGAAGCTCCCAAATGGAGTGACCACACTAATACACATTTCAGAAGCCACAGGAGATCTTCTGATTTACTTCCCCCAAACACCTCCTGTTGGTTACTTGTCTCTGATGCCATAATTTAATGTACAGTAAACATGCCCTTCATAATTTCATGGGGGCACATCACAGCACACTTCCTGGGGGAGGCTCATGTAGACAGGGAAATGGCCATGTGATGAGGAAATAGCAGGTGTTGACATGTGTTAAACATGATGGAGGGGATGAAGATGAGTCTTCGTGAAGAGAGCATTTCCGTAGACCTCTTTCACCTCTCTCATTGTGAAAGCAACCTTTTCATTGTTCCCTCTGAATGTCAATTTTAAAAAAGAAAAAGATATTTTGCAAGAAGAGAATTTTCCAGAAGTTGTTTCCTAGCCTTGGGGAGGTTGACCAAAGCCTTAGCTCAAGCTTCTACAGAGTTTACAAAAGGAGAAATGCAGTGACTGTGGATGAGTAGGAAGTTCTTACAATTGTATATTTTATATCTTTGTTTAAAAATAATATTTATCTGACTAGCTATAGATCACACACACACACACACACAGAGAGAGAGAGAGAGAGAGAGCGCTTTAGAAACATAACTTTTTCTGAGACTTACCAAACAGGAAAGGTGATAATCCTAAATCAATATTGGTGTGGTCAGTCGGAGAATTCATGTGTTTGAGACCAATGCTTTTTATTTATTTGGCTTTGTTTCTAAAAACCTGGTAGGCATTCTGGATTTTGCTGTGTTTTGTTTTTTAAACCAGGAAACATCGTAAACCTTTCAGTCCCTGTTGGACATGGCAATGCCTTAGGGAAGACCTCTGCGAGCTCCCAGGCTTAAGAGCTGCCTTGGGTGTAACAATGGCTTATTGTAGCAGTACGGAAAGAATGTGAGCAAAGGAGCTGCTACGGGGTGTGGCCAGGTGAGAGCAGCCAGCCCTCTCTACCTGCTCAGGTGGCTTAGCTTTTAAAGAAGCTGAAAAGTTAGCTCAGCAGACGAGCACCTGCTGGAGCTCTGTGTGCTGGGTGGTAGCTGAGCAAAGTGGAAATATGTTTTGCTAGAGGGAGCGTTTGTAGACACGCTGGAGAAGGCAGCAGTCAGGATGAAGAAGAATCACTCTGTGCAGGGGACTATTAGCAGGCTCTTCGGGAAAAAACATGCCAGCAACAATTCCACCACTTCCCTCTACGTCACCAACCCCCCTTGGATCTTCACTCAGGAGGTCACCACTGACAACCTGGCGAGAACTGGTCAGTATGGCTTGTCTTTCGTTTTGAGCTTTCAGGGAGAGGACTCGGAGGAGCCTGTTTGCCCTTCCACTATCCACCCCCCCAAAAAAAAATCAGGCTTCAGCTTGTAGGATGTTCAACTGTGGGGGGCTACCGGCACACTCAGAGGTGGGGTGCGCAGTTTTGATGTTGCTCTGGATACTTCCATCGGGGCCTTGAGAAAGCTTTATTAATAAGCCGTGCCGTCGGAAAACAACAGCCTTTGGTAGGAATGACTGGATTAAAGAGAAACTTGTTGGAACCTGCAAAACTAAATTAGCAGCCTGTGATCCACTCTCTTTAAAAAAAAAAAAAAACAACCCAAGAAGAATGTGCAGATTTCAGCAAGTCTCCTGTAGAGCAGGAATATGGGTGTAATGGAGCGTAAGACAAGTAGCAGATCCCCCAGACAGTTGTAAATAAATCTCTGACATATTTTTATGTGGGAGATTAGAGTTAGCACTGACTGAAACCCAAAGGCAGCTTTTACAGGGATATCTGGTAGGTCTCTCTGGTGTTGACAGCAGCAGATGTGTTTATTTTGCATATTGTATTTATTGTCTTGAAGTTTGTAATTGTGGAACAGCAAACTGGAGGCTCAGATGGGTGGGTGCCAGCTCTGAATAGTGTCTGAACAGGCTGAGTGTCAGAAATCCCACACAAGAGCTGTTGGAACAAATGGAGGGTGTGCAGCCGAGTTCTTCATAGATGGCACCTTTGGAGGCCACCAGTGTTGCGAAACTTGTAGCTGTGTGTGGTTCACGCTAGGCAGTGGCACTGACTTTGTCGCAGTGTCCGGGACTGTGACATTTCAGATGAAAGGGAGACCTAAGTAATAATAAGGGAGAATCAAATTCTCTGGGATGAAATGAAATGTGAAGCTTTGCCGTTTGGCTTGCTTCTAGTTCAAAGAATGAGTCACTTCTTTGCTGTGGGGGAAAAAAAGTTACACAGTGTTTAATTAATAAGTTGTGCCCCAAGTCTGAGACAGTATCTGCCAACACTGGAGCTCTTATAGGTGCTAAAGCTTCTTTCTAGTATCTGATCTTATAGGATGCTTTGCAGAATCGCAGAGCTCTGTGTCCAGGATTTCCCATGTGGTGGGCAAAGACTGAACGATAATGATAATATTGCACCCTCAGGATTTATCTGTTGCTCTTCTTCCTGTTCTCTGCTGCTGTTCATGTTTCCCATCCATGCACGCTTCCTTTTTCTGGGCTGTGGGTGTCCTTTGGGTTACGTAATAAACATGCAGAAACCTACCAATATTGTTGAATCAAGATAGGCCTTCTTACACAAGGCAATGAGAAGCTGTCATTTCAGACAGCAGATTCCAGTGGGGTGCAGCATTTTCCCAAGTTCCATCTGTGTGACAAATGTCATTCTAAAATAAGTTCTAGGATGGAGAGGGGGATGGACCAGTTGGCCCAACAATAACTGCAAAAAAAAAAAAAAACCCCCAAGAAGTGTGGTATGGTTCTGTCTCTATTGGATCAAGAAGCCTCAGTTAGGGTATATAATGTCAATCCTGAAAGAAAGAAAACCATGTGAGTAGGTTAAAAACTGTGTACATTCAGCATTAGTTTAATAGCAAAAGCAATGAAGTAGGAGCAATTTTTGGGAAGGGCTGCAGTTCAGTGATAGAGCATTGGCTTTGTAAGAAGAAGATCCAAAGTTCAATCTCCAGAGAGGGCTGGGAATGTCCCCTCTCTTAAATGCTGGAGAGCCACTGCCAGTCCGTGCAGACAGTATTGAGCCAGATGAATCTCACTCAGGAGAAGACACCTTCCTATGCTCCTATGACAGTTGTTTTAAATTGTTTTTAATATTGTGTTTTAAAGTTGTAACCTGCCCTGGGACCTTAGAGTGAAGGGCAGGAAACAAACAAACAAAAAAACATTGGGCCCCCTTAGTAAATGGCTTAGAAGGCATTATTTTAGCTCACTTGATTTTGGATGGTCTAAGTTCACCTTCCTCATCCTGCTGCCATTCATGTGTTTTGGACTCCAGGCAATGCAAGGCAGCATGGCCAAGGATGTGGGATAATGGGAAATGTAGTCAAAAATCTTCTGAAGGCCACCAGGTGAGGGGAGTCTGCTATGAGCGTTATCTTTGTGTTGTCCTCCATGCCCTTGGAGAACGTGTTGGTAAGCTTGCCATATGGTCAGTTCAAATAAGAAATGTGGCTTTCTCCCACCTTCCCTGGAGTCCATCTCATGAAGAACATTGTACAAAAAAATATTTGCTCCAGATGGACTGTGTGTGGACACATTCTGCAGTGGCCAACAGTGTCCCCACCACCATCCTGCCATCTCAACAGCTGCCAAAAGTTTCTACCACCCTGCCATTATGAAAATGGCTGCTAGTCACAATGGACTATATCAATGCAGTTTGATATGCAAGATTGCGTTGGGGGAATAAACTGTCAGAACCAGTTCGTATCAACCAGCCTACAGGTACACCCCCAAATCCAATCAGCAACATATTCAAAGCCAAGCAGTCAACTGCTGGGATATTAACAAATGGTCCCACTCTGTGCCAACAGACTCACTCTGTGGCTTTTGAGTAACTTAACACCTTTCGCCCCCACTCTCAAACAAATTTGTGCTCTCACTCCAAGTGGTTTGAATGGTTGCCAACACCCACCCAGAGCAAGAAACCCCCACCCCTTATCCAGTCAAAACAGAGCAAAACATGCACATAAAAAGGAGGGGGGGTGTCAGTGAGGATGGCTCTGGCCAGCGGCCACCTGTGATTTGCTGTGGACCACTGTGGGAAAATTATGCAAAGCTGTCCCAAGTCTGCAGTGGCGTAGCGTGGGGGGGTGCAGGGGGGGTTGGCCGCACCGGGCACAACATCTGGGGGTTAGGGGGCGCAAATCCACGGGTTTGGGGGCGCAAATTACTTGCCTTGCCCCGGGTGCTGACAACCCACGCTACGCCACTGCAAGTCTGTACTGACTTCTACTGAGATACCTTGAAGAAGCTCCCAATTTGAGAAGCACCAGTGGGTCAAGATAGCAGTGAGGTTACCCTAGGCCTGTGTTATACAACCACCTTAAATGTTTGCTGCATGCTTTTCATGCTGCATGGGCTAAAAGAGATTGAATGCTTTAATCCCCACCTTAGTTTGTGTCTGATGAGTTGCAAAGTAAACACAGGTTACCCAACCGGAGATGGGTGTGGGCTTGTGTGTGTCATTGACTCAGAGATTCCTGAATCTAGTCCCTGGCCCCGCCCTCTCTGCTACACCTCCCTTAAAGCTATGGATGCAATTGGCATAAAGAGAAAGCTACACCTCGCATGAGCAATGCAGCAAATCATAGAGTTGGAAGGGTTATATAGTCCAGTGTTCTGCAACACAGGAATATTTTGCCCAACATGGGGCTCAACTCCACAACCCTGAGATTAAGAGTGTCATGTTCTACCAACTAAGCTATACTGACACAACATAGATGTGTCTTAGAAATAGTTCCAAACAACTATATATATATATATATATATATATATATATATATATATATAAATTATGTGAGAGGGTCAAGTTCAGGCAGAGGATTCTATTGAACTGGATTATGCCCCTTGGGCAAATGTAACCAGAAAACTAGAAACTTATCCATTATTTCACCATTTTTTCTTTATATCCTCAACAAGCATAACTGTTTGTTACCTCCTCTCTCCAAGTAACAAATTGGGCATTGTGGATGTTTATTGCTGAGGATGCTGCTCAAATGTTCCTTTTAGGGCCCAAAACATTTACTCTTTCATTTTTAACCAGGACTGTATGGGGAAGGGCAATTTTAGAGTTTTCAGAATGACTAGAAGCACACTTGGGGGGGAGGAATCAGGCATTTAGGTAATAGTGACAGTTCAGTGGCTTTGTGTGGACACTGAGTGGGGGGGGGGGGCGAATACAGGACTGAGGAGAACCCAATACACAATGAACAGCTGTTTGCAAACAAAATAGGAAATAGTGAAAGAGTAGATGTGAATCCCACTTTCCTAACAAGGTCGATTAGCATTTTCTACTGGTGTTGTGCAACGTCTATGGCTGGATCACAAACCAATTCGGGCTGATTTGAGTTGACCCAAGATTTGGTCAGAGTGGATTGAAGAAGCTCCGGGTTGGATCCTTTCTGTCATGAAAAAGCTAAAGCATTGTATCAGCTTTTGCAGCTGTGAAAGGAATGGACTGATGCATCTGAGTTTCAGTCACTTCCTTCTCCCCCACTCAACTACATATTTAATCGGTTGAAAAATGTGCCAGGCCCCCTATCTAGCTCAGGACCCAGATCTGGGTTGGGCCTGGACCATCCCAAATCAGATCAGGTCCCAAATAGGATCAGAGGGCCATGCACAGCCCTATCCTCTTAGTTTCAATAATTTTGAAATAATTTTGGCAATGACAGTGTGGGGTAAAAATAACTTGTTTTTTCTTGCTTCAGAGGGTAGGACTAGAATGAGTGGAATGGAAAAGAAAAGGGACTAGATTTTGGGTGCACTTCAGTAGAAACAGCACACACACACACACACACACACACAAAGAAACAGTCATGTAAAAATATGTAATAACCAGTATTTTCATTGGAGTTTCTTCCCGCTAAATAGTGCCATTTACCACTCCTATAGATACTATTGATAAAAACTCAGCCACCCTTGCAGTTACTTCCAGGTTAATGTCAGACAGATAGAATGTGATATTTTCTTTGTGCCGTGATGTTAGACTACCCAAAAAAGGGGATAGCACATGTTTGCGTAGCTGGTTGTACAATAGACCATAGAAAAGAATATGTTCTACTGTGGCCGGCGCATTCAAATAACATTCGCAATATCTATAATTTCTGGGGATGTTTAAATATCTGATGTTGGGCTGTCCTGTGTTGCACATATTTAAGCAGAGGCTGATTGGCTATCAGTCAGGGATGCTATCGTGGCAAGATTCCTACACAGGCAAGCGGTTGGACAGGATGACTTCCAAGGTCCCTACTCTAAAAAAAATAATTCCATGATTCTAAATAAATGTGTCCTGTCTTCTGTGTTCAGGGTTTATGCATAAAACTGGAATGTGAGGAATAGTAAGTGAAATAGGGTCCTACCAAATGGTCATACTAATGAACCTAGAGCACAATGCACACTCACTTATTTATTTATATCTGAAAGAGATATGCCCACACTTTTAATGACAATCACCATTCCTAGTGAAACTATCAAAGTCATTGTGGCAGGGGGTGGAGCTAAGGATACTCAAACAGCTAGCAAAGGTGCAGGTCCTCCCTGACCCTTCAACAGACTCTATTTTCGATTTATTTTATTGAACCAGGAAATAGTAGACATGTAGGCTGTACTGTATGTATTTACCAGTATGTGGATTGATTCAACTGAAGACCATTTTTCCTTTTTGGGGTCTGTTTACACTCTTCTCTGAGAGCATTCACTGATCTCATGCCCCGAACCCCCTCTTTGTTTGACTTCTCCCATGATGAGATATGAAACTAAAGTGACAGCAGTTGCCCATTGTTCCTGACAGTTTTCTTTGTCAGTCTCCAGAAGGCTTTGTCGTGTTTTCCTGACTCAAGGTGGCTTAGTTTGCAAAGCCGCATGTTAACTGAGGTTGTTTCCAGACAACCTGTTTACTTAGTGCTCATTCTGATCTGCTTACGGGGAGATTAGACAATATTGGTCGTTTATTGAGCATTAATTATGATTTGTTTATGGGGAGACTAGACAACATTGCATCAAGGAAATGTTATCACACACTTTCCAGAGCATTTATTTTCCCAACCTTTATCTTACTGCAAAAAGGCAGGTTTCCGAGGCAAGTTTTTTGTGCAAGAGTTCCAAATAAATTTTAACCACACAACCAGAATTTGCCAGTATTTGATTGAATCCCACCTGAAAATAGGGACAATGTGGAAGCGCCCCGAGGTTGTATGGCTCTGCATTAAGTGGAACTGGACAAATGCAAGCCACAGTGATGTTCTTCTGTACTGTCTCTTGCACAGCTTATTTTTACTTCTCTGCATCTTGCACAAGAGACTTTTTACTTTAAAAACCAGCAAAAGATTCTTATGGTATCTTTTAAAGACTAAGAGCCCATTTTGGCAGTTGCAGCTCCTTGTTGATTCTGCTTTCAGTAGAGTTTGGGCCTTTTTATTTCTAAAGGGATTGTCATCATCATAGTTTATTTGTATGCCACTTTTCCATGATAAATCGTGCTCAAAGCAGCTAATAACACCAACAACATTATAATAAGAGAATGCACTAACAAGTACAGTTATATGAACAACAGACTAAGGAAAATTCCAATCAATCTACAATAAAATTAAACAATCCACTGATCATTCATCATCAGGTCTACCAATAAAAATACAAGAGCGTAATGCAGATAACAGCAAAAATAATACATCTCTGAAGCTAAATCTTGACCCCAACAATAACTCCTAAATAATATCCCTGTCGGGGTCTGCACACGCCATACTTTTGGAGCACATTCCTCACCCCAAGAACCCTGGAAACTAGTTCACTCCTCCCAGGTAACTCCTAACAATTCCCGGCATCCTTAACAAACTACAGTTCCCAGGATTCTTTTTTGTAAGGGCTGCTTTAAATTTATGGTGTGTATGGAACCCAAATCTCTAAGCACCAGGAGCAGCAGAGGCAGCCTTCAGTGCTGAACTTGGTCAGGGCTCTCCCTTCCTGGATCAGATGGAAAAGGTCCAACTTAAGAGCAGGGATCAGTTCTTTCAGGACTTCTAGGGAAATGGTCTTTGTAGCTGGAGTCAGCCAGGACCACAGCTTCCTGTATAAGACTGAAGCCAGTTCTGTGGTGCCCTCATATCAAGTGGACAAACCTGTTGGAATCTGAAATTTGAGGTTGCACTAGCAGAGCAAAGATTGACAGGGACTCTTGCTTCTTTTCAGTCCCTGCAGGAATTTGGCAGTTCTTACTGCTTTGGGCAAGGATGGCATGAGGATCTGTGGACTGTCAACGATCTTGGAGGCGTAGACCTTGGCCAAATATACCAAACCCTGGAGAAAGCCAGCTGAGTTCTGTCATGTTATTCAAGTTGGTTTTTGCAACTGACTCACATGCTGAACAGACATGCCCATACGGGTGTCAGTACGGGTATCATAGCTTTTGGTTCACAGGAGTGCTCTGTCTCTCCAATGTTCAGCCTCCTTCTCATTCCAGGCCAGCTGCTTGGCACAGGTCTTGCTCATGAGGATTTGTCCAGAGAGCTTAATGCTGTAAATGATTTAAAGGAAAGGGTGCATTTAGCCTAGCAAAGGGAATAGGGGTAGACAGACTCCCAAAGACTTCTTTGGAGTTCAGTTCCTCTCCAATATGGGAGTCATTTTCTTCCACCTATTTTCCTCCCCACCTCCAGTTTCAAATGCATTTTTGTCTCCTTTTTAACCCCTTGGTGGAAGACGCTGGAGGGGATTTCGAGTCAAAAAATGATGGGAGGTGAAAGGGTTAATCATAGGGTTGCCATATTTCAAAAAGTAGAATTCCTGACACCCGCAAATCCGGACGTATGGCAAGCCTAGTTAAGCATTCACTACCAGCTTAGGGCTGCCATATTTCAAAAAGTGAAGTTGAGCCTTTTTTGGCCAAAGTTATTTTGGCTATGTCTGGGAAATTCAAGACGAATGGCAACCCTATACTAACTGTTTCACAAAGTGAGTTGCATATATTTAGTCCTTAAAACCACCTTAATTCTGTACTTATCTCTTTGTTGTTATTTTACTGGCCATTCCTTAAGTACCAGATGAGCTGAAGCAGATGACATGTTTGCCGAGCATTCAACCCCATTTGTTTGCAGAGAGATTAAATTATTTTGGCTATTTAATGAACATTCCTTTCCTTGATTGCAGGGAGGTTGCATGATGTTGCATCAAAGCAAGTGGTATCCCACACCTTTGAGTGCACTTTCCCATTGCTTTTCTTATTACAAAAAGTCCGATCTTCTGGGAAAGTGAGTTTGTTGTGCAAGACCTCCCAATCCACTATTAATGCACAACTTGAATTTGCCAGTATGTGATTGAATTGTGGTAGTCTGGAAGCACCCTTGCTGTTTGCATAGGGACATTTTCTGCACAGGGACATTTCTGCACCAGATCATTTCTGGGCATCTTGGTTTTTTGTTTTTGAAAGGTTTGTATAGATGCAGTTTTTTCAGCAAACAACTTTCTACTAGAAGGATATAGATGCAATTCATCTCACACACCCTTAAAATCTGGATACAACGCTGCATCAAAGTTTCTTAAGGCACCTGGTCTCCAGGTGAGGGCATTGAATGAAAGATGCGGACAGGTTGGTGGATACTGCAGCTGCCTGGTTTTCCCACGGCACCCTAAACCTGCCTTTGGCAAGCTGTTGCAACATAGGAAAGGCAGACGAGCCACCTGAATAGAGTCTGTGTGGGCAGAGACTGCACTGCTGTATAGGTAAAGAGAGCAGCTCACAGAGAACCTTTTTGTGAGTTTGTGAAAACCTTGGAGCCTCTAGATTGCACAGGCATGAGATAAGAAACACGGGCTGTACATGGTACATATAATTCTCATGCATTATGATACAAGGCCAGTGCAATTTAGTAAGCAAAGAATGAAACTGATTTAGAAGATGTAGACTGTACAGCAGACTATTCCTAGGTAAGTGTGCACAGGATTCTAACCATGTGGCACAATCCTATTCATGGTTACTCAGTCATAAATGCCATTCCATTCAGTGGTCCTTACTCCCTAATAAGCATTTTAAGAATTTGATCAATAACATAAACATAACACTTGGGGAATATATGGGACAGGTTCTCATGTAGTGACCAACACAACAGGAATTAAACTAGTCATGTGACTGGTGCAATATTACCTCATATGTACCATTTGGTGTACCTTGGATGTGATCCAACTGCGACAAACAGACATCCAAATTATAATTTGCCACCTTTTCAGAAAAGGTTCTAAAAATGGATGGAAGAAGTGATGAGCTGCAGTTTGGAGATGCGTTGAAAACATCACACCAACTGGTTTATTGCCATCAGCTTGGGTTGACTTCCTTCTCTCATGCAGTCGATTTAGAGGAAACCTTCTTTATGAAGATGTGTTGAATCAATGTTATGATGAGGTTATTTGTAGCAGGCAGGAACCTCACCCAGACTGCTAACTTCAAGGTTAACCTGATTATCTGCTCCCTTTTTAAAGCTTAATTTGGCCATCTAGAAAGGAAGCCAGGCAAAAGAGTCATAGACTTTGGGTGTCAGTAACCTCTAATATCATGACAGCCCAGACAACCAAGTATCTGAAGAATTTCAGCTTCAAGCAAGTGAGTAAGGCAAAAATAAATAGAAACAGGTATCACCTTGAGAAGCATATGCCCAGTTTTTCTTCTTGCAATAGCGAGAAATGTGTGCTGCAATTTCTACACAAATGTCCATTGCTAGGAAAAGTGGCTAGAAGCTGTCTCAGCCTTTGGTTAAACACTGTGTGTATGTATACCTTTGCTGACTTAATCCTTTCTTGGAGGGGTAGGGAACTATTATATTCATCCACACTTATGTTATCCCTGCTCTTCCTGAGTGCTTTTGCCTGGCTGTCCTTGAACAGTGATAAGGCCTCTTGTTTGTCTGCCTGGAGAAGTGTGTTTGTGTGGAAAACTCTGACTTCGGCATGGTTGAAGTGTTTCTTGTTATATAATCACATCTATTGTGCTGTCCACTTTGCCTCCCACCCAGGGCCAAATTTACATATAAGCTAAACAAGCTATAGCTTAGGGCCCCATTCTCTTGGGGGCCCCCAAAAAAATTTAAAGAGAAAAAAACCTGTATGTACATTTCCAAAATATAAGAAAAAAAACAAATAAAATAAAACCTACACAGCAACAGTGTTTTGTGTTCTGTAGGCTCCTAAGATGTAAGTAATGGGCCCCGCTTGCTAGCCTGCTCCCTAAAATATCACTGGTTTCCTCACTTCTGTATGTAGGGTGCCTACATTCTGCATGTGCAAATGGCTTTAGATACCTATTAGGTCCATAAATTACCATATATTCAACACAAAAAACAGCGACAATTTATTGTTGACAAAGGACAACTGGACATATAAAGGGTCCCATTACCTTCAGTAGCTTAGGGCCTCATCAAGCCTAAATCCAGCCCTGCTTCTTGCTCTCACCCTGTCTACTGCTGCCATGTGGCCCCAGGGAATGTGGCACTCTGGCTGATAATGAAATTATCTTTCCACTCTCCCTCTCTGTCTTTCTAAGGCTGAATCAGCAATAAAATGTAATTGAAAGGGTTGGGTGTGGGCATTTCTCTCCATATGGCAATCCATCCTGCTTTGTGGCTGATGGTGCATATTCTGCACGTTGCACCTTCCTCTCTGCTTTACTTTAACACATTCACTTTCTCGGTAGCAAAGTGCTGCAGAGCAGCCCTTTAAGCAGAGGTGGGGTTTATAGAAGCGGAGTGTCGCTGCTGATCATACCTGTTAATTCATAATGTTCAGCTGAGAACCTTATTAAAGTAAATTACAGGTTGTGGTGCTCATTACTAGAAAGAACAGCTCAGAGAGGTGTGGTCCCAAGGCAAGCGCTTAAGGATGGAAGCTAGGATGTCCCCAAGTTCTATTCTCAGCTCTGACACCAATTCCGTCATCAGGTTTCCTCCCCTGTCAGCTTTGCAAGGGGAATAGTTACAATTAACATAATGTTTAGGAAGGATGTCTGTGCCCACAGAAGAGATCAGATACTTCAAATAGTTTCTCTTTCCAACAGGACTGGCTCCAGCGGCTATTACCATCAGGTATTTGCTGAGACTTAAGGACTCCAGAAATGCTTTTGTTTAAACATGACAGGGACCTCACAATAAACATTGCGTGGCGAGTTCCCGCCCCCCACCAGGATAAATAAAGACACGAGACACCATAATTAAGGTTAATTGGGCGAATTAGGCCACAACTTTATTGAATTCAGGAATGAGAGGCATTGGCTTAGGCATTGGTTCTATCGACTATCCGGCTCCAGCCCATTTGCTGGAGACACGGGGAAGGGTTAACCTTATATCAGGGGAGACTCCTGCGAGGCACGTCGGCTAGGAGCTCCCCCGGGTCACCGCTCTGGGGCGTGCCTTTGGCCCACACCTCCATAGGCTTCGGACAGGGCCACGCCCCCCGGAGTCCTTTAACGGACCACCCTTCGCTCACTGGGGGGAGGTGATGGCGTTCCTCCCCCCCCACATCCTCTTAACCCCTTCTTACCAATGCCTACCGCCAATGCCGAAAAGTTGTGACGAGTTGCTACGAGGTAGGCGAAAAACCAAAAGGCTACAAATTGCCAATTGGGAAAAATTCCTACCATGCCCCTTGCGGCGACAGACCGAAGTCCATAGCAAAGTCAAAGACCTACCTAAAGCATACCTAAAGGGAGGGAGGGTGGGAAAACGTAAGGGCTAGCCGGCGAAAAGAGGGCAAGCCCCCTCTGCACCGGCCCTAAATAGGGCAGACCTGGCCGGGATTCCCCTGTTCTCGCGGGGGCTGAAACCAGCCCCCGCTCACGTGGGGGTGGGCGTGAAGCCCGCAACCCCACCTCCTGGGCAGGCCGGAAGTGGCTTTGCATATATACTCTGTTTCCTCCAGATTGGGGGTATACCAAAACCTTGGAGTCATGGGCATTCAAATCATCATCATAAAATTCATAACCACTTAATTGTCAGAAGCCTCAGTTTACAAAATATTAAGGAGAAAATTATAATTATTATAATTGTTATTTTTTTCAGTATGTATCCTGCCTTTCATCCCAAAGGATCACAAAAACCTTTTAATGAAACATGATTCTTTATTATTTCCTTTTTTTAAAAAAGGCTGGATATTTCAGTGATTTTGCAAATGCAACATGACAGCAGCAATAGCGTTGACAGTATCAACACTGCACATTTTTTGTTTTGTTGTCTTCGTTATTTGTTAATTCTGTGGTTTTATTTCTTTTCTCTTTAGTGATCATTTGTTCATGTGGCATTTTTGTAACCCACCTTGGGCTCATTTGGTGAAGGGCAGACTATAAATTGTTTATCTCTGTTAGGAAGTGACGTTTTGGTGGACTGCAGTTCCCATAATACAGCTGCATGCACAAAAATTGAGTAAACATCAGATCAGGAAGCTAGACGGAGGGCAGACTAGAGGTAGCAAAGGGCCTTCCTACAAAGGAATAAAAGGAAGTGTTTTGCTTTCAGATTGCATTTCTTAACTGGTCTTCAGCAAAAGATTCTAGGGCAACGCACAAAAAGTATTCATGCAACAGATGAATACAATTTCCAAAAAGAAGATAAAGGCAAACTAAAAATGTAAAACGGGAACAGAGAAGGTAGTTCTAACTGAAATATAATCCAGAGCCCCATTGACTTAAAATAGGACTTGCAGTGCAACTCTATACATCTCTATTCAGAATTAAGTCCTGCTAAGCTCAGGTGGCGCTGTGGGTTAAAGCCTCAGCGCCTAGGACTTGCCGATCGAAAGGTCGGCGGTTCGAATCCCTGCGGCGGGGTGCGCTCCCACTGCTCGGTCCCAGCGCCTGCCAACCTAGCAGTTCAAAAGCACCTCCGGGTGCAAGTAGATAAATAGGGACCGCTTACCAGCGGGAAGGTAAACGGCGTTTCCGTGTGTGGCTCTGGCTCGCCAGAGCAGCGATGTCACGTTGGCCACGTGACCCGGAAGTGTCTCCGGACAGCGCTGGCCCCTGGCCTCTTAAGTGAGATGGGCTCACAACCCCAGAGTCTGTCAAGACTGGCCCGTACGGGCAGGGGTACCTTTACCTTTACCTTTTTAAGCTCAGTGAAGTGTATACAGAATTGCAACTTTGCTTATTTTTGAGTAGACATGTATAGGACTGTGCTCTTAATATGTTATACAGGTTTGATTAAGTTTGCCTTCACACCTACCCTGTATGGTTAGTCACTATTACTATAGTTGGAAAATGGAAACTGAGAGGGAGAATGTAGTTGACCTGAACTGTGGTTCATGAGCTATTTAAAATGATATGTGTGTCTCGTGTGGAAAGGACATGGATTTAGGAAATAGCATACCATCTTGTGTCAATCAGTGATGGCTACATGGACATCTGTTGCACAGCACATACTACAGAGGTGTAATTGGAAGGTCTCAAAAGTTGTGGCTACGCAGTAACATGGTCCCAAACAATGACACAAGAGACCTGCATTGCCCTCAGCACCCATCAACACATGATTTTCATGCCTTTTCCTATGTGAAATGCTTCCATGAAATTAATGTGTAATGGCTGAAGCAGTCCTCAATGTATTCAACCACTGAATTACTCTGTTAGCAGTATGTTGGGAGGATATATTATATAAGAATTTAATATATTAGATAACCAAGTAAAGGCTCCTCCACATCCCAGTGGTAATTTGCTGTCCCTTCAGAACTATTATGGGTTGGGAATGGCAACTTGGAGCTTCCAGTGGCAACTATGTTTTGTGGTGGTCCCCTGTCTTTGGAATGCTGTTTCTTAAGAGGCCAATCTTATAAGCCTTTTTTAAAGGGGGTGCAGGCTACTTGGAAGCTGTGTGGTGCATTGACTGAGTTGACTTGAAGGTTGACTTGACATTAGCCTGCTGCCACCACTGTTATTAAGGAATTTGATGTTGCTGGTTTTAAAGTGTATTGTTCCAATGTCTTTTAATAGAAGTGCAGTTTTGAATCAATTAATCTTTCAACATGTTTATTTGGAAGTTCTGCAGATTTTGATGGGATTTATTCCTGAATATGTGTGCGTAGCCTTAAAAAATTATAATGGATTAAAACTATACCCCAAGTAATCTGGCAGCATTTTAAAAAAAGGAGTACTCTTAGTAAATATTATTGGGAAAACTTAATATTGAAAGTGGAATTTTGTGTTCACTTTCACAGATGAGGGAACCTATTCTGCTCATATGTGGCAATCGTCCACAAACATAAAGTATGATTCTTGTTTTAGATGTTTTCTTACATACAAATATTTGGAGGGAAATCAACTGATTTAATCAACTAAGTGGCTAAAACTCATACCAATCCAATTGGTTAAAATCTTACAGCTCTTTTATCTGTTTCCATATCTCTTGTGATATTAGCCAATGTCCCAGCTGGGACCCATAAGTCAGATAATAAAATGCAAAAGCAAACACCTTTCTAGCACTAACAGAGCAATAATGTGATAGTTTGATGTACCTGAATGGAGGAGCCAAGTTGTGCCCTAGGGCTGTCCCTACATTTAGGCACAGAAGAGTGACCTGCCTTGAGGACTAGATTTGGGGTGACATTAAAAGACAGCCATTTGTCAATGATTGCTACCTTGTTTATTATCTTCTTGCCACCCTCTCAGTTTTCTGCCCCAGGCACCAAAACGTCTCAACCATCTGCATTCTGCACTCTCTGAATTGTTTCCTGTTCCTGACTTTATCCCTCTCTTACCTTGCCTGCTGCCACAGTGGCATGAGGAAGAGCCACTGCAGCTATTTGTCTTGTCTAACCTGGGGCTGGTGCCCAGTGGATGATGCTCTGTTTGCCCAACGAGTGGGCTGTGCAGGAACATTTCTACTGGTAATTATGAAGGGCGCAGGTGTCACCACATGCATACTTTCCTAATTCTTTCCATTCCGCATTGCCGTTCTTAGGAAAGAATGAAGCAGCCAGGCAAAGAAAAACCCAACAGTTTCATGCAAAGCCTCACCCTGTACCTCCTACTGTGTACTCTATTAAATTCACTGAATGGAGAATTCACTTGTCTGAGAAGAATTCACTTCCTGTGCTTGGTGTTTGTTGCAAAGGCACCAGACAAAAGGCACTGCGGGTGCTGGCTGCAAAGCTGAAAGCAGTGATATTCTCAAGCAACACTGGGGACTTATTGTCCCTCTGTGGCCTGTGCCTGAATGATAAAGTAACCCAAGGCGCTTGTGTATTGAAAACAGACTCCCTGCCCATGGGGGTGTGCAGCAGCAGGGATGGTGTGGCTACACATTGCTTGCACTCTGGCACCACAGTCCCATCCCTTCTCCTGCCAAAGCCTGTCAGCCAAAGGCCACCATTTGAGGCCCACTGAGAGCAGAACCTGGCCCATCTGCTAAATCAGCCCTCTGCTTTCTATGCTAGAACTTGAATGGGGGAAATCAATGAGAAAGTATTTTTTACCAGATTTTCAGTAGAGTCCTTGTCTTCATACTTAAAAAAAGAAGAAAAAGTGGGGTGTTCTGGAGCTTGGCTCTCAGGACTCCTTTTTCTGTCACTTTTTGTGCATACATGAGACCCAGCACAGAATATAGTAAAACAAGAGTATTTTATTTCAACAGAAGGTACCTTGGTGAGAATCCTCATTCACAAAGTTGTGTGTGTATGAATGTGAATGAACCTGTGACTCTAAATATTGTTGGGCTGGAACTCCCATCATCCATGACTATTCCGCATGCTGGCTGAGGCAGATGGGAGTTGGAGTCCTACAACATCCAGAGGTCCACAGATCCCTGCACTAAGTGACCTTGAGGAAGCCACTACCTCTCATCCTAACCTCCCTCACAAGAGTTGCTCAATGAGTTAACTTAAGCTGCTTCAAGGAAAAGGTAAATGCTAACATGATACCTGAGAACAGCAACAACATATGAAAACAGCACCATTTATGAATGATAGAAGTCATACATGCATATTTAGAGATTGTGGCTACCTTCAGTAATATACATGGGTGGACTGCCAATAGTATGCAAGCATTAGTCACAATTTATACCAGTGCAAGCCATTCATAGGTGACTGTTGAATTTGAACCATTATATATTTTAGGAATGTAGCTGAGAATATGCTTTTTAAAGTGTATTTTTAAAGATGACATTTTTAAAATGTCATTTTTTATTTGCATAGCACTTTTATTATCTTACTGTATGTATTCTTGCTGGCATAGATATGCCAGCAACACATTTGCAAGCACATGTAATCTATCTATCTATTCTATGGAGTGCTCACTTGATGGCAGCTCTAGGTTTACATTTAGTAGCAAACTCCTATTTGCTTTTGTATAGTGTGTCAAATGGCCCTTAGGTCTTCTACAAAAACCTGTGAAGAGACCCTTGGCTCCAAGGGATTCTGTAAATCTCAGGTGCTTCTGAATTGTTGGTGCCCTGATGTGCCTGTTATTCTAACAGTCAGTTCATCTGAGATACTTGCTTTCCATGCAAGCAAACCCTGAACATCCTTGGGCACTTTGACAAACCTAACAAGCAAGATCCGTTTGCAGGGGACAAACAAAAGTGGCTCCAATATGGAGCAATACAGAAGAAATTACAGACTTGACCAACTTAAATTGTCGTCTTGATAGCTATCTGATCCAAGATACCCATTTAAGCAGTGACTCATGGATTTTTACATAAACTCATGGAGTTCTGCCCATTACCCTCAAGGTGATGGGGTTCGCAGCCACACCTTCAAAACAATGTGTGGTTTGTTTGCCTTTTGTTGCTAACTTGCTTCTCTTTCTTGTTTCAGGTGAAGTGGATGGCATCTATTATGGGGATAATCGCTTTGCTTCAGTGACAGATTCTGGAACAGCAACACTTAAGCCTCGTCCAAGAGTCCGACCTTTGTTGACTTTCTTACCTCTTGTGAGTATTTGCTATGTGTAGCAGGTTGGTTTGGCTTTAGTTTGTATGGTATATATGGAACGCAGATGCCATTTTGCTTCTATAAAATGAGACGCAATGTAAGACAGAGGCGGGCAGAAGGTAGTTTGGGGTCCATTGCTAGTTTGGGGGTGACTTTCAGTAGATCTGATGGGGGGCACTTTGAGTGGTGCCCTGTGCCCCTGAGGTTTGGTCAGCAGGCCCACACTAAAATGGAGAGGGGACAGCCATGTACAACACCTTGAGCTCCTTGGCTGTGTGGTAAACATTTTTGAGTAGGATGCAGTCAGCCAGCTTACTAGGTGCTTACATGTACACTGTGGAAAAGTTACCACTTATTAAATGATTGCTGTGTCTACTTATGCTCACCAGCACTCTGATCCAGTAAAAGCTGTTACCTAATGTTCTTCTTCAGATGGTAGGACATGGGCTTAAAAGGCTATCATGAGTGGAGAAATTTAAGTCACTGCAAACGACGTAGTATCCATACATTCCCAACTTATCTCTCAAAAGAGAGAGAGGAAAAAAACACAAATGAAAAGTAGAACTGATGGAGAACTTCCTGGTGATGGTGCCCAAGGCAGAAAAGGCTTAGATGAGGTACAGGGAACATTCTCAGCATACATTCAACTCGTTCTCAACTTGGTTGACTGGATCTGCACCTTTCATGCAAATGCAATGGAAATCATTTTGGGCCTATTGCTTTGTATGCATGTTGAAGTTTTCCCTGTTGGTTGTGTCACAGCCTGGTAATCTTGACTTCAGTGACGCCTCAAATTAATCAAATGAATGACTAATAGAAGTGGGGTGGGGGGAGAAGGAAAAAGCATAGAAGAAGGAGGAAGTGTGAGCAAGGATGCTAATTCTGTAGCTGAAATGGCAAAATGAATTCAGGGTTTCTTAAGCTGGACCTGTGGAGACAGTATGGGGCCATGGGTGCCAGTCCCATCACCCCTTCAACTTTGACGGTCTCGCATTGAGTGGGAAGGTCTGAAGAAGTATGTATGTATGTTCTGCTGAACACCATTACAATCCTCCACGACTCCATGAATACAATTTAAGAACTGTAGTCATCCCTCAATTTGAGTAATGATCATGCAGTGCATACTGTATGCTGAATGTTCCCTAAGGAGTAAGAGTGCTACTCTCTGAAGTTTACTTTTATCCAAGTGTGGAAAGGAGAAACTTTATGGACTATATGGATTCTATGATTCTTCTTCAGTGCAAAAAGTAAATTCAGAACTTGGCACTGGGTACAGAATTTGGTGTGCTTTCCCTTTTGAAACCCTCCTCCCCCATTTTTTCTTAATTTTCATAATTTATACAGGTCTTGACATGATAGTTCCTTTATGCTGAATTCTATATTTTTAAAATATGCAAACTGCACAGCCTATGTGATTAATTGGCTGTTCCACTTCATTTGCTCTTTTTAACAATACTTTGGGGAACACAATCCCAGGGGTTGCTTGGTTTGTATTGTACTCATTTAATTTGTGTTGGGCACCAGCATTAGATTTGCTGCTTCTGGAACCATGGCAACAAGAAGCAGCTGGAAATAGCATACAGTATCTTATTTCAGAGACAAATATTTAAGATAAATCAAGCAGAAATGCTGTGTGGTACTAAGTTTGCTATAGTTAAGTTGGCTGTTGGAGGGAGCAGACCAACAAATGCATTTTCCTAGTGAAATTTTAGTCTCAGTTGCCTCTTTAGCTAACCAACCAGACAGACGTGGGTATCAGAAAGGGTTAGTTAGTGCTGGAGACCATTTAATTGTTGAGTGACTTATCCCTCTGAGACCCATTAATTCCACTTGTCTTCAAAGACCACATTAATACCACACTTTAAAGCACTATGATACTGTTTTAAACATTCATGGCTTCACCCAAAGAATTCTAGGAGCTGTAGTTTAAGGGTGTTGAGAGTTGTTAGGAGGCCCCTATTCTCCTCCCAGAGCTACAATTTCCAGAGCTCCCTAGGAAGGGTGAAACCATTCTGTGAACTGTAGCTCTGTGAGAGGTGTAAGGTCTAACAACTCTCAGCACCCTTAAGAAACCACAGCTTCCAGAATTCTTCGGGGGAAACCCTGACTAATTAATGTGGTAGCATAGTGCTTTAAATCATAGTGCATGGTGAGAATGTGGCCTAAGATGAGACCCATTAATTCCCCTTGCCCCTCTAAGATGAGACCCGTTAACTGTTGACATTCTGAAAGCTCAGAGACAGCAAGAGAGTTTCCATCTGCTGCAAAGCCTCCTGCCCTTTTGCTCAAGCAGTCTCTTCTCCCACCCTTCTCTTCAGTTCTGCTGACTACAGCAAGTACAAGAGAAGAGGCTGGGAAAGCACCACTTCTGCATATTATCCTGATAACACCAGGTTTTAAAACTGGTAGGCAAATAGCATGTTTATGATAAGAAAGTCTGTGCCTGTGTGGCTTTGCAGTAATAGACAGAAGGCCAAGATGGGTCAGATAATTTTGTGTGTGCATGTGTGTATCAGATTTATCAACTGTTCCCAGCCAGAAGCTGTCGATAATATAAAATGGGATAAAGAACCAATGATTCAGACTCGAAAAATAAGATTAAACACAAAAATACAGACTCTAAGACTGAGCAAATCTTGGAAATAGTTTTATTGTTTTAGAACTATTTCTAAGATTTGCTCAATTAATATTCCATAAATGACTAGGTAAAGGAAAATCAGCATAAACTCCTTCGGTAGTTGGCTAAATACCAAGATACTAGCTGCCTGTATAATTTCTTCTAGAGGAGATTCCCATGATTTTGGAAAAGTTCATGTCCGGGGGGAAATGTATCCTTACTAAATTGGGGTGGCTTCACATGCAGTTTTGAATTTCTTATGCTCTTTGCAGTGCTTATCTCCATGCAGAGAGGCACACATACTAAGCAGAATCCCACACCTCTTTTTCATTATGTGATTTGCCAGTGTCATCTTCAGCTATGCTCTGCTAAAAACAAACCTGATATCCTGCATCACATATGTGCCTCTTGAAGTAGTGGGAACAGCATTTCTCTGGAACTGTTATCCAGAATTGCTCTTAATCCCGTTCAAAGGCAATCTCTACTAAGGGCTGGTGGATCCCAAATGCATGTCCATCACTTGATAACTGCAGCATGTGTGAAAGGCCTGGCAAAGATCAAACGCCCCCAAGTTGGACAGGCATAATGCTTTTCCATGAAGTCAGTTTGCACATCCAGCTGCAAGTCAAGTGGTGCATTTCGTGATATGAAGACAGGATGCCTTGAATGTTCACTTCCAGTTCCTAATGCCTACCAGACAGACATGTGTTTCACTGGCTTCTGTTCCTTCTTTTGTTTCTTTAACTGAATTGTCCATTGAATAACTGCAATACCAAGAAGTGGTGCTGACTAGAGAAAGGGCATGGGAAGGCATTATTAGAAGTCAGTGACATTGAACAGATGGCTCCAAAGGCATCATTAAGTGGGAGGGAATATCATGGCTCAGGTGTCATTTAGGAAATAAATGAATGAACTCTGAGGATGCCTCACATAATGCTGCTGAATGAAATGGAAATATTTCAGCATACATTTTGGGGTGAATTCATGCATGCATTTCACTTGGGGACTGCCCACATGTTTACACTGTTGTGGAGAGAAACCACAACTGTTTCCCTTACAAGCATTGTCATGAAATAGATCCATGTTTGCTACATCAGAACTTACACTAAAGTGTAAGGGTAAAGTGATAAAGAAATTATGAGACCTTTTTTTTTGGTAGAAGAGCACTGGATTTTGAATCACATAGATTTGACTAATTGTTTTGATGGGGGGGGGCAGTCCCTGAGCTCTAAACTACATCAACACAATTCCTTTCCCGCTTCCTGCAGTCTTTAGCTAGTTGGGTGGGAAGCTTCAGGGTCACACATCAATGCAAAGGTGGGGACAACAAGAACCATTTGTTCTTTCTGGGCTTCCTGTGGAACCCTGAAAAGGTGGTATGCATCTTCCCCCAATAGTGAAATCTGCAGGCAAGTGCATATAACAAATGTTCATTTTAAAAAAGCAAAGAAAAACAGCTTGGGGATGATCCAGTTTTGCCTACAGGAGTGGCAGAGGGAAGGAGTGCTTAACTCCTGTCCTGCTGTCCATTTTTCTACCCAAAAGCTCCCTGCCCAACTATACTGCTCCCCACTACCTGGGAGGGATCTAGATCTGTTTTGATAAAGGTAGGAAAGCAAATGGGGGATTTTGAACAGGAAGATGAGTGGTAGGAAGCAGCTAAGGTTGCTGTTACTTTACTCAAATGGTTTCCCCAGGCTACTTTCCACTTTCAAAATAAAAACGCTGGGACTTCATTATGTATATTTTAATATAGTGTTGTTGTTTGCCCTTGAAGCTCAATTTATCTCACTCTGGGAAAGATGTGAGCTGCGAATGTTTCTGACCTATTCACCCTGGTGTGGAACAAAATAGCAGCCTCCTCCCATTGGGCCCAGAGATATGGGAGTGATGAGAAACACTCCAGCAGCTCCCATGCTGCTGAGGTAACATAAAATTATCCTAGTGTGGTTGCTTGAAGGCAAAGAGGACATCATCCTCAATTAACTAGGAAGCTTATGTGCACGCCCAGCGTAATTTGAAAACACTTTTCCACCACCGTTGCCAGAAGACAAGGTGGCCAACCAAGTGTTTCGGTGACGTGGACAAGTGTGGCAGGCATGAGACTATTCATCCTGGGCAGCAGAAAAGACTAAGACTGGCTTTGCTCAGGGAAAATGACAATCCTTCCCTTTCTCCATATGCCAAACCCTGCATTTTATCATCACAACAATCTTGTGGGATAGGTTAGGTGAAAGAGGTTGACTGTTCTAGGCAGTGGCGTAGCGTGGGGGGTGCAGGGGGGGGCTGGCCGCACCGGGCGCAACATCTGGGGGTTAGGGTTAGGGGGTGCAAATCCACAGGTTAGGGGGCGCAAATCCATGGGTTAGGGGATGCAAATTACTTGCCTTGCCCCGGGTGCTGACAAACACGCTACGCCACTGGTTCTAGGGGAACTGTAGTGTAATTCTATGCATGTTTACTCAAAAGTCACTGTGTTCAGTCACTGGTAAGTGTGTTTAGGATTGCAGCTGTAGTAAATAAGCTACACAAATAAATAATAAGCCCTGTGACCCACTGCTTTCCCTTGGAAAACTCGCTCTTTAGCACTAAATTGGACCAAATGGCAATCCACAGAAAACCTGATTTGTTCCAATTTGATGCTAAAGAGCAGGTTTCCATGAGGGAAAGTGACAGTGGAAGTATGGATAAGCTGTAAGCGGATGGTGCCGTCAGGCAGTGCCACCACCTGGATTGGCTGAAAGTAAGAAGGCCGGCAAGTGAGCGCTGGCTGAGGGCAAACTGAGGTTGGTGGAGCAGTGCCCCATTCACTCTAATGGACCAGTCCGCACTGGTTTCAGGCAGATGCTATTCTTGTGAGCATGTATCTGGAACTCCACAGAGATTAAAAGGAAGAGAAAATCCCACAGAGACATTTTTGATGCATCTGTCCTCTGACCCACCCTTCCAGAAGATGCTTTTCTTTACAAAGAATGGCCATGTAGCTTCATTTCATGCATTTTTATGTAATGTGTAGTTAGGCTCTTCAGCACTGGGTTAAAGGGATAAATGAGCCTAAAAAATGAAGTACGTGAGCCCAAGCCCATGTCTTCAGCCATGTATAAATCTGAAACTTTCAAAGCCCAAGCCTTTCCTTTAGACAGACATTGAGAGCTGTGCAATTCTGTCTCAGAAAGGAATGAGGGTTTGTCCAGCTGCCATGGATGTAGGTATGAGTCAGTATTTGAACTGGCTTAAGAACTGTGTACACCCAGCATTGGATGGAAGCCCATCCATATTCCTTTGCTTTGAAAATAACCCCCTGTAAAACTAAAACTTCCTTGCCACGCCCTGTATTGAACTTGGCATGTGTCTCGCGCATGCCAAGTCTCTCACCTGTCTCACACATGCAGAGTGAAGCATCCAGGAAGCTTTTTTTTCATATTTTTGTGAGAAATGAATTGTGTTCTAAGCAATGTTTGCCGGAGCATGTCTTAGCCAGCATCCGTAGCTGCAGATTTGCACAGGGCCAGTCTGCTTCTCTTGGGTTCCCTTGTGCATATCAGTTTGCCTCATCTGTGCTCTGCTATCTCTTATGCCTGTCCCATCCCCCAGAGCCCCAACCTCTGCTCTGTAAATCAGATGAGGTGAAACCTGCTGACACATTGATTATTATTATTTAAATCTGCTCTCTCTCTCTCTCTCTCTCTTTTTTTAAGATGCAACAGCAACATCCTGCTAGTCTTTTGAAAATTTACTTGGGGCTTTTCACTGTCACTTTTGTGCCCTTTTAATATTGTTTTTAATAAAGCTTGAAAATGGGACTGTTTTTATAATTTCATTTTAAACTTTTTTGCCTTTGAGCCTTTCTGTTGAAGAGTACCCTAGGTATAAATAACTAACAAAATTAAGAACAACCCCTTGTCCCACTTTCTGCATATCCAGAGTTTCTCCTTCTACCGCTTTGCTCCAATTCAAGGAAGAAGAGTATATGTAAGAGGAAGCAATGATATAAAAACTAGATCGGAACTTGCCAGATTCTTTTTCTAAAAAGAAATAAGAGAAGGTAGTTACCTGCATTACAATTAAGTAAGCTAAGGTGGGAAGACTGATGCAGCAATAGGCCTATGCCGTAAAACGTTTAAAAACATTAAAAACAATGGAGCTAAAACCATAAAAACTTAACTAAAAGCTGGAGGGTTTGATTAATGCTGCCATCTTGTTTCTCCTCCCAGTTACTTGCATTAAGAATCTGGAAGCAGGGGACCTCATGGGTCTGCCTAGTTCAGTATTGCCTTCCATGACTAGCAGTTCTGTGTTTCAGGGAGGGAACATTCCTAGCTCTAGCTGAGAGAGGCTTTCTGCACGCAGGGCATGTGTTCTACCACCCCTGATAATTTGGCTCTTCCCCTCTACGGTAGTGATGGCCAAACAGTAGAACCAGCCAAAAAGATGGGTTTCAATGGCACCAGTGAAACTATGTGTGATCCAAGAATTGTGGCCTAGCATCCTTGAGTGCATGCCTTGGGTTGTATGCCACAGTCACATGGAACAGCAAGATGTCTTTAGGCCCATCTTGACACTTACGTTTGTGGACCACATGCTGATTTCTGTCTCATTTTCCTTTACAAAATGGCCCAAAGCAGCTGTGAATATTGCCTCTGAAACCTCATTCAGCAGGAAAAGTTACACTCTCTCTCAATAATAGTAAAACAAGACATCCAGTTCAAAAGACATCCCAAAGACACAGTGGAATATCACTGCCCACCAAAATGGCAGAAGGAGATGGAGCCAGGCAGGCAACATTTGGACAAGAGGAAGATTCTGCTGTCTTGGTCCATGACAGAATGGTCCCTGTCTCTTTTACACAGCCACCATACTTCCATGGAAAGAGGGGGTGCAGAGAATGCCTCTGATGGTTCATATGTGACAATGAGGGTCTTGTCCAAGGTGTATTCTACTCCCGAACATCCATCACATAGCTTTTCAGTATTGCTATTAGACTTGTCCCACAGAGGATGGTTGATGCATTGAATTGCTCATGATTTACATTCTCCAAGCTTGAAAAGCTGGTTTTAAGTCGCCCAGTGTTGTGAAAGTGACCCTTGATAAGTCAGATAAATGTAAGGGTAAGGCTGATCCTGCTACTACTGCTGACTCTTTATTTCACAGCACTCTCTAAAATATGAAGGTGACAAAGGGCTTACAAGACATATCCATGAGGAAATGACCAAATGATGAAGGAGGTGTATTTCTCAGTGGTCCCTAGAGAGCAGCTCCGTGCCAGGGATCATACTTTTCAGCTGAATTACCTAAAACCCAATTATTATTTTTTAAGCTTTTCATGGTGATCACTTGCTCTGTTGTTGCTGAGTGGCTCTTTCTTTCTTTCTTTCTTTCTTTCTTTCTTTCTTTCTTTCTTTCTTTCTTTCTTTCTTTGGCACTTCCAGACTGTTGGGATTGAGTTTCATCATGGAAGAAAGGTGGACTAAATTAATAAAACAAATACAAAAGCACTCTATATGCAGTGAACAGCCTTCCTTGGCACAGCCCACAATGTTTTAATGGAGCCAAGTTTAACTGTTCCCATTGCTAGATGGGGGGTGGGGACCCATCAAACAAATCTCAACCTTGGCCTGGAATAATGCTTGTTAAATATTAGCAGAATCTCTTAAGGTTAGCTTGAGAATTTGAAGTATTTGTGTGTTCAAATGTGTGTGCGTGTGCCACACTTGGAATTGTGAAATCAAGGGTCATATTTCACTGTACAATCAATAACCTTTTGTATGGGACTTCAGGTTATTTTTCAGCAAGCTTTTATTTATTGTACTGTTGCAGACTTGTGGTTTGTATCATAACTTTCCTGTACTTTGGAGTGAAAAGAAGCTTAATTCCTGAGTATCCAGAGTTTCTTTCTTTTTAAAGAGAAATCCAAGGAATATTTTAGGTTTGGATTAAAGTGACACCCATGGTTTACAATAACAACATTAGTTCTTGCAGCATCTTAAGGACTAACAAATATATTGAAGCATAAACATTCATGGGCCAGAGGCCACTTCGTCAGGGGCATGTTGGTCTCTATAATGTAGGATAGAGACAATGTGATGTTCTAGAATAAAAGTTAGCCCTTTGAAATAATGCACATGCGACATCTGTGCTTAATCCAAACAGCTTTGTCATGTTTCTAGTCCTTGTGGTTGCTGAAATTAGAAATGTGGTAGAATTATACACGTGCAAAGCAACAATTCCCAAATACAGGCATAATTTTACAGCATAAAAAGGAATCCAAATAGAAGGTCCTAGTGTAATAATAGATAACAAAGGAGAAGAGACTAAAGCATGGATGCCAGCAGAATTTTTTTCAGTTCAACACTATAAACAATCATTCATAACTAGCACCACAGCATGTCTACTATTTCTGGTAGATCTGGTGACCGAACAGCGTTGAGACCTGGGTAGACCTGGCCTCTGAGAAACATGTTTTTCAGGTCTATCATCTTTCTTGTTTCTCAACAGTTAGACATGCTGTCCATCTATGAGTCGATCTGACATCCAGATGATGCCTTTCCATTCACAGCTGAAACTTTCAGTTCTTTTCCTCCTTCCCTTCAGCCCTTCCAGCCCTTAATTAATTGTCCAGTTAATACAATCAACTGCACTACACTACCCTTTAAAAAAAAAAGCACACCAGAATTTAAAATAACAATACTCGTTTACACTTCAGGGCTTTTACACACTGCTCTTCTCTCTCCTCTCCTTCAAGCAGAATGAGTATAATAACACTGGGTTACTTTGCAAGGCTGGCACAATAATCCACATTCTCTCTGACACAGCTCCACCTTCTGTAATATGGGTAAAATAATCATGGATTTTGAAGTGGTTTGCCCATCGTTGTAAGCCAGAGTTATGCTGGCATGTTATGCTGGCTCCTGCAAAGGAGCTCACACTCACCTAGCTCCTCACCAGGCTAAAAAGCACACGAGAGCAGCAGCTATGTCAAGATCTGGCTTAGTGGGCCATCTGAACCCAGGATCATCATCAAGGTCTCTCTTCTTTAACAACAACCTGCAACCATAAGACAGATTCACGTGTTTGTGCTTGGTCATGTGCTTGGCTAAGCATTGTATGTATCTGTATTGGTAAAATAGGTTGTTTTTTTAAAAAAAATACAAACTCAGTGATGGGAAACCTCTCTCTCTTTTTTACATTTCTTTTGGCATGAAATAAGACTTAGATTAGAAATATTGTGCCTTTCCTGCTACCTTCTGCTTTGGAACAGAAACACAACCTTCCAATCACAGCTTCTTTTATCATTTTCAATTCATTATTCTTATTCTTATTAAAAGCTATACCTCATCTTTTTCCTCTAAGGTGCTCAAGGTGGCAACATGGTTCTCCTTCTCCCCTTTTTATCCTTACAAAATCCCTGTAAGGTAGGACTTGAACTCTGGTCACCCAGGCCCTAGTGGCTTATGCTAACCACTACACCACATTGATTCTCTTCAATGAGGAAGTACTTCAATCCATAAGGTGCCAGCTAGAGCAAAGGACTGGCTGATGCTTTACTTCTTAATTTCAGTGGTGCCACACTCACCACACTGAACGTGTGTGTGTGTGTGTGTGTGTGTGTGTATTAGCACTGCAGCAGCCAGCATAATAGAGATCATCAGCATCCCCATATCTGAAGAAGTATGCATGCACATGAAAGCTCATACCAATAACAAACTTAGTTGGCCTCTAAGGTGCTACTGGAAGGATTTTTTAAATTTTTTTTTGACTACAGCAGACCAACACCTGTAACTAGCATCCCCATGTCGGTGTGAGATGTTCCGATTTGGTGTGTCTGACACTTGCAAACAACTTTACATGAGAATTGACTGATTGGGGCCACTGGAAAAGGTAATTGAAACCAGAAGCAGGAAGTGTGGTGTTGGTTTTGGGGTGAGAATGGACGAGGATCAAAGCATCATTGGGCACTTGGTTGAGAGGCACACCGTATACAATCGACTCTGCTAACAGCTCCAGACTCTTCCCAACTTTGAAGCCAGAGGCATTTCAGAGCTGCAGGATTTCCTTAAAGTAGGGAAGTAATGCTTCTCAAGCCCTCTAGTCACTGTGAGACGAACCCAATCCTGCTATTCGTGTTCCTCTGTCCCTAAAAAATGTATAGCATGGGCCTAAGCAGGTTAGACATGCGGGTGAGACAGGTTCGGAGGTGTGTGCCAAGTGAATCAACTTTAGGCTTAATAATAGTTTCAGGTACATGAATACAGAAATGGTAGGTAGCCTTAAAATATAATGAAAGACAGAGGGTTAGCTTTGGTCTGTGACAGACATATGGGGAATGAGGGCAAAAGCTGAAATTGGTTTAAAAGAGATGATTTCAGGATAGGGTGGTTCCACAGCAGAGAGCAGGGCAATGGGAATGAGGAATTATGTGCACATTTTCGTAACACCTAAGACATTGAAATTACTAACTTTTTAAAATGATAAAACAAATGAATGTTTTCAAGTTTTATTTACAAAGCTAGTAAAGTTTTAAAATATGCACATCTTCAGAGCATGCAATTAACACTGTGAAATTGAGACTACCAGATTAGATTTAAAAACAATACTTGCAACAATTTATTACTGGTAACTGTTTTCATTCTGCTTCCACATTATTTGCACGCCTGCATAGGTTAGAAGGAAACCTTTCCTCAGTTCAAGGTCTTTGGCCACACAGCTATTTCATTGGTTAGTAGGTTGTGGCAGGATACCATGATGTTTGTTCTGGTCTTCATCAATTGGTATAGCTCATTGCTTTACCAAAAAAGAAAGAGAGAGAAGGGAGGTTGTCACAATTTATCTGCTCTTTGACATTCTGGTTTGAGTTGTACAGGGTGGTGTGTCTTTGGTTGCAGTCTCCTTGAATGATGAAAACTGCTCAGTGAAAAGCACAGATTTTTGGCTTAATAATTACCAAAGGGTGTATGCATAGCAAAGCAGTTAAAAACACTCGAAATGAAGCAGAGCATTTTAATGTCGCCAGTAAGAATTCCCATTTCCTCATTATTTGTAAGAACACCCAGTGTTAAAAGAATGCATGAGATGATGTAGAGTAAAAGCATTTTAGTGAAAAGCATCATAAGAGCACTTCTTGTTTTCCTTGAAACAGGTGCATTGCACTTAAGATGACCAAAAAAGAGGACAGGACAGAACAGTACAAAGATTTGCATAGTGTTTACATGTTAATTCATAAGTGCACATTTAGAAATAATTACTATAATTTAAATTCAAATAAAATACACCTCATCATAGAGACATGGTGACCCATGTTCTTGCTGGGGCTTCTTTCTGGGTGCTAAATGTTGATGGGCATCATTAAGACCTCTGCTGCTCTCTCTTCTTAGAGTTCTCAGTCTTTCAACAGGACTTTGATCAGACAGTCCCTCAAATAGAGAACACCCTCAAATAGAGGCCTTCTGCTAGCCTTTCACATAGAGATTGATCTTCTGTAAAGAAGGACACAGGGCTTTTTTCAGCTGGAACTTACCAGGACTCAGTTCCAGCACCTCTCAGGTGGGCGCCATTGCCATTATAAGAGAACAAGGGAGGTGTTCGTGGTGCATTTTCTAGAAGGACATGTGGTCACCCCATATAATGCTTCTATGTACTGGTCCCTCTCTGGTTCACACAAATGACCAGGGAACATGGTAGGATGAAGTGGCAGCTTGTGCAACATGCAAAGGTGGACTTTCTATGATGGGCGCAAGTGTCTCCAAGAGGGAAAGGCACCTGCATTCTCCAGGCACACTTCCGGCATTTTCAGCTGTGTAATTGTGCTGAACTTGGTGCACCGAGGGACGCAGGTGGCGCTGTGGGCTAAAGCCTCAGCGCCTAGGACTTGCCGATCGAAAGGTCGGCGGTTCGAATCCCTGCGGCGGGGTGCGCTCCCACTGCTCGGTCCCAGCGCCTGCCAACCTAGCAGTTCGAAAGCACCTCCGGGTGCAAGTAGATAGATAGGGACCGCTTACCAGCGGGAAGGTAAACGGCGTTTCCGTGTGCGGCTCTGGCTCGCCAGAGCAGCGATGTCACGCTGGCCACGTGACCCGGAAGTGTCTCCGGACAGCGCTGGCCCCTGGCCTCTTGAGTGAGATGGGCGCACAACCCTAGAGTCTGTCAAGACTGGCCCGTACGGGCAGGGGTACCTTTACCTTTACCTTTACCTGGTGCACCGAAAGCTACATTACATATACAGTGGTACCTCGGGTTACATACGCTTGAGGTTACATACGCTTGAGGTTACAGACTCCGCTAACCCAGAAATAGTGCTTCAAGTTAAGAACTTTGCTTTAGGATGAGAACAGAAATTGTGCTCCAGCGGCGTGGCAGCAGCAGGAGGCACCGACAGTTAAAGTGGTGCTTCAGGTTAAGAACAGTTTCAGGTTAAGTACGGACCTCCAGAATGAATTAAGTACTTAACCCGAGGTACCACTGTATGTCTTAAAAATAATGTGGGTGCTTAAAGATTTTCCAGATTATGTTTGCACCTGGAACGGCTTCATTTCTGATATGATGTTTTTAGCTGTGCCTATGTAGTAAAATGAAGACTCTTGCCTTGATCAACTCATGTTTGCAAACACTGTGGAGTATGTTGCCCCATGACTAGTAGTGGGGCAACTATAATACAGGGGTAGGGAACTCATGTCAGGGAAGTGAGTGGCGCTGTGGTCTAAACCACAGAGCCTCTTGGGCTTGCCAATCAGAAGGTCGGCAGTTCGAATCCCCGCAACGGGGTGAGCTCCCGTTGCTCGGTCCCTGCTCCTGCCAACCTAGCAGTTCAAAAGCATGCCAAAAAGTGCAAGTAGATAAATAGGTACCGCTCTGGTGGGAAGGTAAACGGCTATTCTGTCTGCTGCTCTGGTTTTGGTGTTCCATTGCACCAGAAGCAGCTTAGTCATGCTGGCCACCTGACCCGGAAAAACTGTCTGCGGACAAAGGCAGCTCCCTCGGCCTGAAAAGCAAGATGAGCGTCGCAACCCCAGAGTCATCTGCGACTGGACTTAACTGTCAGGGGTCCTTTACCTTTACCTTTAGGGAACCCATGGTCCTCTAGATGTTGTCATACTGCAGCCCCCATCATCAGTGATTGTTGGCCATTCTGGCTGTGGGTGATGGGAGTGGGAATCCAACAACATCTGCAGGGTCCCAATTTCATATGTGAATTAAACCGCTGAAGGAATGGTGTTGATGCAGATTCATTGCACTTGGGTGGGGCAGAAACTCAGTGCTACTAAATAAATCACTGTCCCCAAAAGAAGGAAGCATGACTTCAACTCCCGACACTGACCTCCCTGTAATTTAGATGCATTAGTGTAGGCTCAGAGAGTAGCAGAAGCATTAAATGCCTTTTTTTGTGGAATGATGGCAATAGTGAATCACTAGTGGAGAGGCGAGTTGAGTCCAATTCCATGGGGCTGGATTCCAGCAGAATCCCTTGTTCAGCATTCTGGACTGCTAAGATGGCTTTCAGGGAAAGAGCAGAGGAAGGTGGGTGTCCAGTATAGCCTAATATTATCTTTCACAAGCATTGCAGGTGATCAGGCTTAGCATCCTGAGCCAAGCCACATCTGCGGTGCAGGAAGGTTCGCCTGACACCTTCATTATATGCCTTTAGGCACCGGGCAATAATGTTCCACTTTGGCCGGTTGACATTCAATGCCCTTTTAAAATGTGTTGGGACAGGGGTTATTGGGTTGTTTTTGTTTTTATTTTAATTATATATTTTGTGTTTTTATCCTGTGAATGGCCCTGAGACCTGCGGGTATACGGCAGTAAAATTATTATTATTATTATTATTATTATTATTATTATTATTATTAATTATTATTATTATTATTATTATTATTATTATTAATTGTCATAAAGAGCAGAGGGGAAAACCCAGGCCAACTGCGAACTCTGCTTTGAGCTTTGCAAGGGAGCAGCCTGCAAAGAGGGAACATGGCCATTTTGTAAAAGGTCCCCTTTTGACTTGTGAACAGAGCACATCTGGGAACCAACTTAGCATATTTCAGATCAATATATGAATCTGTTCATTTTGGACTAGTGCTGGAGAACCTGTGGGCCAGATCAGGCCTGCCAACCAGGGGTCAGCAAACTTTTTCAGCAGGGGGCTGGTCCACTGTCCCTCAGACCTTGTGGGGGGCCGGACTATATTTTGAAGGGGGGGGGGAATGAACGAATTCCTATGCCCCACAAATAACCCAGAGATGCATTTTAAATAAAAGCAGATATTCTACTCATGTAAAAACACGCTGATTCCCAGACCGTCCGCTGGCCAGATTTAGAAGGCGATTGGGCCGGATCTGGCCCCTGCGCCTTAGTTTGCCTAGCCATGCCTTATAGCACACCAGTCCCAGACCTGAATTTCCTTTTTCTCTGATGGGAAACTTGAAAAGACTTCCTGAGATTAGAGCAGGGGAATTCAAAAGGCTTTGCTCCCAGCTGGGAAATTGGGAGACAGATTGCTTCCTGTACCCATGTGCTGTATGTATGTAGCTGGGCTGAGCGTGTGAGCCATATGTATGTCTGCATGAGCATATATGTACTGTGTGCGTTAGAGACATTCGGCCCTCTGAGGGATGTCTATCCTGCAATGTGGTCCTTCCGCTGAGAAAGTTTAGCCACCCCTCCTTCAGGTCCTTTTCTTCAGTATTTTGCCATGTTGCTTAATGCTTAGCAATACACCAATAAGCAATTTACAAATATTTGCAGTGCAAAATCAATAAATAACAAATGCCAAATAAATAATGAATTGCCAAAAGCCAGAGAACCATACATCAATGGAATTGACTCTTGTAATGCCAGGAGATGATAGATATAGATAGATAGATTCTGGTTTGCTTTGAAACTGAAGCCTGTTGTTTGCCATGTGCTTAAATCTCTGAATGTTTCTGCCTTCCACCAATTGTTGTTTATGGTCTTTGAAGTCTGTTTTCCCAACGTTTTTCAGAATGCTCAAGAGCCTCATGGAGTGGCTGTGCCAACGCCATCAGTACCAGAAGGCTTTGAGGAAAAAACAGCTCTAGGTAAGATGACAGTTCTTAAGATGACAGTTGTTAAATCAACAACTCCTGCTTTGCACATGTACACCATTCAATTCAGCTTGTCCCAGACCTTTGTACTGATTATCTTTTAACATCACTATTGACTTCCTTGCAAAGGCAGCACAATGACACACACTTTGGTACCGCATAGTCATAGGGACACAGAAGCTGGAGTCAGGTGATTGGTCCACCTACCTCAGTTTTCCCAGTAGTGATGTATGGAAGTGAGAGCTGGACCATAAAGAAGGCTGATCGCCAAAGAACTGATGCTTTTGAATTATGGTGCTGGAGGAGGCTCTTGAGAGTCCCATGGACTGCAAGAAGAACAAACCTATCCATTCTGAAGGAAATCAGCCCTGAGTGCTCACTGGAAGGACAGATGCTGAAGCTGAGGCTCCAGTACTTTGGCCACCTCATGAGAAGAGAAGACTCCCTGGAAAAGACCCTGATGTTGGGAAAGATTGAGGGCACAAGGAGAAGGGGACGACAGAGGACAAGATGGTTGGACAGTGTTCTCGAAGCTACAAACATGAGTTTGACCAAGCTGCGGGAGGCAGTGGAAGACAGGAGTGCCTGGCGTGCTCTGGTTCATGGGGTTACGAAGAGTCGGACACAACTAAACGACTAAACAACAAACAACCTCAGTGTTATTGTCAACAAAGACTTGCAGTGACTTTGCAGGATTTCAAGCAGGGTTCTCTCTCATGCTGGGGTTGAACCTGCAAAGCAAATGAGATACCAAAGCAATAATGAGCATTTTAATGTGGCATCCTGTTATTTTTTATAGCAGGACATTTTTAATGATCAATGAAAAACAAACCAGAAAGCACTTTACATTTATTTTAAAATATTCATCATTAGTTCAGTAGTTTCTGTTAGAACATGTTCCAGCTTGAGAACATGTCTGAGAACTTCTAGAAATCTATGCTGAACCTAAGTCCGACTCAGAGTAGACTCGCTGAAAGCAATGGACTTGAGTTACTCATGATGACTAACTTTTGTCCATTTGTTTCCATAGGCCTACCTGGAGTATCACTTGGTTGGATATCACCCAAAATATTTAGTGTTGCTAACAGGAAGACAGCTTGGCACCGAGTTAAGGGCAGCTATCATAAAGCTGAATCAACCTCTTCAAGAGCACGTTCAGCTAGTTTCTGCAGTCAGGCAGCCATGGCAATTATCAGACATATTTAAAAATATAAAGTTACTTCCCTGTTAATAATGTTTGCTACAGCTGCATATTCACTAGGAAACGGGAAAGTATTCGCCCTGCTTGTTTTGATATCAGCCCAGGAAAAGGCTGCCAGTCTTGCAGGCTCCAGTATCTGTTCCTGCATTGGGAGGAACATTTCCTGGACACCAGCTATGTGGAGTGCTGAATGTAGTTTCACAGAGCAGCTATTAGAAAAAACCATTAGATTCCCATTGAGATTGCTTTGCTGGTTGTTCTAGAAAATCCAAATGTAGCTGTTACAGTGGTAGATGAATGTTTCTGTTGGGTCACCACCCAGGCTACATGAATGGTATGTTGGGGGCTGTTTAAACCAGAGCATTGACAGATAGGTGCCAGAAAAGGAGCTAACCCCTCACCTGTGCCAGTCACCCTAGAATTAAAGCAGCGATGTTTCAAATTGGAAGGTGATCCAGCACCGGCAGCAAAAGAGCTAGGAAGAAGCAGTTTCAGGAGAAAACTGGCCATTCAAATGACTCCTGTGTTTCCATAATGTGTGGTTTTGCTCTGTAGCTCTAAACTAGATGTGACTTGCTCAGTGCATATTTGCATTTACTGTGCAGGTTTTTTAAAACTGCAGATAGCACTAGCTGGGGAAGGGTACTCCAAAGCAAACAGCATATTCAGTGGAAGGATCTTCCCCAAAACTGCAGCAGGGGACGATAGACTTCAACTCCCACTCCTCACCTTTTGCGGTCCCAATAATCAGCTCCCACCCCCTACAGCTGATCTTGTTTTCATTTGTACAAACCTGCTCAATTAGATGTAAATGTCCATTTAATGAACTACATCTTGTTTGGCCCTTACTCTGCCTCAGCAAAAGAAACAAGGCAGTTATCTAATCATCTGGGAGGTTGCATAGCTCGGTTGGTTACAGCGTGGTGCTTATAACACCATGGCTGCAGGTTTAATCCTCATATGGGGCAGCTGCATATTTCTGCATTGCAAGGGGTTGGACTAGATGATCCTCAGGGTCCCTTCCAACTCTATGATTGTATGATTTTTTTGATCCAGATGATTGAGCTCCCTCCAATTACCTGCGTAGACCTCCTTCGCATGCACAGGAGATTCTGAACCACATGTGAGCACACATGGTTCTCTGGAATGAGACAAGAACTGCTGTGTGGTTGCCATGTTACTGATAAAGTTTCCCTTTTGCATCTCCAACTTGTATCAGTTACAGAATCTGAAAGAGTTTCTGAAAAGTGATAAAAGCTATTTAGTTAGAAAAAACTGTCAGGGACCAAAGCAGTCTTCTCAGTTTCATGGAATTCCAAAACTTATCCAATGCCCTCCATCAGCACAAAAATTATCACTTGCATAACAGAACTCAGCCCCCGCTCCTCTCCCTGCACACACCCTGCATTAGGGGTGCCAACTTGAATAAAATATTGTGGGGGCCCAGGTAAACCCCACCCCACATAATCAATCACATGGCACAGTGTACACACACCATTTGAATGGGAATGCCCATCAACTTTGCGGGTGCTTGGCAACTTTGTGGGTGCTTATTGTGGAGGCCAAAGCCCCCAGGGCCCCTAGGAGTTGATTCCTATACCCTGCACCTTCCCCAAATTTGCTCTGAAGGGTTGGGAGGAACCCTGCCCCCCAGGGGTGGGGGAAGGGAGATCCAGTACGCAATTGCCAAGCCTTGTGCTGACAGAATGAAGGCTCACTCCTCCGATTGTGAGTGCCCTTTTGCAGGACCGCGCGCAGCACCCCCAAGCCACGTGAGACTTGCCAGCTGGTTGTGCTGGCCCTCCCCCCTGATGTTGCAGTTGTTGGGGGTTCCCACCAAACTCTGATTCAAATAATCCAATCAGTGGCTTTGGTGGAGGCGGGGCCAGCCGAGCGGACCGCGAGTGAGCAGGCTTCACTCTGGTCTGCTCAAGGTGAATAAAAGGGGGGCAAACAGAATGTGTTACTTAGAATGGAAGGAAACCAAAAGTAGAAACTATTATGAATGGACTTGTATGACTTTATGTCTGTTTCTTCTCTTTTCAGGGAAAGGGGGCCATGTTTAGGGAAGCTTTTAATGTTTAATAGGTTATTGTATTTTAGTGTTTTATTGGAAGCCGCCCAGAGTGGCTGGGTATAATTATGATGATGATGATGATGGTTATATGATTATTTTATTATTATTTATTATTATCCCCACCTACCCATCTTATTAAAGAGTTTCTCAGCATTGCCTCCCAGAAAAAATGCCTTAATGTTGACTAAAATGAGAGGCCACCTTAACACCACTGTATGTGTTGTTGTCTCCCCAGGACTAGCTTCTCAGATCAATGGCAATTACAGAAAGTACAATTCGGTTCTTGATCTGAGGCCCAAGGCATTTGAAGAGAACTACTTGGATGATGAATACATTCCACCACCACCACCTGTTCCCCCTCCTCCACCACCACCACCAACGGTTGACATACCACCACCTCCGATGGAAGTTCCACCTCCACCTCCCATGGAAGCTCCACCTCCACCTTCTGTGGAACCCCCGCCCCCACCCCCACCAATGGTGCCTCCACCCCCGCCACCTCTTCCAGGAATGCCAGCGTCATCTCCTTCATCCCTGGCTCCACCTTCATTCTCATATTCCAATTTGTCTTCCCCCAGTACTCCATCCCCACCAGACTTCATTCCTCCTACTCCTCCACCTCTGGCTTTTAGGGATGGCAAAGCCCCTCGTATGCCTCCCATTTCACCAGCACTTCACACCCCACCATTCTCCAATGGTGTGTCCAAATGGAAATCTGAGACTGTTCTGAACCTGAGGCAGCCCGAAACCATTTCCCCCAATCCGAACCTTGCTTCTCCAAGCACTCCCACCCATAAGGTGTCACTATTGCCACAATCCAGCCCAGAGCCTCACCTTACCTTTCCGAGGTCATTAAAAGTACCTCCCCCGACTCCCGTGAGAACGTCCTCTATATCCTCGGCAGAAAAAGAATCCAGCCCAAGAGATGAGCAGCTCCCCAAGTTGACTCCTCATAGCCGACCTGCCCTGCCATCTAACTTTACTGTACGAAGTGCAGCCACGGTTCACCCAGAGGGAGAAGTCGCAGGGAAAGCCACAGTGGAAAAGCCTTCCATGTTAACCACAGAGGCTGGAAGTTCAAAATGGACATCAGATTCTAATGGCTCCTCTGCCTCCCTGTTGAAGCATGAGGCACCCCCAGGCAAAGAAACAGATTCTTCGGACTGGGCATCCTCTGATGATGAAGACTGGAAGGAACGCAGCAACCTGGACAAGCTAAAGAATGAATTGTCTGCCCTGCTGTCCTCTTCGTGCAGAAAGGAAGACAGGCCACTAGACAGAACTATATCTCCCAAGACTAAAGCCAACGTTACCAATAGCAACCAAGTTGTTCCAGATGAACCAAAACAAGCTAGGCCTGCCATGAGAAGCCCAAAATCACCAGCGGTTACAGAAAGCGAAAGCAAAGGAATCAGGTCTGCTAATACACCTTCCATGGGCAAAGCATCCCCCAGTGATGCTGCCTCAACACTAGACAACAAATCCACCTCTGTGCAAGCAAACAGTGTTTTGAAATTCAAAGATGAACTGGAAGCCTTGTTGTCACCAACCAAGGACGGGGGGCCACCTTTGGCTTTTGCAAACCTAAGACATACTCCAGAACCAAAGAAACAAGTTACTCTTCAGTTTGGTGGCAGCCAGACCAATAGTGGTGAGCCTGGGCTTCCAAAACCCACAGCAAGTCCGAATACACCAAAGACGGAAGTGACAGAGAAAGAGCCTAAGATTCCTAGCACCTCTGCTGGCCACTCGGCAACTGACAACACTTGTAAACCCCCAGCCTCTCCTCTGAAACCAAAGAATGAACTCTTGGTTCCATCTGCACCTTCACCGGCCTCTTCTGGCACGGCCTCACCCCTACCAAATGCATCTCCTAACATGGATTTCTCTCTTTTCCAATACAAGATGCATAGGACGAGGTTCGGTTCCATTGACAGCCTGGCTTCTGCGAGTTCTTCCCAAACGACAGAAGATGGAACCACCAGCACAAATCATAATGAAAACCAAAGAGACTCAGCTGAGCGCAGGCCCTCAGAGACATCCACATCCTCTTGGAAGACAGAGAAAGTGAATAGTGAAGTTTTGGTTCACCCTGTTACAGGAGAAAAAGTAGAGAGGGGATCCCCAATGGCTCTCCTCTTAGCTGCACAACAGAGGGCCCAAAGAGGTAGATCTTCTGCCTCTGCATCCCGACAGAACAGCTACTTGTCAGAGAGGCCCCAGTTCAAGTTATCAGAGAAGTTGCACAGCAACAGCCAGTCAGAGACTGGGTCACCCACTATTTACTACAGTGACTCCAAGCCCAACTCTGTCACGATTGTACCAAAGTCTCCTCAAAAGGAATCACTTGCAGCCTCTGAAAACAAGCAGCGTAATGGAGCAAGTATACCTGACAGCAGTACCTTGGGCTTGTCAGAGGGGCAGAGGGATCAGAAGCCTCAGACATTTTCCAGTGCCTCAGAACAATGTGGGAATGTGCAGAAGGTCAAGGAGATGAATGTCTCCCAGAATCTTCCCTCATCAAACAGGCATGGGACTTCCATGTTAGTTCAAGGCCTCCTAAGTCACAGCAGGCAGGAAGCTCCCTTGCACTCTCTCACAGCACCCCAAAACCATGCCAATGACCACAACAATGAGGTGGAAGAGGGTTTTGATTATGAGATCATTCCCCCTCCACCCGAGTTCAGCAACGATGCCCAAGTGGTCCCAGACGATTCTTCAAAAGGGGAGGAGAACCACAAAGCCCTCAATATCCCAGGTGGCAACCAGGCCTCAAATAAGCAACCTAATTCCAACCCTTCAAGTTATAACTACAGTAACAGTTATTCCCTGACATCCAAATCAATTCTGGAAAACAGCATGAGACCCAGTGGATACAGTCACCATTACCCAGGTGGGAGCTACTCCTCCAGCTACCTCAGTTCCTATGACAACAGCCGTCCTCTGATCAAGAAGCGCCTCTATGTGACAGAGACGGATAGGTCGTATAGCCGGCCCACCATGTCTTCTCGCAGCATGAGCACACCCACCTCCTCCTACGGCCACAGTACAATGTCATACAACTCTCAGGCCGCGGAAGGGATGCGCCGGGCCAACTCCACTCACAGGAATGGTCCAAACAGCGCACAAGGGCGAAGGGTGTCCCTGGAATTACCTGGGAAGATGGTGACTTACAGTAATGCTGCTAGTGAAGCCATGTATAAAGGCCAGAACGGAGAGTACACTAGCAACACAGCAGCCGCTGGCAGGTATGTTCCACTTGCCATAAATGCAGGAATTGTAATGTGATCTGGGAGCTTCAAGGAAAGTGCTGCTGGCAAGGTGTAGGCATGCAGGCGACAACTATAAAATCCTCCAGTACGCACTGTCTAGTGTGGGGGTGGGGAAACCCTTTTCAAGCCAGGGGTTTCATACGCTTGCGGTGGGCAACCTTCCAGGGACCGCCTGCCAGTAGTGGGTGGGGGCAAGGGTTATGATTCCTATGTTTGTACAGTTGGCTCCACTCCAGCCATGTAAAACTTAGAAATGCTTATGTATGGCTCTGTGGACCCGATGCTCTCCACCCCCAACCTAGTAGATCCAGTCCTTTCCCCCTCTCTAGAGAAGAGTAGAAAATCCATGACGGGCCATTTTTTTATCACATTCTTCTCAGTACCCCACACAATACGTAACCGACTGTACTTTTGAATAAATACGGTATACTATCCATTGTTTCAACAGAAGTCTCATAAAATTCAATGAAAAAAGCAGAAGACCCAGTGGATCAGTTCATTCTATATTCCGTTCATACATCAGGTCCATACATGTATAAGTGTCTATTCCACCTGTCAGTTCCTAGAGTCCAATAATCCACATGAAGGGTTGTTACAGTTCCACAGAATCCTTTCACAGAGTCTAAGACAAGGACTTCTGGAATATTAGCCTTGTTTCTCCAGCTGACTCATGCAGAAGTGAAGCACCACTGCAAGTGCCAACAAAACCTCTTTTCTGAGCTTGTCGGTGGCAGCACTGGAGGGGGGAAACGGGACATTCTGGGATCAAAGTAATTCTGGGATGTCCCAGGAAAATCAGAACTCTTGAAGGGTATGTAGTCACAATACCAGATTTAGGTGAAGAGCAAGGAAAACTGCACATGTGAAGCACTTTTCCTCTTAAAATCAGCATGTCTGTTTGCCAAGGGTATTGACTGCATAGAAAACATTCAATCTGCATTGAGCTGGGGCTGAGCAAAAATCATTTTCTTACTTTCCCATCCCATATTGCTTCTCAGGACTTTGTATTATATTGTATAATTAATTATTTCCATTCATGTGGTGACATTTTTGTTTTTCTCCCTCCCCTCTTCAGATCCTCTCATGGAAATCAACAATATAGTGGAACTGCAAATACATTTACCGTCAGGCCTGGAGCACGACAACCCATTTCTTATTCATACCAAGGAGGTCTTCGATAAGGCATGTACGAGGAAGCTGTATCGTCTTGCACCAGCTTTGGCCAAGTTATAGGCCTCGTCCTCTCTGCTTTGTTCTGGCTCTTCCTTTGATAGCTGTAAAATGAGGCACAAGAGCCTGTCCTAGACTGAAAGTAGTCCAAGCGTCCGCTTGTAAATAGACTGTAAGTTATTAGGGACAAGGTAAGAATGAGTTCTAAGGGCTTCTGTGCAAAATGGATAAGGGGGCAAGTTATGCCACATAGCCACTCAGCAACCTTTGCTTAAAGCATTTAAGTAATTACATAGACTTCCTAGTGACTAGTGCCAGCTTGGCCTGTAGAAGATTATATCTAGACTAGCAGTTTATGGAAGAAATTTTCAGCACCATCTTCCTTCTTGAAGTGCATCTGACACTTCGAAGCAGCAAAGAAAGGATGGATGCCTTCATCCTAGTGGGAGGCAAGGAACAGAAGAGGAATCTAGCTGCAGAAAAGGAGAGCAGGAGCCAAGGTTAAGTGGGAGAGTTAAATGGCAGTGGCCCCAATAGGTATGTGGGGCCAAGAATTGAAATTTGAAGAGCCTAGTGGTTGGAAGAAGATGGCATAGTAGTAGGGAAGGGGAAGAAGGGTTTAGAGGGATAAAGCAGAAGAAAGCAAATAGATGAGAGGGACTAATGTTGCTTACTTTTTCTGGTAGCTGTGGCTTTAACACAGGAATGGAGAACCTGTGGTCCTCCTGGTCATGTTGGACTTCAGTTTCCATCATCTCTTACCATTGTAGCTGAAGTTGATGGGAGTTGGAAGTCAACAACCTCTGGAAGGCCATTAGTTCTTGGTCCCTGCTTTAATAACTCCACAAAAAGAGAAAAATTAAGCTGCTAGGATTTTTTTCCCATCACTGCATCTCCATGTCAGAAAAAGCCAAACTTACTGGATTTCCATTTGTCATGCAAGTACAAAAAACACAGGAACCTTGAGAGAAGTCTGCTAGCCTAGGAGGCATTGTCAGACCCAGGTGTTATTGAATCCATTGGAAATAATTGAGATTGCAACTTCTTCAGACAATTCTACAGGTAAATTTTTAGACTAGGGAGTTTAGCGTTTTGTATGACTCACCTCTAGAGACGAGAATGAGACTTCACAGCATTCACTAATACCCATACAATACAAATACAGAATATTAAGACAGTAAGAGTATTACTGTCACTTTAAAATGCAACTTGTTAATTGAATTTTGGGGAGAGGTTTTAATTAAGAAACTGCACCAGGATAAAATGAGTCGAAATGCCATATTTGCCAGGATGCAGTCTGGAGATCCTGTTTGTCTCCTTAAAAGAACAGTCACTGTGACCCCTGACCTGTGCCTCCATTGGTCCTTTCACCTTTGCCTTGCCTACTGTGGTGGAAAACTAATCACAGCAAGCAACAGGATATGGGCAGAAGAACAGAATGGGAGGCGTAAAAGGCTGTATCTTTCTTCTGCTGTCCTGGAATTTTTTTAAGGAGATTGGACCCATCTCCTTTGCAGTCTGAACATCTTACATACAAAGTGACAAAAGATGTCAAAGTGGGCACCAAACAGTTTGGTTTTAAGGTGTGTGTGTTTTAACATTATGGGGCATTAAAAACTTTAGGTGCTGGCACCTATAAAAATTAAATCCAAGTTATATATTGATGTATATCAAGGAAGCAATGCAGGTTTAAAGTTCAGCTCTGTAAATGTGAGACTTGCAGCCTGATCCTTTGAGTAAGTTTTATTGAGTCAATGAGATTTACTTCCAAAAAGCTAATTATGGGATTGCATTAACCCACTTTGGCTTGTTTGCCCATTTATGAGAGCTGTTCATTCTATGTGTTGAATTTGTTGGTCTGGTCTCTGTTTAATGGCTGACAAGTGTCATGTTTTTGTCAGTGATTACATGATAAACCTGGATATCTTATTCCTAAATTAGTCCCATGTTGACACATGCAGCAGCAGCGACTTTCAAGGCTGCAAAAAACAAAAAAAGAACCCCACCTCGCAAAAAAAATAATTGTGGATTGTGCAAGAAAACTATTACATACCCAATTATTATTATTTATTGAAGCTATTCCTCTTGGATAGCTTTTCACACTTGTAGATAATATCATAAACAATAAAATGTGCAGGGTGGCTAACGTACGACTATTGAATTCTATGGCTCTGTTCAAAGTCTGACTTAGCTGGATACCACTCATATAAATCTTGCTGATTTGGCCTGAGAACAAACACTCTTTCCTATAAAGCCATGTCTCATTTAGTCTCGGCTCAGGTCAATTTATTTTGTTGTTGTTGATGACATCCGTCTGTCTCTGGAGACAATAGAAGAGTGCTCCTTTGGGAACGAAGTCAAACTGTTAGAGAGTCACAGCACCCACTGTGGCTGTAGAAACCAATGCAGGGGAGACATGTTTTGTTGCAGCTGGGGCAGATGAAGACATCTGGTTGTGCTGCTGCAGAAGCCCCATGGTATTTTTTCTCCCTGCGCTCCTCCCAGCAGATGAGTTGTGGGTAGGAAGGAAGGGATGGGAAACTTTATTTCCATGAGCTTCCTTAAGTTAACTTATTTCAAGACCTGAACCATTATGTTTAGAAGCTGCAAAACTCTCTCCATTATGCACACAAGTCCCTCGAGTGTCTTCCAAACATTATAGCCCCCCCCCCGCACAATGTACAGCAGTGTTGGGGAAATGTAACATGAAACAGTCTCAATGCCTTATACTTGCATGCATGGTTTGCCTGTATTATTGATTTGGAGGCTGCCTTTTCCAGACATGCAATGTTCTAAATTAGTTGCTGCTAAGCAAATATCTGTATGAGATAGGGGAACAAGCGACTTGTATTCTCAGCCCTTATCGAGGATTTTTCAATTCATTTCAGATTGCCAATACTTGTAAAAGATCACCATATTTTTAAATGTTATAAAACTGAAACAAGCTTGTGTAGTAGTTTGCCATCATAAGGCAATGTAAAGAACTGTAAAATAGATCGAAAACATGTAGAGAATAAATTGTATTGTGGAAAAATAAAGCACTTTGAGACAAGCATAGGGTTGCCATCCCTCTGGAATTTCCCAGACATATCCGGAATACTGCAGTTGGCAGCTGTCCATGCGGAAATCGGGTAAACGTCCAGGAAACCCCCCCTCCAAAAGAAACCCAAATTCAACAACTTTGCCAAAAAGAGCTCAACAACTTTTCTTTCCGGAATTTCACTGTTTGGAATATGGCAACCCTAGACAAGCATATTGAATGCACATTTTAATTTTTCTCCATATGCAGCATCTCCTCTCTAGTTCACTAACAGTGCAATCCTATACATGTTTACTCAGAAGTAAGTCTTGTGCAAGTTCAGTGGGGCTTGCTCCCAGGGAAGTGTATATGGAATTGCATCCATACACTTTTCCAGATAATGTGTGTACATGTGTGGAAATATGTATATGTAAATTTCACGCAATATTCTAATGCCTTAAAATTAAGAATGATTCTCAACTATAGTCACTTAAAAAACAATTTTACAATAAGTGTGTGTACTTGTAAAAGACATAGTGTGTTTATTTGCCATATATTCTATGAACAATCAAAAATAACTGGCTTTCTTTTTTCGATAGTGATAATATTCGATAAAAATGCAATAAATTCCAAACTACTTTTCTGCTCTGAGTAAATGAGAATGCAAATATTACTGTTAGTGGCTATAATCCACAGTGAGTTGGGCATGAACAACAATGCAGAGTACTAAACAAGCTGTAATACTGGCAGCCGTCACATCTATGTTGGACGCATTAATCCATGAAGGTGCATGATTCTGCACATCATTATGCATGCTTCTTGTGTGATAGTGTGAAAAGAGCACAGCATGATACATATAGTTCATTGAAGAGCTTTGCACAGAAATTGTGAGCAATACCAATGCAAAATTAATACTCCCAACACTGAATATTTTGCCGCCCCTGCTTCAAATTGTGTCGGTGTTCTATGAACCACAGAACTCAGGATCAAAGCCTGACCGTTTCATGGCATCCTATTGTTAACAGCACATGTCATCAGTAAACCCCGTTTTCAGAAGGTCTTCCTCTTAGATAAGACAGCATAGGATTCTAATCCACATATCCATATATTAAACATTTAAGTAGTACTGCCAAAGATTGGTACCCAATGTAACTGCTGTAGCAAAGAATATATTATATTTTTAAACATTAATGAACACCAAAGGAATCAGTAACTTACCACTTGTAAATTATTGACAAAGCCTGCGAAGGGCTTCTGGTTTGCAGTACCTGCCATATGAGAAATATTGGAAGCTTCATTTGTGGAAGAACAAAAGTAATTTTGACTGCAGTTGCGTAAAATGTCTGCTCTGACAAAAGTCCCATTGACAAGAGATGATTTTGAAATTATTGGTTTTCTTTCATCCTGTGAGGCAACAAATTGAAATAAAAAGTTGAACTCCAAAGTTTAATTTTAAAAGTCAAGCCCTGGGGAGAATATCCCTGGAGCCAAAGGAGAAATTGGATTTCTTCCAGAAGCTGATGTCAGATGCCCCTGGCTCCATTGCTGTGGAATTTTTTGTGGTCATGGCCCTTTTCGGTACAGCCAAAAAAACGATGCACTGGGGATGGTTTGCCGCTGCATTCAGCTCCACCCCCGGCTCCTCTTGATGTCCTGGCATTGCACGTATGACTTCAACTCCCCCAAATCACCCTCGCAAGCTGGCACATCTGGTCTCGGAGTGACTAGGATAAAATATTGGCTCCCAAAGGATCCAACTCCTTCCTGGGTGCCTAACAGCCCCCCTAAATACATAACAAATTTAAGCCAGCACAGGAGATTGTTTCAAATGGGAAGGAAAATACTTTCCTTGGGCAGGGACACTGATAAAGAAAGAGGGAAGATTGCAGGAGCGCTCCTCAAACCTCATTTCCAACCCTGCTTGGACAGGCGCTACTGCCGTTGGTCACCACCACACCCTACCATAGGATTGTACAGTAACTGTTCAACTAATAAATAATAATAAAAGGTTGTCTTCAATTGGAACACCCAAAACCAAAGCAATGTTTTAAACCAAATTCAGCAAAACTATATCCATTGTTTCACTGCAGGTACTTCTTTGTATGCTACAACATTACCAAGCCTTTGGATTAGAAGAAAATGCAACATAACCTTGTAGGTTTTTTTTTTTTTAAATATATGCATGGAATAAGGTGGCTTTTGTCAATGGTTTTTTTGCCAGAGCTTATTGGACTCAGACTTTGTGTGCATAAGCTTTGCTTCAAAGAATTTGGCTTACAGCTCTAGCCTGCAGCCCTCCTCGTTTTCATTCCAGAGAGCAGCCAAAAATCTCCACATCATGCAGTGCAAGTACAGTACATGAAATGTACGTATAGCCTTGAAGTATTGCTTTCAGTTTTTTTAAAAAGTAAAGCTATAATCCTTGCAGCTGTGTAGACATGCTTGTGGGAGAAGAATCATAAACTGGGAAGGGGAGGGGCACATAAAACTCTCTCATATTTTAAGCAGCCTGGTCTATGAGCTGTGCTGGATCAGGCCAATCTAGCCCAGCATCCTGTTCTCACACTGGCCAATTAGATGCCTTTGGGAACCTTGCGAATAGATGAGGACAAGAGCACAGCACTCTCCCTACTACTGCTCCCCAGTAGCTCGTGTTCAGAGGCATACTACTGCCATGCCAAGTTTGTTGCCATGCAGGTTGAACAAAAAAAGCCATGAGGTTCAAAAGATGATTAATTTCAGCTGCCTTCTTTTGCAAACGACTCAAACTTTTCCTGCAGTTTACCCTGAACAGGCCTAATTAGGCCCACAAATTAATGCTTCCTATCACTGCTTTAGATACCATCTCATTCTGGTAGTGTACACAAAATCTGCTTTTGTAGGCAACTGGGGATAGGTTTTTGGCTTCTAGGTAGATGATCCATATTAATTCAGCCTCCACCTCCTTTGCTGTTGTGTTTAATATCAAGACCAAATGAGTCACCTTAAGTAGAGATGCACATCTGATGGGGCAACATGAGCAGAAAAGCTTGTTCTGCTGCTTACGAAGACTCCAGCTATAAATAGAAAACACATGTCTTCAAAGCTGCCCATACTTTCAGCAAGCCCTAACAGGAGAGTCTTTTGAAATGGCGAGTACTTGCATTAATCCTCTCAGAGGCACAAAGCAAAACTCTCTGAAACTTAAAAAAACACAACCATCCTTGATTTTGTATAATGGGCATCTTAAGTGTACAAGTGTGTTCATGTCATTTTAAAATGGCGGCAAAAGCACCATAAGATCCCAGGAAGTTAGCAAAGAAAAGAAGCAGAGTTGTTTGGGAAGCAACTTTTGGAATACTAAGCAGAGACCCAAACCTGACTCTCATCTGAAGCCTTGTGCCCAGAACACTATTGGATTCCACGCTCTGCTGAAAACTGTCTATTTAAAAATCTTTGAAATCAACATTTCCCTTCTTCTGCGCACAGCCAGGGAGCGTATTCCTAACTGCTGAAATAATTACTGAAAAAATTATTAGTAAAAACAATTAAAAGCAACTATTTAAAAGGTTTTTTAAAAATTAAAAAAATCAGCTATAGACCAAAAATAAATTAAAACACATGCCAACATTTTGCATATGTAGGTAAGTTTGTCTAAACAAGAATGTGCTTAGCAGGTGCTGAAAAGTACAAAAAAGGCCCCTGCCCAGGGTCATAGGCAGGGAGATCCACATTAAAATACCGATTTCTTACAAATGCAGAATGATTATTATGGGGTGTAAGTTTCGCAGACTGAAGTGACTGACTGGGCAAATGCAGGGCAAGGTTATATTGCAAGCAGACTGGTCCCAAGCTGTTAAGGGCTATATATAGCAACAGTAACACTTTTTGAGCTTGGCCTGGTAGCAAATCAGAGCAGTTTTCTGCTCACAGATGTTATATGGTGACAAGGTCTTGGTCCATTCTGCACTAAGTGCAGCTTCCAGATCAAACTTAAGGGAAGCCCCACACATTGTAGGTCCATCTGACAATCTTGCCAAAAGGCAAGTGAGCAGCTGGGCAGGTCATAAACTACCCAATTAGACTACTAACCTGCAGTTCAAAAGATAAGGATGCAGCTGAAAGGTTAAACCTTTTCTACAAAGGACTGATCTTTGCTGTGTAATTTTCCACACTTTCAGAAAGCGGCAACGTTACCGTTCAAGCTAATTCTATCAACTAGCTCATACAGCAAACCCAACAAAGAATCTGGTGACACTATAAAGGATGGGCAGCCCACCTGGTACCCTCCAGGTATTTTGGGCTACAGCTCTCACCATCCCTGACCAGAGGTCAAGCTGGCTGAGACTAATGGGAGTTGTAGTCCAACAATTTCTGGAAGGCATTAGGTTGGCTTCCCCTGCCCTAAAGACTAACAGGTTTATTGTGGTCTAAGTGTTTGTAGATGAGTCGGCTTCCTCAGATCTAGCAGTCTTTCAGGCACCAGTTGCAGTTTCTTTAGCAGGATTCATCAGAATGGAAGAGACAATGTGAGATAAAGTCACACATCAATATAATTTTCCTCACCAAACTTTTCAGGTTATACTTACATGGGAATCTCACATTCAGCAAGGGAAACCTTTGACCATTTTAGACTAAGAAATAAGCAACAGCTGCCACCTTGTGGTACAGAGAAAAACCCAGTATAGAAAAATGTACAAAGCTATTAAGGCAGAGTTCAGATACTAGGCAGGAACAGCAGGGTGTGGCAGTGCTGTTTTGAGGTGCAGGATTCGATACAACCCCTCCGCCACACTGAAGTGACATCGGTAATATATGTGGAGGCTCACATTTGCAATACCTTTATTCCTCCCCATTTTTTAAAGGGAAAATTGTGATGAAACACAAGTGGAACATGTGCACCACCTACCAGTGACTCATTACTCACACTGCAGTTTGTGTAGGTCGCAGGCCTGCCCTAATTTCTTGCTGAAAACTACCCACTCCACATGGACATAGGCCCTGAGGTTGATAGAAGCCCAGGTCATTTCCAGCTTTTGAAGCCTCTAACCATAATAAGAATAAAACATTACAACACCTGAACACAACATAAGGCACCAAAAGCAGAGCAGGGCACATTCAGCTAATGCTTTTCTAGCCGAGAAGGTGCGTCACATTTTGGCCTGATAGGCATAAAAAAAGCTTGTGAATCGTGTCTCCCAAATTAACAAATGTCTAAATTTGAGACCCACTTTGAGATTCAGCGCCTGGACCAAGTGGGTATCCTGCCCCACCCCCTGAATTGGCCCTGGTGAGAGGACAATATGGATTGAGGACCTGCTGTTTATTTCCTTAAAAAGTGGCTTAGAGGAGAAACACAGCTCAACAGACTGCAGTCATGGCCAGTCAATGTCTGAAACTGCCCCAGAATTAAAATGGAAAGAGCGTGGTGAGAGAAATTTAGGACAAGTGTTAACCTGAAATTACAAAATGTTTGGTTTAGTGCTCCTCTCAGACTTAATAAGGTTTGTAATTTTTTTTAAAAAAAGGTAAAATTGTTTTCTCACAGGTTTTTCCTCCAGAATATCTGGAAAATGTATTTTTCTTTTGCAAGAAAATACCATATAAGCTTCCGTTTAGAACATGAGGGAGGCCAGAAGAGCCCAGGCACATTCAGAAGACACTGTGGGGCAATTCATGGTCTTTATGTTGACATGTGGCCTTTATGTTGACCATAATTCACAGGAAATAGTACATCTTGTGAATGCATACAACAGCTTAAGCATATACTTGCTTGACCTTGTGGGTGGGGTTTTTAAAGCTGTGCTTTGAGACTCAAGTCCAGTCATCCTGCGTGACAAGGTGCTACTGTAGGGTTATGGGGAGCTGAGGAACAGGACACAAGATTACTATGCATGCCTTCTAGCCAACAGGCAACTTCAGGGTTACCTAAGAAAGCAATGGCTGAGCAATGGTCCAGGTCAAGAGGCCACTGAAATGAAAAGGAATCATTTCCCCTCCAAGTCACTCTGGATGAATTGCAACTAAGTGTGCATCTGAAGCCACTTAATATTTAATCATTTGAGTTCAGTGATGTTTTTAGGGAGGAAAGCTTTACAATTGCGCAAAAACAGGATCTGAAGTTTTATGGCCACATAAGTGAACACTTGAGGGGTGCGGGTGGCGCTGTGGGTTAAACCACAGAGCCTAGGGTTTGCTGATCAGAAGGTCGGCAGTTCGAATCCCCGTGACGGGGTGAGCTCCCATTGCTTGGTCCCTGCTCCTGCCAACCTAGCAGTTCAAAAGCACATCAAAATGCAAGTAGATAAATAGGTACCGCTCTGGCGGGAAGGTAAACGGCATTTCCATGCGCCGCTCTGGTTCGCCAGAAGCGGCTTAGTCATGCTGGCCACATGACCCGGAAGCTGTACGCCGGCTCCCTCGGCCAATAAAGCGAGATGAGCGCCGCAACCCCAGAGTTGGTCATGACTGGACCCTTAACCTTAAAGTGAGCACTTGAGATCTTGAAATATCACTGCAAAGAGTGCAAAGTTCCATTTAGAAGAGGATTTGAAATAAGAGGCATAATGAGGACACTGTCAAATAAAACAGAAAATCGGCTCATTTAAAAATGAAAAGGGATTTATTTCAAAAACTGCCTTCCCTTTTGCGTGCGATCATCTCTATCCATTTCCTGTCACAATAGTCCTGGAGTAGTGCTTGCTGCCGACATCAAATAAGCAGTTTGTCTTCCTTTGCTCCAGAAAATCACGGAAGACAAGGGGATGCCCTCCAGCAGTTCTCCCATTACAAAACCATGATGTGTCACATCAGCATGCACACCTTACATCTTCTACTCCACCATGGGACATGGGTGTGAATACATTAAACAAAACAAAATGTACAACAGATAAGCCTTCCTGCTTGGACACTGGCTGTAGACGCACAACAACAGTTGGGATTTCACATAACAACTACATAGATTTGCAAACACCAACGTTGTCAGTTTCTAATTCTGAGGGGGGAAAATGGCTTCCTATCAGCTTATCTGCTTTGCTCTACATAATGTAACCTGAGAGCTGGGATTAAGTAGTTCTGCAGGCTTCAAGAGCTGCAGAGCGGTGTGATATCCACCCCATCCCAATCTTGCACACAATTCTCAGTTCAAAGCTCAGTTCAAAACCAATGTTCTACAAGAATGCTTTGTTGTCCCCGCTTCCAAGGACACAACCTAAAAACTAAGCCTTAGTTCAAACTCTCCACTGATGGGGCTCATGAGTTCAATCTCACACACTGCCTGGCTACACGTATGGCATGCTTTCATGTCTATATCTACATAACTTTATCCCAGATGAGATTCCATATCACAATACACTGCATCCTCAAGATGGGACAATTTAGACCACTTTTGGCAGGATTACCTCACAGTCTCTCAAAGTCATAATTAAAACCGTAATGCAAGGCTGCCCCCCAAAAAGCCTAGAAATTCCTGCAAGATTGTATTAATTCCCCATTCAAAAAAGGGCTACACACACACACTTCTCTACAACTTTGGAGGTTCTAAAAAAATAGAACTAAAACAAAATGAACCCAATTCTCTATGATTTTGTACTGCGCTGTCACCATCAATCAGACTTCTGATGCTCAAAGAATCTCATTGGCTGCAACAGTGGTTGAAATGAGCTAGTGCTCACCTAACATGAAATTGCTACAGGACTTTTCTTCATCGCTGCAAAGGCCATATTCATCCCCAGGACGCGACCAAAACAAAAACAAAAAACCGAAAGCAAAAAAGATGCTATTCCAGGGAGAATGACCCCAAATGGAACACACAGATCTATGAAGTTATGTTGTTTTTTCCAGGAGGATGGTTATTCTGCGTCGGGACTGTATGATGTAGAACCTGATGGTCCCATCCAACCGTCGTCAGTGAGACTTTGTTTAATGGTGACCACGATAAGCCTTTCACAAAGTCTCGATGGGACCGGTTTCTAAAACTGGAAAAGATATAAAACATTAGTGCTGCTACCCCAGACACATATCACTACAGCTCCAAATAATGAACAAACCTCCCCGAGCTGGCATTGTTTCTTGCAATTTAGTAGAAATAGAAAATAATTGGACTCAAATGCTAATGCAAAATGAGATTGCAGATTCTAATGGCTTACAAAAAATAAAAATAAACACAAAAACTTCTCTAACAGCAGGATTGGGATGAGGAATCTGTGACCCTCCAGATGTTGTTGGACTTCACCTTCCATCAGTCCCAAGCTAGCACAGCCCACAATCAGGAATGATGGGAGTTGGGAGTCCAGCATCATCTTTAGTTCCCTAGTCAAGCTGGAACATCATTATCTCCAGGCTGTAGGTGCAAGAAACAATGCTCTGTAAGCGCCAATTCCTGGTTTCCATCTCTTCCTGGCTACAGTGTGGCTGATAAGAGAGGAAAGCCAATGTACACGGACAGCAGAGTAGGTACTGAACATAGTCCCCAACACCCATGGTGGAAGACAATTTGCAAGGTAGCAAGATGGGTAGTGTTACTGCCTCACCCTTTTGCCTCAATTTAGTCTGTCTCTGCTAAGCAAAGATGTACCAAGCTCAGTAAACCCAATCCCTACTCCCCTTCTTTGTCTGACACTGCTGACCTGGGGGACAAGACCAAAAGGATGAGGAAGCCCTCATTTCACTTCAACTCCTCAGCCACCTTCCAAGCAACTACCTCCACAGGGTAAGTAGGGATGGGGGTTGGGCCTGGTTTACATGCCCATACCATCCCTTCTCCTTAGCCAGCGATGACAGCTTTGGTGGCCTTTGGCACTGACCAATGACTTCAGACATATTGCTAGTTGTACATTTGTAATGGACCAAACGGATGCAGGAATTCATTTATGCTGCCGTTTTGGATTTGTCCAAGTGCATGCAGCTGCCACACCAGGTATTTCGCAGGATTGTGGCCAGTTTATTGAAAATGTAACTGAGCCCAGGAGGAGGATACTGAGAGGAGAGCAGGGCAGGGGTCGATGGGACGGTCTTGTACTCACACTTCTGAGAAGCTCGAGTCAAGAACAACTACTGAGCAGTCTTCACTGATGGAAGCCAACAGGGGTGAGCTAGAGGAGAAATGAAAAGTTTATGTTTACACATTTATTTTTTTTAGCTCCAATATGCCAAGCAGAATAAAAATGCATTCACTAGGAAAATTTGACCTTTCCCTAAGTCCTGCAGATGTGAACAAGCATTTCAGGAATTTACAGAGCTGCCAATCAAGAAACAATAATGTCTATTCAGTTCCCTGCCTCTGGCCAGGAAACCAATGCATGTATTTAGAAACTGATATTGCAGATCATACCTATGTGCAGAAAAAGCAAATCCGGTGACGCTTCGGGAGTGCACAGGTGAGCTTAGGGCAGAGTCTGTGTTCTTTGTGTCCACAAGGACAACAGTCCCACTGTCATCACCTTCAAAACAGTAACGGAGAGCAGCATTATTTGAGAGACACAAACATTTTCTTGCCCTGTCTGAAAAACCAGCATTGATAAATACTCCTTACCCAATACAAAAGTGTCCGTTCGATGTGGATGCCACACCAGGGAGGTAGGGAGGTTACTAAAGGCACTGCAGGCTACATGGGGAAGTAAAAAAAAGGGAAATTCTGGTCAGTCTCAAAGTTCTCTAAAATAGCTGACAGACTGTAGGGTTGGACTTAAAAGGATGGGGATAGAAAGGAAAAACAGAAACTGCTATTCCCACCAATTTCAGACAGCTCAATATTTATGGAATTCTGTAATAGAAGCATGTCTGCAAACCATTCGATATTGAGCTCTGGCAGTATTCAACCATATAATTCTGCTTGCATAAAAAGTACCACAAGCACAATGAGACTTCCACAACTGCATCATCCCCAAATCTGCTCAGAGTTGGGGGGGGGGATCCCAGAACAGACTTAGGGGGCATGCAGAGGGAGAGGGGAACCATTCCAAAGAACTAGAAGAAATCTTTGCAGTGATTAAACCATTTGCTTAGTGCTACACTGAATACAACTTAGTCCTAACTATAGTTAGTGTAAACTGGGGATATAGGGAACTGTGAAAGGAGTGTGCAAACTCTCAGAACATTCCTCAGAAATTAATGGATCTCACCAAATCAAGTTTTTAAAAAATTTAAGTAGGTCTATTCTGAGGAAAGCTTAGTTGAATGCCACTCAATAAAATTATTATTATTAGAATATTCCTTAATTCACACTTAACTTTCTTCTGGGCAATAAGAACTCTGAATAAAGTATTATTCTTAAACCACAGGAAATGCAGACATAATCTAACGCCCCAAAACATACCAATCCGAGTTGCTGGTTTTGGTGATCTGGTATCCCAGAGTAAAATCCTGCCATCCTAAAAAAGAATGAGATAAAATAAGCCTTAAAAGCAGAATTATCATTATAGCGGGCAAGTATGGACCACCGTTCCCACCCTAAAAAGGAACTTTTTCAGTTTTGTCAGGCATCTCTCTCTCTCAATACTGTGTAATTCCATTAGCTTTGTGCTCATATTGACAATATCAAAGATATCCAAATCATTTCACCTGTAGGCTAAATTTGAATCTACAAAGTTCTAGAACAAAAGTTGGTTTTACCTCTGCACAGGACAGGAAGACGGTGTCTTTTCCAGGGCAGGAGGCCACACATGTCACTGGACTGGAATGAGCTGGCCAAAATTAAACAAAAAGCACACGATATACTACATTAATATGGGATTGTCTAGGTGGTGATTCAAGGCTGGATGCATTGTGAGAAGAAGGCATTACTGCACATGAATAGAACAGAAGGAGCCATTCGCCCACAGGCAGCATGTTAAAATTGACAACTTTGCTTGAAGGGGGGCGGAAATAAGACAGAACTAATGGCTAGTGTGTGAACCAAAGAGTCACAATTAGCATTACGTGGCTCCCAAAGTAACATCTCAAGAGGCCTTCAGGAGGTTAGAAGGCTAACTTGGAATAATAGACTGCATGAAAAGTGCTAGTGTGTAGCACTCAAGTGCAAAGCCAGTTCCAAAAAATGGGGTTCTGGCTGCTTAGTTGCTGTTGCAAATTTTACTGTGAAACTCTTAGATATATTCTGCTGGAATCACTGGGTTAATTTAGGTGTGGGTTTGTGTTCCTGCAAGAGCAATAACTATATTATACAAATCTCTAGAGAGATCACCTTGCTGCTTCTCCCCAAATTACACTGCCCAAGATTTAAGCTCTGGGAATATGAACTTCTTTAGCCAATTTGATTTACCCTAAAAAACCCAAAGGAACTAAGTAGTATTCAATGACTCTCCTTCGGTTATCTGTAGAATGGAAAGTGGTCCCGCAAAGATCAATGACTAAACAGCATCAAATCATCCCACACAAGAGGGAGCAAAGTCGTGCCATTTTTTTAATCAAATACTACCTGCTGAGAAATTGTTTGCAATGACTATGTTGTTAATCAGATAAGATTATAAGCCTGTCTCTTACATCCTCCCCCCTCCTGCTGTTTTGCTCTCATCTAGCATTCAGCAGTATTGTGATAATTTGGGACACTAACAGCTTGAAAACATACCCATGGAAGCTCTACACTGCATTTGGTCTCTTGAAGCATGTTGGAGAGAACACGCAACATGGATAAGACACACACAAGCCAAAGTGTTTCCTTCAACACTGTGGAAGGCGGTTGTGGGGGTGTTGAAGAGATTCAGATTGTTCTCTGCTGCTCAGTCATAAAGCTCATTATGTCAGCCACAGGGCTACCCACATTCTCATACAGCCTGACACCTCGTGGCTATAAAACTGGGGGAATGGTTGGATCACATACAAGATCTGCTCGGGAGGAAGGGCAGGATAAAGTAATAAAAGTAAAGAAATAAATCAAGCTTAGCACTCACCTCTATAGGTGTTGAGTACTGTTTGTTGAGGGATGTCCCAGATTTTCACACTAGACATAAAATCCAGAGCAGGTTAAAAACTAGAATGGATACTTTTACAGTAAAGCAGAAAAGCAGCACCATAAAGGGATCACCTGAAGTCTTTGCTGCCGCTGACGGCCTGTGTGTTGTTGGCAAGGACACTCACTGTTGTCACAATGTCGTCGTGCTCGTACTTACAGAATTTGTTCACGATCAGAGTTTCATTCTCATCTAGTTCCCAAAGTTCCACAGCACCTAAACAAAATGGGAATCAAAGTCAGTAGCAGAATACCTAATGAAAGCCCTACATACTTAGTAGATAAGTGGTGAGCTCCATTACTTAACGTTATTGGTAAACCAAAGACGACTTTTTCTACACCAGAAACAAAATCACACCCACCACCAAACTACTTTAGTAGCCCCAACGCTGGGAACTCTGCTTTAAAATGACAGGGTTGGATCCAGGAGTGTCCTTTCAGGCACAAGAAGCAGAAACTTCCATTCATGGAAAAAGAAGAGAAGCAATATTGACTGCTTTCCATTTCCCCCCACCAGCTCCTCCTATGTTATTCCATTAGTAGATGATTTGCAGGGGGGGGGGGGAATCAGCAAAAGAGACTCTTCTTCTTCCACTACCAGGCATCAGGAATGGCTGTTCCATGAGTTAATGCTGCTCACAAGACCTTAGGATCCAACCCACATATTTTATAGCAATTTGCAATGCACTTTTTATCCTGCAATGACAGTGCTTGTTCCAGGCTTCAGTCTCTTCAAAGATCTCATGTCAAATTATTTGATTGCTGCAAAAGAGTGGTTGTAGAAAATCCAGGATTTCCAGATGAATGTTCTTTAATGTTCTTGGAAGCAGCTAACCAAGTTACCATGATAAGAATTACAGTCCAAAAGAACTGGAAGGCAGTCATAAAGAGACATGTCACTTTTTGGTTTAAAAATTCTCTTTAGCATTGAGAACCACTTCAGAAAGGAAGCATAGCTTCATCCTTATGCGAATTTATAAGCCACTAAGAGGTTCCAGGAGACACACTTCCCTGATGCTCACCTGAATCCGAAGCTACCAAGATGCCTTTATCAGCAACCCATTTCAGATCTGCTATTCCTGCTTCAGTCTGAACTCCCGCAGAGCAAAAGCCTTCATTAGGAGCTTTAGATGGGTCCTTGAACACCCAAATAGAACCCACCCAGCAACGTCCACTCAAACTGGAAGCTCCCAGGAGCAAAGAACCATCTGGAAAATAAACAGAGTTAAGCTACAATGATATATTTGCAGTATGTGGATCACCTAAATTTAGCATAAAGAGAAATGCTACCACTGATTAATTATTAAATGCCAAAGTTGATCTCGTTGCTATTCAAAACTCCTACATAACACAATCCCTTTGCAAAGGAATCACAATTCACCAGAAAAAACAGGCAAGGCCTAACACAACCGAAGATCAAGCTCTGCTCAGAGCCCATCCTAGAATCTAGACTGTTATGGAAAAACATCTTGAGGGAAAAAAATCCTATTGACAACATCCAAAAATGTCACTTAATAAACAGCTGAAACAAAGCCTTACCTATTTCTTTTTTTAAAAAAACTAACTGAATCTACTAGGGTTTTTGAGGACAGCAGCTGGAACAAATCTGGCATGGTGGAGTAGTGTGATGTTTCTTCTAGAGTGCACTGAATAGTCACTGAACATCAGTGAACAGGGAAAGCAACAGATAGAAATCCAGATAAAGCTCATTGTACTAAGCTCCTGAACTTGATTTTTCAATAACAGAGCTCAATCCCCTTAAAGAAATGCTCCTCTCAACCTAGAAAGTGTAGCTTCTGCTAACACTGACATCGCATCGACGTATAAAGGAAAGAGCCATGCTTCACAGCTCGAGCATAAGCAATGTTCCACTTTCGAAGTGACCCACTGTAGGTGAGCGTTTTGGGACACAGTTGTAGAAAGACTTTGCAATCAAATAAATTTGATGTTGCAGCCTTGCAAAGTCGCATCACTTTCCACCCTGGGTCCACTGCAGACTAGGCACAAAAGGGTTTTAACCGGGGAGGCGTCCCGAACTCCACGCGGGGCCATGAGCGGGGAAAGGAGCCCACAAGGGATGCCCGGCTCCCGCCCAGTGGGGGCCCCGGCTGACGCGGCAGCAACGGGGCGGGCGCCGAGCTCAGGGTGCCTGGAGGGCGCGGGTCCCCGGCGCGGCGGGGGCAGCTCGCGACTGGCGCCTACCTGCCCGGTACTGGGCCCCGTCCAGGTGCCGCTCCATGCAGGCGGGCGCGTTGGCCGGGATGCTCCACTCGGACCCGGCTTCTCCGTCGGCCGGCTGAGGCGGAGCCGCCTTAGCCGGAGCCGCCTTCGCTCCCTCCATGGCCGCAGAGACACGCGCGGACAAACTTGGAGCGCAACCCACGTGCTCCCAGGACACCCCGTTCCGCCCCCCGCCCCGACAGCTCTCGGCGCCGCTGGTCTCGCGAGAACGCCCGAAGCTTCGTTTCTCCTCTCTTTCTGTTTCTTCTCCTCCTCCCCAATTTCCGGGTTATGAATGGGTCTCGGACACCTCTGCTTCTCTCGCGATATTTTCTAAACGGTTCGCCCAGGGAAACCCACAGAGTTAGAAAGCGAAGAGTTAACACCCCAGAATTGACCTTTAATTCACCTTCAGCAACTCCGCGGTACCAAAGGGAGAGCACGGCGCGCCACACGTTCCTAAGAACGCTGAATCTCTACATTTAAAGGGGGCCACACCGCAGAGTTGCCATAAGCTACTCTGTTTCAACACCTGGCCGCCTTCCATTTTGCGCTGTTAACGGTAGCTGCACTAGCACGGTCCCGCACCAATCCGCTTGCTTTTAAACCCTTCTCGCTTTCTGTAATGTCGGGATATAAACAGCGAAGAGCCGTCTTCGGCCACGCTCTCAACTGCAATCCTGAAATGTAGGCGGTGTGTGTCGGGGTGGGGGTGGTAATAGCCGACGCTCAGCCAGCGCCTTCCCACCTTCATCTGGTACACAGCGCCAGCTTGGGTGGCATTTATTCATTTATTGCATGGCTACTCCACTTTTTTTGTGAGGAGATAACGGTGGCGCACATGGCTGTCCCCTTTTTTCCCTGGTTATCCTCACAGCGATCCTGCGAGGCTGCCTCAAGGTCAACCCAGTGAGCTTCCTGGCTGAGCTGGGTTTCGAATCCGACACTGACCACACGCCACAACGGAGCAGAAGTTTGTGTGTGTGTGTAATATTTATATTAAAATATTTAAAATATATATATTTCCCCAAAAAACCCAAGCTTTGCATTCGCAAGATGAGCTGCTGCATTAGCCCCGGCACAGGCAATGCTGCAAATGCGGATTGTCCACCGCTTCCTATCGTTGCCCGTGGGAGGCAATACCCGGAAGTTCAGCCCCTGCGGCAACTCTACACTCTTATCTCTAGCTCTCTCTCTCCCCCTCCCTCTCCCGCCCCCCTTTTGTTCTCGCGCGACTCTCTGCCCCGTCTCCGCGATGACGCTCGCCGCATTGGTCCTCTCGGTCCAGCTGTTCCGATAGGTCCAGAAAACCACGGCGAAGAAGGCGACACCTCTCGCGAGACCTCTTCCACGGAGGCTGCCATCTTGAGTTCTCTTCGCCGGGAGGGTCACAGGGACGGAGAGGGCGGCGGCAGCAGCAGCCGCGATGTTGTCTCGTTTGGCCGTGCGCGCCCTGGGTAAAGCGGGGGCTGCAGGGCGGGCGGGCGGCCGGGTTTCGGGGGGCTGTGCTTTGACTCTCTTGTTCTTGCCTCCCGCAGCCCCGGCTGGTGGCCTGAAGAGCTTGGCGCCCGCTCTGCCCGTGGGGTGAGTTCATGCAGGTGGTGAGGAGGGTGGCCTTGGAATAGGAAGAAGAGGGGGAGGAAGCCGCTGCTTTTCTCCGGGAAAAGCACAGGGAATAAAGAGGAGGTTAGGCTTCTACAGGAGGCCGCAGCGACGCAGGTCGTCGTAAAAACTCGCAGGGATTATGCAGGGTGGGAACGGGAATCCAGGCCACAAGAAGCGGAAAGGTGCAATTCAATGATACTGGTATAACGCAGTGGGGGCGAACCTTTTAGAGACCGAGTGCCCATACTGCAACCCAAAACCTACTTATTTATCGCAAAATGCCAACTCGGCAATTTGACCTGGATACTGAGATTTTAGTTTAGAAAAAAAACACAACTCATACATTAGGGTTAATGTAACCCTTTCCACTGATATATAATTTTATGGTATAACTCAGTGCTATTCCCCCCCCCCCCCAAAAAAAAAATGATTAGGAATACTCTCATTTTGACTCAAGAAAATCACCATCAGGAAAAATAAATACAGTTCTAATTGGGGAAAATAAATACAGTGAATTTCTTCTTCTGTTAAATTTACAAAATGTTTAGGGGTATGTGTCCCCACAGAAAAAAGCACTTGTATTACTCCAAAAAAAAAGTAGTGTTATGAGCCATCCAGCCATTGGCATACACTGGAAGGCTGTACTAAGAGCCACCCTCCCTCTCCCAATTTTTAATATGGGATAATATTGATTGTTTGTGTGCACACATACAAATAAATAAATATAAACAGATAAATAAACCCAGCCAGATGGGTGGGGTATAAATAATATATTACCATATTGGGGGATTCCATATTAAGAAAATGGGGGGAGATTGCCAAGAGTTTTTGAGCTTTGGGGGGGGGGATTGCTTACAATCGCACAAGTCACCAAACACACACATCGTTTCCACGCTCACTGCTGGCAGCCACAAATCGACCGCCAAATTGCCACAACGGCAGCCAATAGAAAACAGCCCTTGACACAGCAGCCAATCATCTGCCCCATCGCTGCAGAGAATCTCCTGTTCGAGTCTTTCAGGAGCCCCAAAGAGTGGTGCTTCTCCCTCCCAGCCTGGAGCAGGAGGTGTGGCAGGCAAGTCGTGGGCATGTCCCTTAGTGTGTGCGCGCTCTTGCCCAGACACCTCTCGCTTCCCTGCTCCCCTCCACACCTTCCGTGCCACCTGATTGGCGTCCGCAGTGGCATGTGAGGGGGGAATGGCTGCCCACTTCGTCAACCCCCACCAACGGCCCTACTTTGGTGCTGAGTGCCGCCTTTTGCACGTGTGCCAAAGGTTTGCTAGCACTGGTATAATGTACAATGGATGCTCGGGTTGCGAATGTGATCCCTGCGGGAGGCGTGTTCGCAACCTGCAGCGCCACGTCTGCGAACTCACAGGTCGTGATTTGGTGCTTCTGCACATGCACAAAGCGCAATTTAGCACTTTTGCACTAGCGCTGAAACCTGGAAGTAATCCGTTCCAGTACTTCTGGGTTCGGCGCGGTGCACAACCCGAAAATGCACAACCTGAAGCGTCTGTAACCCAAGGTATGACTGTATTGACTCAGAAGGCTATCATACAGCACAGTACCTTCAAGGTCTGCAAGGCCCTGAGCACAACCGGGTTGCCATCTGACAAAACGGATAACCTTCTGTAGAGGGGAATTGTCGGTTCTCCAGTGCCAAGATAGAAGTAAGATCTGATTTCTTTTGGTCAGTTTAGGGGAAGCCTCCATCTCCTGAACTGGTAGATCATCCTGAAGTTTGTTGAGTTCTTCTAAAAACCTTGACTAATTAAAATGGAAAGTAATTGGGTTACGTTGCCTCTATAGCTGAAGGAGCGTCCCCACCCTCAGCGTTCAGGCCAGAGTCTTGAGATCCAGCTCTGAGGGGCTTATGGCGGTTCCCTCATTTTGAGAAGTGAAGCTACAGGGAACCAAGCAGTGGGTCTCCTTGGTAGTGGCGCCCGCCCTGTGGAGTGCCCTCCCATCAGATGTCAAGGAATAAACATCTATCTGACTTTCTGACATCTATCTGAAGACATCTAAAAGAAGCTCTGTACATCCTTTCATTGTCCTTAATGATTATAGCAATAGTTTATATGTATATATCATTCTGTTGTGTTCTCATGGTTCTTTTGCAAATAAGCCTTCACATCCCAGCCTTCACTTGCTCACACACATTTCAACTTTTAATTTTATTTCTATAATTTCAGTTACAACACTACTATGAATTTATACATGCAATTCTCATTGACTGTATTTTTCTGCATTTCATTTCCCTCTGATCTCACTTTTTACATTCCCCCCACCCCCAAATAAATTTGTGTGTGTGTGTGCGCGCGTGCAACTGAGAATACAGTTAAAATGGACTGTAATCTGTGCTTTAAGGTGATAAAGGGCCCTTTAATTTTTTTATCACCAAGTTGCAGCTTGCTTCTACTGTGTAGCAAGCAACTTCTAAAATGAGGAGAATTTTTACAACATGTTATGATTCAGTGTGAGGCACACATAGTGCTCTCCCTTCACTGGGATACCAAAATTCAAGGGACTGTCTTGTTTAGGCACATTGGAAACATGCTTTTCTGTGTTAAAAGTGGTTTGTTTTGGTGTTGCTATCTTTGTTCTTGAAGTTTAGCCCTTCCCGTCTCTCTGATTGCTTTTTCTCCCCCACAATTTTTAGTCTGCTATTAAGTTATGCTTGCATAAGATGAAAGCATAACTATAATAGGGAGATTAATTTTATGCATGATTTTGGAGAATTTGGAGCATTTTCCAAGTGCTACAGCTTGCACGGTTTATGGATGTGACAGTGATGCTTTGGAATTCCTAGGGAGACATACATTGTCACTACTGTATATACCTTATAATGCCCGGTGAAGACCTGAATCCTTAAATATGCCTTTGGAGAAAGCTCAGTTGAGAAATCTGTTTTGTTTACTGATTCTATTATTAATAATATTTGATAATGTTCTTTCACATTGGATTGATTTGTAACTTAAAGCTGCTAACAGCTTAGAGCTCCTTAATGAAGGTAAGATAGGATAGATTTAAAAAAATAAAATAAAACAGATGATTACTGAATATCCCGAAGCTATTGATTTCTATTTAGCCACAAGTATAACCTTTTTTGGGGAAGGATTTGGAAATATGGAATCATTTTCTTCATTGCAGGGCAGTGCAGATATTCAGACCACTTCACACAAGTCAACAACACTTGGCTCCTGTGCCACCTCTTCCAGAGACAGGAGGAAAAGTCCGCCATGGAATATTCCCTGAAGAAATTTTCCAATTCTTATACCCTAAAACAGGAGTCACAGGTTAGCATGCCTGCATGAGTAAACGCTTTGTGAAAGCCAGCTCTTAGTAATAAACTTATATTTAAAAAGTATTATTTAATATATTTATATCCAATTTTTGAACTGAAGTCCACAAAGCACTTAACAGAGAAGGTGCCTCTGCTAATGATGAGGTTACACATTATCTTCTGAAGTATGTTGTGTTGATAACAACTTCCAGCCAGCATAAGGAAAAGTACCTCAGAATAGATGTGTGCCTTTAGAAATTTGCGTTGCATTTTCTATTTCAACTAAAATTGTCTGTGTTTATCACTCATTTTGTCTTTATTTTGAGCAATAAATGTAATCTCTGTGTTGAACAGTGGTTGTCACAGATATGGCTGACATTCCAAAAGGGAGCTGTAGTACATATGTACAAGTTTATCTCTCCTTCCTTCCCTTATCTTTCTCTAAAAAAGGAGAGAGTGTGTTAAAAGGTGATAATGCAAGTATCATAAATTTAAATTAGTTGTTACATTGTAATGTGGTTTTGAAAGAAGTAGCACCTCTGATAACTTAGTTAGGGCTTTTGTTTTCTTGTTTGTGTGTCACAGTTTAAGGGCAACTGAGTTCTTTCCCCTGACAGATCTCATGTTCAGGGAGGGTAGCATATTCAATATTAAGGCAAATTTCCTTTATACTGAATGTCTCTATCGTCTTGTGTAATGGTATTGATTTGCTTGCTTTTAGGCCCCTATATGCTTGGGACTGGGCTTCTGCTCTATATGCTCTCTAAGGAACTTTACGTAGTTAACCATGAAACAATAGCTGGAGGTGTTATGGTGGGAATTCTCATCTACATAATTAAGAAGTACGGTCCAGATGTAGCAGCTATTGCTGACAAACTCAATGAGGTAAGACAGCACATTTATTGCTACTCAGTAAAAGAATTCACATGTTAAAATTAATTTTTAAAAAAGGATACAGCTCAGCATTCTATATATAGGATGCTGTCAGTCAAAATGTGAGTCATGTCTTTTCCTTGTAAATAATGTGATCAACTAAGGAGTAGCTTCCAGTTCAGCACCATACCATCCCTCCACCATGCAGTCCTATGCCTCTTTACTGAAAGGTAAGCTAAGCCCTACTGATTTCCATGTGGCTTGCTCTCACTATGCATAGGAGTTCAGTTTTATTGTAATATAATTGCAGTTTTTAGTGCAGTTCAACACTCCTTCATTATTTTGTAGCCTCACCCCTGATGTGCTATGGTAATAACCACAATAATAATCATATGCAGTCTCAAGACATCCAGAGAGATTGAGTTTTCTAATGTTCAGTACAATGATAACTTGGTTCTTGAAATTAATCCGTTCTGGGAGTCCGTTCAACTCCCGAAACTATTTGAAAACCAAGCTTCCTGCATTTAAGCGGAAGCCACATCGGACGTTCAGCTTCCAAAAAACGTTTGCAAACTGGAACACTTCTGGGTTTGCGGCATACGGGAGCTGATTTGTTCAACAACTAAGCTGTTTAAGAACCAAGGTACCACTGTATAAGTACCTCCCAAATGAGTTAGATAGTCGGTTTTCATGCTGTTACTAGGCATACTGTCCAAACTTAGCATTCAGTGATTACAAATTAACTGAATTAGAATGAGGTCATTTTAGAAGAGATTGGGCAGGTCTCAATGTATTATTATTTTTTTCTATGCAAATGGAGAAGAGGGTATACTACACTTAAAAATACCTCTCTGGAGTAGAATTGCATGTGCTTGCTTATTTATTTATTTATTTCATTTATGCCACACCTTTTTCTCCAAAGAGCTCAAGGTGGGATACATTTCATCCTCATTTCATGCCCACAACAATCCTGTAAGGCATGTTAGGCTGAGAGGCAGTGAATGATCGGCCCAAAGTGAGCTTCAAGGCCAAGTGGGGATTTGAACCCTGGTCTCACAGGTCATAGTCCAGCACACTAACCACTACACCCCGTCTTGTATCCTGCTAATATTCAGTATAATTGTTACCGTCATAACAATTACCCAATGGCTTTTTTTCAACATCGCATCAAGGGAAAAGTGCATGATGTGAGTGCAAAACTGGATTTCTCTGAAGGTCAAACTAGCTTGTTTTTTATTTCAGGATGCTATAGCACAAGCAACAGCCGTGAAAAATGACATGATAGCTGAACACACTACGGCTATTGAAGAGGAGAAGAAAGAGCAGTGGAGGGTGGAGGGTCGTCACTATCTCTTTGATACCAAGCGGGTACAGTATTAAAATACATACACAGTGTGTGAGATCCAGGGCACCATTGGCACAAGTCTGAGAGTTGACATTGTTGCACAAGTTTAGTTGTCCGTGAGGAGGATAATAATAATAATAATAATAATAATAGAAAATGTGCCATGGATTACATCAGTCACTAATGCAAGCCATTCTTTGAATATGGCTGCTGCAGTATAGCAATAATTAGGCTCCTACTAGTGGCATGGGTGTTGTGTGTTGGTTGTCACCCATTGTTATTGAAGAAGTAGTTCCTGTACAATGTTTAAATGGCAAACTTTTAAAAATGTAATAGCAGCTTTAACATGCCTCTGATGCTTTGCTTCACTACTGTCAGTCATAGAATTGTAGAGTTGCAGGGGGACCCAAGGGTCATCAAGTCCAACCCCCTGCAATGCAGGAATCTCAGCTAAAGCATCCATGACAGGTCGCCACCCAACCTCTGCTTAAAAGCCCCCAAGGAAGGGGAGTCCACACATTTTGTGGGAGTCTGTTCCACTGTCAAACAGCTGTTGCTGTCATCAAGTTCTTCCTGATGTTTAGTTGGAATCTCCTTTCTTGAAGCCATTGGTTTGGGTCCTACCCTCTGCAGCAGGAGAAAACTAGCTTGCTCCATCCTATGATAGCAGTTCTGGAGTTTTGAACAGAAATATTCTAAGTGCCTTTAAAATATATCTCTGCCTAATATGAAAAAGAGATGGCAATTGCGGTATCACTAGAAATTTGTAATAATTTGTTCAACTAAATTAGCTATAACATATGCTATTAACATCAGGATATCATGATGATGAGATTTATGATTAAAACATTTAGTGCTGTCAACAAAAAAATGGAATTTCAACCTTTGTGAATCAGGATCAGTGACTTGTGCTGGCAATCATATGCACAATCATAAGGGAGCAAGTTCCATTGAATATAATGGGACTTACTTCTGTGTAGAGAAACCTGTCTCATTTAGTTAGTTAAAAACTACATATTTCAGTAGAAAACTAAGTGACTTAAATCTTCAAACAAAAAGGAATGTATGAAATCAAATATAAATTACACATTCATGTTTATGGATAACACTCCAGTCAGAATTAAATTATTGTTTGAAAATGTATTAGAGAAAATTGATGGTGATGCACCTTTTAATCCCCTACCCTAAATCAGTATTTCCAGATACAACATGCTTTTTATTTTGCAATTTTAGGTAGCTTAGGGTTTCGAAGATGAAGTACTGTCCATGTACTGTGGTTAAGGAATAATTCAAAAATATCTATTTGGGGATTCATTGATAAGAAACATTATTAGTACAAAAAAGCTGGAAAACATTTAAGACATGTATTTCCTTGCCGTTTGTGGAACTGAATCTTAAATAATGTCAGACAGTTGTGCTCTAAACTGAAGAATCATACAAAAATTCAAATATAAGTGATACCAGACTCTGTATATAACTAGAGGCTATTGGGGAAAATATATCACATATAGTTAAAGGCATGCTGGTATAGTATATTCCACTTGGTCCTATTATAGTAACAGGCTGGCTATATGGTCTTGTGGGAAAAACTTTCTGTGGAACTTTCCTTGTTTTAAGTTAAAAAGTTTAAGTTTAAGTTAAAAAAATAAGTATTGCATGTTATAAACAAGATGGAAAAAGCTAGTGGTTAAGGTCTAAATTTACTAACTATATGTGTATTTGTAGGATGCAGATAAGAGGTATTTTCTAAACCGTTCTTCACGTATGTTTTTTGTTGATATATATCTCTAAATTATTTAAACAGAAGAAATACAAGATTTTGTGCACATACCGCATGTTCATTTTGCAGAAATACTGTAGTGTGCCCACAATGGAAAAGTGATTTCATTTCTTCCTTTTCTAGAACAATGTTGCTATAATGCTTGAGACAAACTACAGAGAGAGGCTGTTTACTGTATACACAGAAGTGAAGAAGCGGCTGGATTATCATGTGGCAATACAGCATCTCAAGCGGAATATGGAACAAAATCACATGATCAACTGGGTTGAGCAAAACGTTAGGCAGAGTATTACAGCCCAACAGGTACTTGTAGCAGGCTTCTCTATAGGTTTCCCCTTGCAGTTACCTCCACAGTACAAAATAAGTTTGTGCCTAACCTACTGGAGGGTTTGTGTGTCCCTATGATATGATTAATGTTTAAGATGCTGCACATCTGTTTTTTCAAAGTTTGCATTGGAAGAGATTGCAAGAGCAGTGTCTTGGGGCACAGGTGTGGAGGAGCCGGGAATTTGTTGGAACTTAGCCAAATAATAGCCAAGCACTTGAATGGGAGATGTAAAGACTAATCTCAGTGTCTGCCTGTTCCCTAAAGGAAAGGGACAGAGGCGAATCTTGTTCCTCGATAACAGTCTATGTGAGACGTGTACCAATCATAGGATTGGTAGCTTTTTTGGACTAGGGAGGATTGGGTGTGCATTCAGATCTTGTCAAACATCGGGGTTGGTCCTTAATTTATTTTTTGCCTTTATGGGCCCTAAAGCATTATTTTAAAAACATGTGGCTGTGCTCTCACCCTTTTTTGTGTGATATTATTTCTAGCCTAAGTAGGTGCCCGGGTCTCAAGCTTTTTATTCCTGCACAATTTTAATCTTGATTCTAAGGATGGACTAAATACTGAGTTATGAAATAATCAGTTAGGTATAGCATATCGTTTCAGTGTGGTATGATTTCAAATAAAATTGCTCATGTCATTCTCCATGAAGGCTTTTTCCCTTCCAAGTTTCTTAAAGCATTCATTTGTTTCTGTATTGCAGGAGAAGGAGAGCATTGCCAAGTGCATCTTGGACCTGAAGGCATTGTCAAAGTCTGCACAGGCAACTGTTTAAACACAATTATGACCTCTTAAACCATATGATGGCAAATCTTAATTAAAGCATATATACCTTTTTGTTGGGCTTTCTCTCTGATAGCTTCGGAGTTAAATTTATTTAGGGTATTCCATTAACTCCAGTTTACTCTCACATAGAAATAATCAGGAAAGTGTATATAATTTAGCAACTAATGGGAAGAGGTAGAGTGAATGAAACTATGTTTTGCCTTGTGTCACTCTGCAACCCTTACTTGTTTTAAGTAGCAGGTAGAAAAAGACAAGCTGAACTTTTCATTTTGAATTAACAATGCAAACACTTTTTGATTTTTTAAAAAAACAATCCTCTATTTCCTCCTCCCTTGCTCTTACAAGCATCTTCCCCATCCCTCATATCTTCCCAACTTCTGAATCCCTCCCTATATTCCACCTATACTAGGGTTTCATATCTTGAAGAGCAAAAAAAGAGGACAGCCTGAGCTGCTGCCAGCCTGAGCCAGGGAAACAGGCATGTGGGGCTGCCCCCACTCGCACATGCCTCTTTCTGCAGCTTGGGCTGGCAGCAGCTGTGGCATGCAGAGCTGCCCAAGCTCCCCCCCCCCCCCCCGAAAAAAACTCCATACCCAGACATCTTTAAAATGTAAAAATCCACCCAGATGGGTATGTTGGCCCCCCAAAAGAGGACATGTCTGGGATTTCCTGGACATATGGCAACCCTAACCTATAGCCAATTTTCCTTAGTGCAGCATTCATTTCTATGATTAGTGAAAAACCTGTATTTTCACTACCTATTGCCTTAAACGCATCTCATCTATGCACAACCCTCTGGTTATGATGGAGCAATGACAATCTTGCACTTAAACATTGTTGTAGACTTATTCCACGCTGAATGTAGTTCTTCTGATTTGTGCTCTTCGAATGAACTTGCTAGTTTTAACATTAATTTCCTAAAGATCTCTTTATGTCCACGAATAAGTGCCATGTGATTATTGGTAAAGAGGTCTTTATTCTATGAAGGCACAACAATGGCCTTTCTTACGTACAGGAGGACACCTGTGGGTAAGGCTTACTCCGATAATCTTCTGTAGCTTATAGTAGCTCATGCAGATGTTTCCTTGTTACCCCACTGAGAAGATCAACCACATTCTGAAGATTAACCACATTCTGATCTGCTCCCTTGTGAGCATCAGCATATTATCATGAAGCTGTAATCTGATAGCATCCCAATCAGTTTTCTATAAGCTTAGAACATGTATGCTATCATCCCCTATGATAAACTTCTCAATTTTGCTCGTATGTTAGTACACATATGAAGGAAAGTGATTATGTAAACCACTGTTTGTATTCTTCATGATTGCATAAAATATTTTCCTGTAGAAATCCTTAGAAGGTTCAGATTGGTGAGGATCACACCCAACATCAACATGTGCACACATTCTGCATCTAGGAAGAGTAGGCCCCTCTCAGATCTATCTTGGTGGTCTGTGATCAGAACTACTTTTGCCCCAGGGTCTCAGTACATTCTCAATCAACTCAGTTACCTATAATTAAAGCCACTGGCTATGAGAAATCTGCTTGGACGGTCTTCTTTGTGGGGCGGAATTGTCTCAGATTTATGTTCTCTCCCTGTTGAAAGGGTTTGGGTGAAGTTTAATACGCATTTGGGTGAAGTTTATACAAATCATCAATCTTTATTAGGGTCCAGAGACCCAACAAATTGTTACAAAGCAATATACAATTCATACAGCCTACCTCCAGGTTAAACAAGCATTTTGTTCAGAATATAGGGATCATTGGTTCTTGCAACCACCGATAAAAACTTTGCCACTGCTAATGTTCTAGCATTTTTCCAGCCTTCCAATAGGAACCTGACATAGTGAGCCTCTGATTTTCCCGGGAAAGGTACCAGCAAGTGTAGTATTAGTTCAGCTTGCTCATATTTTGCACAATGCAACAAAATATGTTTTATGGAATCAATGTCTTGAGCACACGGGCAAAGTCTGTCCTCGTAGTGATCGTGTCAGGTTTTTCCCTCAGAAAAGTGATCGTGTCAGGTATTTCACTCAGAAAATTTCTGCACATAGCAATATCTTCTGACACATCATGTACCACTAAGTTCACAGCACGTTTTAGACAGCCAACATACAGTACTCATGGCTGTGCCTACCTTTACAAGAGCCTGCTTTCCACTGAGACATTCAGCAACATTTGATGCTTCATCATAGCATTGTCAATAGAGACCAAAGCAGCAGAGTACATCTTTCAAAACAGAAGAGTTTTAGCAGTGATGGTATCATTTTAATAAAATAAAATAATTTAAGGATTTAATCAGGAAAGTTCACATGGATACAATATTATTTGAATAAAGTATTTAAGACATAAGAAATGAGGGTTTGGGGAACAAATAACACAAACAGATCTGTTGGAATGTAATATTAAAGTGCTGTCCAAATAAGATACTATTGGATTGGACAACAGGATGAGCAAGTAAAATCTTCAATGATACATTGGGCAATAGATATTGGATACAATATAGATATGGAAGCATGGGAATGATTGTGGAATACAGATATAAAATTTACAGCATGCTATGGTTTAAGAGAAAACTATGAAAATTTTATATAAAAAAGGTAAAGGGACCCCTAACCATTAGGTCCAGTCGTGGCCGACTCTGGGGTTGCAGCGCTCAATACCGAGTAAACTGGCAAAAATGTATAAATCAAAATCAAGTAAGTGTTGGAAATATAAAGAGAAAGAAGGTACTTTCTAGCATATGTGGTCTTTGCAGTAAGGTTAAAGTTTACTGGGAAATGATATGTAATGAATTGAAAAATACGTTTAAAATAACATTTGTAAAAAAACAACCCAGAAGCTTTCCTCCTGGGAATTCTAGGGGTAGAACAACCTAAAGAGTATAAGAATTTATTCATGTACAGGTATATGACTACAGTGGCAAGAATGTTATTTGCCCAAAATAAGAAGTCCCGACGAAAGAAGATTGGATACAAAAACTCATGGACTATGCAGAAATGGTGAAACCTACTGGAAAAATAAGAAATCAAGACAAATGTTATAAAAGATTGGAAATGGTTTATTGAATATGTACATTTGACACACTGTGCCAATACTGGCACATCTTTGATGGCTTCTTGTTCGGCCAAAATGTATATGTAGAACCAGAACACAGCAGATGTGGGTTGACAGAACCTCAGACTGCCAGCTGTTTTACTGGATGCTACAGCATTGAACAGCAGGCATTAACAAGGGGTAGAGTTTGTTTCTGAAAACTTCTCTTGACTGCTGCAGACCAAAACAACTGTTACATAAAGTCTCGGGAAGCAATAGATCCACTGTCAGTAACTTTATGTCTTAGGGCAGAAGACATAAAGCTAGACAAGGCCAATGGTCTTCATCTGCATGAGGCAGCTATGAGTGTTCAGATGTAGTTGCACTGGGCGATGTAGCATCTTCTGGATCCTTGTGCACGATATAGGTTCTTAAAATCTGGATGCAAGTTTCCCGGAACTTCTTTATTCTGAACGTGTAGACGATGGGATTCATGACCGAGTTGGAATGCGTGAGAAGGATGCCCATGTATGTGACATGCTGTGGGATCGATCTTTGGCCCAAATGCTCGATGCAGTTCAGAATGCACAGTGGCAGCCAACAAACAGCAAATAAGAAGAGGACCAGGGCCAATGACTTGGCTGTTCTGAACTCCTGCCTATAAAATGACCTTTGCCCGTTGACATTCATTGAACAGGGCTGCAGCTTTGTGCGGATGAGGCAGAAGATCTTTGCATAAAGGATGCACATGACAATCAGTGGGATGAGGGTTCCGGCAGAGAAGCTCAAGTATACCATGTATTCCATTTTTATCACATTTGTGAAGGTACAGTTAATGAAATCCGAGTTTTCTGGTTTTGGTTCTGCCCATCCAAACGGAACAAATCCCACCAGCAGCGACAAGAGCCAGATTACTGCCAGAGCCCCACGGATTTTTTTCCGACTGCTTTGCATCCTATACCTGTTTTGAGGAGAGAAAAACAAACTCGCATCAAATGTGCAAGAGATTCTAATGTTGGTAGTCTTATTTCCTGATAGCGCCCCCCTTTCTTGCTTAATTGTGCCGTTTTTCTTTTGTTTCCTTTTTATTGGTACTGGGGTTTTTTAAGGGCAAGCTATATAAAATGTGAGACTATCTGGCTGAATTTATAGACAGCTGATCTGGAGCATTTTGCATATACTAACTTGGTTTTCAATAAATACCAATACAGTGGTACCTCCGGTTATGAACTTAATTCTTTCCAGAGGTCCGTCCTTAAGCTGAAATGCTTCTTAACATGAGGCGCGCTTTCGCTAATGGGGCCTCCCGCTGCTGCCATGCCACCAGCACGTGACTTTCACTCGCATCCCAGGGCAAAGTTCGCAACAAGGGGCATCTACTTCCAAGTTAGAGGAGCTCATTACCCAAAGCATTCGTAAGGAGGACGGTACATAACACCAGGTTCCACTGTACTTAACAACAACAACAAAAATGCAACAGATACTTTAAAGTGGCTATGTTTAAACTGTGATACGGACTGTGGCTTTCTCAGAGAGACCAACAGAAAGCCGTTTTAGTGAAGAGGAGGATAATGATCTTGCATTGTGTCCTCCCAAAGCAGGACTACAGTGGTACCTTGGTTCTCAAAATTAATCGGTTCTGGAAGTCCGTTCCAAAACCAAGGCGGGCTTTCCCATAGAAAGTAATGCAAAATGGATTAATCCATTTCAGACTTTTAAAAACAACCCCTAAAACAGAAATTTAACATGAATTTTACTGTCTAACAAGACCATTGATCCATAAAATGAAAGCAATAAAATGAAAGCTCAACCAGAGGTGTTCGCAACCAGAGGTACCACTGTATAGGAATCTACCAGGATTCCTTCCAGCCTTCTACTAAAGAAAGCAGCTTGCTTCCTTCCTGCTCCTGGATATCTTAGGGGTCGAAGCAGACTAAACATTGAATACATTTCTAGGCGTAGGGCATCAAAACCATAGTGGTAACATGTCAATAGTCAAGTCAACTGCTGATTTATTTTTTTCTAAACATGTTTTTCTGAATATTTTTGAGAACTGCAAGAGAGGGCCTTCTCAGTAGTGGCACCCGCCCTGTGGAATGCCCTCCCATCAGATGTCAAAGAAAGAAACAACTCTCTGACTTTTAGAAGACATCTGAAGGCAGCCCGGTTTAGGGAAGCTTTTAATATTTGGTGAATTATTATATTTTAATATTTTTCTGGCCAGATGGGTGGGGTATACATAAATTATTATTATTATTATTATTATTATTATTATTATTATTATTATTATTATTATTATTAAAGAGCCAGGGGGAGCTGATCAGAGAATCTTACTGTTGGTTGCAGAAATTATTGAAAGGAACTAAGAGCGAATAGACAGCTTAAAACAACTGACTGGCTTGAAGAGGACTGAAAAATATTGGCATTAATGGAAAAGCTGACTGAGAAGTTCTGGACAAAAGGGTTGTAGCTCAGTGGCAGGAAATCTACATGCAGGGGTCTCAGGTTCAATCTGGCATCTCCAGAGAGAAAGAGGCCCACCTGAAAACCTGGACAGCGGCTGCCGGTCAGTGAAGACAGTGCTGAACTAGATAACCAATGGTCTGATTCAGTATAAAGCAACTTCCTCTGTTTCAAATGCTTTACCAGGAAATTGGATAAAGATTCTTTGGAATTATTACTTAAACTGGAAACTAACCAGAATCCTATCCTTTATAGAAGTATTGGAATGCTGAATATATTTGTCTTCATATAAATAATTGTGGAGGGCTGTACATCTGAATGTAACCATTAATCTCTATTGGAAGTGATGGATTTTTTATATATATTTTTAAACAACCCAAAGGAATTGCATATTCTGTCTGAGCATGACTGGGTTATTCCAATGCAGCCATGCATGCTATGCATCATATTTCTCATGCCTTTTTTATTTTTAGAAATTTTCTGAATGGTACAATTGCAAATGTTTGCATCACTGTTTGCTTAAAACCTCAGGCTACACTATGCTTTGCATGGTATATTAAACAAAATGCATAAGCTTTCTATCATATGGGGAACAGCAAAACAGAAATGAAAGTTATGGCACCCTTTTGAACAAGATTCTTATATCGGCAACAGTATTCATATTTAATTTAAAGCCAAGCTGAAGAGTTAAAACTATGCTCCTTCAAAAGAGTTCTAAAATCACCTCTGTATGTTGATTTTAGAACTGTTTTGAAGGAGCATAGGGTTAAGAACTTAATTCGTTCTGGAGGTCCGTTCTTAACCTGAAGCTGTTCTTAACCTGAAGCACCACTTTAGCTAATGGGGCCTCCTGCTGCCGCCGTGCCGCTGTCATGCGATTTCTGTTCTCATCCTGAAGTAAAGTTCTTAATCCTGAGGTACTATTTCTGGGTTAGCAGAGTCTGTAACCTGAACCGTCTGTAACCTGAAGCGTCTGTAACCCGAGGTACCCTGTATATATATTTAACCCAGCTGGAAAATCAGCAGTCATCCGCAAAAAGCAGGTGGAACACAAAAGGCAAACCAGGGGGAAGGCCAGCAGCTCAGTGGAAGAGCTTCTGCTTTCCACACACCAGGTGCCAGATTCGATACGCAGCATCTTCAAGTTGGGCTGGCAGAGAACCCAAGTCTGAAACTCTGGTGAGCCACGGCCAGTCAGTGCAAGCAATACTGAGACCAACAATCTGATTCAGTGTAAGGCAACTTCCATTAGTCCTTAAAATCTCTTGCTTCTATATCACCCAAGCATTTAAACAGTAATGTGCAAACCACTCCCAAGAAAGAAGTCGCTGACGAAGTAGAACTCACCGAGTAAGCAGCCGTAATCTCAGATATCTGTCGATCGCTATGGCGAGCAAGGACAGGATGGAGGCCTGAGTAAAAATCATGAGTTGACAACACATGAAAAGACAGGCATAATAGTGCATCTCGATTTTTAAACTGACTACGATAGCCAGTGGCATGACGAGCCCAACACCAATATCGGCCAGGGCCAGCGAGATAACAAAGTAGAAGGTGGTCTTCTGAAAGGCTGGGTTTAGCTTCACGACCCAAATGACCAGAACATTGCCCAGGATAGCCAGCACTGCAATCACAGCCTCAAAGGCAATGTAAACTCCTTTCACAGCCTCAGGCATCTCAGGAACCAAGATGTTTTCCCCTCCAGAGTCCAGGATGAATAGGTGGGAGTCTTCTTCTGAAGCACAGCCAAAATAATTCTGACAGCTGGCTGCAGTTGCAGTTTCATGAGGGAGCAGCAGCAGAGCACCCCATAGCATTGTTTACTGTCAGAAATGACTCAGAACCACTTGCCACATTTGTCCGCAGATAAGCACTTTCTAATTCTTAGGAACTGAATCTTTGAAAAGGAAGTTACACTTTGCTTTCGGACTCCTATCTCCTCTGTGGTCTTGAAGGCTTGGCATGGCTAAAGGATGGCAGGGATGGCCTTATTTTATTCTGTTGTCATATTTTTTTTAAATAACATATAGATACAAATGTAAATATCAACATATAGAAACTTTCAAGCACACTGCATAGCAAAGGACTCCGCTGAAGCTCTAGTCAAACTCGCCAATCTCATTTCCGCCCTGGCTTACCTATGTTAGCTATGGAAGATGCAATGTCTGTTTCCTACTGCGCTTCCTCCATTACCTGTTGGGGCAGATACACCTGACACCAACTAGAAAGCTTAATGTAGTGCAGGTGTGGGAAAACTTTGGTCTACCAGAAGTTGCTGAACTACAACGCCTATTATTCCTGGCCACTGGTTATGCTTGCTGAGGCTGAGGGGATTTGAAATTCAGCAACACCTGGAGGGCCAGAGGTTCCTCACGACTGGTTTAGATTAATGAATTTCGCTGCAATCATTTACCCACATCCCTGTGAAATCAATGGCAGTTACTTGTTCCCTGAGACTGTGTTGTCAGTAAGGGCCTGTCCACCCTTAAGTATCATGCCTAGAAAGCACACCCCAGGCAGGTTTCCCTTCCTCCACTCCTTTCCCAGGGAAAAACCTGCTCTTAAACTCTAAATTGGCGCACCTGGATGTGGTGTTAGCTTCCACCCCATGACATCTGGTGAGAGTTAGGTGGTACCAGAGATGTTAAATTTATATGCATTTGAGCTTTGCATAGAAATATTGCAGACTGTACCTCTTGTGTTTTGTGGCTTCACATATTGTTTCTCTTCTTCTTCTTCTTCTTTAGATAAAAATAATATTGGACACTCACAATTTCCTCGAGTGGCGAGACATTCCAAAGGTAGCTCTTCTAGTCACTTCTGAACGAGAGGGAGCACTGGAGATGGGTGGTGACTTTGTAATGCAGTCATATCTTGGAGGTCAAATGGAATTCGTTCAGGTTTGTTTGACTTCAAAATTTTCGGAAACCAAGGCTTTGGTCCTGCAGTCAATCGGAAGCTGTGGGAGCTGCATCGGATGTTCAGGTTTCAAAGCATGTTCACAAACCAGAACAATCACTTTCGGGTTTGCGGTGTTTGGGAGCCAAAACATTCGAGTCGCAAGGCATTGGACTTCCGAGGTACGACTGTATAGGAGGAGAGTGTGGACAGTGGTGGGCAACCTCAGGTCTTGAGGCCAAATCCAGCCCTGTAGGCTTCTCTTCCTGCGATCCGATAGAGGTTTTCCAAGGATTGCTTTTTCTCCAATTCAGTGGTAAAATACAGGTTTTATTGGGGAAAGTACTAGGACAAAAACAAAAAAACCCCTGCACGGACACAGGCCTGGAAAGCCAAGACCGGTGCCTAAAAAGTGTGGAGCAAAAGTAAGTGTGGATGAGGCCTTTGTCTGGATGGGAGACTGAGAGGGATGCTTCAGTGTGTGCAGAAATTAGCCTACTCTTATAAAGATAAAATTCCATTCATGGCTCTGGCTACATTTGCATCTGGTTTTGACCTCAGAAGGTTGCCCAAAAGAATGGCTTTTGGACTGAAAAAAGGTTCCCTATCCCTGAAGTGGAGCATAAATTGCAGGAAAGAGGCATTCCTACAAGGCCACAAATTTGCTACCCTACCAGGTCCTTAAAGAGAAACCCTGCACCCTCAAGGTGCCTTCAGTCAGCTCCCTCTCTGCCTCAGCATCTTCCAAACTGCGAACCACTGTGCGCTCGCGCTCTCTCTCTCTCTCTCTCGCTCTCTCTCTCCTTCTCTCACCCCCCCCCCCACAAACACCCACACCCCTCTTCCCAATTTTCTAGCTGTCCTAACCACACACTCTTTCTTTTTCCACTTGCATTTCCTGTTCCTATAAATTACAGAGGCTTGTGGAGCCATTTTGGTCAATATTCTGCTTTTTGATCAATCAGTTCTCTGCAAATTTCTGTGTGTAATGTGAATGTTACTATGGTTGAGTTTAATAAATAGTCTTATTTACAACAACATATTTCTTTACTATGTTGTGGAATGTAGTTGGAAATATAGATACATTAAATAACACAAATTTGTCACTGCATCTTTCTGTTTGCTTAAAGAAGGTGGATTTCCAGGATTATTTTCCAGATTATTATTTTCTGAAAAGGGGGTAGTAGGCAAAATAAGTTTGGGAACCTCTGCTTCAGGGTGTCAAACAGTGTTGATAATATATTCTAGTTTAGGCTAAGTTAGACTTTGTTATTTTTGTGTGTATGTAGTTTCCTAAATCTTCATCAATTTTGAATTGGTCTTCTTAGACCTTTTTGTTTTATTTGATAACAGGGTTCTTTCTATGCTGCTCTTTTAGTATTCTTAATAAAACATATATTTGTTACTCCTGTGTGGCTATTTGGTCAAAGCCTTGGTCTAAAGAACACCTCAGTTCTCTTTGGTCATAGTTGTTTATCTTGCTTGAGGCTTCAGGAAGAAGAGAGTGGGAACTTTGGTTCTTGTTCCCTGGAATCATGGCGTCCTGTATACACTCAGGTTTCTCCTTGTGAAATATACTCAGAGTCGCAAAGTGATTTCATGCTCTTTATTCAGCTCATAGTGGTGAGAAGGAATGAATGAAAGTCCCCTCAAAGTATCTGCTTTATATACATTATTTACACAATGGGCTGCACATGATTGGCTAATTCTGGAATTCTACTGTAAGCCAATCAGGTTGTGGATTCACTTCTATCTGGAGCATGATTGGGTGGTTCCTGCCAACCAATCATATTGCTGCATTGTTCTAGGACCAATCAGACTGCTGCATTCTGAATCCTATTGTTCTAGTACCAATCAGACTGCTGCCTTTTGGATCCTATTGTTCAGTACATAACACCCCTCCCCTCTAAGTTCCAGTCCTGCCCGGGAGGTCGCATTCATAGTCCTTAAGGTACGCCGGCAGCCTACGTGTGCGTTGCGGCCTGGGGTGTTCCCTGGTCCGGGGTTCAGGTTCTGGCTCGTGTTCCAAGGATGCTGGCTGTGATGGGGCTGTTTGGTCTGGTGCAACCTGCTCGCTCAGTCGTAGTTCTGGTTCTGGTGTCCTTTCGGCCTCACGGGTCCTCTCTGTATTTACTGATTCTGCCTCTCCTGCTTGCCCCTGCTGCTCTATGGGCCTCACTGCCCCACTGTTCCCTTGGGACTCCCTTGACCTGTCCTCCTCCTCCTGGTTTTCTCCCGGGAATCGTCGCCGTATCTGGTCGCAGTGGCGGCGCCAGCATTGCCCCCCATCTGTTAGCACCTCGTACGACACGGGGGCAGTGACCCTGGTGACTGTGGCGGGTACCCATGCAGGGCCTGCCCCAAAATTCTTTGCGTACACTGGGTCCTGGGCCTCGAAGGTCCGGGGGTTCCTGCCTTCCCCCACCCCTACCTCATCCTGAGCTCTATCGAGGTGAAGGCGGTCCAATCTGATTGCAAGGCGCCGACCCATTAGTAGTTCAGCGGGGCTCCGGCCAGTCGTTGAGCTGGGGGTGCTGTGCTGCGCTAGAAGGAATGTGGCAAGGCGGTACTCCCAATCCCCTTGCGTCATGCGGCGAAGGGTGTCCTTGGTGGTCCGCACCATGCGTTCTGCTTGGCCATTGGTGGCTGGGTGGAATGGCGCCGAACGGATGTGGCGGATGGCGTTCTGCGCTGTGAAGGTTTGGAATTCTCCTGACGTAAATGCAGTCCCGTTGTCTGAGACGAGAGTGTCAGGGAGCCCGTGGGTTGCAAACAGCCTGCGTAGTACCCGGATGGCTGCGGACGTAGAAGTGGACGGTACCAGTGCGACTTCCAGCCATTTGGTGTAGGAGTCCACCACTATGAAAAAATTTTTCCCCTGAAAGGGGCCAGCGAAGTTCACATGCAGCCGTGACCATGGTGCTCGGGCGGACTCCCAGGACTGGACTGGGGCCCTTGGGGGATCTGGGCGGGATTCTTGGCAGGCCTGGCAGTGTTTGACCCAGGCCTCTATCTCTCCGTCGATCCCCGGCCACCACACATAACTCCTGGCAAGGGCTTTCATTCTTACTACCCCTGGGTGTGTCTCGTGTAGGGCTGTGAGGACCCTTTTGCGGAGGGGCTGGGGAACAACGACCCTGCTTCCCCATAACAGGCACCCCTTGTGGGCTGACAGTTCATGTTTGCGGGTTGTGTAGCCGGCGAATTCTGGCCCAGGGCTGCTGCTGGGCCATCCCCTCCACACCCAGTCCAGGACCCGGGAGATGACCCTATCTTTCTTGGAATGGTGTGCAACTTCTTGTGCCTGAATGGGGCGGTCGGGAAGCAGCTCCAGGCTCATAACCTCTTGTGCAGGTGCTGGGTCGGGGCCTGTTTCCGGTAGTGGTAGCCTGCTGAGGGCGTCCGCATGGCCCATCGCCTTCCCAGGGCGGTGAATCAGTGCATACTGGTAGCTGGCAAGGAAAATTGACCACCTGAGGACGCGAGGAGACAGCACTTGAGGGGTCTGCTTTTCGGGGGCAAACAAGCCCAGCAACGGCTTGTGGTCAGTCACCACAGTGAAGGGCCGCCCGTACAAGAAATCATGGAATTTTTTTACTCCCTTCACGATTGCCAGACCCTCCTTGTCGATTTGCGAGTAGTTCCGCTCGGTTTCGTTGAGTGTCTGGGAAAAGTATGCCACCGGTACCTCTCTTCCATCCGGGAGTTGGTGTCCCAGGACAGCGCCAATGCCATAGGGTGAGGCGTCGCATGCTAGCACAACTGGCACCCTCTCGTCGAAGTGTGCCAAGACCGAGTTTGAGACAAGCAAGTCCTTGACTGCCTGGAATGCGGCCTCCTGGCGCTGGCCCCACACCCAAGAAGCCCGCTTGTCCAGGAGTCTGTGTAGGGGCTCCGCTACCGCCGCCTTGTGGGGAAGGAAGGAATGGTAAAAGTTCAATAGTCCCAAGAAGGCCTGAAGTTCAGTCTTGTTCTTGGGCGCTGGGGCATCACAAATGGCCCGTACCTTGTCCCCAGTTGGGTGGACCCCTTCTGCATCCACCATAAATCCCAGAAAGTCCACCTGAGGCACTCCTAGTAGACATTTTTCCCGCTTCACCTTGAGACCCGCCGTCTGGAAACGGTGCAGAACGGTGTGGAGGCGGTCCTCAAACTCCTCGGGTGTGGGCCCGGCAATCAACACATCATCGAAGAAGGGGGTGACACCAGGAATCCCTTTAAGGAGAGAGTCCATTAGATTCTGGAATATGCCTGGTGCCACGCTGACCTGACCCCAAATTGCAGCCGCTTTACCCTGAACGCTCCTCTGTGCGTCACAATCGTCTGTGCCTCTGCTGTAGCCTCATCTACTGGCAGCTGTTGATATGCTTGGGCCAAGTCCAGCTTGCCAAAAATTTTCGACCCAGCCAGGGTGGCAAGGACATGGCTGACCACTGGCACTGGGTATGCATGGGCCGTGAGGGCCTTGTTTATGGTACATTTGTAGTCTGCGCAGATGCGGACCAAACCATTAGGCTTGACGGGTGTGACGATTGGGGTTTCCCAGGGGGCATTAGGCACCGGCTCCAGCACTCCTTGCTCCACGAGTCGGTCCAATTCCTCATCTATACGGGGTTTCAGGGTGAACGGGACCCGGCGGGCCTTGAGCCTGACCGGTCGTACTGCAGGGTCAAGCTGTAGAGCAATGGGGGGGGGGCCGTATACTGTCCCAATTTCCCATCGAAAACCCCCGGAAATTCCTTGCATATGGCGTCCACGTCCACTTGTAAGCTCATGTGGTTCACCCCGGTGATGGCTAGCCCCAGTGGTCCAAACCATGCCAATCCCAGTAAGCTAATGTAGGGGCCCTTGACCACAAGCAAGTCCAGTTGCCGCGTCCACCCTCTGTATTACACCCTGAAGGTCCCCACTGCCATTGTGGGGACCTTACGTTTCTGGAAGTCTCGTAGAGTGAATGGGGCCGGCCTGAGTTTGGGACCCCCAGTAGGGCACAGTTTCCTTAAGGTCCTTGCCAAGATTATGGATAGAGTTGAACCCGTGTCAAGCTCCATGCGGCATGGGGCCCCCTCTATCCGTACCTCTACATAAATTTTCTCTACGTTGGGGTGGGGCAACTGGTATACCTGGAAGTCCGTGAGCTCCGTTGAGTTGCCTTGGTGCGTTGGGCTCCGGGACCTGGGGCTCTTGGATGGGTCATCTGATGCCTGGTGTCGGGTGGGCTGAGCCCGACACACCCAGGCGATGTGTCCCAATTTTCTGCACTGCCTGCACTCTGCGTTGCGGAAACGGCAGGTCCTCCTCTCGTGACTTTCTCCACAGCTTGCGCAGTTCCCTCCTTCTCGTCGAGGCAGCTGTGGTATGTGGGCTGCTTGAGTGCGCTGCTGTACTCGGTGCACCTCCTCCCTGTCGGATCCTGAGTCGTTGGTGAGGTCTTCGTGGTGGATCCTCGGTTGGGACGGCTGGCTCGGCCGTGCCTCTTGCGTCGACCTCTCGGCAGCTTCTGTTGCCAGGGCCTCCTCCAGAGCGACCTGGAACGTTAGGTTCTTCTTAGCGTAGAGGCGTCGTTGCAGCTTCTCATCCTTCAGGCCACCGACGAGGCGGTCACGAAGCATGCTCTCCAGCTCTGAGAAGTTGCAGAACCGGGCAGCTTGGCGGAGAGAGGTCACAAACCCAGTTATGGTTTCCCCAGGGGCTTGCCGCTTTGCGTAGAAGGCATTTCGAGGAGCCACCACTGAGGGCTGTGGCGAAAAGTGCCCCTTCAGCTGTTCCATTATTGTTTTGTATGGAACAGTAGCGACGTCTTCAGGTGCAAGGAGAGCCCGGGCGATTTCAAACGTCTCCTCTCCGCAGACGCTGAAGAATATTGCCCTCTTCTTGGCGTCTTCTTCATCGGTGATCCCTTTGGCTTCTAGGAGGAAGGTGAAACGGGAGGCATACGCTTCCCAGTCTCCAGATGCTGGGTTGAACGGCGAGAAGCTGCTGTCGGTTGCCATTCTGAGTTCCTTGGGTCCCGGAGCTGAAGCCTGGATACACGGTGCGAGGCAGCGGTGCGGCAGGTGGCGGTGCTGCGGTGCTGTGTGTGGCAGTCAGCTCAGCGGGATCCCACCTTCGTCGCCAGTGAAATATACTCAGAGTCGCAAAGTGATTTCATGCTCTTTATTCAGCTCATAGTGGTGAGGAGGAATGAATGAAAGTCCCCTCAAATTATCTGCTTTATATACATTATTTACACAATGGGCTCCACATGATTGGCTAATTCTGGAATTCTACTGTAAGCCAATCAGGTTGTGGATTCACTTCTATCTGGAGCATGATTGGGTGGTTCCTGCCAACCAATCATATTGCTGCATTGTTCTAGGACCAATCAGACTGCTGCATTCTGAATCCTATTGTTCTAGTACCAATCAGACTGCTGCCTTTTGGATCCTATTGTTCAGTACATAACACCTTGGCTGTTAACAGTAGTGACATTTAGCATTACCTTGGGGCAGGGCAGGGTATTGATTGAAAACTGAAGCCCTATAACCTTGACATGGTAGCTTTGAGGAGGTTTTTTTTTCAGAGTTGTCTAGTATTCGTTTTGTGATCTTGCAAGAGAGTGCAAGCAGATAATCAAGCAACTGTGGACACAGAAAGAACATCTAACCTCAACCTCTATAAATACACCCATTTACTAGAAGTATTTTAACCACTATCTAAGGAACCATGATTTTAAGATTAGAAAACACAATATAAATACTAGCAACCCTCATCAATGAGAATAGGGAAACCAGTACCTAATGGTCTTTGCAGATGATAGCTGTGCACAAAATCAGGATTATGTGTGCTTCGGAAAACTTAAAATTAATAAATTCAGTTAACTTGGCAAAACCTGAATTTTAATAGTATTATTTTCTTTTCCTTAAATTTTTATTTAGTTCGCTAATATTTGTAACCATTGCATTCCTTGCTGATAGCTACCATGCTAAGAGAGGGAGACAGACTATATTATTTGTTCAAATTAGCTGTTTGCATTGCAGGTGATTGTTTAAAATTTTAATATATCATCTTCAGACACTGCATATTAATAATAAAACAAAATACAAGGGATTGTATGCAACTCATTTCATCAGCACAAGGATTTCTGCTTGCGCAACAGAACTTCCCCACTTCCTATCCCAGCATGCACCTTGTACCCTCCCCAAATCCACTCCAGAGAGTTGGAGAAATACCCAGAATAGATTTTGGGGGCTCACAGGGGGAAAGAATGTCAGGAAGTTCAAGCGTGCAAGCAGAAATCCTTGCACTGATGAAACAAGTTAGTTGGATACCGCCCAATATTATTGAAACCAAAAAATTACCAGTAGTCAGACTTAAAACCATAGCAGGCATCATGAACCAGCAAAAGCCAAGTTAAGCAAAAAAGTTTTTAGCATGCATTAAACTAAAACAATGTAGTTGATACATGCCTTTTTTCTGGGTGGGGGATATTCCAGAGTATGGGAGCCACCACAGAGAAGGCTCTTTTCCTGGATGTTGACAGTTGCACACCTGCAAGTTGCAACAAACTGGGAGGGCCTCTGAAGATAATCACAGTGGTCATTTCTAAGCATTCATTCATTTTCTCTGGATTCATGTACAGTGGTACCTCTGTTGTCGAATGCAATCCATTCCGGAAGACAGTTCAACTTCTGAAACGTTCGACAACCGAGGCACTAAGGGCAGTCAGCAAAGTAAATGGAAAAAATACAACAATACGCAGCAGAAGCCATTCGACTTCTGAGGTGCGTTTGAAAATGGAAGCAATTACTTCTAGGTCTTCGGCGTTCAGGTTCCAAATTGTTCAGCTTCCGAGACGCTTGAGGTACCACTGTACATTGATCAAAATTGTACTTGTCATGAGTTCCTTTGGATTCTTATTGCAATCAACATGCATTTTAGGGAAGCATTTTAATCACATTAAAAATTCATCAGATTTGTATCTAAAAGTATTTGGAGTGACTAGAGGCTTGTGGGGTATGTCTGAAAGCAATGGGTAAAATTCAACTAAATTTTACTCAGGGAAGACTAGTTGAAATCAATGGACCTAACTTAAGTCATGTTGATTAATTTCAGAATCTGAGTAAAACTTAGTTGACCCTCACCTGATATGTTAGGTCCTCCTTTCTCTCAGAAAGGAGAATATGTTAGTGCTTCAGACCTCTTTAAATGGAAATACTAGACAAGCTGAGATGTGAGCCACCCCCATTTGCTAGGATGGAGGCTGAAACCTGTTTTTATTATTGATCTTGAATGTAGGTGAGGGGAATCTCTGGCTTGTGAGTCTAATTACAGCCATTAGGGCTCCCTATTTGCCTCACAAGGCTGTTTTGGCCAAGTCACAAGCACCTGCCCTATACTTTACTTCATATATGCCAGCAGGTGTTGGGCAGGTAAAGACATGGTTTGGATGAAAGGGGGTGTGCAAACACCACCAAGCAGCTGATTGACGCTGCCTGCAAAGCCCCTTGCCCAGTACTTCCCAAGTGCTGCCTATTGGCTTAGAGCCGGTGTTTGAGAAGCATGTACACAGGATTTCCCTAATGCCAGCAATCAGCTGATAGTCAACACTAGCAAAGTGCTGCAAAAATGGTCAGTGGTGCCATCATGATGTCAGGTGGTTGACAGGTGGGTCAAACTTGGCCTATGTGGTTGAGTGGAGATATGGATCTTACTTGCTAGCCAGCTCTCTGTACATATATGACCTAGATTCCACATGTGGAAATGGAGAACAGAATAGCAGAAGTTTAGTGCTTGCTGGCAGAGATATGGTTTAGGATTTCCTGTTGCTATACTGATGTTGCATTGGGACTAGCAGTATCAGCCTTTGTGCATTGGTACCTTGGTTTAAGAACAGCTTAGTTTATGGACAACTGGATTAAGAACGCTGCAAACCCGAAGTACTGTGATACCTCGGGTTACATACGCTTCAGGTTACATACGCTTCAGGTTACACACTCCGCTAACCCAGAAATAGTGCTTCAGGTTAAGAACTTTGCTTCAGGATAAGAACAGAAATCGGTGTTCGACGGTGCGGCAGCAGCAGGAGGCCCCATTAGCTAAAGTGGTGCTTCAGGTTAAGAACAGTTTCAGGTTAAGAACGGACCTCCAGAATGAATTAAGTACTTAACCCGAGGTACCACTGTAGGTGATTTGGTTTGTGAACTTTGCCTTGGAAGCAGAACGTGTTCCTCTTCCTGTTGAGTGTGTTCCATTTGTAAATTGAGTCCCCCACTGCTATGGGAAAGCACGCCTTGGTTTAAGAATGCTTTGGTTTAAGAACGGACTTCCGAAATGAATTAAGTTTGTAAAACAAGGTACCACTAGTAGAACCTCTACTTACAACTGCCTCAGGTTACAAACGCTTCAGGTTACAAACTCCGCTAGCCTGGAAGAGTTACCTCGAGTTGAGTACCATGCCCCAGGATGAGAATAGAAATCGTGCGCCAGTAGCGCAGCGGCAGCAAGAAGCCCCATTAGTGAAAGCACGCCTCTAGTTAAGAACAGTTTCAGGTTAAGAACGGACCACCAGAATGAATTAAGTTTGTAATTAGAGGTGCCACTGTAACTGGGTGGCAGGAATGTCGAGTTGGAGACAGAAGTATGGGGCCTTCTTTGGAATCTACTGCCCGTTGTTGCCGCTTTTATTTATTTTCATTTGTTAAATTTATATACCACCCTTCATCAAGAGACCACAAGAAAGTTTATAACATAGAACACATAATAAAAAGGCAATAACCCACCCCTCCTCACTTTAAAAGGCTATTGATTTGCAGGTGAAGAGGATTTTTTTCACCAGGTGCCTCACTGTAAAGGGCACATTTATGTCCTGGCACTTAAATGTTTTAACTTCCTCTTAAATATTTCTTTCACATAAAAACCAAGTTTGTAACTTCCTGTCAGGTTGGATGTTACTACATTGTTTCCTAAAGTTACCTCACCCCTTTATTGCTACATTTCATGGAAGTTGTTAAAATAAGATTTTTTTGAAAACTTCTTAGTAACCAACGTAACAGAGGGTGCCTAGGAACCTGTCATGAACAGCGATCAAAATGCCATCCTTATCAAGCATGAGATGCTATCAGAAGCTTCAGGAAACCTATTGATAAAGTTAAATGATTTCTTTATCTTACAGATTTTCATTTCCTGTATTATCTTTATTTAAAGTACAGACCTTCACACACACACACACACACACACACACACACACGGCTTGTGCCAGTGTTTTTTCCCCTCGTTTTTTTTCATATGGTTTTGTTTTTTTTATATGGTTTTTTTTGTTTTGTTTCATAGCAACTTGCCAAAGCAGGTTGGAATGTGTGAAGCATTAACAGGAACTATTTTACTTTGTGGGTTCCCGCATGAAAGCTACTCTTTGAGAGGCAGAGTACAAGAGAACAGCTTACTTAACTTCTGCAATTCTACAAGGTATCGGGAAGAGTTTTTTTTTTTTAAAAAAAAGACCAGTTAGCGCATGAGAGGAAGCCTTAGATTCCAACTCTTCTACATTGGGCTCTTGCTCTGTGAGGGCACCATAACTCCATAAGTTGAAGAGGACCGAGAGAAGTTTGTCCATGAATACTTTGCACATTGTCTACATCATCGTTGAGGTGCTGATAGCAGTGACTGCCACTTTAGGAAATGCTCTAGTGATCTGCGTGGTGAGACGGATCCCGGCCTACCAGAACACCACTTTTTACTTCATCGTGTCCTTGGCACTGGCTGATATTGCCGTTGGGGTCCTTGTTGCCCCTCTGGCCGTTGTGCTGAGGCTGGAGGTTGTTCTCCACTTCTACGCTTGCCTTTTCATCTGCTGCATCTTGATGATCTTTTGTCACGCTTCCATCATGTCCCTGCTGGCCATTGCAACAGACCGATATCTGAGAGTGAAACTGGCCATACGGTGAGTACCATGAAGTCATGGCTGTGGATTTTCACTGGAAAAGTTACAATATATCCCATGCACCAAAGTAATGCTCCTTGTGCTTTCTCCCAGCCTGCCGAAAATGAAAAAGTCTGTGACAAATCATAGTATAAGGATGGTGCTGCAAGCAGAATCCCATCTGTAAAATATTTTAAACTAACCTGCTTTTTCAAATAGATACAAAGCAATGGTCACACGGAGAAGAATCTGGGCGGCTCTGAGTTTCTGCTGGATCACGTCTCTGTTGGTGGGGCTCGTGCCCATGTTTGGATGGAACCTAAGGAAGCCTGAAAACCCCATCTACTTGAAGTGTTCTTACCCAACGGTGATGAGCATGGATTACGTGGTGTACTTCAGCTTCTTCTCCTGGATCCTTGTCCCACTGCTGATCATGTGTGCTCTCTACTCAGAGATCTTCAACATCCTCCAAACAAAGCTGAAACAAAATGCAACATGCATGAAAGGAACACGGATCCTTTATGGGAGGGAGTTCAAAATGATCAAATCTTTGGCTCTGGTTCTCTTCTTGTTCATTGTGTGCTGGCTGCCTCTGCTCATTATCAACTCCGTCTCACATTTCTGCCAAACATGTCGTGTCCCCCTGCCGGTGTTAGATGTGGCCATTCTACTCTCCCATGCCAATTCTTCCTTAAATCCCATTGTGTATGCCTTGAGAATCAAAAGGTTCCGAAAAATGTATATCTTGATTTTGAAAACCCATGTCTTCTGCCTGAAACAAGAACCAGACACATCTAAAATGGAGAACACGTCCTCGGATCAGGTGATAGAAGAAAGTATCTGAAAAACACTGGAAGAGTATTTCCTCACCAAAATTCCTTGTTTCCTTCCTTCCACAGTGTGAGTATTTAATATGACTGAATGAGAGACTCCAAGATAGTTGGAACACTGTAAATTCCATGCCCTCCCACATTTGTTAGATAACATTTGATTTCATTACTTTAATACTATAAAAATGCAGGTCTGTTTGTTGCAGAATAAGGAAATCAATGAAAACAGGGCACAGTCATAGGTCTGGTGGCTAGTGTGGTCTATTAATTAATTTTTGAAACGTTAACTTTAAAGTTGGTATTGAAAATTACCAGCACAGGTTAGGGCCTGGTTGTCATAGGGACTGCATTCTCTTTCCTGTGTTCTCCATTCAACATCTGAGATCCTTTTCCATCTCATTCTCCAACTGAAGCATGACAGGTGACCAGAAGCAGCAGAGCCTTTCCAGATGTGGCACCAACCTTATGGAATGTCCTTCTCAGGGCAGCCCACATGGCTCTCATCATTAAGCTTTTTTGTTTTTGTTTTGCTTAATTTGCTGGTCCAGCAGACTGCTTTGGGAAGCTGACTGCTGGCTTTTCCCTGTTCTTCATGCCACTGTGATGGAGCAATGCCTTTTTTAAAATGGATTTTTGTATCCCGCTTAGATACTTTAAAATATTAAGTGGTTTAGAAATGCAAAGAAAGATTGGCAAGGAGAAGCCACATCTTCTGGTCTATCCAAATGGGCTTTCATGTTCTTTGTTAGCAATTTTAGGAACCTGACCTCTCAGTTTCTCTCATGCTCTGCCGTTCTCCTTCAGTTCCATTGGCATGTAACAAAGCTTATCATGAACTAACCAGTTTCCCAGAACAAACCCTGGCTTAATTCACCATCCTTTTCATTACTGGTTGAATTTTGCTTGTACTGATGATGTTTAGTCTCTTTGGGGACATAGTTTCAAATGCATGTCACTTCCTGATGTGCACATTGCCCTGTGGTGACTCATTTGCTTCACCAGAATAGGCATCTCTAATAACCCTAATAACCCTTGTGGCGTTTGCCCTCCTAGGTGGGTCATAAGGAAAGGGTGAAGTGATTGGCCAGTGGGAACCCAAGGGGAGGAGTTAGAGTTAGAGTTGGAGTTGTCGGGAAGTCAGTTGGGAGTTGGAGAAGGAAGAGGGAGGATAAGTCTGTGGGTTGGTCTAGTTTTGATGTGTGAGAGTGAGAGAAACTCTTAGGAGGAGTCAGATAGACAGTTGGGATAATCAGTTAGAAGTTATTAGGAAGGTATAGGTCAGTAAAGAAACTAAGATTAAGAAACTGACAAGAAAAATGATCTGAAACCATAAACCATAACCTTGTTAATGCTTATAAAATAAACTTGCTTACTTGATTTAATGTTAACAACTGTCTGGACTCCGTGTGTAGCCGAGTGAAACGCGTTGGTGGCAGCGGGGAAGCAATCACAGTGGTGGCACAGGGATCAATAGACCGTCAAACGTCCAGGGACCCTGTGTGATCGCCACAACCCTAAAGCTTCACTTACGACAGGGGTCTCATTCCCTTGTGAACAAGTTTCCAGGGTCCACATTCCAGCGGTGGGTGGGGCCAGAGGGAAAAGTGGGCGGAGCAATGGATATAACTCTTCCCTATGTACAGTAGGTTACATTTCAGTCATGCAAAACCCTAGAGGGTTTTTACACACCCACATCCACCTGCTTTATGACAGTTCAAGGACTCATTCCAGCCAGGCAAAAGCAGTCTAGGAGTTTATGGAGCACAGTCAGTGAGGGGGGTGGCCTGTGGAGAAGGATTGTGTGGCCCAGAGACAGAGAGACAGCCTTGGGTGAGTACTGAAGACCAGATGGACAGACCTGAGATTCCTGATTCCCGACCATAGCAAAGTAGTGCTAATAACAGGCATTACAAATTCATTTGAAAGCAAAGGTCTGTTAATTTCAGAAAGAAAGAAGCATTTACAGCAAACCTTCCTCCAAGCCAATTGTACAGTTTTATGAGGTGAAGAATGATGACTCTACAAGATTCACCTGTAAGGCTACAATACCTTGGAGAAATCCTCACTGGCCTCAGTGGGACTTATTTCTGAGCTGCCAGGCATAGACAGGATGACAGCGTAATTAACTCACTAAGGCTGCAGTACTAATCTGGAGCTTTGCAGAGTCTCAGAGCCACCAATGTATCTGCATCCTGGCTGCTCACAGTGATCAAAGCAGTTGATGGGGTGAGAGGCGGACAGTCAGGCCTGATCAGACTTGATCAGGATGGTATAGCCATTGGATCCAAATCAGGCTTGATGCCTTAAGTGACACAAACCACAAGAATATACTTTGTAAGGAGTATTCATGGGGTGCAACAACAATATTATGAAAATGTTGAATCTTGCAAGAAAGGTGGCTTTTTTATATATATAAAAGGACATTAGATGGGAGGAATAACAGAAAGCGAGAGTGTCACTTTGCAACCCTCTGAAAATCGACTGATGAACACCAAAGACATTTACATAGGGTCAGACTGAAGTGGAAGGAAACGTGAAGTCCGCAGATACTCAGAGGTTGCATGAGTTCATGGCTAGTCTATATTCTTTTCCTAAGGAAAACAGAATTGACTACTTGCAACGTTTTAACTAAAGGTGATTGCCCCTTTGCACATGAATCTGCTGACATGTTAAGATCTGCATCAGGGATCTTGAAGATGGTGGTGTCAAGTACAAAGAAGTTCAGTGAGCATATCTATCAACATTAGGCTTTTAACCACAGCCAAGAGAGCTAAGAGGGATGCGAGTGGTGCTGTGGGTTAAACCACAGAGCCTAGGACTTGCCGATCAGAAGGTCGGCGGTTCGAATCCCCGTGACGGGGTGAGCTCCCGTTGCTCGGTCCCAGCTCCTGCCAACCTAGCAGTTTGAAAGCATGTCAAAGTGCAAGTAAATAAATAGGTGCCGCTCTGGCGGGAAGGTAAATGGCGTTTCTGTGCGCTGCTCTGGTTCGCCAGAAGCGGCTTAGTCATGCTGGCCACATGAACTGGAAGCTGTACGCCGGCTCCCTCGGCCAATAAAGTGAGATGAGCGCCGCAACCCCAGAGTCGGCCACGACTGTACCTAATGGTCAGGGGTCCCTTTACCCTTTACCTAAGAGAGCTAAACTTTGTCACTATCTCTACATTCAATGTTATTTTCCCTTTAGAGTTTAGCACTCTAACTTTCTTTAAGTTAGAAATGTGATTGTGTTAGAATATTGCTTTATGTTTGCCCAGCGCTCTCTCTCTCCCCCCTCCCTCTCCCCCCAGCTCTCGATTGATAGATTAGATAGATAGATGATAGATAGATAGATAGATAGATAGATAGATAGATAGATAGATAGATGATAGATAGATAGATAGATATAGATAGATGATAGATAGATAGATGATAGATAGATAGATAGATAGATAGATAGATAGATAGATAGATAGATGATAGATAGATAGATAGATAGATAGATAGATGATTGATAGATAGATAGATAGATGATAGATAGATAGATTAGATAGATAGATAGATAGATAGATAGATAGATAGATAGATATAGATAGATAGACAGACTGATAGATAGCATTCTATTGTTAAAACTAGCTTCATAATACATATCCTCATTTCCTCTACTCTTTGTGAGGTTGGACATTTCTAGACTGGGAGGGTGCAGATGCACATGTATGCGCACACAGTGTTCAGTTTGACCCAAACTAAGAATCCTCTTTGGGGGAGCATGTTTTTGGTGGGGAGCATAAGGGTCTCCAAATGCACGTGTTTTCTCCACGGCTCCTTGTATGGGACCTAGCGTGGTTCGTTTTTTCACTTCTTTTTGTTATGTTTCCAAGTGCTTTGCTGCACTTTTGTTTCTTCTTTGTAAACCACGTGGGGCATTTAAAATAACAATGGAATAAAATTCCTCTCACAGAGCTACGATCCCCAACACCCTTAACAAATGACAGTTCCTAGGATTCTCTGGCGGAAGCAATTTGCTTTACAAAGGTATGGTGTGTATACAGTGTTCCATGATGGTTATCCTTCTGAAAATGTCAGCATGTTACGGTCACAGAAGAACCTCCCTGGTGCATCTGCACTGGCGAAACCAGACGCCTTCCTTCATCTGCCGCGGCTGCAACAAACACGTCTCCCCTAAATTGGTCTGTACAGCCACAGCTGGTGTTGTAACTCTCCAACAGTTTGCCTTCACCCCCGATGGCAAACTCCAGAGACAAACGGATACCAACAACAGCCAAAAGGTGCTTGGAAATAAATGACCACAGGATGGCAGCAGTTTCCTGTGAGAAGCTCTTATCCTACATGACTCCTCTGTTAAAAGTGTCTGTGCTGAACTCCACCAGTGGTGGTTGTTGGATGGTCAGCTTCCATGAGAAGTGGTGAGTGTGCTGTCAGACTAACATCTTCCCACACTCACTTCCTGTTGGAAAGAAAACCCACATCCCCATTTAATCTGCTGTTTGTGCATACAGTGGTACCTCGGGTTAAGAACTTAATTCGTTCTGGAGGTCTGTTCTTAACCTGAAACTGTTCTTAACCTGAGGTACTACTTTAGCTAATGGGGCCTCCCACTGCTGCTGTGCCGCTAGAGCACGATTTCTGTTCTCACCCTGAAGCAAAGTTCTTAACCCGAGGTACTATTTCTGGGTGAGTGGAGTCTGTAACCTGAAGCATCTGTAACCCGAGGTACCACTGTATTCTGGAATGCACACAATGGTTTGCTTCCTTTCTTGCGTGTCATTAGTCCATAGGTCATCATCCCACAATATATGGATCCAAGAAAAGTACCATAGTGGATGCAAGATGTTCTTACCTCTATGTCAATTTGACCTCTCTGTACAAGTCTTTCAGACCCCTGCTACCCCTTGGATTTCATGGAGTTTTGGCCCCAATCTTTGTACACACGAACACACACACACCCCACACCAATCTAGCATCTTTCTTTGCCATACTGCTCAATAATAGCATTTCAAGCACCTGCTGAAGTCAGCTCTAGTCCTCAAAAAGCTTATGCCACAATAAACATGTTCACATTGAAGGTACCACAAATCTCTTGTGTTGCTTTGACACCATCAAATTAACCTGGCAAGTCCTTTGGAGTGGATTCAAAGTTCTGGTTAGTCAGGTTCCACTGCAAGCCAGCGTACCATCCATGAGTGAGTTGTTTTCAAATCCACACCAGAGCTCAACCAATAGCAGTTTCTCATCCGTTCCATTGAATTAATGGCCCTAGATTTTGAAGGGAATTCTGGTTATGGTTGTGGGAAGCAAGACATAAATTCAACAGACCTAGACCTATTTTGTGGCCTCAACAGCTGATTTCACTACTCTGCAAAGCATACATGTGCAACAGCAAAGCTTAGAGGACCCATTTCTGTGCTCCAGTCCAAAGGTCGTTAACCTATTTAGACCCAAACATCAGTTTGGGGGCCCAGTTCTTCATTTTGGAATGTATATTTAGATAGTGAGCTCACAAGTCCAACACCCTCCGGCTAGTATCAAAAGCATCTGAGCAGGACATGGCCATGTTAGGCATCTCAGTCCAAGTGAAAAAAGCCCACTGACCCGCAAGCACATCACAAACTGCCTGTCTTTTGTCCATATGTCTCCCAGCATAAGTTTCCTGCCTGAAGTCAGACAACCCAGACATTAGGTTTGGGTTATTCTAAAATGGTGCAGCAAAGATGATCTTTTCCCCAAACCCCCTGCAGACATACTCTTCATCTGGTTTGGGGTTTTTTTGTTCTGTTTTTGTTTTGTTTTTTGGCTTCTGGGAACTCCCCAAGACTGACAGCAAACCCGCTACCCAAGGCTGCTGAGGCAGACCTTCCCGTTCTGCAAGCTGCACACTTCCCATTTCAATTGGCACCCATCCCTTCCATTTCTAAACCGCTTTTAGAAAAATGGTGTGCTCACAAAAAGGGATTTTTATTTTTTTATTTTTTTATTTTTAAAAGCCCTTCTTGAGGTGAAGCGAACACAGATTTAACTGCTTTTGCAGTTTCCCTTCTGCAACATAAGCGTTGCATGTCGAGGTCCCCAGGGCCACCCCAAATAACTCACACATCACATAGAAATTTTGTTTAGGGCTTTTGGCATAATTTTGGCCACAACTTTATTAAATACAAAAATGTGAGTGGTTGCTTAGGCATTGGTTGCGACTATCTGCCCCCCCAGTGGGGGACAGACTGGCATTCCACACGCCTGCGAAAGTCAGAAAAGGGGTATACACTTGGGGGTAGCGACGGAGCAGGGAACCTGCCCTCAGCCCTCCCCAAATGCAATCAGGGGCTCTTGTGTGGCCCTAGCCCCTTGACAGGGTTCAGACAAAAGCAATAGTGAGCCCCTGTATTCCTTTAATGGAATCCCTTGCAGCAGCAGCATTAGAGGGGCAGGCACAGCCAATCCATTACCCTCAACCAACCAAACCATAAACCAATGCCTAACCGCAACCTTACAAGTTGGAACGATTTGCTACGCAGTAGGCAAAAAACCCAACTGGCCCAGCCAATCTGCCAGATGGACAAAATTCGTACCAGGCCCCTGTCCCAAGAGCAGAAGACCCCATGACAGGCATAGCAAGGTCAAAGCGAACAACACTAATTTTAGGGAGGGGGGGATGGGCAATCTGATGCACGGGGCGAAAAGAGGAAGCTCTATGCTTCGTGCAGGGAGTTTTAGCATTTCTGGCTGTCAATCAACAAATGGCAACATTAACTTCTTCCCAACAACAAGGGAAGCCCAATCACAACGGTGGCCAATGATCTATTAGCCCACCCCACAACTTTGGAGTGTTCTGTTGGCCCCAACCGCAACATGTGCTCTCCTTGTTAATTTAATCAATTGAGTCCTTAAAAATCAGCCAGACAGCTAGGAACAGACTCTGTCTCCATTACTAGGTTTCAGTTAACAACCCTTTAAGGACTGATGTATGTCTAGGTATGGCTAGGAGAGGTTCCCTTTCTGAAATCATACTGAGCTGTGCCCACTCAGCATAGACAGTACTGAGCGACATGGGACAAAGGTCTGAGTGAGTAGAAGGGAGCTTCATGTGTTTGATATGTAACAGCAAACTTTGTGAGAGCTGAAGTAACAGTTGTCCAGGAACGGCTTTGCCAAAGAAATAGGTTTCAAGGAAGAACTTAAGGCAAGATAGGGAGGTAGCTAATTGGATGTAGAAGGAGAGGCTGTTCAAATTGTTTGGTGCAAAGCGGCACAATGCATGACTATGGGAGTGGAGAAATAAATAGAGACTTTTTACAGTCACATATCCAACATACAACATAAAAATAAGATTCCAGAGAATCTCCTGGACTTCCCTCCTCCCCTTTGTGGGTCCTATTGTTAATCATTTCCTCCTGCATCTTTTATGATGATCCAGTCTTTTACCTCTCCATTGTATCCAAAATTCACCATTAAACTACAAGTGTTATTCCAATCCTACTAAGGATTTTAACTGTTTACAATGGTTTTTAAGATAAATTATAAATTTTCCAAATTCCTTATTAAAATTTTTGTCTTCCTGATTTCTGATTCTTCCGGTCATTTTAGCCATTTTGGCATAGTCCATCAACTTGATCTGCCATTCTTCTCTGGTAGGGACTTTATCTTCTTTCCATCTCTGGATGGGAAAAAAAACAGAGACTTTTTTTTTTAGCTTAGATGAGCTTACATCATCACAGGGAGATAACTAGCCAATGGCTTTAACTCACCATCAGTTCTGGGCTGATTACTTAGTTCAGCTAATGTTTATCAACTCCCTAAGGCTCTCTAATTCCAGATACAAAGATTACAGCCCATACAATGAAGGGTGTGTGTGTGACTTCAAAAATACAAAAAAGGTCACCAGCAATGTGTTCTTTGTTCTTAAATAATTTAAAGAAATTTTAAGACAAAATCAAAACAACTGTCACTTTACAATTTTGCAAATGTTGCAGATTACCGTACGTTTCTAACAATCCAGAGGTCCCTGTGTTGATTTGGGTATTTCTCTGCAAGATGACGGACCCAGAACATTGTAAACTATGTCAGCACGGGGTTTCTTGCTCTGAATATAGAACTAAAGCTTGTTTCTGAGATTGCCTTGTGAGGCCAGGAGCAAAAATGGGTACAACAGTGAATGTAAAATTTGGGCTTGTTTCTTCACACACACCTCTCTGTTGCCCATCTAGGCAAGCAAGAGTCTTTATGACCGTTCAAGGACCAAATGAAGGTTGCAAGAGCTGGGCCTGTGCAGGATGCGGTCTGCAGAGAAAAGGTGTGGCTGAAAAGGTTGTGTCACCTGAGAAGAGTTCCGGGGGGTGGCGGACAGAGAGGCTTGGAGGGCTGAATTAGGCCCTCGGGCCTTTGCCTCTCCACTCTTGCTCAACATCATGCATGTTCCTGCTGGATTTATGCAAAGTACACTGTAGGCTTGTTTTGATAGAATGCAACTTACTTCTTGCTTATCAATGTGATACAAACTCCAGCGCAGGATCTGAAGCATTTTACATAACTACATCATGCAAAGTACCAGAAGATAAGATGAAGGGAGCCATCTATCTCCTGGACATCTGGGGATGCCTAGTATACGCCTCCATCTTCCAGTTCTTCCTACTCTCTAATCTGGGATTTCTAAGCCTTAGTTTACTTCTCAGTGGAATATCCTTATAGAAGTTGAGTCTCCTCATCACATTCAGAATTAGGAGGAGAAAACTGTAAGCATTTATAAGCTTCAAAAGTTGGTTGGACACATGTGCAGTAATTTCATGGTCTCTGTACAGGGGAGCCCTGGAATTCTGTAGCTATAACTTCCGGGATGGTTCAGGAATTCCGTCTTTGATCTACAAAATGGCCTGATCTACACTTCTCAGACTAATATGTAGATAGACACTTAGTTACCTGGTGGATTTACTCTTCTCCATTTATGATGTGCTTCACTTTAAAATTTTTAAAAATAATACATTTCTACAGTATTTTGAAAGGAAGCACCCACTTAAATAATACTTAGAGATTGTTTCCTTTGAAATCCTTAATTAATACTGGCGAAACATGCAAAAGTGACATGGACCAGGTTCATCTATTCCTAAATTATTGCAGAAACAAACAGTTTATACCTATCAGGAGTTGTACAGTCAGTATTGTGGGCCAAATCCTGTGGAACTCCCTCCTGACCGAGAATAAACAAGCCTCCTCCCTGATGAATTTCAAGTGCTTTCCTGTTTAAGCAGGCATTTTAAGACAGTTAAAATATATTCCTGAGAATTAAGATCTTCTGGGGCGCTGTCGATTGTGCTCCACCTCTGAGAGCTCTACGTTATGTGGAAGCACAGCAGAGTGCCTTTTCCTCCACGGTGCTCCAGTTATGCTTCAGCCTAGATAAAACCTTGCTTTTTACTCAGACGTTTGGGCCATGTGGAGGGTATACACTCAGTATTTGACTGCTTATGCTGAATATTACTACAGTGGAACCTCAGTTGTCAAACGTACTGCATTTTTTCATGTCTAAGACAAGGTTTTTAAATTATATATCATTGTTAAAAATTGGGGGTCATCTTATACACGGATAGCGCAGAGGATGGTTGTGTGATTGGTGGCAGCCGTGAGCAGGAGATTGTAATTGGCGATTGGGTGGGTGATCGGTGGCTGTGGCAAGGTCTGCTGGTGATTGGCTGCTGCTGCAGCAAGTGGGTGGGCGATTGGCGGCTGCTGGCGGTGAATGGGCAGATGATTGGTGGCTTCGTTGAGGTATGTGATTGGCAGCAGCGGTCTGGCGGGTGAGCAACTGTCGGCAACCCCCCCCCCCAAAAGCTCAACAACTCTGGGCAATTTCCCCCCATTTCCTAAATTTGGAGTTCCAAAAATAGGGGTCAGGTTATACACCGGGGGGGGGGTGTTATACACAGGAAAATATGGTAATCTGTAATTACGTTCGACAACCAAGGCACAATTGTTGGTCGGCAATGGAGAAACGTTTCTTGGAAGCTGTTCGATCTCTGAGGCACGTTCAGAAACAGAAGCATTCATTTCTGGGTTGTCGGCGTTCGAAAGCTGAAACATTCAACTTCCGAAGCGTGCGACAGCCGAGGTTCAACTTTATTATGGATTATTATAGGCTTGTTCACACAATACACTGAACACAGGTACAAGTTATCTGTATACATGGGGAAGTGTTTGTGTGAAAGAATTTACACTTCTTGACTGGTGCAGCTGAACAATTGAATGTACAGGTACACAGACTGTACACTCATTGAACGTTCCATAGGAATAGCTGAATGAGTGTGCAGATCAGTTATTTGTGTACAGACAGATTGCACACTCACTGAATGTAATGAGTGAACACTTAACCTGTTTTAAGGTTTCAGGTGGCACTTAACTGTTTTACTGTTGAGATTAACCAATATGGGGCAAGGTAGAAATATTTTAATAAACGGATAAATGAAAAAAAGAAAAAAGAAAAGCTGAATCAGACAGAGACCGTAAGTCACCCGCCAGCCATTTATTCATCCGAATTAAATTAGTGGCTTTAATGTTGGCATGTGCGGCTGGAGGTCTGCAGCTAAACTGATGTGTAATTCTTTGTAATTTAGCTCTGCCTTCTATAAATGAAACAGTAACAGCAGCAAATTAATTAAGCCAACAGTAATCTCTGTAGAGCACAGTAATGAGAGAAGCTGGGAAATTTTTGCTGATGCCTCTGGATAAGAGAGGAAAACTTGATAGACTCTTTGCTTTTCCCACTACTGTGTCAGTCGGCACCTACAGGAAAGGAGATAAGATGTGCTGGCTGAGAGAATGCAATTTGTACCCAAAGCTCTGCTCAGCGACACACAGCTTTGTTTTTAGCAGAGATCCAGTGCTGCAGCTGGTGTCAGAGCGATCATAGCCTCATTGATTTCAATTACTGAGCTGCTCTCTTTTGACTTCCACTGGCTGGCAGCAGATTTACACCAGCCAAGCATCTGCCCCCTTTTTCTCTAAAATGCTTGGCATGTGACGGTGTCTTAAAGAGGCACACAATGCATATGAATGGAGCATGAGGTGACATGAAGGCAGATCTAAGAATATGGAATACTGGAAAGAATGAAAGGGTCATAGCATAGACCAGGTGTCAGCAACCTTTTCCAGCCGTGGGCTGGTCCACAGACCCTCAGACTATTTTTTGCTCTATAATACTCACTTTTTCCCTCCTAAAAAGTAAGGGGAAATGTGTGTGCGTCTTATGGAGCGAATGCAGGCTGCACAGCTATCCCAGAAGCCAGAACAGCAAGAGGGATTGCTGCTTTCACTGCGCAGCGATCCCTCTTGCTGTTCTGGCTTCTGAGATTCAGGATATTTTTTTTCTTGTTTTCTTCCTCCAAAAACTAGGTGCGTCTTGTGGTCTGGTGCGTCTTATAGAGCGAAAAATACGGTATTTTGGGGGGGGGGAAATGAACAAATTCCTATACCCCACAAATAACCCAGAGATGCATTTTAAATAAAAGCACACATTCTTCTCATGTAAAAACACCAGGCAGGCCCCATAAATAATCCAGAGATGCGTTTTAAATAAAAGGACACATTCTACTCATGGAAAAACACACTGATTCCCGGACTGTCCACAGGCCAGATTGAGAAGGCGATTGGGCCGCATCCAGCCCACGGGCCTTAGGTTGCCTACCCTTGGCTTAGAGCCTCAGACCACCTGTTCTGCATATCCCAGCTTTGATTCATCTCTAGGCAGGGCTGGGGCAAAACTGTCTCTGAAATCCTGGAAAGCCACAGTCCATCAATGTAGACAAGAGTGAGCTTGATGGACCAGGGGGTCTGATTCAGTTTGAGGCATCTTCATATATGCCTAGCAGTGGGTTGCATCCAGATATAGTCCTGCTTAGAGTTGACCCCCACCCTGTGAAATCAATAGGACTTCAGTTGTCTCATTTATCTCAATGAGCCTGTTTTCAGCAGGTCTATGACTGGATTCCTGCAACCCAACATTTATATTCATGAGCCATTTGACATGTTCTGTGCTAATATTGTGCATGAAAGACAAACCCATTTTTCAAAATTCAAGCTGTCCTTATGATATGAGGGTGCATTGGATCTGTTAGGCTAGCTACAGTCTCTGCAAAGGATGCTTATTATGTTACCACTTGCAGTATTTCTTTTTAAAATATATCCCACTGTGCCTTTGACGATACAGGAGAGTTTTCATTCAGTTACTGGTCGAATGGTGAAATTGGCTCAATGCAGCTGACATGGTAGGGATGGAGGAGACCTTCGTTCAGCTCACATTTTTGAGTAAACAGACCTTATTCTCACCTCCTGATCTAATAGATGTGATTATCTCTTTGATTTCACATTTCTTCAGATCTTACAGTGTAGTTCCTGGCTGAGAAAAGGTACCATAATGTATTTTAAAATGGAATATTTTAGGTTAAAATATGCTTAGAAATGTGTAAATTAAGGGGGAAAATAGATTTAAATACCATAATTTGTGTTAAGGTATGGGTTATATCCAATGCTAGTCCTATTCAGAGGAGGCCCATTGAAAGTAATACATATGACCTCCTCAGTGTTGTTAATTTCAATGGGGCTTAAGTTGGATGCAACACTGTGGGAGGAATTCAACATTGTGCTCCATCATCGCAAGCATTTTGGCTTGTCAGGTGGAACGATCCCTTCTTTCCTCACCCCACACGCTGCTCTGGGGGTTCTCAGGGAGTGCAAGGGCACACAGAGGGATGAGAGTGGTGAAAGCCCAAATGTGCAAGTGGAAATTCCTGGGTGGGCTTCCTCTGATGGGATTTGTTAGGTAAATCCCACCCTGTGTATAATAAATATCATTTTTTGTATATATATATATATTTAAAAACCAAACCCCAGATTAATGTGGAAATGGCACAGAACTGACATATGAATGAACACATGCAAAACCGATGTGGGCCAGAAATGGCCTGAGCCATCCATCCCACAACCCCAGGCAGAATTCTAGTGAGCAATGATGAAAGTTGGTTTGATCATGATACAAGATGTTGGCATCGTTCTTCATCTGATTCTGAATGATACCTGAAAAACTGGACAATAAACTGGCCCCAAAGTCTCCGAGTTAAAACCAGTTCCTCGGTTAAAGAGTTGTAAGAAACCTTTTGGTGTGGGCTCTGTGTGTATGTGTGTATAATAAAGGATTCTTCCTGGCAAGCCTCCAGTTGGAGCCACATGTCAAGATAAGGTTCTTTGACACTGTGAAACTTTAGAGCATACCCTTCCCCTTTTAGCAAATACAAGAGTTTGCAGACTTGGCAAATATTGTCCCTCCCCGGAAAGATTTGACATTGTAAACAATGGCAGAGCCTCCTGCATCGCTCTCTCTCGGGGGATTTTGCCGGCGGCCTGGCTTGGGAGAGAGATTAATAGCACGGCAAGTTGACAGGTTTCAAAAACACAGATCCAACCTCTTGCGTGTGGATGTACAGCAGGCCTGCGGGGTGGGCAGAAAGGGAATGGGGGTGAGCAGAAGTTTTACAAGTGCTTTTGGGCAGAGAGCCTCCGGGAGATGGGCTGCCAGGTCTCCACTGCAAAGTTTGCTAAGCTCCTTGTAAGTACAGAGGACTTGCATGATATTTCTTGCTTCCATGTAGGGTGATGGTATTCTTTCGAGCGGAGAAGAGCAATCACACTCCTAATGGCTGGCTGTTAGAATTCTTTCAAAGAGGCTATGTGCAGATAGCCTCCTTCTCTCTTAGACAGATGAAAAACTCAGTCCTTGTGCGCTGTCAGTGGCAGCTGGGAGTCAGTACTATTTAGTTGTGCTATAAACTAAAGTGATGCAAAAGAAGGAAGGGATTCGAAACACCATTCTAGGGTCAGAAAGCCTTCATTTTACGGGAAGAGTTAAGGTGATTGCAAAGTCACTTGTATGCAAACAACAACATAGAAATCACAGGTTATAAGTGTTTGTCTTAACTTCCATTCCATGCAAGACATATATACATTCCACAGTCTTCTATTATATCATTAATATTATTTCTAGGGATGGGTGATCTCTCCCTTGCACTCTGCCCTGGTCTCAGATTGACTCGGAAGCAAGCCAGGTTATTCCCTCTGTCCCATTGCAAAATAACTTGACTTCTTTCCAGTTTAAGCTCTTGGGTGGTAAACTACAGTTCTCAAGATTATTTGCGGAAGGTGCTTTAAATGAGCTTCAAAAGTACGGTGTGTATTCACACTCAATCTGAATCCACTTTACAGTTACTTGGAAATATGACAAGCTATTTCCATAATTGGGGGGAGGGGAATTCCTCGGTTTATTTTTGAGCCAATCTGAGACAAGGGCAGAGAAAAGCCTATCTACTCCTGGAAATCATTACGACTCCTTGAGTTACCCACTTTCATCTGCCCTAGGAAGGCTCTCATCCAGACAAGGAAAGGTGATGCCAAGCCGTGTTTTCTCACCCAGCCACTTGTACTTGTTTCCAAGAACTTCCAAATGGCTTTGTATGCCATTGACCTACATCTCTGCAGGTAGCTAACACCCTTTCTGACTCCTCAGGCTACATTTTTTCCTTTTCCATTAGTGCAGGCTGATGTTTCGCATTGCGACACATTGCACAAAGATGAATTGGCCCTTGTCTCATTGCATTAGGTCACACCAACGAAATCAAGTGGAAAGCACAATGCTTCCTTAAGTTTCTCTTGAATGCCTTTGCTCCGTACCAGATGGAGAGCAGGTGTCGCTGGCGCCTGGAATGACTGAAATTCCATTGCAAAAACACAGATATAGGCAAACACAAACACATAACCTTTCTATCCTTATTAGAAGAATGTACTGTTGTTTTATGCTTACACCCCCCGCCCCAAGGGGTCTTTCCTCTGTTGCATTAATCTCACTATTTCTTATGACAAGACACCTTTTCATGTTTTGTAGCATTTTAAAAAGTTTTTATTTATACTTTTCAAGTTTATACATTTCATTAGTTTTACAATCAGTTTAAGATTTCAAAGTTTGACTTCCTTCCCGCTCTTTCTGCAGTTCCTTAAATTTATTTTTTAATATCTTCTGCATATCCACATTCATTTAATTATCTACTTTAAATATATACTCTAATGAAACTGCAGGTTATTACAATAATCCTGCTCATGTTTTTATCTGTTTGCAATTTATCTGAAAATATTCAATAAACCATTTCCATTCTTTTATAAAAAGTTTGTTATCTTGATTTCTTATTATTCCACTAAGTTTCGCCATTTCTGCATACAGTATTCCATAAGTTTTTGTACCCATTTTTCCTTTGCTGGAACTTCTGCTTCTTTCCATCATGTTTTGTAGCATGACCCAATTTAAAATACCGTATTTTTCGTCCCATAGGACGCTCCGTCCCATAGGATGTACCTAGTTTTTTTGGGGGGAAATAAAGGAAATTTTCCCCTTTATTTCCCCCCCAAAACCAGGTCGGGGAACAGCGGGATGATGGCGCTGCGGCTCCCCGCTGTCCTCCGAGCTTGTGGGGCTGACTGATGTCTGCCCGAAATGTGGGGCACTCTGCTTCAGGGCACCCCGCACTCTGTGCAGTAGGCTGCTATCCGCAGCCTGGGGAGCCCCGCAGGAACTCCCGCAGGGCTCCCCACGCTGCGGATGTCTGCCCGGCGCGCTGTGCGCTCTGCTTCAGGGTGCCCCGCGCTCTGGGAGGGAGGCTGCTATCCGCAGCGTGGGGAGCCCCGCGGGAGTTCCTGCAGAGCTCCCTACGCTGCAGATGTCTGCCCGGCGCGAGGGGCGCTCTGCTTCAGGGCGCCCCGCGCGCCGGGCGGGAGGCTGCTATCCCGCGGGCTCCCCAGGCTTGCTGATAGCTTCCTGAAGCCTGGAGAGCGAGACGGGTCGGTGCGCACCGACCCCTCTCACTCTCCAAGCTTCAGCGAAAGCCTGTATTCGCCCCATAGGTCGCACACAGATTTCCCCTTCATTTTTGAGGGGGAAAAGTGCGTCCTATAGGGTGAAAAATACGGTAAAATGTGAAAAGCTAAGATGTGCTACAAACAGTTTAGAAACATATGAGTTCCTTGAGCTCAGTAATGCCTGTAGCTCTCCAGGATTTCAGATGCACTTCTCCTCCAGCCATCCCTGGAGATACTAGGAATTGAATCTACAAAAACCCATTAAAAAGCCTACAGCTTCCAGGTCAACTGAGGCTGAATGTCGCAAGAAGCCAGCAGGCTCCCAATGCAGCCCTGTGATGCGGCTGATTCTGGCTCAACTCCTCAGGATTATCCATTCAGTGTTCTCCTCCTGACCACCGGTGGAGTGAGCTGTTGTCTGCAGAGTAGGAACCCTGACCATTTCCAACCCTTCCATGGCTTCAGCCTTTCTAAAACCATCCTTCTAATTTGTTGTTTCTTTGGATGCTCGTGGTATTTTCAGCCTTCAGAATATATCCTTTAATGTGAGCAATTTGCTTGTCAATGTGGGTCCTACACACCTGATGTTCAAAAAGCCAAATCTGCTTGAAAGCTGGGGACATCCTGTCTAAAGGAAAAGCACACTTCCATTTGCCAGAGATTTCTCTCTCTCTCTTGAAGATATGTGAACTGAACTATCTGCCGCTAATGAGCTATATTCTGTTTTCTGGAGGATGTGATACCTAGACAGTGAGAATGTTGTCATTTGACTGTCATCTTTAATCAGCTGTGATTCTGTTTTAACTAGGGTTGCAAGCTTTAATCAATAGATTAATTATTTGAAGCTTTTGTTAGCGGAGCTGGGAGTTAAGGACACACTTGTTTTGCACCTCCGAAGCTATCTTGTGTGCTACAATAGGGAACTAAAGGAAATATTAAATATGATCTTTCCTCATAACAGATAATATTTGATTTTGCTGTTTAAATGAAAATCTTGGGGTTTTAGTAACGCAGAATTTTAGCTGTGTTTTAGCTGTGTCATTTGTTGAAAAATATGACCCAGAGGCCCTTTTTGCTGCCAAAAGCCAACTAATAATAATAATAATAATAATAATAATAATTTATTATTTGTACCCCGCCCATCTGGCTGGGTTTCCCCAGCCACTCTGGGCGGCTTCCACAGAAACCAAAAATACAGTAAAATCACACATTAAAAACTTCCCTGAACAGGACTGCCTTAAGATGTCTTCTGAATGTCAGGTAGTTTATCGCTTTGACATCTGATGGGAGGGCGTTCCACAGGGCGGGCGCCAAGAAGGCCCTCTGCCTGGTTCCCTGTAGCTTTGCTTCTCGCAATGAGGGAACCGCCAAAACTTAGCTGACACAATATTAACATGCAGCTCCATTATCCAATAACATGGATGCCATTGTTTTATCCAGATTTTCCAGTACTTTCCCCACCTTGAAATCACACAACGAGGAAGAGAATGTTTTGTAATGGCTGTTTTACCACAGAGAAGTAAAAACAATCTCTCTCCGAGATATTGGGATGTATTCAGGGATGTATTCAGTGTCCATCATATTGAGAGTAGACTTGTTGAATTCAATAGGCATGACTGAGGTCCATTGATTTCAATAGGTCTACTCTGTAAAGAATTTGTTAGATACCACCTTATGTTTTTGACAAGGAGCAGGAAGAGGCAGGAGATGTGGGGAGCAGCACAAGTGACTTGGAGCTTTGGATCCCTAAGTCCCCCTAAGTTAAACTATGGAATTTGCTACCTCAGCATGCGGTGATAGGCACCAACTTGAACAGCTTTCAAAGGGGATTAGACAAATTCAAGGAGGAGAAGGCTATCAATGTCGAGTAGCCGAGTAGCCATGACACCTGCATGCTACTTCCAGGATTAGAGGCTGCCTTCATCTGAATACCAACTGATAAGGAATACCTGAGGGAGAGATACATTGTCCTCATGTCCTGCTTGTGAACTTCCCATCTGACTGGCCACTGTGAGTGTCACCCTCTAGTCTTGACCTGGTACCAGGCAAGAAGTCCTCAAAGTACAAACCCGACATCCCACAGGTTGAAGAGGAACAAGCAAGGCCTCCTGAACACAATACTGATAATCCCTTTTAGGGGCCCTCCGGGTTGATACCCCTAGAACTGTCAGAGGAGGAGGAGGAGCTGCCCCCCCCATATCCTTGAGCACCCTGAAGGCAAAAGCCTCAGGTCCACGCTGAAGACTTATGGCAAAGCATGCATCTACTCATGAGTAGAGGGGTATACTTGTGAGTAAGCAATCCTTGATACCCATTCACCACCAGCAGCTATGGTTAGGAAGAAAGTGAGGAGGCCAGAGTATATAAGCCCTCCTTATTTATCCCTTCCAGTGTAGGTTATCTGGCTCCAGGTTTCCATATGGTGCCTCTTGCGATGTTGACCATGGACTGTTGCCTGGCTTTGTCCCTGGGTCATGTTTGGGCCTAGACTGATTATCCATGCTTGACTTTGGTTTGTTTGTACTGTATCTGCAACCTTGTCTTCACTGGTGAGTACTTTGGTGATGGCTTATATCTCCTGTGACATGGACCTTAGCCCCTGAAGCATGACATTGAGCTGACCTAGATGGGCCTTGGGTCTGATCCAGTAGGGCTCTTCTTGCATTCAGCCTCCTTTTTGGACTCTGAAGTCTCAAAGCTAAATTCTGCTATGCTGCAGGGATGACAGACAGTGTTGGCTGGGGCTGATGGGAGTTGGAATCCAGCAATGTCTGTGGAAGCTACAGGTTTCCTTCTCCAAGAGCAATCAAGAGACCCAGAAGGGGATTCCAGTTCTATTTTTGCCTTTTGCCTAGTGCTTTCACTTTGGTATATAAAATCCAATGAGCTTTGCTCCCCCCTCTGAATTGCATATCCACCCAAATCCATCTGGCCTGATGATAAAATAAACATTGTTTTGAAGAAGCAAACAGAAGTTAAGAAATAGTTTTACTTTCTCCCCAAGCTCCTTTAAGAAAGCGCTTTGTTCCAGGGGGCTGATTCTCCTGCTTCCTCCTTAGACAGAGCCACGAAACACATCGGAGTGATAATCGCTCTGCGAGCTTGTCTCCTACATAATGTTACAGGAAATTACTTCTCAATTTCTTTCCATTTACCTGCTATTATGCACCTGACAGGTGGCGGCAAACAAATGCTCCTTGGGGGCCCTGACAGGTGTCAATGAGAAGGGAAGACTCATTAAGCTCACTGCTCCAGAGATGAAGAAGGAGCAGAAGAAAAATGTCTAGGAAGCTGAAGATGTGTTGCTGTTTTGAATTAGCTCATTTAAGAGCCCCCCTCAAAATCCCTGGCCAAAGGGCTAGGCTCCCTCAATGTTGAGGGGGTGGAGGAGGCTCCCGGCAGTCAGATGTTGTGCCAGAGTGACAAAGGTCCAGTGGCCCCTGGGGAACAACCATGCCCTCCTTCCAGGGCAGCCTGAACAGATGTGATCAAGCATTCCATCGCGACTGCTTCCTGATAACGTGAGTGTCCCAAGCAGCCCAGAATGTGCCTGGAAGTGACAGGAGCAGGAAGCCATAACCTGCTATGGGGCCCAGTTCATAGCTATCGGCTACGATGGGTAATTCCAGAGAGAGGAAAGGGTTCCAGGGCAAGATGACCAGGAGTGCCATAGGTGCTCCATGATTCAGCTTCACTGCTGGTGGAAGTTAAAAAAATCAGTGGGCTCTTGGAGCACCACTGCTGAAGTTGGGAAGAGTATTGGAGCAATACAGTTCAGACAAAACACAGCATTTGCGGGGGAAGATTTATTTTCAGAGGTTGCATTTTGTAGCATGCTTGCCCACTTCCCTTCTTTACTTCTGTGGGGTGCTCTGGCACCACTGTTTCTCAGAGTAGAGTTTGGTGTTTGAATCCTGAGGGGTGCGTTAAGGGCCCCTTCCGGGCTGGTGTCTTTTGTGAGTGTATTCTGCAACATGGTACTGATACAATAACAGTACTGTGGTGGTTGATTCATACTGCACCATCCACACACCATTCTGCTTTATTACCTGTTCTGCAATGTTTTTCCCTCCCTGCTTTATTGCTGCCTGGAGGTGCACTCTTGCACTGGAATGCAACAAAAGCAGGACAAAAACTGACAAAACGCCTGGGACGTTTGTGGTATGGAAAGGTCCAGGACTTACAGGGAAGCTGCAGGACACACAGCTTGGTAATGAAGAAGTATGACAGCAACAAAATATTTGCAGGCACAAGCAGTACTGAAAGTAGAATAGCATATATTGACCCCCACCTGAATACCGTAATTAGCACTAATAATAGTGAATGCAACTATAAGGGATGTTTTCAACCTAGAAATGTGCTCAAGTTTCGAAGAGTGTCATGAAGTCAGGCAAACTAAGTGTAATAATAATAATAATAATAAATTAATAAATAAATAAATTGTATGCCACCCATTTGATTGGGTTGCCTCAGCCAATCTGGGCATCTCCCAACAGAATATTAACAACACGATAAAACATTAAACATTAAAAACTTCCCTAAACTTCCTTTCTCTACTGCTTCCCTTGGCACAGCCCCTCCTTGTGAGCTCTAAGCCCATACATCATGTGACCAGAAAGATAAAACCCTATGCTACACTACCCTTGTCATCTGAGATAAGCTCTCTGTGTAGGCTTTATGTCCTGGCCGGAGTGTGCTATGATTAGATACCGAGTTACACCATCTTCTGCTGTGCTGAGACAATAGTGGGGCTTCCAAGATTTTCTTAGCATGAGTCAAAGCTGTAGCAGTGAAGGATTGTGGGTAGTGAATTGCAGCATTGTAGCTGATTCAAATCGGGATGCTGTGGGAAGAAGCAGCGGAAACAACCAGTCACCATGTTCATGAAGTGATCATGCGCTTCCTGTACTATAGGAGCCAAAGTAATCCCTCACCCCATGTTCTTTTCCTGCATAGGAAGTTCAGACAAGGGTGAAAGATTTGAAAATAGCCTCCTTCCTGCAACATTCTGCCAGTTTGCTCCACACATGGTAGAGCAAAACAAGACATTATCACTCAGGGGCCTTTTAATGATAAATATGGTTTGAAAAGGGTGCTGGGAATTGTTTAAGGGAGCTGGGAATTCTAGCTCTGTGGTGAGTAAACTATAGTTCCCATGATTCTTCGGGAGGAAGCTATGTGCTTTAAATGAGTGTAACAGTGCAAAAATCTGTGGTTTAACCAGTAATGGGGAATCGATCCGCTGCCACCAGCACAGGCAGGCACTAGAATCATAGAGTTGGAGAAGCATAGAGTGGTGAGGCCCTTGCAGGCCAACTGGCCTAATGCAGGCAATCCAGAGCTAGAGCATCTCCAACATGCTCTGGATTTGTTCAGCTCCTACCTGACAACTTCCAGGGAGGAAGAGACACCTCCCACCTGGTAGCTACTTCCATTGCCAACCATTAAGATGTTTTTCCTAATGTTCAATCGAAACTTAAGCCCATTAAGTCCTGTACAGCAGCAGAGAACAATATTTTGCCCTCTTCTAGGTGACAGCCCTTTAGTTATTTGAAGAAGCTTATCATGTCGTCTCAGTCTTCCTTCCTCCAAGCTAGCCACTTCCAGCTCTTTCTACTTTTCCTCATAGGACTGGGTTTTCCTGGTGAAGCTCCATGTCCAGAACCAACCTAGAGCTCCATTCCAGTTGTAGTCTAGCTACACCTATAAAAGTTGCCTGTGGAGCAATCTCCAGTTCCAGGGCCCGACCTGGTCTGTCCCAGCCATTTTTTCTGGCCCCCCAAGACCTCATCTATTTGGCAGTGAAAGGGAGGGGAAATTAAGTCAACAATACACTTTGGCAGGTGAGTCCAGTGCCCAGCAGGGGTTGTAGTTGGCCCCACCACTGACATGAGATCCATCATTTGATGAGCCAAGAGAGGACAATGATCTCCTCAGTGGATCTGTGTGGATATGTGGGGGGCGGTGTGTGTGCAGAGTGCAGCCACCCACCACTGGAATGCAGTCTCTCAGAGAGCTGGCCAAGGGTTAATGGAGCCTTTGGGCCAAAAATAAGATTAACCAGCCCTTCTTTACACGATCCATCTCTTACATTTGTAGTATAGGCAACTGCAAGGTCTCTAGATGAGACTTCACTCCCCAACAAAAGAGAAAAATATTGTGGGGGTCAGCCCTTAGGAATCCCCAGAGACAAGCTGTCCATTTCCTTTCAGGAAAGTTTTCAGGATGATGGTTCCTGTCTCACTAGAATATTTCAGCATAATAAGTTTGAAGAGAGCTTTGGAAAGGAAGCATATCCTATTTTAGATGCAACTTGTGTGTTTTGGAGTCTGTCTTTTTCCACAACAGAAGTTGAAGGTTTTGAGAGTGCCTTTGATCTGTAAATGGTTCAGTGGCAACTGTTTTTCTTCTGAATAATCAGAAATACAAAATAGCCACCCCCTTCTTGTTTTTAAAAAAGTGTAACAACAGCATACACCCATGGGAGAATGTTACTGATTTGACCTTGTTTAATACATGAAAGCTAAGCACATTCGATGCATGTTTACTTGAAAGTAAGTCCCACCATGTTCAGCGGTGCTTGCTTCCTCCTTCTTTTTGGAACCTAATTCTTCCTTCTAGTGGCCCCAATGGCCTAGATGTTTCATAGGCATCACATACATTAACTTTTTGATGCTTAAAATAGCCCTGGCATTGTCATCATCAACCCCATTTTGCAGATATGGGGCTGGGACTGAAAGAACAACGGCTTGCTTTTGGCCACGTAGGCTTAATCCAATGCACACTTACTTGAGAGTACAGATGGAAGGATCAGTCATTTTCTGTTCTCTCAAGTTCTCCTTTTTCCAGTTTTGAATTCAGCTTTCCACATTTTGCAGCAATTTGTGATTTTTTTAATCTTCCTGAAATTTGCACATTAGGACAAATTTCTCCTAATAAACACATTTTTATATGCAGCTTTGATTAATGTATTCATTTTTCCTAATACAATGCATTTTGTATGCAATTTTCATAAAAATCTTCATTTTTATGCACACACGTCCATTTTTGTAAACAGTTCGAGAACTGTGTCACAAGGTTCAGGCAAATTTTGAAGGATAGCTGTGTTTCAGACTGCATATTGTGTAGGAAAGTGGGAAGGTGATATTCTGAATCAAATGAAATTGTGAAGCAAATTTCACTTCCATTCCTACTTGGGAATAAAATTCTTCTGAACACAGTTGTTAACAAAGTATGGAATTGGCTGCTGTGAGGTTTGAACGAAGGATTTTCCAGCGCATATTCTTGGCACTACACTATACTTGATCAGTTCCAGTGATGGTTCCTCCATCAGTCTCTTTTAAGCCATTTCACAGGCAAGTGCAAATTATAATGGGACTGACATGGACTGCTTGATCCACACAAGAGGAGTTCTGTTGTGGGCCTGCAAAAACATGATACTGATTTGTTTTCCACACTTCTCCATTAGCACCCAGGGAAACAAAGATTGTGCCCCTAGGTAGTTCAGCTAATGGACCAAGATGACCAAAACTGTGCAACCTGCAATAATTACGGCACATCAGGACAATACGTGTACAATTCATTCCTCTTTTGGTAGTCGTGGCAAGGAACAAAAGAGCTAGGACAATGTAATTCTACCATTGCCCACTGGGATCATGCTCAGCTTCTCTTCTTCCATCCCAGGTTCTAAGGATTCACTAGGGATTGACCATGCCCTTTCTAGTCTATCTGCACAGACCTGAGGACTAGCATTTTTTTTTAATAAAAAGGAAAAAAGAACAGGGACACCTTGAAGATGATGAATGGTGTGCTCTAGTTCTGTGCTTATGCAGATCCTATAGAACAGTCATGTGGAGGACAGTAAACCTGCCTCATCCTACTCAAAGTGTTTAGTGTGATTGCATACGGTTTTATAGCTTCTCAGAAAGCCTGAGTGTGGGTGTGATCTGTAATCCCAGCGAGATCAAGCTGTTTCACCTTCCTCATCTCAGTTTTCCCATCTCTTGTAAGTCCTGGCCTTAAAAAGTTATCCAGTCCCCAAGCCTGCCCAATTTGCCCTGGCTGCCCCCACTGGGATTGCCAACATTTCCTGGTGATTTGGCTTACAGCTAGATTTATAGCATCACTGTTTCCAAGACGAATGTGCTGTCAATCTTTGTGTTGCTGCTGTGATCTCAGAAACATCAGGGGAGTCTGCAACAGGAGTTTCTTTGAGCCCCAGCTGAGTGAGTGCTCTGAGCTTCGTTGCAATCTGCTTTGCTCAGTGAGAGGCTGGCTCCGGACAGAACATTCATTCTAAAGCAGGGGAGAAATTAATAGAGTTTATTGTTTGCCAAGTTATAATGTCATGATTTTGAGTAATGCAGGCAAACCATTGAGTGGCTATTTCATGCAGCCTGATGGCTCTTTGGAGGCTAGTTAAAAAAAGAAAAGAATGCAGCATGATGGAAGATCTTGCATGAGATGATGATGGAACGGCTGGAAAGATTTTGCTCAAGATGAAATATTGAGAATGGGGATCAGAGCACAGTAAGATAAGGCACCCACTCCTTTACTTTTGTCTGTAGGATGGTGCTTAAAGACCCTAGGTAGGAAAAAATGGAGGGGGGGTAGGAATACAACTTTGAGTGTTTACCAGAGGAACTGAAGATGCAATAGGTTAATACATCTGGCTGTTAACCAGGGGATTGGTGGGTTGAGCCCACCCAGGGATGGCTGTGGGCAGAATACCTGCATTTTAGGGGGTTAGCCTAGATGACCCTTGGGATCTCTTCCAACCATAGCTGTCGATGTTTCCCCTTTTTAAAGGGAATTTCCCTTATTCCGAATAGGATTCCTCACAAGAAAAGGAAAAGGTTGACAGCTATGCTTCCAATTATGATTCTATGGTTCGTTCAAAGGTATCAATTAAAGCAGAACCTTGTTTGGGTGGTCCCTTAACTTATCTGAGTCTTATAAATAAGTGTGTGTGTGTGTGTGTGTGTGTGAGAGAGAGAGAGAGAGAGAGAGAGAGAGAGAGAGAGAGAGTTCAACTGTCACTTAAGTGCAGCTGTAGTTCAGATTATTTTAGTGCTGGATTGTAAGGTGTTGGCCATCTCCCAGCTGGTGTTTTACTGCATATGCATTCTGAAACATGTTATGGACACTGTAGTGGTGTATTATTGGTGGAGTTATTTTGCTTCACTTTGTTTTGTGATGCTTCACCAGTGCTACCACATTTCTGCTGCCTGGAGAGGCTATTGTGCATTGAAAGTGGAAGATAAATAAACTAGACCATTTGTGATCCAGAAAACCCTATGGGATTACAGCAGGAAGTTGTAGGATATGAACTGGTTGGAAAGGAAGCAGTGTGACTGCCGGAGTTTTTGGAGGTATAAACAGTATTGAAAGCAGAATTGCATGTGACTGCCGCAATGGCATCGTGAGCACAAATCATCATTAAAGCACAATAAAAAGGACATCTGGAGGGCCCCCCAGGGAGAGATCTTCAGAAAAAATAGCAAACATAGCAAGAAGTTTCATGCAAAAACATTGCAGCCCACTCGGGCAAAGAAAGAACAGAATGAATGAAAAGTGGGAAAGCAGGATAAACAGACTGAATGTAGGCCATCTCTTACATCAGAAAGATCTTTGATGCAGCCTGATTGTGTGAACATGGTTCTTTTCTGTGTTACATTGCCACATTCACTCCAGAGTAGCAGCTTACCGGCCTGGTAATTTTTGTGTTTTGTACTCTGCTTAAAATGCAACCTATGTGGAAGAAAATGTCTTAAATGTCATTTGCTGCAATGCATCTCTGTGCCTTTCTCTCTGTGGCTGTTTGCTAAACGCTGGCAAATATTTGGCTTTCTTATCTCATGGAAGTCCAATTCATGGAGGAAATCCAGTTCCTCTGCCAGACTGGCATCAGGATGACCACATACGATATATGGCAATCATTACGGAAACAAGTTAGATATGAGAGGCAGCACCGTAAGGGAATAATTCCCAGCACTTCAGGTTTCTAGGTGACCTAAAGCAAACTTTGTTTTAAATGGCTCCGAGAATAGCAGCATCACTATATCAAATGGGTAATTTGTAGGCAGTGGAAACTGGTCTTCAACAGTACCATCTGGTAATTGTAAGCAGCCATTTTAGGCACAGCCCTCCAGGATATTCTCTCTCTTAAGCTCACATCAAAGCTCTTGCACAGCTCCTGTTCATTTCAATGGAGCCTAAAGCAACACGATACATTGCTATTTCTCACTATAAAATAGGAATCCCCAGAGAATTTTTTTTTTGGGGGGGGGAGCTGGATAAGCAAAATCACCTGTTAGATGAATTTGTTTGCTTTTTTTCTGTACACTTTTAATATTTGCATTTTTTAATTACCCTCGAGTGGAGAAAGGAAACCAAGCTTTCCCTTCTCCAGGGTAAGCCCAGCCCTATAATGTCAACACTTGTTCCCACAGGAGGCAGTGATGGCTTTAAAAGAGGGCTGGACAAATTCATGAAGGCTATCAATGGCTACTACCCATGAAGGCGCTGCCCCCCTCCATAGCTGGAAGCAATAATGATGCTGAATACCAGTTCTGAAAACCACAGGAGGGGAGAATGCTCTTGTGCTTGGGTCCTTCTTGGGAGTTTCCCACAGGCATATGGCTGGCCTTTGTGAGAACAGGATACTGGACTAGATGGGTCATTGGCCTGATCCAGACTCCTATGTTCTTATGTAAAAGATGTGATAAGCATTTGGAACCAAGGAGAGGGGTCTAATATAGCAGCAGAAAAGTGGCGTTTTTTCATTCTTTCCTGGAATTGTGTGCTTATGTTGGCTTGTTAAGAACAGAAAGAAATGCAAACAAGAAATTTAATGTTGAGGACCATATCCCATTCCTAGAGGAAATGTTCTGCTCCTATAATCTGACTGTGGGCTTTTTGGCTCCCTTTTCACCTTTCAGAATTGTCCTCCACCATCTTGTCCTTATGCTTAATTTTCCATTGCCTTTCTTCAAATATTGGTTTAGCCATAGTAAATTATTTTCTTTGTTGTGATGGCAGATATTCCCTGTTTAATTTACTGCTCACACGCTTTACAAAGAGAAAATGAACCACAGATTACCACAAGAGGGACCGCTTAAGCCCTTTGTTTTGCAGAGCTGGCCATGAGCATGCCTTGAATGCAAAATGTCTCCTGTTAGACATTTGTCAAGTGGAATAAATATAAATTCTTAAAGTGAACCAATCCCCCAAGACAACATCTAAGGGCTTATCCACACCTCCTTTTCACCCCTCTCTTTCCAGGCCCAGGTCCATGCTTTAAAGCTCTATGTCCAAGCACTCCCCCCCCTTTTTTTGTCCTCAAGCTTTCCCTGTGAAATCTCACTCTTTAAAGATGAACAAATGACAATTCAGATTATTCACGGATTTAAAAAGTGGGGTTGTGCAGGGAAAGGTCTAGAGGGGGAAAAGAGCACTTGGACAAAGAGCTTTAAAGTGCAGACTGTGCCTGGAAAGCATGGAGGAAAGGTAAGTGTGGATAAGCCCTAATAGTTGAGCAAAGTGTAAATTATCTATAATTTTAAAACAACAAAGGCTTCAATATTATTCACACACGCGAGAGCAAGTCACACTGAATTTGGTATGACGTACTCCTAAGCAAGCATGCATAGGATTGGATATTCCCTTTTTGAACCAAAGTAGCTTACTCTCCTTCAGTAGTAAAATGTGTGTGTGTTTGTGTGTGTGTGTATATATATATATATCCCAGACATATCTGGAATATTGTAGTCAGAGGCAGGAATCACTAAAATATCTGGGAAAATCCAGCTGTATAGCAACCCATGCTGGCAGTGTCATTTTGGGTGTTTTTCCTTTTAAAAAGGCTCAAAAACTTTTCTGTCTGGATTTTCACTGTGTGAAAACCAGTTTGAAAACCCTAGCCGCTACTGATCAGTTATCTGCCCTTGTATAGGTAGGGCATATAATCAGGGCACCAACAGAGAACAACTGCCCACTGGGATTGTAATAAGGCTTTTTGTTGTTGCTGTTGTTTCACCCTATATTTATTACATGCAGCCCTGCTTCTTTTCTGCTGCAGTTTGTCTTCTGCAAAAAATAATACATTAGCCCCTGTGGGCAGCAGGATGAACAAATTACGAAATTTATACAATTTACTTTGAGGTGTGAAGTACATAAATATGTAAATTGTGTGTTAAGTATTCCAACCCATTCATTTTAATGCAGAGAGAACACAATGCAGAGAGAAGACCAAGAAAGATTTTGATTATAATCAATTATGTATTTTTGTAGACTGAAAGCAACAATAGTGAACACAGATCATATTCACTGGATTGACTTCCATTCTGAACATGGAACAAATAAGCAAACATCAGTGATTTCTGTTTTCGTTGGAATTCTCTGACATCCCTCCTGCCACACCCTCCCCCCCCCCCCCGAGTCCTGTGACCCTGCTTGCTAGTGGTACTTCAGAGCAGCAACAGGAGAAGCTGCCTTGGCTCCCTCTACGTGCCTTGGCCTCTCCCTCTGGTCAGCATAACAGATTGGGTTCAGAAGGACAAATTAAGCAAATGGGCAGCAGCCACAGGGGGAGTAGAAGTTTAGGCTATTCAAGGAGGGTGGCTCCCTGCAGGAATCTTTTCCAAGTGCGCCCCCAAGACATGGAGCCACCTCTGTTTAGAATACATTAGTAACTGTAGGGAAATGATAGGTTGACATATGAACAGGACTTGCTGTTCATGTGCACAATGTCTATTAAATCACTGTACCAAAGAGACTTCTGTGGTACTCTGATTTAAATAAATGATGTGGTTTTCTTGAACAAAGCCGTAACGTTTTTTCATTGTTATTGCAGATTCCTGTGAAATTTATCAATTATCGGAAGGCAAAGTTGCCTTCCAACACTAATAAATATGTTGTGGTGAATCATGTAATATCTGCTTTTGGGATAATGTGATTTGAAAAATGCATTTCTTAAAAAAATGGTGACAGCCGCTATTATTTAGCAAGAAACAGTCAGGATTTTATCACAAGTTGTGCCAGTTTCAAAATTAAAAGATGAATGGTTTCCTAATGTGGTTTCCTAATGTGGTTCTTATACAACCTTTTTATACAACTTTTTTTCCGCAGTATCTTGCAAAACTACAATTCCCAAGAGCATTTGCTTAAAACACTGGATGGGGGCACCTTGTACTTCAGTATTTCTTTCTGTACCTTAAGCTGAACATCATAAAGTGGGTGGAAAGTGTTGGTGAAAAGAAAAGGTAGTTGACAGAAACTTGATCTGTGTCTTTTGAACTCCACAGACTCTCATTTGCCAATCATCCTCCTGAAGGTGTGTTGAACATGTTCGGGGGGGGGGGGGATTGTATGAATCAGGTCATGCAATTCACAAGTTCCACACATATTCAGGGCTGACGTTAATGTGATGTGGGAGGTCCAATGTCCTTTGTTTTGCTGATAAGGCAGTTTGGATTGGGGCTACAGCACTGGTGGTGGTAGGGAGGTTTAACTCTTTCTTCTTATCCCATTTTTCCTTGGAAAATTGCCCCCCCCCAATGCTGTATTGGCTACAAAGGGGCAAAAATAAGCTGCAGTTAGGGAGGGGGCAATTCAATTCAGTTCTAATTGAATGACAAACCTACCTAATTTGTACTTTTTGAAACAATACAGTGGTACCTCGGGTTACATACGCTTCAGGTTACAGACTCCGCTAACCCAGAACTATTGCTTCAGGATGAGAACAGAAATCGTGCTCCGGCAGCACGGCAGCAGCAGGAGGACCCATTAGCTAAAGTGGTGCTTCAGGTTAAGAACAGTTTCAGGTTAAGTACGGACCTCCGGAACGAATTAAGTACTTAACCCGAGGTACCACTGTACACTGAAACACAGCAATCCTTCAAAATTCACACTTCTCTGAATTTTGCAATGCAGTTCTCCAGCTAGATAATGTGTAAAAGAATACACATATACACTGGGATAATATAGAAGTATATATCTTAGTGAAAATAACATGCAAGGGTGCTTTATATTAGGGCAAATGGATTTGCAAAAATGTGTAATATGTAGGCAATGTGTATTTGTATAAATATCCACATGGAGAGAAATTTGCTGATAGATTTGCATTTGGACTTTCTGTAAAAAATTCACAAACTGATGGATAAATATGAATAACTGAACTAAGATTGGAACAATGAGAAACCGAGAAAAACTGAGATCGACAGATTTTCCCATCCCCAGCTGAAATATGGGTACTTGCCTTTGTCCCCTTGGTGGCTAATATCATTGCCCTGCCATTGGTTGGGGCTGGAAAACAGGTACAGGGTAGGGAGGCCATATGTCTGACTTTATAGAGGCTAGTCTTATATTTGAAGGGATGTTGGAGGAAAAGTTCTGTTAGAAGGGGTCTTCTACTGGAAGGCCCATCTGATCCAAGTCTAACTTAAAGGCAAATAATCATATGAGGGGAGAGGAGGGGCCCTGAAGGTGCCCATCAACACTTGCCGCCTGAATAGCAGGCTAAGCATGCACCTGGGTCACTGCCTTTCCTGCAGTGGTTAGATGTACTGTATTCCTATTTATATTATAGTAATTATTTGTATCTATACAAATACACCAGCATGTGCAAGTTTCCTCCTCCCCCTCCTCTGCTGTGCCTAGCACAGGGGCAAAAGCCATGTTCAAAATCAGATTTTCCCCACTTGCTTTTAATAATAAATTATATACTTGTTTATCCTGTATTTTATTCTGTTAACCATCCTGAGATCTTAAGATGAAGGGCGGTGAAAAATAATAATTTAATTAAAGAAAAAGACACTGAGAGATCTGATCTGTGATGTCATGTCTAATTGTTGTTAATTTTATTTGTACCTTGCCCATCTGAATGGGCTGCCCCAGCCATTGATGCTAGTAGGTCCTGAAACAAAATGCGCCTTGTTGTTGTTAGAACTGGGTTTTGCACGCTCATCTCAGCTATGTATATTTTTTACATGGTCTTATGGCTGATCCATACATGATGGCATACCTCTTGTTATCACTTGAGGACTGCCAGGTGAGCATGCAAATGATTAGAATAAATGAAGTCCTATATTTAAGGGTATGCTGGCTCTGTCAAACCTGTGATGTCTCTTCTATGCATGCAAGTCCTCACTTGCGTACTGTAGTCATAGGGTAATGAATGAGCATTCAGAAATCTACCCTTGGGCAACTCACTATCACTAAGGCAGGGAAAGGAACTTGTGACTGCAACACCCATGATTTCTGACCACTGACTTTGTTGGGGCTGCCTCATGGGAGGTCATGAAACTCCCAGAGGACCACAGGTTTCCCACCTTTGCCCTCTAGGGAAGCCAGAGGCCAAAAAGAAAGGGGAAGGGCAGGTTAGCAGGGGAAATTTCAGAAGATTCTTACCCCTGCTTGGCAAGGAGCACCTTCTTCTATCCAACAGTGAAGAATACAGAACATATATGCTCTAAAGAAAGCCACATTGAATTCAGTATGCTTTGGGGTAAATGTGCTTGGGATTGCAACCATTATTGCAATGACAGGTTGTTGTTTAGTGTGTATAGTGAACTTTCTTTTTTAATGCAAAAACCCTTGCAGATCAACTGAGGCAATTAAAATTTTAATTTTTTTAATGTTATAAGTCCACAATGGGGCAGTGCAGGAATGCAAAAATACTTTTAAATGGGCTTAGACAGGAGGGCTATCAATGGCGAGTAGCCATGATGGCTATGTTTGGAGGCAGCAGTGCTTTTGAATAGACGTGGCAGGCAACCAGGGGAAAGGGGTGTGTGTGTGTGCTCTTCTGCTCAAATCCTGCTTGGGGGTTTCCCACAGGCACCCAGTTGTCCACTGTGGAATAGATGGGCCATTGGCCTGATCCCCCATGTATCAATTATGTCAGCAGAAGTGACGTTGATGTAAGACCTCCAGCCACTCTTGCTTACTTATGGAGAGGCTGTGTCACAGACAGTTAAAGCCTTGACAATATATTCAATGAGCCAGTAATTTGACAGTGCCCTCGCTCATTTTTCTCCTTCTTATATTGGACTGATATAAGCATGTAACACTCTAGAGGTTTTGTTGGACTTGATCAATGCTATTTCACTAAAAGATCAATAAAATGCTCTTTTAAAAAAGACACATAAAACATCGGCCATCTCTGCATTCTTGATTTGGCTGTCATTTGGTGAGTGGAATTAAACTGGTTTGATGTTAATAACCATCACATGTTTACAATTTAATCGGAGTTATGTTGTTGTCTTTTTTAAAAAAGAAAGGACCGCATGCTCTTGTTGTCCTTCAGCTCACTGAAATCAGTGAGTTGTTAGACTGATAAGATCAGCAATAAAATTCCAGAAGCTTGAGCCCCGTGTCATTGCCAGCCAAAGGAGAGCCAGGAGAGCCCAGGGAACAGGCGCACACACAAATCACCTCCATCCTTTTCCCCACTGTGTCTCTTCCAAGTTGCCTGGAAAGGTCACCGCTACATTCCCACCCACTCATGTTCATCGCTATTCAGAAACTGAGGTCTCTGGATTGGAGAACTCTCAGATCAAATCCCGTTTTCTTGTTGGGCTGATCTTTGAAAGTGGCTGCTTCATTGCTATGCAGAAATAGGAAACAATGACTCTCTTCCAAGGGAGTGGCTGGCTGTGCTGTTGCCCAAGGCACTGGAGCCTCCTTGCTGGCAGTCGTTCTCCTCCCACGACCCAAGAATAACATCCTTGCACCATGCAGCTCTCTATATTCCAGCTGTGTTAATGTGCGGCTCCACCTTCTCTGTAGGCTCATCATCACCTCCCTCCCCCACAGGAAAGGAAATGGCTCCCAGTCTATTTCCTGCCTAGTACATTTCCTGAACGCACAAGCCAGGAACTCGGTTCATGAGTAAGGCTCGAGGAGCAGACTGAAACCATGCCTAACAAGACCGGAGTGAGTAGAGATGGGCTAACGAGGAACCTCCAGACAGTGTTTCTTCAGCTTCTGACTCAGGGAGGAAACGGGGATTGACTGTCGGGTTGAGAAAGCAATTTGAAGTCAGACCTCACACACTGGAAATGCTCCATGAGTCAAGAGCAATCGTGGCTTTACATGGTTTATAAGCAGGCAGTCCACAGAATTTACATGAGGATGGTGACTGGTTGGGGTCTGGTGCTAATCTGATGAATGGAGGCGTGCGTGAAATAGAAAGAATTTGGGAATTATTACTCACACTTGTGCTCTTAGGTTCCAAAAAAGGAGCGGGCTGGATTCAAGCATGTCTGGAAATCACCTTTGAAACTCAGATAAGCCCAAGGGTTTGCAAGCTGCCCCTGCCTCCCAGGTGGATTATTGCTGGTTTGAACAGTCATGTTATATGCAAAAACTGCTAACAAATTTCATGAAGATCTTGAAACCCCACAGAGCTGGGCAATTTGCAATTTCAGATAGCCTTTTTATTTTTGTCATTACATCACCTATTTTAGGTCTGAGCACAGGTTCACATTCCAATGCTGGAATTAGCCTTCATGCAAAACAATGTAATGGGCATAAAAACAATGAAATTTGAAAAACCACATTTGCCTTCTTTTTATTTGCATCCCGGTTCCACATTCTCTTTTTCTAATGCATCTTCACCATCATGAGAGATTTCATTTTTAAAAGTTCTGCAAAGGCTCTCAAGACAGAAAAGCCTACAGGCAGCCTTATACGGCACATGACACTGTATGTGGTTTGGAGGTCTAGTGGTTAGGAGGAGGAGAGCCTAGAATGAGGATCCTAGCTTGTGGGATGCGCCAGGCCTGGGAAATTTGGCTTGACAGAAGATAGTTATTTTTGGCTCATTACATAAGGTGTCTGTGGACACATGCCACAGTGGATTAATGTGCTGAGAAACCAGAATGAGAGGATTAGTACAACAATACATACCATAATAGCTCAGTGCAAGGGGATTGAGGCACATTTCTTAGTGGTGAGAGGGGACCTGCCAGTGGTTCTCAGGAGCCATGCAGATGGGTTCCTCAGGCCGAGAACGATGCGTGCCAGATAGCAGGAAGGACTGCCTGGTCAGGAGATGAATCAGCACAGATCACATACAAACTGAACATCTCACTAACAAGATTACAAAGTTTTAGAAATGTTGTTCCGGTGATGAAATATGACAGCACATCAAGCTGCAACAGATTACAAGTTGCGCTTGAACATGTTGGTGGTTTGGATGGAGCTATCTTACTCCAACCCTTCATCTCAAACTATCCGTTGCTGGTACAGCCTTAAATTGTACGTGACTGGCAATTTGGGTGAACAGCAGCAGGTATAACTCAGAATTTAGCTGTGCTACTCGTGCACTGAGAGCGCTTGTTCATGTGGCAAGGGAGGACTGATGTTATTATTTAAATCAAAAGAGAACATTTTCACAAGCCTGAATGTTTTATGGAAATGCTCCGATTTTATAAAAAATGTTCTTCCTAGTGTTTTTTTCTCATTTCCTCCCTAGAGTGTTGCTCCCTTCAATTGCAAGTCTGCAGCAACCTGGTATCAATTGCATAAATGCAGATCATGGAAGACAGAACAGCTCTCTCATAGTAACACAGGAGGCAGCCTTATACCAGGCGTTTTCTACTCTGACTGGCAACAGTTCTCCAGTGTCCCAGGAAGAGAGTTTTCCTATCATATGCCACCATGTCTTTTTCAGTTGAAGATGTCAGGCAGGGATGGAACTTATGCTGCTGCAATAGAGAGCAGGCCAAACATTTTTGAAATTTGTGATCACTGGGTACAAAATTAGGACTCCATGGAAGGAGGATGAGATAACAATGTAATGCATTAGAAATACAGTGATGTGGGATTGAGTCTTCCATAACTGAGAGGTATACCTGGCAGAAAAGAGGAAGGCAGGTCACATTTCCCAGCCTCAAATGTCAGGTAGGCAGGAGGAGGAATTATTCAAATACTCAACCACTGCATTGATGTAGCCTTCCCAGTTGTTCCATGTCAGTTTCCACATGGAGAGTCACACGGTAGGAAACTCACCTTTCTCTGCAAACCACATTCCACATCAAAACTCATTCACCACAGAGAGACTCTGAGACTAGGGCACGGTTATTGCTGGACAAAGGAAACGGCTCAGCACCACCGTACGAATTAATAATTAAAAATTGCTCTGCCAAGGGGGTGGGGAAGAGGGTTGTCTCGGTGTCATTGAAAGAATCCAGAGGCAGAGAGGGCGAAATGTGTCGTGTGCTGCAGTTTGTCTCAGTTCAGATACACGGAGTAAATCAAAAGTCTTCTAGATCTCAGCACTGGGAAGTTTATGAGGCATTCTGTCAGCTGAACTCCATGTTTTATAGCCTGCAACCTAGACCAATGTTTATGATGAATACTTTGTTACTCCTGTGAAATGGAAAAAAATGCATTATGCTTTCTTTTTTCAACAACTGCAACTCTGGTGGATGAAAACCCGAGCATTTCCCAAAGCAGGAATTGAGTATATCTGCTGTACGAGGTTTTGGCATGCTGTCCTCTTCTCCTGCAAAGCCAGAGGGGAAATAAAGTATGCGTTCACAGTTGTAGAGACAGGATAAATCACTGGTAATTGAATTATGAAGGGGCCACTAGCACACAGGAGAAACAGGTAAGCCTGCATTAGTTGTTTTCTAGAGAATTGAGAGAAGTTGCCATTCCATCTTGGATGGGAGGGCTAGTTGGTCTTAGGTAGCATGATATCCCTGATATCTTCACTTTCCTAGGAAAGTCATTAAACTCTTATTTTCTTATTGTCTTATATCAGGCCAGATTAGGGATAGACAAATCTGTTCTCTCATTTCTCAGTCTTAAATTGAGTTTACCACATTCCCAGTTTGTGATTTTTTAAAAATGCTCCTCATGAAAATTCACAAGCGTCTGAGTGCCCATTTCTCCCAATGGCTCATAATACAAGTTTTTTGTTTGAAGGACTGTGTCACACAATTCAGAGGAGTGTGCATTTTGAAGGATAGCTGTGTTTTGGTTTGTGTGTTGGTTCAGACAGTGGCCATTTAGGCAGGTTCGCATTAAAATGTGAACTGAACCAACGTTCTCTGAACCAACGTTTTGGTCCATCTAGCTCCTCACGGTCTCTGCTGGCTGGCAGTAGCTCTCCAGGGTCTCTGATGAAAGCCTTCCCCATCACTTACTACCTGAGGTCCTTTTACTTGGAGGTGCCAGAGTCTGAACCTGGAAACCTCTGCAGGCAAGGCATGTGCTGTATCACCAAGAAGTGTGGAACACGGCCCTCTTAGAACACGACCAGACTGGCTATTTTTCCCCATGAATTTTGCTACTTAAAACCCACGAGAGGCAAGAAGAGCAGCCTGCTGACTTCTTGCTCCTCTTTTGTGCTCCACTTGTGTTCTGGATAACCTCCTTTTAAGACAGACAAGCTTTCCGATGAATGGCAGTCCCACATAGTTGGTGCTTCATTCCTTACCCTTCACTACCAGAATTCTGGTTCCTGCTCCCCTCTCCTTAATGCTAAAACTGTTGATTTCTGCAGCATTTTTCTTTCCAAGCCGCAGCTAAAGCTGATTAATTTAGAATCTTGGAAGCCCAAAGGACCCTGTCTCACCCCCCCCCCACCTCTCCTTGTGAGCATGCTTTTTGACACACTTTTTCTTCTGTACTGGAAGCTCATCCTGGAACAGTGAGACCCCTTGTTTACGGTTCGTTGCCCCTCATTTAGTATTTCTCCAAGTCTTGAAGTGGAAGGGGGGAATCATTTTTTGCATTTGTTGGTGCTGTGGTCTAAACCACTGAGCCTCTTGGGCTTGCCGATCAGAAGGTCGGTGGTTCGAATCCCCGCGATAGGATGAGCTCCCATTGCTTGGTCCCTGTTCCTGCAAACCTAGCAGTTCGAAAGCACGCCCAAAAGTGCAAGTAGATAAATAGGTACCGCTCCAGCGGGAAGGTAAATGGTGTTCTGCGCGCTGCTCTGGTTTCACCAGAAGTGGCTTAGTCATGCTGGCCACATGACCCAGAAAAACTGTCTGCGGATAAACGCTGGCTCCCTCGGCATGCAAAGCGAGTCATCTGCGACTGGACTTAACTGTCAGGTGTCCTTTACCTTTACCTTTTTTAGGTCTATATACAGCCAATGCAGGTTCAGTTACAAAGCAAAGATCATGACTTTATTGAAGTCACTATAAATATGTATAACAGGCATGATATTGGGCATGTGCAAAAGTCAGGAAGGCAAACTGGCCATGATGTTTGTGTGTGGGGTTTGGTCATAGGCAGAAAAAGTCAAGCAGGAGCCATAGGCTCTGTGTGGCTATGCTATTGAGGCTCAAGTTTAGAAGGGATTTGTATGTCAGTTTTATCTAGGTTTGAAAAATATTGCTCTTTCTATTTTTTGAGACATCACAATTCTGAAGTATTCATTGTTTTTGGTTTTCAACCTTGCAGTTTTAATTTCCTTGGGTTGGTCTGCTAGTCTATCATCTAGCACAGCCTGCCAAAATAGACTAGCACCACAATCCTATGCATGTTTACTTCAAAATAAGTTCCATGCTGTTCAGTAGGCCTTCTTCCCAGAAAAGTGTGCAAAGGATTGCAGTCTATTAGAGTCCATCTAGGGCAGCATCCGGTTCTCAACAGTGACCCTGTGAGGCCTGTGTTTGGCTTGATCTCTCCTGATCTGTGGCTGTTTGCAAGTCTGCAATTTCAATGCCCTGAAACAGAAAACTGGGGGAAGCTAGCTACATAGAGGAAGGCCATCTGTTACACTTCTCATATCATACTCTGCTGTTTTTATCATAACTTCCTTCTATTGCTAAACACCAGGCTATTTTAAAACCCACCCAGTCTCATTTAAACAAACAGATACCTCCACGCAAAGCCTGAGCAATGTGGTAAAAGCTATGATGGGCCTCAGCCACAGTGAAGCCAGAAGCTGTGGGCTCTACAGCTGGCAGAATTGCAGTAAACCCAGGGCTACCATTTGGGATTTAAATAGGCTACAACTTCAAGAAAGTTGAAGCTGTGTCAACAGGTTTTAGTGCAGGCATTGGGAGTGTATCGATTATATTGGCAGGTTTGACCAAATCAGGGTGATCCTGCCCGAGATCACCTGGGTGGATCTATGGCTTGCTTACCTCCATCTGGGCATTTGGACAGAAGCATCTCCACAATCCTTTAAGGGGATACCCTGTTTCACTGGACCAGCTGTTGGTGGTGGAGGTCCCGACCCGCTGTCCAACCGACTAAGGATAAACCCCAGTGCCTTATCCACCCTCAAGTTGTAATGATTGCTGTGAGGAAGGCAAAACTCCCAGACAGGCCCAGTTTCTCTGAAGGCAAATTCTTCCCTGGCCCCCAATACAGTGACTGAATACTTTCATAGCAAGGTCTAAGACAGGCAGAGCCACACATAGAGCTACAGGTGGCGAGTGGGGAGCCTGAGCTCCAACTGCGAGAGGAACCCCAGCATGGCTTTTTTTATGTCCAAGGAGCAGACTAGACAGAAGTCATCAATCTTCTCTGCGTCCCCAGGTCACACCTCCAGGCTTGACCATGATTAGTCAAAATCACAGGCACCCCCTAGAATCCTGAGCGGCTGGTGGAAGAGGAAATGATGCCATCCTTTGGCTGCCCAGATACCAGACGGGCGCCTGCAGCTGTGGTCTGCGGCAGGCTGCAACTGCTGCTTCCTGCAGCCTTAAGCAGCCAATATGCCAAGTAGATTGTTTTCCCTTTTAAAATGTGCACTTGTTGTTTTTGCATAGGCAAGGTATTCACATATGAAGCATGGAAATGAAGGGCAGCCTTTTGGAGAGGTAATTGTGTCCCTGGGGCATGCTGTGTATGTGGGGAAGGGTGTGCATGCACTCAGCAGAGAAGGAGAGAATGTCTCATAGACACCCTGATCATATAGCCCTCCTAAGTCTGATCTCCTGGAGTCTCCCTTCTATACAACTGTGCTGTGACCTGCTGTGGCTGTCCATTTGTCCTCATCCCATTTCCCAAGAAATACTTGGGGGAAGGGGACATGAGAAAGGGCAAGAAGTAATAGGTCCACTGGCTGCTGAACATGAATATTCCTCCGCGTGGTAAGGGCTTAAAAGTATTAAATCATCCAGAAGCTAAAATGCATCAGTTGAAATCATTAAAATCATTGCATCACCTGCCTCTGTCCTTCATTGTTGGGATATTTTGTTTATTGGGTCTTTAGCCTTAATTAGACCCCTGAGCCTTATGGAGAAAAATGATTATCTCCCAATTTGTCATTCTGTTGGACCAAACAAGACATCAGTTAAACAGCTAAGCACTGAAGCTCTTGTGTTATGCACTTGTGATTCACTCTGTCGGGGATGGTGACAGATGGTACTACTGTATCATTTTGTTGTTGTTGTTGTTGTTCACACCCTCACCATGAACTGATATGAGAAAAATATTTTTTGTTGTGATCTGATTTGGGTTTGACAGACAATACCCCCCATTTATTTATTTTTTGCCTTTTGTAGACCAGGAGAAATAAGGGTTCGGCTTGGCTTCTGTTTAGGTTTTACTTCTAGCACTTTGTGTCCTCCTGTGAATACAGTTAGGTTTTTCCTTGCAATTCTGTTTCTTGGTCCCTTGGAATGCCAGAGTTCAAGTGACTTTACAGAGAAAGATTTACGAGGAGCAGGATCCCACTGGGATAAGCCTTAGCAACAAGAAGATAGAAGAACAGCTTACGTGGCTTTAAACAGATGAAGCCAGGGAAGCAGCCAGGTCAGTGGGGTGCGGGTCTTGAATGATCATGGGTCATCATCAGTGGCTTGCTTTATTCTAATCAGCATAAGCTCTGAATGTAAGGTAATGTAACAAAGACAACGCAAGCTGTGAGATTTGGCATGCTTTTTTGTTTGTGATATTTCCCCTTTCTGCACTCTAGCAAATAGCAGCAGAATGGCACCAATTAGTTACGTGGTGGTTGGTCTGAAAGGTAGAGGAGGGTGGAGCTGGAGCTGTAATGAATTGTGTTGGCCAAAAGCCATGATAATTCAAAGGGAACAGCTTCTGTTTATTGCCCCAGTGTCAGATAGATTCCTTTCTCACAAGGGGTGGAGAGAAGGAAGCTTTAATTGTTGGTTTCCTTGGATTGCATCCAAAGGAGCGTTGAGTAATGTATCCCATCAGTGCAAGGATTTCCACTTAGTCTTGTGGGTGTTCTAACTTATACCGACTCCCACTGGTCCTCTGAGTTCAAGTGCGTGCCCTGGGCAGTCCACACAGCTGACTTCACAATTTGCAAGAATTTTTGTTCCAGGGGGAAAAAAATACTATGCAAACCTAGTGGCTGAGCAGAAGGAAGTGGACGAGCCCTTACTATGTGCTTGCTGTCTGCAAGCCACTTGGAGAGTACATAGTGTTATAAATGTTCCTTGTGTGATTTAATTTTGTTATAAAGCTGAGAAGTAAACTCAACCAAGCAGGAGATCCAACTGTTGCTAACTGCACCTGCAATAGTGAAAGAGAGTAGACACCGCAGCTGCTAGCCGAGTGGCTATCAAGGTCATGGGCTGAATAATTTGGTTGGAAAGCACCACATCAATTGAGTGAGAGAGTTCTCTCCTCGTGCATAGTCACTTCACCATCCTTTCTGAAAAGCCCATTTAGCCAGGTACTGTATGTGCTTCCTCAGTCAAAGCTGCATGCTCTATTTTCACTTTGCTTGGGCATTGTGTACCCTTCCACACTTCCCCCCCCCCCCATACAGGTGTGCCTGGGATTTTGCTGTCTGGGGTTCAAATGTCTTCCATCAGGCTGGTGCTTCTGTGTATATGGAAGGGACCATATCTTAGTGGTAAAGCACATGATTTGCATGGTGAAAATAGCCCAGGTTCAATTCCTGTTATCTCCAGGTCGTGTGTGTTTTTAAAGGTGGTGGCAGATGATGGGAAAGCCCACTGCCTGAGATCCATTAGATCTGTTGCCTGTCAGAATAACACAATATTGGGCTAGATCAGGGCTTTTTTCCAGCTGGAACTCTCCAGAACTAAGTTCTGGAACCTCAGGTGGGTTCTGGCACCTCTTCATTGCCATTCTAAGAGAACAAGGGAGGTGTTCATGGTGAGTTCTGGAATGTCTTTTTCTAGTAAAATAGCACTGGGCTAGATGGATGACAATGTACACATTGCAAAACAAAGTGGGGGCAGATTTACATAGAATATGTATATAGGAATTATATGCATAGATGCAAATTTAGTCATAATTACTAAATTATATTCAGCATCAGTGGAGAGGTCACTGGATATGGTGGAACACAGGTAGACAAAATTGTCTACCACCTCAAGCATGTGATCACCAGTGCTGATGCATGGAGTGATGGTAGATCCATAGAAATGAATGAATGAACATGACTAAGTTAGGTCTTTTAATTTAAATGAGGCTACTCTGGGTAAAGCTTGGTTGAATAGCATCCTATGTTTCTGCCCTCAAAAGAGAATACTTTGCCCTGGGCAAATGTGTAATTGTTGCCATTGAGATGCATGTAGAACATTGCAGTGCATCATCAACAGTACTTACTGGACAGTACCTGTGATGTCACTAGTGATCAGTGACACAACTATACATCCACCCCACTGCTTATACCATCTTGTCAGTGTACAGCTATTGTTTTCCTTCACTCGCTGGAATATCATCTTGTCATGATGAGTGGGTAATTTTAATGCAAGAGCTGAGCAAGATTTCAACCTGTGGCCTGGGACTATTGGGAAAGAAGGAATTGGCAACCAGAACGGAATATTACTTTTGACTATATGTGCAGTGCACAACCTTGATATTACCAACACACTCTTTCAACAAAATAAATAAATTTAAAACATCATGGAGGCACTCTTGGTCGAACCACTGGCACCTCTTAGACTATGTAATTTTGCGAGCTGAATATCGCTGCAAAGTGCTCCTTACCAGAATTATGACAAGTGCCAATGCTGGACAGATCACTGATTAATACATTCCATGATGGCTATCAAGATTATAACTCAACACAGGCTTCAAGCAAGAAAACCAAGGTGCAAAATGAACAATCAAGCCCTTCAAGATCCTATTAAGTGGGATTGCTTCCAAACGACTCTTAAGGACCATCTGCTTTTGGAGTTCCCTGATAACATTGAGGAACACTAGACCAAGCTAAAAACATCCATTATTGTAACCTGTGAACTATTGGATACCAGACCAAGAATCACCAGGACTGGTTTGATGAGAATGATAGTGAGATTGAACGCATTATTGACAAGAAAAGGAAGGCCTTTCAGACCTGGCAAAGAGATAGAAACTGCGCCACTAGGGGAAAAAACCTATGCCAACACTAAGGCTGAGGTTTAAAGAAGAACCAGAGAAGTAAAGAACACCTGGTGGATAAAAAAAGCTCAAGAGATCCAGCACTTAGCCAGCACTTATGATGCACAGAGTTTCTTTAAAGCCACAAAGACCATCTATGGGCCAATAAATAATGGCATATGATCCCTATGCTCAACAGATGGTACCACACTTCTAAAAGATAAAGAAGCTATTGCACTGGAAATAACATTACCAGCATTTCCTTAACTGCAACCCCCCCCCCCATAGCTGCTGAGGTCCTCTCATAAATACCGCAAAAACAAATTAGAGACGAGCTTGTAGTATCTCCAAATCTGGGAGAGTTGTGTACAACTATTAACCAAATGAAAAACAACAAAGTCAGCAGACCTGATGGGATAACTGCCGAAGTCTTCAAAGGGGGCAGAACTGAACTTACACAATAACTTCAGAAGCTCATTAAAACATTTTGGGAGAGAAAAAAAGATCCCTGCTGACTATAGGAATGGCAAAATTATCAACCTTTTTTAAAGAAGGAGATGGAACGGATTACGGAAACTATCAAGGCATCTCTTTATTAGCTGCAGCTAGCAAAATCCTTGCAAGGATCTTAGCAAACTGTCTCCTAACTATATCCGAGGCTACCCTTCCTGAATCCCAAAATGGTTTTTGACCTTCTAGGGGAACAGTGGACATGATTTTCACTGCTCAACAGCTTCAAGAAAAATGCAGAGCGCAAAACCAACCCCTGCATATGGCGTTTATTGACCTGACTAAGGCCTTCAACACTGTAAATTGCAATGCCCTGTGGACTGTCCTTCTGAAAATTGGCTGCCCAGATAAATTTGTGAGCATCCTTTGGCTCCTCCGTGATATGACAGCAACAATCGCAGATAACAATGGCTCTCAAAGTGAACCATTCACAGTGGGATCAGGTGTTAAACAGGGTTATGTTATCACCCCAACTCTATTTATTATGTTCATTTCCATGATCCTACACATTGTCAAAGGGAAACTCCCCACTGAAGTAGAAATCATATATCGAACAGATGGAAAGCTCTTTAATTTGAGTAGGCTGAAAGCCAAGAGTAAGGTTACCATAACTTCCGTCACAGAGCTTCAGTATGCTGAGGACAACATAGTGTACGCGCACTCAGAGGATTACCTCTAAACTATCCTAAATATATTTGCAGAAGCTTACAAAAAGCTTGGCCTATTGCTCAACATCACAAAAACCAAAAGTGCTACACCAACATGCACAAAACAACCCCTCTGCAGCACAACAAATCCAACTCAGTGGTGTAACATTGGAAAATGTTGATCACTTCTCCTACCTGGGCAGTTCTCTTTCCACAAGGGCCGACACTGATACTGAAATCCAGCATTGCCTGAGCTCTGCGAGTGCAGCTTTATCTCGATTGAAGCATAGAATGTTTGAGGAACACTCACAGGGAAACCAAAATGCTTGTTTACAAAGCTATTGTATGCTTGTGAAACATGGAACACTTATAAATGCCATATACAACACCTTGGTGTCTCTGAAAAATTGTACATATCACTTGGAAATACAGGCGAACTAATGCCAATGTACTGGAAGAAGCAAAGATCACCAGAATCAAAGCAATGATTTGTCAACATCAGCTTTGTTGGACTGTTCATGTTGTTTGGATGCCTGATTATCCAAGTACTTCCAAAACAAGTACTCTATTCTAAATTTAAAAATGGAAAGCATAAAGCTGGTGGTCAACAAAAAGTTTAAAGACTCTCTCAAGGCAAATCTTAAAAAATGTAAATACCGACAATTGGGAAACACCGACAATTGTAAATACAATGTAAATACCGACAATTGTGAGCGCTCCAATTGGAGAACAGCCTTTACCAAAGGTGTCATGGACTTTGAAGACGCTCAAACATAGGACAAAAGGGATAAACTTGCTAAGAGGAAGGCACGGTTGGCAAACCCTCACCATGATCAACTCCCGCCTGGAAACCTATGTCCCCACTGTGAAAGGGCGTGTGGATCCAGAATTGGCCTCCACAGTCACCTATGTTAAGGAAGTGTTCATGGAAGACAATCTTACTTAGCTACAAGTGATCGCTGAAGAAGATTATTCTGAGAAATCAACGGATCCCCATATCTATTTAGTCACACTTCTCCAAAGCGTGCCACCATTGCTTAGAAACCCAAATTCACAGGAAGTAAATGGTCTGGACCTCACTCCTGTTGGTATTGAGGCTGCTTTCAGAACGTGACTGAGGGATTGTCATGTCACTGGCATTGTCCAATCAAGTGTCCATCACTCATGATGAGACATACTTACCCAATATGTCTACGTAATTATTGTCATTTTAATTTGCTGTGTAAACAACCAGAAAAAGACTCTTGGGAGAAGCAGACCTTGGCCGTAATTTCAAGGAGACAACATACTCATGTTGCTTTTTACTGTTGCAGCTTCATTGAAAAGCATTTGTGAAAAGTAGGGTAATTAGTCAGAACAGGGACCATTGCAGACTTGTGATCAACACATGCTACCTAAAAGAGAGGTTGCCTTGGTGGAGGGGCAGTGAAACTTGTGTTTGCCAAAACAATCCTGTAAGAAGCGTGGGCAAGACAAATTGGTGCTGTTATTTCTACTGCTGCGAAGCATGAAACTTAAGTTCATGCCTTAAGTTGTGGTAGTACTTCAAATAAAAGGATCTGTTAGCACGCTGTTTCCTTCTTCTTACAGCCATATTCCTCTTACACCCTGGTTTTAGCAGCCCCTAGCAGTTATATATAAAAAGGAAATATCTGTGCTGTTTAGACAGGGAGAAAGAATTCATCAATTCACATTGAGGAATTGGCTCACCACTAGTTTCTATTTCAAGGGAAGAAAAAAGAAAACAACTGCTGGGCCAGAGATCTCAAATTAGTGCTGATCTAATGAAAGTTAGGAGCTGGGGTAACATGTAACAGGAAGTGGGTTAAGGGAAGAAACTTATGTGTGAGGCTGCAGGTGGCTTCTAATCACTGAATCAGCAAGCACAGTTTGCTCATGCAACCAAAAGGAAACAACATTTGCTTGGTTAGACTCAGTTCTGAAGAGATCCTGTGTTAAGTTTTGCACATGTAAAATAATTTATCCTAGGATATTTTGATGGGACTCAAACTCCCACCATCAGAAATACTTGGTTTCTTGCTTCGGGGCCGAGAGAGGATGGAAAATGTCCATTCCACATTGGCATTCCTCCACCCCCACCCCCCAATGGAAAAATATGTCTGGAGGAGCACACGTGAAAGACATTGGCCTCTAACCAAAAAAGGAGTTAATATGCTTAAGCCTGCTTAGCTGTGGGCTGGATTTTGGTCATTATCTACTCATGTAAATTCCTTGGGTATTTTGCAGGCAATATTTCTGAGCTTGAGGAGGAGAAATCTCATCTTCTGTCCACTGATTCTTCTCCATCCTCAATGGCGGAACAAGAAATGTGGATTTGTGGGATTAAATAGGAAGGAATCTGTAGGAAATGTTTAGTGCTAAATAAGTCAGTGTTTGTGTGTGTTTTTAAAGGGAATCTGCACTACATTTTTGCAAGTGTACCTATAAGGTGTATGAGCTGTTCACACCACTGTCATTACATAGCAGGAGAATGCATTTGCCTTTTTAAATTTTCGGTATGTTTTTGGAGTATTGACCCAATAGTATATTAATGAACAAAACGTTTAAAAATAATGTTGACAGTTTCGGGGGTTTGTTATTGCTGTGGCTGGCACTCTAACATGCTGCCGATTTTTTGGCCTTGATATGAGGATGGACATTGCAGGAGTGTTATGCAGAATTTAACACCACATTAAGTGCTGTGTGGACCCACAGTGATAGACCTGCTTTTAGCTGATTGCAAAGCTGCTGTTAATAGGAAGAAACTCCAAAGGGTCCTTATAATGTGATGGGGAGTCAGTGTAAGCATCATTTGCTGCATCTTGTGATAATGTCCGAGTTTGTTATACGTAAGAGAGGGCACCAGGAAGAAAGTTGCAATCAATTAAAGGAAATTAAAGGAAGGGCAGGGGTCACAAAACTTTTTCAGCAGGGGGCCGGTCTACTGTCCCTCAGACCTTGTGGGGGGCCGGACTATTTTTTTTGGGGGGGATGAATGAATTCCTGTGCCCCACAAATAACCCAGAGATGCATTTTAAATAAAAGCACAGATTCTACTCATGTAAAAACATGCTGATTCCAAGACCGTCCGCGGGCCGGATTGAGAAGGCGATTGGGCCGGATTCAGCTCCCGGGCCTTAGTTTACCTACCCATGGGCTAAAGAGTGCAGCAAAAGATCTTTGATTAAATTCAACATGATAAGGACATAGGAACATAAGAACAGCCTTCTGTATCAGGCCAATGGCCCATCTAGTTCAGGATTCTGTTCACACAGTGGCCAAACAGAGGCCAGCAGGGAACAATTGTGCTCTTCCAACTTCTCCATCTGCACAAGCATTCCAGCTTGCCAGAAGGAACAACCTCCCCTCTCTTCCCCATGTGCTGGAGGGATCTCCTGACTCCTCCCCAAGCCAATTTCAGAGGGCATGGTAGAGAAGGAAAGCGAGGAAGCTCCATCCCTTAAGTGAATCCTCCCTCTTATTTTTAAATATTCAGAATGAAATAGATTTTAGGGCTCCTGGAGCCCCAGTGTCATTCTAACCTTGGGTTGATTGTAATTTTGTCTTCTGCTTCAGTTCATATTCAGCATTTCTATTTAGGAATGGTGACACCATGGGGTGAAAGCACCCCAATAATGCAACTGTGCCTTTTACTGCCAAAAATGCAGGTGATGGTGATGCATACGATGTGACCTCTTCCACTTGCTAGAGGTTTGTTTGTTTTTGCTCAGCATGATGTCACCAAAGGGCCAGGAGCACAATGCCACCCAATTATGGCTTCTCATTCACCCTGCATTTATATTGCTCAGGTAACTATGAATGCATAATATGCCAGCCAGTGATGTTTCGCTCCCTCTAGGGTAGCTCCCCTGCAAAGTGCAAAACTCCTTGCACTGTCCATAAATAAACACTCTGGAAGGAATTCTCTCTCTGAATAAATGAGTGCAGGAGGGGTGACCAGTTAAGGCTGCCAGGAAAAATGACTGCAAATATAGAAATGAAATAAGAACCAGGGTCATGATTAAACAGCAGAGAAGTGACACAAGAGTTAAGAGTCCTCCTTTGTTTATCTCGGTGCTGGTCCGGGGTCACCCTTCAGCCAGTAACACATCCTGGCAGTCCAAAATTAAAATAAAATAAATCCCCAACAACTTCAGAGCACTGTGGGCAGTGAAGCTTTTGCCCGGAGCAGGCAGATAATAAAACCAGTCCATTAAGCTCCTATTAGCCTAAAAGATGAGAACCCCCATCTGTGCTAATGAGCAGGCTCTTGCCAGGCCCAAACAGCAGGAGGCCTCCTCTAGGCAGCTCTTGCCAACCAGCTTTGCTGGCTGGTGGGAAATTAGTTTAGAGGATGCAGTCACGGACTTAAAAATGGGGGGGGGGGGGTTTGCAATGCATCAGCTGCCCATACAAAGACTCCCAGAAAGGATGCCAAGCAGAGACCTGAGGACCAACTTTTCACATTCGTCAAGAAGCTAAATTGCACTTGCCAAGCAAGAAGTGGGGAAGAAATGGAACAGGAAACTTGGGCTGCAGTTTGTCAAGGTGTAAACCCCATGAATACCACTGTGTTCATACTTCCTTTGGGAGGAATGGAAGGGTAAAATATTAATAAACAAAGAGTTGTGATCACAATATGATTCTCTTGAAGCACTGCATTGTTTTTTTGTTTTTGTTTCCTGCTCTAGGGAGACAGAGCCATTGGACAGAGACAGCAATGGATATATTAACTGAACCTATTGGATACTTGAGTCATTCCTTCCTTTGGTGAGCATCCATTCACATCATGTCTCCACCCATTTTGCAACAAATCTTGCATGTCTCCACTCCAAGATTTGTAAGAAAGGACTGTTGGATTGATGGATAGCCCTCTGTCAGCTATACTTTAGTAATTGCAGGGGGCTGGACTAGATAACTCTTGTGGTATCTTCTGACGCTACAATTCTATGATTGGATGGCTGCTTCAGTTTACCTTTTCAGTGAAACTACTTCTGCAAATGCTATATACATGTATAATCACACAGTTGTGAACATGTGTAAATTGCTGTACTCTCCCAAGTCATGCTTACAGTGGTACCTTGGGTTAAGAACTTAATTTATTCTGGAAGTCTGTTCTTAACCTGAAACTGTTCTTAACCTGAAGTACCACTTTAGCTAATGGAGCCTCCCGCTGCTACCACGCTGCTGCCACATGATTTCTGTTCTCATCCTGAAGCAAAGTTCTTAACCCAAGGTACTATTTCTGGGTTAGCGGAGTCCGTAACTTGAAGCGTCTGTAACCCGAGGTACCACTGTATTATTATTTCAAGCAAGTGTACACTGCATATTCCTGCAGCAATTTACATACTTGTGAGATCATCCTACAGGGTAATTTCAAGGGTTCTGATGGTTTTGTGACCATCATGTTTTCAAGCAATTAAGCGTTTTGAGCCTCATGAAGCAGTGGAAATGCCTACTCTGAATCCATCTATTGTTTCCCTGCTTTTACTGTAACTTTAGCTGCCCACTGTTGGAAAGAATATATAGAGATTACTTTTCAACATACATTCCACACACAATACGCAATAAAATTCTCCTCACCACTTCGCAGGATGATAAAAGCAACTGGCTCACCACATTCACTGCGGTTATATTCAAGCTGTGGTAAGTTACAACGTGGTCACTTGGTATTCGATAATATTCCAGATTCTGCTACTACAATACAAGACGGAAATCATATGCAAGCAGTGCATTCTGAGCACAGAATGGGTCTCTTGATGCAAAAAAACCCTCAATTCAGTTGGGAGCTGGGTATAGAAAGTAATACTCTTCCCTAAAGTTGTATATATATCTCCCCATGATATAGAACTTACTTTTTGTTCTAATGTCTAAGAATGAGCATAATTCTCTCATCTTGATGTGCAGTCCATGTGTGCTTTCTCTCAGCTTTCACGCGGACATGATCTACCTCATAGGATAGATACGACATGAAGCAAAATGCAGTTTTACTTTGCTAAGAGTTTTGCAAAAAAACATAGTTGCTAGATTTGGTTGAGTAGAATGGCTATGGGATCTGAACTTTAAGTCGGAAAGTCTCTGGTCTGAATCTTGCTTCTACCTTGATTCACAAGCTGACTGTAAGCAAGCTACACATTCTCTGACACAGTCGTGTCATTTGCAGTGCGGGGAATAATACTACTGATTAAACTTTTATAGCAGGGGTCGGAAACCTTAGGCCCAGGGACCAAATGTGGCCATCTGGGATTCTCTGTCTAGCCCTCAGGTCTCTTCCCAGGCCACACCTCTCAGTGTTCCCGCTCCATGCCCTCCTTGAGTGCTTTTGCCTAGTGGGAAGTGTCCTTAAACTGAGAAAATGCCTTTTGTTTGCTGGGATAGAGAGATATTTTTGCACAGCTGGAATGTAGCCTCTTCTGCAAAGGGAAAACTCACACCTGTTGCTCCACCTACTTTTGCCTCTGGCCTCATCCAGCACTTGCATGTGGCCCCTAGAATTGACCATAAGTCAGTGCAGCTGAAAACATGCCCCGGCCCTGCTTTACAGCAGTGTTGAAAGGCTTAAAGGTAAAGGTAAAGGTACCCCTGCCCGTACGGGCCAGTCTTGACAGACTCTGGGGTTGTGCGCCCATCTCACTCAAGAGGCCAGGGGCCAGCACTGTCTGGAGACACTTCCGGGTCACGTGGCCAGTGTGACATCGCTGCTCTGGCGAGCCAGAGCCGCACACGGAAACGCCGTTTACCTTCCCGCTGGTAAGCGGTCCCTATTTATCTACTTGCACCCGGAGGTGCTTTCGAACTGCTAGGTTGGCAGGCGCTGGGACCGAGCAGCGGGAGCGCACCCCGCCGCAGGGATTCGAACCGCCGACCTTTCGATCGGCAAGTCCTAGGCGCTGAGGCTTTAACCCACAGCGCCACCTGCGTCCCGTTGAAAGGCTTACAGCTAGATAATATACGTGAACCATACTGATACCTGAAAACACCACTCAACCAATGAGAAGATTTACAAGCTGATTCCAGCCAGGATATTCCATTCCCTTCTACACACCTCAATTTACCATCCCCTTCTCTATCCAATCATAAACCAGCATTCCACAGTCACTATGTTCATGTTCAGGCCTCTTCGAGTTTTTTTCTTTTTTGGGGGAGGGGTTCTCTCCTAATTCTGCCCAAAGTTTTTGTACTCCTACAATGTTGGAGTCCCCCCAAATCCTGATGATAGCTCCTTCTTGTGCAGGAATGGTGCTGTTTTGGTTATATATGAGTTCACTGAATAAATATGATTCTTATGGGTTACGTTATTCACAAACCTTTGGCCAGGAAATCATCCTAGATCCAGACACTCAAGACCTTCTGCCTTTCCAAGTGTGGGGAATAACAATTTGCTTCTTTGAGTTGCTTAGACTGACAGCACAGTAGAGAACACCAGGCAGACTCCACAGCTTGAGGGACATAAAGATGTTCGGAGTGAAGGAGCCCATCTGACCCCATCACTGTCACTGCCATGGTGCATTTCAGCTGTCTACAAGTTTCGTGAAGAAATACCTGTGCATGTAGGGAAAAAAAGTATACAGTCTTAACTCTGGATGTAGAGTGAGATGAGGGTTTTTTCCTGTTTTTATTATTTGGTGCATTGCATCAAATTGCTGCATAGCTCTGTGACGAGTCTTCAAGAAATGAGTGATTCTTGCACTCACATACCTTGCACAACAACCTCCTCTAATGCAATCAAAGTGTTACAGCTATTGTTATGCCTTACTAATGCTAATTGAGTCTAGTGAAAGAATAGAGTAAGTATTTGGCAGAATGATCTTTATGTTTATATTTCAGAGGTTCTTGTGGCTACTTTATTACAGCAAGCCTTTTACCAGTGTTTGTTCCCTGGCTTTATTTTTGAAAACTATGAGATTTTTCAGGCAGGAGAAAGGAAGAAATCTTGCTCACCTGCAATTTAAAAAGTAGGCCACCTTTTGAACATGATCCAAATAGATAGATAGATAGATAGATAGATTCTTTATTGTCATTACACAAGTGCAACATTGCACAAGTGCAACGAAATTGGATAATATCAGTGCCTTCTGTGCGTCATGATACCCATGGCCTATATGTAAGAGTCATGAATGCATTTTTATTTAAATGAGCACTGATCTGTTGTTCCGAGCTTGGCTTTCCTCTTGTTCAAGGTTGTGATCCCATCATGAAGGCATCTGTGCTCATTATGAGCATGCAACTTGTTTCTGAATTTCATTAAGTTGACAAATGGGTATTAGCAAGGCATTTGCGTCAGCTTGAGCTGTGATAATTTATCCAATTGGGCAGTTGCAGTTTTGAATCTGAAAACGATCTCATGAGGATTATGAGTCATTTTCATCTCCCTATAGTAGGGAACCACAGACGATGTACAGCAGCTCTGTTAGTTTAGGAAATCTAGAGTGTGTTGAATTTTGTTGTTCTTTTAAATGGAACATAGGGATAGTACACTTCATGATTCTGAATGCATTCATCCTCTTAACACTGAAGAGGGGGGAGGGATTGGCCTCATTTTAGACAAGCTGAGAGTTTTTTAAAACTGGGACTCTGGAGTGTGGACCTAACTAAGACTGCCAGGTCTGTTGGCCCACCTTGTCAGCCTTTATGCAGAAGCCTAAGTATATTTGCCGATCAGAAGGTCAGCGGTACAAATCCACTCGACGGTGGTGAGTTCCCATTGCTCTGTCCCAGCTTCTGTCAACCTAGCAGTTTGAAAACACACCAGTGCAAGCAGATAAATAGGTACCACTGTGGCAGGAAGATAAATAGCATTTCTGTGCGCCCTGGCACTCGTCACGGTGTCCTGTTGTGCCAGAAGCAGTTAGTCATGCTGGCCACATGAGCCGGAAAGCTGTCTGTGGACAAATGGCAGCTCCCTTGGCCTGTAGTGAGATGAGTGCCACACCCCATAGTCACCTTTGACTGGACTTAACTGTCCAGGGGTCCTTTACCTGTGTTTTTTTCTGGCACTTCATCTTTGATTAATATAAATACACGCATTCCTAAGGGAGGGAGCATTCAATGCCCTGGACTACAGCTGCGGACAACTGACTATCTGACACACATTCACTACTTGCCTGCTCAAGGATTATGCTAGACGAGTAATTGAATACTGCACCTGCGATGTTCCATTTCACTGGTAAAACTTTCTTCTCTCCTACCCCACTTTTAAACATTCCCTTGCCTTTATTGTTTATCTGTTGTTCTTGTTTTTATAAAAACGAGCAAACTCATTTCACAATTTGCAATTTCATATCACTAACATGCAAATTAAAGGGAATCTTCTCCCTAACAGCAAAAGTTTATCTTACATTTGATCTGGTTACGGGTAGTCACATACTTTGATTCAGCAATAAATCTTGCTGCAAAAACCTGTCGCTCAAGCAGAACGGAAGAGAATGGGGGTCACTGTGCTGGGCCCCTATTTAGAAATGGACAATGTGATCTCCACGACTGTTAGGTATCAAAGAGATAAGAGTGCCATGATTCATTGGTCACAATAAAAAAGCAGAGTGCTGAGTGGGGAAAGATACAGATGAACAGATAGTAGGGAAAAGCTTTATTTTAGTTTTAAATGCAGGCTCGCACTCATGTCTGCCCTGGGAGGGAGCATAAACTCTGTGCTACACCAGTATTAAGCCCTTTAGAGGGATTTGGAAGGCACACTGGCCTTGCAGATGACCCTTTCTAAAGTGGGAGAAATTATCTGTGATGCTTCAGTGGTAGAGTATCAAGTATACTTTTTAGAAACTGAAGCTTAAGCACCACTGCTATATTTATGCAGAAGTGAGGCTGCTTATTCGACACACACCACCAGTAGGGTTTATTTATATTTACAGTATTTTATTGCATTTACACTCTGCCTTTCTATAAACGATGACCAACAATAAAACCCAGAATAAAAATTGAACTGGAAGAACATGCCTAACAAGCGGCCCAGAAGGACAGTGGTGGTGGATCCCCTGCTGCTGGCTTGCCCATGCCATGGTGGTTTTTGCTACAACTGTTCCAGGCCACTGAAGTTGACAGGCCTGAAGATTGGGACCCCTAAAGCTGGGATGAGAAACATTTTTCAGCCTGAGGGCCACATTCTGCTCCAGAAAACCTTTCAGGGGTCAAATGTCAGCCACAGGCAAGGCCAGAAGCAAAAGTGAGCGGAGAGTGATAAATGTGAATTTTATGTTTGTGCAGTAGTAGGCTAGCCTCTTCACATACAGTACTCCTCACCTCCATCCATGCAAGCAAAAGGCATTATCAGATGCATTCAGGCCTAGCAAAAGCTCTTGGGGGGAAAGCAGAGCAGGGCTGGTGAGAGGTGTGGCATGGGAGGTTGTATGGCATGGGAGGAGTCCCAAGGGCAATGCAGAGTCCTGGATAGCTGCATCTAGCCCTCAGGCCTAAGATGCCCCCATCCCTGTTCTGAAGGGGATCCCATGGGGCTTTGCATTCAGCAGATCCAAAACTGTCAGCCATTTTGCTGCCACCCACCATTCTCTTTTTTTGGTGACTACTGTCTGCAGCTGTTGGTGGGACTACCATTGGTGGTAGCTTATTGCCCACTTAGGTGAAAATGGAGCCTCAATGGTGGAGTCCCATGGCAAAGCGGAGCTTAGGCTGAATCCTCCCCATCCCCTTTGTCATCAAGAGTATGTGTGTGTGGGGGGGGATTGCACTGTAATTCACAAAGCTGAGGAACAATGTTAGAATATATATATATATATATATATATATATATAGATATAGATATAGATATAGATATAGATAGATAGATATTACTGTAGATAGCTGTTCTTGTCTCTTGGATATTTTTTCAGACCTTCTCCCTCAAGGGAATACTTTACCCATTAATTTGTCTGCCAGGAAACTCCTGTGTGCCTTAGTCTCTGGTGGGGCCCAATCTGGGATGCCCTCTCTGCCTGCATTGGGCACCAGAAGGTCCTGTTGAACTTCTTTATCATGCCCACCTACCCCAAACAGACTGACATTGTGTCTGGAACATGGCCAGCAATCTCCTGCCACTGTACTTTGCCAAGTAAGATTGCTAAGGGGAGAAAAGCTGTCTTTCAGATATCCATGGGCACCATAGCCCACTTTTCCTGAGCCTTGAGGAGACACCTTTGCTACCTGGCTCTAATGGCCAGTCCACAGACACCTTGGGGTATCAAGAGAGATCTTCAGAAGTGGAAATATTGCCCAGAAGGAGCCAGTGGCTGCAGAAGGCCCTGACCCTTCAACTGGCTAGGTAGCAACACTCAGAGGATGGGGGTAGGCCAATGACTACCCAATCCTCTTATAAAACTCATCCAGTTGTTCCAGAACGTTGCTGAGAAAATGTGGGCATCTGACGTCAGCTGCAAGTTGTTTTTTCATTGTTTGGTAAGTTGCTTTGGTTGTTATCTACAGACATGTGGAGTATAAATACAGTAAACAAAGCAGAAGCCCATGAGACTTACAGAACTCTGGGTGGGGTTGATCAGGATCAACTACATGTCTGTCTAGCTCAGACTTCTGAGTGAGTAGTTCAAACATCTGAGTGAGCAGCTTAGAGTCTTAGACTCCTCTTGTGTAAGTGGCTTGCAGACTCACAGGTCTATGGAGGTGGTTGGATATATCTTGTTCATTTACCTGCAAGACTGATCCAGCCTAAACATATTTGATGACAATAGAGGAAGAGGAGTGTGTGCTACTAGATCTATAAACCGCCCTGCTATTTACACCAGTGGCTCTCTGGTGGCAGTGAGCATAAACAAATATAGTGGTGCACTCTGCTACTCTTAGCCTGCGCTGCTGAATGGTGGCCATCTTGAAAGTGTCCTATCCTCAATGTTTCAGAGAGCGGGGTGACTCTTCTAAGAACTTGAGCTGGCAGAAGAAGAAAGGCCTACAAGTGTCTCAACAGATGGTGTTGCTGAAAGGCATTACTTGGAATTAGTGCTGTCTTCCAACAGAAGATAATCTTCAGTCAATTCATTGTATAGCTTCTAACCATTTAATACATCATCTGCATATATTTGCATATGAATGAAAAACAGAGTCTTGACAAAAAGTAGTGTTTTCTTGGTTTTTAGATGATGCACAATTTTTGCTACACCTGCCACTATCTTAGAGGGATTGTCCCATGTTGGAAGAGAAGGAAAGAGGCTTCTTCTGAAATAGCACCTGCCACATTCACTTTTTCCAAGTACCGTACTTCTTTATAAAAACCATTTATCTTTTTTTTGAAAAGTGCTGCTGTCTAATTAATCAGGTGCTCCTTTTTAATAATCCAGTAGGGTTTTCAACTGATAAATCCAACCAGTTAGGTGGCTAAACATTGCAGCCCCGCTGGCCCCTAGCACAATGTGGGCTTCTAAGATGTGGCACTAGCTATGCTGGCTGGGACTGACAGGAGTTGGGAGTCTAACAGCTTCCGGAAGGCTACAGGTCTGTTCCCCATCCCACATATTGAAGCGTCAGAGATCCAGGATGATCAGCAGATCTATGCAAAAAACCATTGGGAAAGCAGCTTTGAGAGCCTAGTGTGGAAAGTCAGGGCATACATTTATATAATAAGCAATAAGAATTAATAAATGACCTTAGCCTTGTACAAAACAAGAAAGTCTTTGGGGCTCCTTTGCATGGAATAGGAGATTCAAAGTGTCTTTTAAATTTTAATCTGCCCAGCCAATCATAGACCCTTGGACTATCTCAGAAACAAAAGGGAATATCTCAAAATGAGCTAATATACAATCCATAAAACAGGGAGTTGAAAGGCAATGAGTTGTAGCTTCTATTTCAATTGCACTGTGCCAGGGAGAGCACCATTTTTGTTGTTATTGTAATTACAATTACTTAATTGAGCACCCTTTGCAAGTGATGTGCTGAGCTAGTTTTTGCTGAGCTCTGAAATCAAAGTAGCTATTTTAATCTACACCAGCCTAGGATCTGGTCCATATCTCTGACAGGCAGACAGTGATGATATGTGACCTAGTCATTAATGCTACACAAACCAATATGATCTTCTAGAGAGGAAATTAGTCAAGAAATAGCTACACACATTACAGTACTGGACCAAAGAGCTGCTGTAAAAAGTCCCAAGGAGCTCCCTTACGACGGAGTCTACCTTCATTCTGTGTCCATTTATTCCTATCCTTCCCAAAGCAAGACAATCCTCTGCATGAGGTTCCTGATACTTTGGTTAAGAGCTCAGAGAGAGAGAGAGAGATACACCTTGACTCTAGCAGCCTGAACTGTGTTCTCCTGCATCTCAGTTGCATGTAAGGCAAGGTGGGGAATTCATAGCTTCTACAGATGTTGAATTCTCAATTCCCATAAGCCCCGAGCTAGCACGGCCAATGATCAGGGATGATGAAAATGGTAACCCAGCTAGCTACATCTGGAGAGCTAAAGGTTTCCCACTTCCAATGAAAGGTAACCAGTGTCTGCTTCAGGCCACAGTCCTAAGCATGCAAAACAAGTCCTATTTAAATGAATGGCAGTTAATTATAGTAAAGACAGTTGGAATGTCACTGTATCCTAATTTCCCCATTGAAATCAGTTATGTTCACTAATATACTACAGTGTCATGAAGGACAGTGACTGGCAAAGTATTGCTCTTTTTCTATGTTCTGGCAAACTTCTCATTGATTTCAATTTATCAGCATTTAGGATGTGCAAGGCACAAGCCATGTGTGATTCAGCTTTGTCCTCTTGCAAGGTCTGCTGCAGGGAAGCATAAATTCACCTCTTGGAGTATCCCAAGAGTCCTTTGTCTAGTCTAGTCTAACCTTGACTATCTCTAGAAATGGAGGCAGCTGAATAGTCCTTGTTATGTCCCCTTGGTAACTGATTATGTAGCTGTGCCTGCAGATAAATGTCCTCTCTCTCTTTTGGCTTTAAAGTAAAACTCATGTGAGACATAAAACATTTCAGCTATTTACACTAGTTTGAGGCATTTTTAATGTCTCCCCTCCCCCTTTTTTCCCCTAGAGGGAAATTAAAGGACTTTGGCTGAAAGGTATTTTTATTTTTTTTAAAGTTGTAAGGAACAATGGGCGGTTATCATGCAACATATTTTAATAAGGTGAAAACCCACCAAATACTTGTGTGCAATCCCTCCTTACCATAGACTGAGCTGCTGTGATGTCACAGAATGTCCATAGACATCTCTAGCGCAGCCAAAGGCCCAGTAAGCAGTGTAAATAGTGCATATTCTTTGACCCCAGAGGCAGAAAAGAGTTTCATGAAGTTTTGGAAGCTGGGTAAGAAGAGAAACCAGGAATTGGGAGACCAGTGATGGCAGGACTAGCAGGCAGGGTGACTGAATGAAGCGGGATGAGCTGAAGAGAATTAGGAATGCACAAGGGTGAGAGGCAAGGACCTGAATGGAAACAGACAAGAAGTTGAGGAAAGGAAACAAGAGAACCAAGGGAAACCCACACACCTTCCACATAGGCATGTGTTGTTCTTGGCGAAGAAGAGTAGACACGGAAATGTTCTGAGGAATCATGGGAAATGTAGGTGAGGAAGACAAAGTTGTAAGGTCCCAGTCTGCATCTGTTTTGGATTTTTTAAAAACTTAACTGTTTTTATATGCAGAATTGTTTTAAAGTGTTCGTATTGTTTTCATATGTGGAGTTGTTTTACAGATGAAACTGTTTTTAAGTGCTTTTACATTTTCCTTTTTTATGGCTGTAACGGTTTTCTTTATTTTATAACTGGATTTTTTATATTTTTAATTTTGGTAATCAGCACTAGGATCTTATGTTAAAGTGTGGGTAAGTAATCTAAATAAATAAAAAGGATAGCTTAATGCATCAAAGTGGTCATCATTCCATAGACATTTAAATGCATTTGATGTTTCAGCCCCGTAAACACGTTTGTGTGTGCGTAAATCTTGTTCTCAGAGAAAGATTCTTTCTGATTGCCATATGAAGCTTTCAGATGTAAAAAGGCAGAAGAGAAATTATTTGGTTAATAGCTCCCAACGACTGATATGCAACAACCATGGGGTTGTTGTGGTAATAAAGCTGGTGTGTGAGTGTTTGTGAACACATATATGCTAACCTGGACTACTTGGGAAAATGGTAATGGAATAAATAAGTCATAAACTATGGACAGACTTGGGTCTGTGTTACAGTTCTAGTAATCCCATCGTTCTTAATGGATTCTTGGAAAATGCAGATTCGTCGCAGGACCTAAGTAAGGGCATAATCTTTGGAGTCTCTCACTGTGCCATTTGAGAATTAAAAGCATTTATTCACTATGCACACAGAAATGGTTTTATCTGGCAATAAAAAAATTTTATGGGCTTCTTAGTAAATTTGTACTGATTTCCAGCAGCAATATCTTCTATGGTGTTTGAGGAAAACCAAGCACTGCACAAACCATCACATATAAGCAGATTTGGTGCCAGGCCTTCAGGTGGTCTTCCTCGCAATGTCATATGTCAACAACTCAAAAATTGGTGAAACAGAGTGGCCTGCTTATATGAATACAACTTGCTCTTTGTTTTTTGTTTGTTCAAAATTATAACAAGACATATTATCCAAAAACATATCATCCTTATTCCCCCCCCCATTTTTCCTCCCTCCCCCCTCCCACACAGAATCCACCCCCCCCCCCGGACTTCCCTCAGTTCCAGTCTTTGGTTTCTCTAATAATGCTGTTTTCTGCATGTTACAAAGTTGTATAGATCCTCAAACTGTTTAGCTGATTATTATCAGTAAAAAAATTGTGAATGTTTATTCAAAACCTGCCAGGGAGTCCAGTTTGCTTTGTTGCATCTTCAGATACTTTAAGGATGAATGGGAACCTTTTACAAAGCCAGTTATCCTTGTCCTGTAGCTTATATGTCAATTTTGCCAGTTCTGCATAGTCCATCAATTTTTCTTGCCATGATTCTTTAGTTGGGGTTTCTTCAGTCTTCCATCCTTCCATCCTTGCTCTTTGAACTTGCTCTGCACCCTTGTCAACGCATGATGAGCGATGGGTGATCAGTATGATTACTAAAATTCCTGCTGCAGACCATAGCTGGAAAGTATTCATGCCTCAACTGGTGCTGCTGATTTGACTAGAAGGGACATTCCATTAGGTGACATTCAGTGATCTTCTTAAGTATGCAACAAGCTATCTACTGCATTGCTCCATAAAATCTACAATTAGGGATGAAATTTTCTGATAATTTTGACATTGAACTCATTTGCATGTTTGTTTTTCCTTATTCTTGATCTCAATGAGAAGTGGGTTTTTTTTAAGGTCTCCATTTAAAATATATTACAAATTCTAGCATATCTGAAGAAGTGTGCATGCACACGAAAGCTCATACCAAGAACTAACTTAGTTGGTCTTTAAGGTGCTACTGGAAGGAATTTTTTTTGTTCTAGCATATTATATGCACTATTACACATATAGTATTATATGCATATACACCCCAGCACAAAAACAGATAAACAAAAGTGCATATAACTGTGTAAAATACTTATAAAAAAAGTTGTAGAAACATAGTACCACATGGGGCTTGTTTCTTTTGATGGGGGAGATGTATATATAGTTGGACTTAAAAACAAAACAACCAATAATGTATGAGCAACTTGCTGGAATAACGCAGGTAAAGCTTGATTGGGTCAGAACTGGCAGATTCCATGTATAAATTAGTTTTAAATGGATTCCTCTTTCATCACCATTGAAAATGGGAAAATCTATATCTCCTGGAGACACACAATGAAGTGAAGAGTCATTTTGCTGAACTACCGGTACTTCAACTATGTTTCTACTTATATTATTTATTACTCTTTCCAGGAAGGAAAATGTGGCATGTGAAAGAAGGGGAGGGGTGGGTGCCAGTACGCTTGAGCAGTTGCTGGGATATGTGCCCCTGGGACATCTGCCATTTAAATTAGCCATAATGCTCCTGATATAATGCCATTCCAGGCCAATGTTGAATATTAAAATGGTAGCCCCACTGGAGCTATGTGAGAAGCATTGTGGGTAATTTGATTTTTTAAAAAATTGAGCTTTCAATTGTTGTAACCTGTCCTGGGAGCTGAAGGTGAAGGGCGGGTAAAATACTGAATAAATAACAAGAGCAATAGTAATTAAAATGGTGGCTTGCTCACAGCCTTGCACTGATCACAGGGCTACTTGTTGCTTGCTGCCATCACCAGCTGATAAACTGCCTGAGGGGGCACTAATGTTGGAGAGAGCCTACCAGGAGGAACTTTGCATGATAGACCTTCAAATCCAAAGCCAACTCTGAAAGAGGGAAAACGGAGGGGAAAACCATCAAGGGTCAGAACATATTTAATTCTCTTGATATTCATGCAGATTACTCTTATATTCTGTGAAACATTGAGCAAGATGCATAGTTTCTCATCTGTTTCCTCAGCTATTTTCTTTTAATTCAAGGGTTTCCAACAACTGCAGCGTCTTTTTCCATGATCAAGGAAGTTTTACAGTCCTGCAGCAGCATTTGAATAACTTTATGGCCATTTGTCATCTACCACAGGACATGTCTTTATGTTTTATGAGTTTTGCAATAAAAGCTTTTCATGACAACACAATGAATACTTACGGCAACGAGAGACGTTAAAGAGCATGTTCTAAAGTGAAGACACAGTCCACCAAAAGGGATTTCATGGCCAAGTGTAGATGTTCAAGGGCCAAAAAGACTGTGAAGAAACTAAAGCTGCATTTTATATGGTAGAAGACTGTTTAATCCGGAAATAATTCAAAATAAGCCAGCCTTGAACTAGAAACAAAGCAAGCAGCATCCATATAATTTGGTTTCCTTGTACATTGCACTCTTCATTGTGCTGTTAACAGTTAACCACACATTTTTCTATTCTGATAAGGAGAAAAAAGTTATCTACTTAATTGCTTGCTCTCTGCTTTGGCATGGTTTGTTCCTCTGTTATCCAAGCCATCGCAAATGATCCTTACTCCAAAAAAACTTTAATCCACAGTGCTGTTTACATTTGTATAATGTGGTCCCAAACAAAATTCTTGGTGTGAGGTCTGGAAGTGGCAAGGGCTAAGAGAAGCATATGTTGCTCTTTCTAAAGATCCATATTCACAAAGACAGTTGGAGGAATTCTAAGGAAGTGTTTTAATACATGGTTAGGATGAATATCCTCTTTGGAATCCTACCTACTGCCGGCATAAATTCCACCAAGGGACTTACAAAGGTATTATAGGTTGCTGGCATCTAGGTGACCCATGTCTTATTGCTGATTTCATGTAAAGCACTACATTTTGCTATGCCTGATGTGAATTCTTTAGAGAAGATGTACATCTACTATGCATCATCCTAATACCTTTCATGTCCTTCTCTTTGTTTCAATGTATAGATGGACACAATATTGGTGTCATCACTGAAGCAAAATTCATTTGCCAGCCCAGTCAGCTTCTATATGTGGAATGCAGTGGGATGAGAAGTATGCAAACCACAGCCAGCAAAACGTCAACCCTGATTTCCCCTCAAAGACACAGGACTCACTTTTTAATTTTATTTTAGAGTGATTTTTAGCCAGAAGAGTTTTGGAAGTTGTGTGCAAATGTGTGAAAAACAAATACAACAGCCTTCCTTTTGTTTATTGAAGGCTAAAACATTGTTAGCACTAAGGCTACCATTCTAAGCACACATGGAGTAACTTTCATTGAATGTCATAAAGAACTGAACAATAAGTGACCTGTGTCACATGCTTAAATGAGTATGCTTAACCTGGCTTTTGTTTTGGAGAGGAAGTGGCTATGGGCCCCCAGTCTAGAACATGCTTCTCTTCTTGTTCAGCACTCTATAGAACCAGTTTTCTGTTGAAATTCACCCCTATCTGGCTGCAATTACACATGTATGAAAACTGCTCTGCATAAGTAGCAGAGTTTTCTTTTTAAACATCTAATTTGATGACGATTAATCAGTTGTTTTATTTGTACGCGGCCTTTCCAAAGTTAAATCCATGCTATCAGCATACAACATAAAAAATTGCATAACCACGAACATAAAGAATGTAGTTATAAAAAATAAACAAAACATAAAAATGTGCACATCCAAACTGAACGTTTCCCACATAAATCATAAGATACAAAATATACAAAAAATTACATCAACAACAGCCCCCCCCCCCAGCAAAACCCCCTAAACAAGGATCCCAGCCCAAGATTCTGTTCAGCAACCTCAGATTTTGTAGCTGGAGTCAGTCAGGGCCCCACCCTCCCAAGCCAGGTAGAAAAAGGTCTGCAAAGCAGGGAGCAGGTCTTCCAGGGCTCTCAGCCAAGATGGACACTGGCTGTGTAATGATTAGATTATTTTATGTGAAACTTTATACTAAACGTATACTTCACAGGACTTTTTAATGTGTGCATACTAAAAGTACTTCTTGTGTCAATTAAAATTATTTATTTATTAAAAAATAAATAAGTGTACATTGACAAATACTGTCTGCATCAAAAAAGTTGTCTGTATAATGCATGTGTCAGACATTTCCAATGAGAAACACAAGTCTCCCTGGCTAATAATCACAGGTTATATTTCTCCATGCACACTGGCCTGATCACATTTATCTGTCCGTTGCAATTATTATGTAAGCCTGCAGTTCAAATTCAGGATGCAGTTTGGAAGGCTGCCTGTTATGTATTGTGGAACTGACTTTGACAGTTTTGGTAGCTGGAACCCTTAGCAATAGGAACACACTTAATAATATTGCAAGTCGTGGAAGAAATGATGTTTAACTGACAAAAAATAATAATCAAACAGCCCTCAGTTTAAAACAAAGCTCAACATTTCACTGAAGCTTGCCTGTTCTAGAGGACCAAAGTAGACATAAATCTTTTTTAAACAAATTGCTGGCACACATGGGTGGGGTGAGCCCAGTGGCGTAGCGTGGGTTGTCAGCACCCGGGGCAAGGCAAGTAATTTGCACCCCCTAACCCGTGGATTTGCGCCCCCTAACCCTAACCCCCAGATGTTGCGCCCGGTGCAGCCGGCCCCCCTGCACCCCCCAAGCTACACCACTGGGTGAGCCAGACCGTGGGGGGGGGAAGGGGGGTCAATGGTCACAATCATAATAACCTCACACCTCCCAGCATAGAGTCTATTTGCAATTAGAGAAGAGATCCCATTGGCATCAATAGGATACTTTCTTCTAAGACTGGGGAAAGGGTTAATGTTCCCACCCTACTCTGCCAGCCCCAATCTGGCTCTCCTCCCCCCTGCAGGCTATTTGTTAAAGAAAAACAAATCCTGCAAGGACAAACCATGTGACAAACATCACACCAAGGCTTGCGGACACACTGTACCTTTAAAGCACATTCTTTCCTTCAAAGAATTCTGGGCATTGTAGTTTGCTAAGGGGTGCTGGAAAATGTAACTCTGCAAGGGGTAAACTATAGTGCCCAGAATTCTTTGAGGGAAAGAATGTGCTTCAGATGTGCTTTAAAAGGTATAGCATGTACAGTCTTAGGATGACGCACAAATTTACAGTGGAGAAGAGGCCAGGAATCGCTCACTCCGGCTTGGGGAAAGGTAGGCTCATTGAGTTTCACACAAGAGTTTCAGCTCTGGTTCCGTCAGCTGTGATGCTCACAAGCAGTTGATCTATGCTCAGTCCTGCACATGATGTGAGAGAGGCCTATTTCGGCTTTGCATCGGGGTGAACCCAAGTCTTGGTATTGTGCATTGTGACTTATACTCCCCTGTAACATAGACAGCGAATGTTTGGCTTGTTACAGGTTGGGCAAACCCTAAATGATTGTGTAAATAGTACAGAATACTTTCTCTCACTCTCTTAAAATCTCTTGCCAATTATTTCTTCTTAATCTTTTTCCTCTCTCAATTTTTCCTGCTTTTCTTTTTCTCTCTTTCCCCCTATGTATTTATTGTATTTTGATCTTTTTTAAATAGTTTTGGACAAAAAAGACGTATGATAGATAAGCTTTATCTCTTTATAAATCCTAGTAAAATGTAGTCAGAAATAAATAAATAGTACAGAAGCAACATCTACATGGTGACCACATCACCCCTTTCTTGAATGCTATCCACCCCCCTAACCTAGCCTTCTTATCTTCAACTATTTATTACTTGCTGGTATGAAGCATTTAAAACTAACAGCCCCCTCCCCTCTTTCCTAAGGGCATGTGCGTGTATTATATCTATATAAATATCTATATCTCTATCAGGGCCGGATTTAGGTTTGATGAGACCCTAAGCTACTTAAGGTAATGGGGCTCTTTATATGTCCAGCTGTCCTTTGTCAACAACAAATTGTTGCTGTTTTTTATGTTGAACATATGCTATATGGTAATTTATGGACCTAATAGGTATCTAGAGCCATTTGCACGGAACAAAATATGTATTTTAGCAAAGTAATTGTGGAACTGAAATACAATTAAAAATAAGTATATTGATAGTGAAATACAATTAAGAAGAAGTATATTAATAGTGAAATAATTATCAAGCTCCAGCTTAAAATGATTTGGGGCCCATTACTTACATCATAGGAGCCTACACAACACAAAACACTGTTGCTGTATGTAGGTTTTATTTGTTTTTTATATTATATTTTGGAAAGGTACATCCAGGTTTATCCCCCCTTTAAATTTGTTGGGGGCCCACCCTAAGCCATAGCTTGTTTAGCTTATACGTAAATCCGGCACTGAAGTCTTGGAGACTTCATCACTCGCGCCCCTCCAAAACGAAAGTGGCGCGACGTTCGCGCGGGCGCTTCGACCCCTCCTGTCCGGCCGAGCTCGCTGCTCCGCCTCTCCGCCGCTTTCGCTCCTCCTCCGCCGGCGCGGCGGCTCCTCCCCGAGCCCGAGGAGGGAAGCGAAGGGAGGGAAGGGGGGCGGAGCGGATGAGCTGCCGCCGCCGCCGCCGCCGCCGCGCACTGGAGCTGCCGCGCCTCAAGCCCAGCAAGGCAGGCAGGCAGGCAGCGAGCGCAGAGCCGGAGGAAGGAAGGAAAGAAGGACGGAAGCGAGCGAGCGGGCGGCCGGCTTGGCTCGCCCCGGCAGGCAGCGGCGACGGGGTGAGTAAGGTGCGCAGGAAGGGGTAGCCGGGGCGCCGCTGCTGCGGCCGCAGAGGCGGCGGCTGGCTCGGTCTCCCGGTCCCTCCCTCCCTCCCGGCCCAGTGCGGGGCCGGCTCGCCTCCCTCCCTCCCGCCGCCAGGCCGAGGGGCCCTGCTGCTTCCCCTTGGCTCAGGGCCCGGCAGGGAGGGGTCAGGGTGTGCTCCCTCCGGGGTAAGGAAAGCAGCCGAAGCGTCTCCCCGCTTCACCCCCCCCCCCAGGAAGGTTGGAGGGGACGGGGAAGCGGGTGGGGAGGTCTTGCACCCGGCCAGGAAAAGGAGAGGAGCCTTGACAGCCAGGCTGGAGCCCGGCCAGAGAAGTGCCTGGCCGGAGTGCAGGCAGGGGACGTGTGTGTGCTTGGCGGGGCTAGGCGAGGAGATTGCAGGGGGGGGGGTCCTGACCCACCCAGGGTACCAAAGGGTGACAGGAGTCAGGACTCCAGATTGTATGTTGAGGGTGGGAGGGGGTGGTTTTGTGCGATTTTGACAGTACAGAGACACGTTTCTTCTTTGACACCCCCTCCCCTGCGCAGTTTTTTAAGACTTGCCTCTGGAGGAATCCCCCCCCCCCTTTGTATGATTGGGTTGCTCTGCCCGTCGGTTAATGAAGGATAGGTGCTATTTAGGCGGGGATAATGTCCCAACTGCATCCTGGAAGCAGGAGAACCCAGGCTGCTCCATCGAGAAAGGGGTGTGTTGTGCTAGGAGCTCCTATTATGGTTGATGTGGATACAAATATGTGATGGGAGGGGGGGCTTGCTTCCTCTACCAGGGCTAGTTGAATGGTGGGGTTTTTCTTTGTAGGGCGTACATAAACTGGAATCCTTCCTTCCTTCTAAGGCATCTCTGTTGGGAGTGGCTGCCAGGCAGGCAAATGTTCCTTAAGCCTTCTGGTTACTATTTTGATGTCTTTGGCTGGACATGGTGGTCACTCCTTCTGTTCACAGAACCTCTTGTGGTGTATAACAACATTTTCTGGGGGAGGGGAGAGGCGATATAAGGGAGTTTAACCAATAGGATCTGAACTCTGGGACCTGCTCTTCACTTCCACCCCCAGTATAATAAGCGGAACATGCTTATTAACCTGTGTCTCCAAAACTAACATCTTGTTGACCCTCCCACAAGGTTGCTTTGGTGCACTCTGCATTGGGGAAAGGCAAATCATTGGCAGGCAACGCCTTGAATGGCACATTGTTAACTTGTGGCCAGTGTTGCTCCCCCTCCCCACCGCACTCCACTTGGACTTAAGTTTCTTGCTTGTGCCAGTAATAGGGAAGTAAAATGCAGGATTTCCCCACAGTTTCCCATGCAACAGGATATCAGGAAAAGAAACGGTGCCAGAGACACTGTACTTCTCTGTTTTGGGTTGTTGTGGTTGGTGGGAAGATCCCTGGCAGCTTGTCTTCTCTGTACTGCTTGCAGGGTTCATCCTGTTGCTGCCATTCTGCTGCTGAGTTCCTGAGGAGGTAGGTCTTGTCTTCTGCTGTGTAATTGTGTTTTTGCTGAGGGTCCCAGTTTGGGTCAAAATACATCCCTTGACTTTATGACAATGCTTTTGGCTGCTTCCAGATGAATGTTCTTTTATAAAAAAAGTGTCACCCCTCTTTTTCGCTAGCAGTAGCTGTTCTCTCTCTGCTTCTCTCTCTCTCTCTCACACACACACACACACACCTCCCCTCTGTCCCAGCGATTTTTGATTTTTAAAATGAAACTTGGTTTCAAGTTTGTGCTGGGAACACAACAAGTTGCAAAGCATAGCTTCGGAAATTAAAAAGTGGCCAAGCACTGGCAGGAAAGTCTTTTTGATGGACGGGTAATTCAAAATGGCGCAGGGAGGGACTTGTGATGCCTCGTGTTGTTGCCACTGGCACCATCCAAAAGGTATCATCAGAGCATGCCTGGCCTCTTTCCGCATAGTGAGAGTAGTAAGTGGGGTCATTAGAAATCATTTGGAATAGAAATTTCTGTTTTCCAGGAACTTGGGCTGCTGGTTAATAGTATTTCTTTCCACAATGCATCCTAAGGTGACTTTGTCTGCCCAGTTTAGTCATGGCACCACAGTCTTAGTATTGTAGATGCAGTGCCTGGAACGCCATCTCACCTTAGCATCCTGGTGTGGAGTAGAACCATTGTGAGGACAGAGTGTATTTTGTTGTTTTTGAAAGCTGACTAAATTAAGTGTGTGTTTTCTCTCTTTTTATCCCTTCATAGCACTGACATAAAGATTAGTGGGGAACTTGAGGCAACTTTGCAGGCTGCTCTGACCTGCGTATTAAAGTTTTGAGTTGCCAGTGGCTTCTGTAGTTGGCAGTACTACTGAATTATCAAACTTGGCAGTGTTGCAACAGACTGGCCTTATGCTGTTTCCCCCACCTAGGCTGACATCAGTGAGCAAGGTTTCTTTTGCGGGGCGGATGAGCCTCTCCTGTCATTAATGCAGTTGCCTGTCTGTAGTACTTCCTATTTTGAAAGAGTATATTGTGTTTCCTTTTGGGATATATTGTTACTATTTGCAAAATGTCACGGGTGGGGTGTGAGGAAGTGAGAGTGGTCATGTTGTCTCCTTTTGGTGCCAGTCTTCTATTTCAATGTAGTGTGGAGTGAGCAATTTTGTTCTATATACATCACTTCCTTCCTGAATGGTAGGCTCATGCAATCCAAGTCTGCGTGCATTTAAGAGTCCTTGGTGGTGGTTGATATCTGACTTGTGTGAATTTTAAAAGGACTTTAAGTTATTATAGATAACTTTGGCATGTAGATTACTTGGCATATTGTGTTTCAATTTCTGAATATCTAACCATCCTACATACATTGTGCAATGTCTGTGTTATATTATGTGTGACTGCAAAACTTACAAAACAGTTGACTTACTACATTAGTAATCCCTGAGGTATTATTCATGTACCATTAGATGTTAGCTTGCTTGCTAGAAAGAGTGTGGAAAATTTCCAGATGCAGTTGATATGTCTATAATCAGAGCTGTGGTATCAATGAGAAACTGGTATGAAATAAGTGGAGTCTTCTGTATGTGTTTTCAAAAAACCTCTATAAGCAGTAGCTCATCTTGATAGAATTACTGTGGCATTGTTTCAAACTGAAATGAAAATACTCCTGTACCTCAAATCTGAGATATTTTTAACACTGATGTTGCCATCTTGGTGGGGAAATTGAAGCTGACATGAAATTTACTATCATATTCCACTTGCCATTTGGTATAACTATAGCAGCAATTAGCTATATCTGTATGTCGGGGTTTGTAACTGAATACACAGTGTCTCTGATTTAATTATTTTTAAAAGGGTTTAATACAACTGATATAACATTGATTTTGGCCCCATCATTCCTCCTGTGGCCCCCCCTCAGAAGGACACTTCTCAGAATGGGGGGGGGGGGGGGAGTGGCCTGACTAATACTTCTTATAGATTATCATATAGATTGTAACTCCTCTATGCAAGCATAGAAGCATTTTAAATATAATTCTCAGAAATGTGTTTGATCTCAGCTGTTACAACCTATTTTTTAAGGACATGAAACATCTAAGTTATATTCCTCTGGGAGCCTCTCCAGTGCAGATGCCATTGAAATGAATGATGGTAGTATGAAAACACAGATTTCTTGTGTAGTTATACTTATTTTAATGGGATTTGTGCAAGAAAGGTGCTGAGTGGATTGTTTTTAATCTTTGTTAAATAAGTTTTTAATCTTTGCAGGAGTGGATTTTGGAGACTATCCTATTATGATTTTTCTGACATTGTTATGATCCTGTTTTAGTTATTTCGACAAGGCCATTCTTTGCATCCTATTACAATGGAAAAGTTGAGTGTTCCCCCTCTCTATATATTCACAAGAGCAAATGAATAAAATGCAAGTGTTTTCATTTGGCATTTGCAAAGAAGTGCATTTAATTGCAGTATAAATTGGCAGGAGAAAAAAGTATAGCTTTTAAGGTGGAGCTGAGCTAAAAACAGGAAGTCCTGTGTTCTTCTGTTTCTATAAATATATTTTCATGCACAGTATTTTCATCAAAACAACACTTCAGAGAAACTGCTATTGTTTCAAAAGGCCACAAGACTTAAATATTCAGGACAGATTATGAGTTCTTCGCTTTTAATATCTATATTTTATTTTATGAATGTTTGGCTCTCCTCACCTCTCCCTCGGTCTCTTTAACCTGGATCGATACCATCAAGGAAACAATATTAGGTCCTTGAAGGGCAATTAAATGCAGGGCTCAAATTAGGGGCAAAATAATTGTACGTTTTGGCTAGAGTTTCAGCGGGTTTGATTGGAGCTTTAACTTGTCAAATCTATGCATGCCTAACAATGAACTAAGCGCTGTTGACATTAGGACTAAGGGCAGCTCTGCGCATTATGTGTGTATCCATGTTAATACAACTTCCTGGGTCTGCTGCTGGAAACACCATGCAGTGCTAGTGATTCTTGGAACTCCCCCCTTATTCCCAAGTAAATATGCACAAGATTACAGTAACATCATTCTCCTATGCATACTGACTCAGAAGTAAGTTCCATATGGTTCAGTTGAATTTATTCCATTGTAGCCGTCCTTTACAACCTCAGTTTCAGCAGTAACTGTTGGAGCTGAGTTTTAGTGCAGAGCATTTACAGTTTTGTGTGCTAATACTTTTCTTTGAAGCAGTTGCATAAAGACTATCAGAACTGTTCACAGTTGAAGCCACACACAGAGCGAGTGTGTGCTCTGACGTGCCAAATGCTATAGATTTCATGCCCCCTCCCACACTCAGGAGGGCATTGTTGGCATAAAGTAGAATTGAGCTTGGCAGTTATAGTGTACGAACAACAACAACAACCAAATCTTTGTTTAACTGAGCCTTTATAAATGTGTGCTGGTACAGAATTGCTTATTTCTAAACGACTTGATTGGTTTTGCACTGTAGAAGCCTTGGTTGAGTTGCAATTGGGCCTCAACTTGTGGCTTTCTTTACCAGCCTTATAAATGTTTACCTGCAGCAGAATACCCACAGCGAAGTGTGAGCTTCATGTGTGTGTGAGAGTGATGATGTAAGGAAACACAGTGAAGACTTGCAGCAAAATGGTGGAGCACCTACCTTGTATAACATAACATTTCATTGCATGTAAAACTTAAAAATATCATGGTACACTAGTCCCTTTCATTTCAGCGGGAGAGATGTAGCAGATTTCCAGATTAGAATGTAAAAACTGAGGAATATTTTAGAATTCTGGTGTAAGTTCTTTAGAATGTCGTAGAGCTGTGATGCTCTGAAATAGGGGGCTTGCTTATGAAACTGCAGTGTTTTGTCATGGCATACACTATCTTAAAGTAAAGAACCATTAGCAACCCTTCTCAGAAGACCATGGATATATAATATCACGGTATTCTTTGATTTTTTGCTTTTGTGAATTTGTTACTCAGCAGTACTCTGGGTGGCTCCATGTGATTGCTGTGTGTACCCTGGTGTTTGATACAGTTATTTAAAAGTGAATATCTATCATCTCTCTCTCTCTCTCTCTCTCTATCTATCTATCATCTATCTATCTATCATCTATCTGTGTCTTTATATATGTATGCACGTGTTCCTGGGGAAGCTGATATCTGATTGGCCCTAGGGCTCCCCAACATGTGTCTGCTACCATTTACATATACAGGGTTTGCCACCCACAGTTTGTACACTACTTCAGGAAACAGCAGTGTAGCCTAACACCAGTGAATCTGCAGCAATCATATCTGCCCTTCCTAAGGATTAGAATTGGTTATCTTTTTAGAGTGTGATTGTGATAGCCAACTTGATTCAGTCACAGAAGAAGAGAGAGAAGTTGCTCTTTAATCTTCTTTCAATACCGGGTTATCTCTTGTGACTATTGACTTTGCTCTTAATTCAGAGGTCCTAAGATTCCTCTGAAAGGCCAAATACCTAAATCCTCATAGAATAAGTAACCATTAGGAATTTGGGGAATAGTGTAATGGTTTTCAATCTGTTCATTCACATACCCATGTAACAGTTGAATTGCAGGCTCTTGAGGGTTCGTAGGGTACCGGTGAGGGTTTTGATGCCCAGCATTTGTTGGGAGTGAATTAAGTAAAATGTTTCCTTTCCATTAAATAAGTGATAGGAAAGAAATAAAGCACAGTTCTGGTGAGCCTTGTAGTTTCCAGTAGTTGACTACTTCTAAAATTACCAGATGTACATATGCAGCCAAAGCTCCTGGATTTTAGAAATCCCCATGGATTGCAAAATAAACCAGGACTGAATCTGCCCAGCTTCCTTGTTTGGAAATGGAACATAATACGAAATTGCATACAGGAATACTCCTTTTTTCTGGCTATACCTTAGCAACTGAGCACTATTTGTGTTTACTGCTCAAGTATCAAAACTGTGGCAATGCAGTCTTAATCCTAGCATTAATAACTGAGGTGAGTTCCTTTCCTGTATGTTCCTTTCCTGCTTTCAGCAGGGGGAAAAAAAAGTCGTCTTGCATAACATTCTCATGAGAAAAACACAGTTTAATCAGCTTTTTACAGTAATTGGGTAGGATTGCAAATACAATATATCTTATGTTCCATTTAGTGAAAAAGTGTGCAATGGAGCATAAAGTTCTAAAGTGCACATTGGTTACACAATCAGTTATGAATAAATTAGGGCCAAAATATCCATGACTTCTGACTAGAATGGCTGATAGACAAACATGATATATATCATTTTAAGAATGCTTGACTTCCGCAAAGTAGCCCTTCTTTCTCCCCTCTCCCTCTGTAAGGACAGAAAACTTAGCAGCAAGTGATTATTCTTGGTTCCGTCTTAGGGTGTGTTCCCTTTACTGTCTTATTGTTCAGTGAAGTGGGGTTGTGTGTGTGTGTTTACAGGTCTCTTCCCCCGTCACACACTGTTCACATTTGCATGACTTCAGTTTGTTTCTGCGATTCCTTTACCACCATGCAGAGGTGTTCACACACACCTTGAGTAGAAACTAGTTAGGAGCAACTTAAGGATGCCAGTTTGTGTGAAGCTGGTTTGAGAAACAGCACACCGAACAAAGTGCAGGATACATATGCAGTAGAGATCACTTGGTGTGGACACAGATTAAAAATCCAGCACTGGAATCACAGTGCGCGTGCAGGAAGTGGGAGTGTTTGCACTCTGGATTTTGAGAATGGAACTACTACGGCCTGCATCACATGCCTCCTCGTAAGCCCTGGCTTAGCATAGCTTTGGAGGCCAACCATGGGGTAGGATGAGGAGATCGAAATCAATCAGGATCAAGACATAGCCAAGAAGCCAAATGAAGAATAGGCAAAGATTAAGGGAAATAAAGGGCTTTAGGCAAAGAGGAAGAAGCAAGATAGCACGTTCAGTGATTGCACCAGAGAAACAAATGTATGTGACTCTCTCCATTTCAGTCAATACATCCTTCCATGTTTGACACAACTTTGATCTCTTTCTCAAACCCTTAACTTAAAACCTGCCTGATGTTTTGTTTTTTGTTTTAGGTAGAACCTAAAGTGTGGGCGAGGCTGCGATCCGTTTTGTGGCCTAGTCAGGATGTCATCAAAGGACGTTGTGCCTCTGCTGGCCTGTGTCTCTATTTTCTTCATGTGCCTCGCACAGTGGCAACACGTTAAATAAACTCTGAAATCCAGCTGAGAGGGAAAGATTATTGTGTTCATCAGACACAGAAAAACTACCAAGTATCTTTATTTAGGGCTGAAGGAAATCTTATTATTCAGCTGTTAGATCTGCTGGCATAGTATATGCATTTGAGTTGAAGACTGTCAAATTTGCGCATTCGTGCTGTGTTCACTTTCCATCCCAAAACATTTAGCACATATGCAAGTTGCTCTAAAAATGGCTTGTTGTTTGGCTTCAACTTTAATGTTACATATTTTGGAAATTTAAAGAGGGGGCGGGGGACCCATGAAATGCTCTGTATGCATGTACATTGCTATAGGTGACCACCTTTGCATTACACCAGGACCAGTTATCATTCCCTATAATAGCCTCCTTTGTCAGTTGGATCCTTGGAGCAGTTTTCCCCAACTTGGTGACCTCAAGATGTTGTCAAATTACAGCTCCCACCATCCTTGCTTGTTGATCAGGCTGGCTGGGGCATATGGGAGCCCCATCATCATCTGGAGGGCACCAAGGTAGGGAAGACCTCCGTGGACAGTCTTCACATCATTAATGCTGGCGCTCATCTGGAAACTCGTATTACATATTGGAACCCTATGAATACAAATATTTTTAAATAGTTACTGGGAGCTATTCCCCTGCTTACCAGCCACATCTGTCACCCATAACTCACCAGACTCCCCCAAACCCCCAGACATTGCCAAACACTTCACACACACCCCAACTCAGACCAGGGGTGGGGGACCTTTGTGGCCATGAGCAAAGCATGCCCTGCACTGATCCTTTCAATCTTTTGTAGTCCTATCCCCCCTGTTCTGTTTTTGCCCCCAATGTACTTCTCTCTGTATAAGTGACCTTGCAAATTGCAGCATGATTAATGTTTTAAAAATAAAGTATTATATAGGAAAACACTATTCTGTCCTCTCTCCCTCCGCCTCCCCCCCCCCCCGCCCGGATGTCCTTTAATTTTTTTTATTTCTGGTCTTGGTTCTGGATGCTTATGCATTCTGTGAAACATTGTGCACTCTTGTGAACATTGCAGCCAGCTGCAAAATGTGCTGTTCTATGACTACCATGTTGAATCTGTCATTTTTACTAGTTCAGAAAGTATTATTTGTTCTTACAATATAAGGCTCCAAGGATAAAACCTGGTTATGGTATAAATCATGTTGTCTCGATTCCACTTCATAGAGAATTCTCTGCTATGAGATTAAAGGGTTTTAATCTAAGCTCTCAGACCCCAGTTGAATATGTTCTGAATTGATTTGATCTTGCTTTTCCTAATAAATGTCTAAGCAGCCCACAACAGAGAATCCTCAAAGGTCAAATGAAATGTGTTGTTTTCAAGGAGCATAGCTAGTAACTTATTTTCTCCAAGCACTGACTTGAGCATAGATGGGAAACAACATTTTAAATCTAAGCATGGCTTGTTATAATCTCTTCTGCCTGTGAAGCTTCATTTTGAACATTTCTCTTTTCATTTGTGTGATCCACTGTGCAGGGGCAGGATACAGATGCAATAATAATAATACAGTTAAAAGTTTTAAAGGAGGGGAAAACCATAGAATCACAGAATTGGTAGCGACCCATAGACTATCTAGTCCATGGGTCGGCAAGGTTTACCTTGCTTGGGCCGGTTCACTCCAGTGGAGATCCCTCCGTGGGCTGGATTGTGCGCGTGCCTGCGATTTCCGGTGTTTGCGTACACGCGATTTCCAGTGCCACAGAAACGAGTCATCGTGCTGCACTGGTTTAGCGCAGCGCGTGGGGACTCACTGAGCAGGCAGCTCGGTTCGGGGGCGGCTCGTGGACCGATTAAATGACCCCTGTGGGCCGCTTGTGGCCCATGGGCCTTAGGTTGCCGACCCCTGATCTAGTCCAGCCCCCTGGGCTGCAGGAATACTGATTAAAAATACCATCTGAATGGTTCAAGAACTTGCATATGTGACCAAACAATTCTTCTTGGATAGAAAGCAATAGGGGGCATTGCAAATGTTTGGAATTTCTAGGTATGTGAAATATCTCCCCCAAATAATTGCCTCTATTTCGAAGTTCAGAGATGAGAGTGGAACACGCCCCCCACTGGCATTGGGTTGGCAGATTGGGTGGCCACATAACTCTGACTTGACTGTGTTTGATAGGGGATGAAAAACCATGCCGGTGCAGGAATGGGATGGTACACTGAACAGGAGTACTTTGTGATGCCACAGAGCATTGTGAACCTTCCCTGGCTAAATGAAATGTTTGCATATCATGTAGAATTGTACCCATTGTACTTTTGCTTCTCGAGAACTTTTTTTAAGAAAATAAAGTAACTTTCTAGCCTTTTGATGACAGAGAGAAATGTAATAAGGGAACAAGCAGTGTCTGTTGAATGCTCAGTTATCAGTAGGAACCTTATTAGGTGGAGCTTGTGTTGTTAGTTATATACAACAGGAATCTTATGCTTCCCTTTTCTGCCTGGGTTGTATGCTTCTGTGACTACTTGCAGTGGCAGAGCAGGATATAAATTAATCAATAAATGCTAAGCAGTTAAAATAAAGCTGACAATCATGTATGTATTCTATGCTGCTTTCACCTCATTCAGTGTATGTGGTGTTTGTTTTTTTTCTAAGTCAGGCTTTAAGCATCCACTCCCCAAGATATCTGCAGCTGGTAAGAATAACTGGTAGGACTTATTTCCCTGTAAATGACAAGAAAGTTGGCTCCTTAGGCCACTGATGTGCTACCACAAATGACTAACAAGCCAACTCGTAAAATGTTTTGTGAGCCAGTAACTTTTGTAAGCATATAATTGCAAGACTTTTCAGTCTTAACAATTTGAAATGGATTGGGCCTGGTTTTCTTGCAGCTTCACTTGGCTCCTGATAGGTGCACCTCCGTTGGTTGATGGTTTCAGAATCCATAATCTGTGTGCAATACGAGCTTGTTGTCCTAGCAGATTGTGAATTGTGCATGAGTTATGAGTTAGCAGATCACTTCAGCTGTATACTCATAACTGGCAAAATTGCACTCTGTTTATAGAAAATTTTGGTTTGGTTATAAGAATGCCCATTAAAAAAGATACCAGTGGTTTGAGATTTTTGCAGGTGAGAAGTCAGAATACTATGGGCTGTATCCAGTGTGCGTGAGACTCCTAGTAGACCTACTGAATAATTTCACTGGGGCTGCTCTGAATAAAATGTTGGTGAATGCAACCCTTTCATATTTAATAATAATCATTATTCTTTCTGCCCCTCCACCATTGCCTTTCAACAAGTGGTTCTTTAGTAGTAATTCTGCTTTCAAGTCTTGTGGCTTCAGTGAAGTTACTCCCACTTACATGTTAGTTTCAATTCTAATCTGAAATCTGGTGATTTGGCTCCCGTTTCTTGTGTGCAATTTCTTGGTGTGAAAATTTGCATTATGTGTTAACCTGATAACTAAAGAAGTGGCCTTACGTTGGGTACAGTGCAGTTCAGGGTGCTTTAGCAGCATTTGTTTTGTTTGTTGCTTTATTAGCTAGGTACATTTAGTTTGTCACCTCCTATGTGTTAAATTAAACCTTCACTAAAATTATTTTAGTTAGCTAAATGTGGAAACTATTCAGCATAATAAAGCAGCCCTTCAGTGGCACCTTATTAACTGCCATGTAATTTTAATGCACTTTTCTCACAAGTGCAGTTCAAAGCAGCGTTTTGTAAATTGCTTTGAGGATCTTCGTTTTAAAGTGGCACCCAGGAGCACAGGTGTACCACTACAATGCCTTGACGCTAGCTTATTTCTTCTCTGCGCTTAACGCTGCTTGCTGCTGCTTGAAGCAATAATAATTTATTTTGTTGGTGCGGCTTTGATAATGTGTCACCGTTAAAGAACAGAGGTGTTGGAGACTGGCTTTTGCCTCGATCAATTCTCGATTGACTTGAAGACTTGAGATAAGTTGAGGTCTAAATTCAATTACCCTGATGGTTTTGTGAAGATACTTAAACTGTGTTCATAGATATGGTTCCTGAAGGTGCACCGTTCCTTTGGCATTGGTCTTTGCTAACAAGCAGGATTTAAATTCACCTTCTTCAGACGTATTTGCTCTGTTCCAAGCATTTTATGTTATCGTAATCTAGTTATGTTGGATACCGGTAATTTGTTGGTTTTCAGGTACCTTTCTTGAGACACGTGACAGGGTGAAATATTTACCTAAGTGTCTTGTTCAGGCTATGAGAATTATGATCTCACTCTGTCAATATTGCAGGCATCTTCACATTTAACTAAAGTGGTCTTGTTACCAGAGTGCCATACTAACAAAATGTCATGTTGGGTTTTTTTGTGGGGGAAGGGTAGAATTTTATGTAGAATGACTGAAGCAGGTATGTTTAGCTTATTTTTCTATGTGGGAATCGGAGGACGGATTCCTTAATGCAAACATTACAGGGGAATATAACTAATAGATCTGTCTTGAAGGTCTGCCCCTTCTCATGGTACATTTTAACCATCGCCAGAAAATGGGTTCTCTGAAGCGTTCACGTGTTATATTATGAGGTCTTCCTCTGGCACTAATGAAGCCTCTGAGATTTCCCCTTTCTCCCACCATGGTCTTGAGGACTGGTAACCCCTTTCTCCTTTGGAAAGTACATAGTACAGAAAGATAAAGTTAAGAAAGGCACACTCTTTCCCACTTCCTTTGTCAGCTTTCTGTGCTTTCCAAAACTCAGATTAATTCTACCGTGCCTGACTTTTACTTGGAACTCTTGGAAAAGTGAAATATGCATGTACCTCCTCTATTTCTTGCATATGAGGGCAGTGCTCTAGGGGGGTAGGAAGAGAGGGTGGTACCCATAGCCCCTTGAATAATATATATGGTAATTTACTAATTTATTGTTCAAGCCTTTTGTGTTTTTTCAGTGGATTATGCTGTTATATCTACTCAGACTTTGAAACAAATTCAACTAATCTGTACTAATTCATTAGTATGATATTTGTGTAGATATTAGATTCAGGTAGGTAGCTCTGTTGGTCTGACACAGTCGAGGAAAAAATAATTGTCCAGTAGCACCTTAGAGACCAACTAAGTTTGTTCTGGGTATAAGCTTTCGTGTGCATGCACACTTCTTTCATTTGCATAGATAGTCAACTACAAAGACAGTAATATATAAAATGGTACGATTAGGGCAAGAATCGTTTAGACTTTGATATGATACTTTCTAAATGTTTTGTTAACTTTCTGTCAGACAGGTCTTTGGAAAAAGCACGTCTTTCTTCCCATGCAACTCTGGCAAAGTGGAAGGATTTTCTACCATCTTTTCCACGGCTCATAATAGCAGCTGTTTGGTGGTACTTCCTTGTTTTGCATTGTTTTTGCTAACCCTTTAGCTCAGAAAAATGTACTTTTAAAAAAAAGAAATTGAAGGGAGAAATATAGCTCAAAAGAGGAAGACAGCTGACTTGACACATGACAGAATTTCAGGAGAAGAATTAACAGAAGTATATGATGAAGAGTTTTTTTTAAACTCTGGTTCTTAAGACATCAGCAGTTTTAAAATGCACAAGAGACTGGAATGTGTGATATTGAGTCATTAGAGATCGCTACCATAGCATCCGTCATAAGCCACTGTTGTTCTGATCTTTCTCAGATGGACAGAATTATCTGGCTTGGGTAGTGTCACCACTTATAATTTATGTAAAACGTAATATGGAACAAAATTGGAATGTGATGATGAAGAGGTAGCTAGCCTATAATTATTAAACCGGCTTGCAGAAGAGTGGAGCTGGGTGGCTCTTCATTTTCCTTCCTCCAACATTTTGATCTCTTGGATGTACAAATAAGAAATTTCATAAATTGTCAGGTTTGAAAAATGGGGATTCCCAAATGATGGGCTGTTAACTTGTAAGAGGGGGAAATTGGCTTTCTGTTGCCACGGTATGCTTTATAGCAGTCACCACGGCATGAATAGTTATCTGTTTCCACTCAGTAACAGGAGGCCTTGTGTTGTGATAGATAGTAATAATTTTTCCTATTTCCTTTTCAAGTTTATACAGTAATTTTAGCATGATGCATGTTCCAGTGGGAGCTGAAATATTCTGTTCACCTCTACAGTGGTACCTCGGGTTACATACGCTTCAGGTTACATACGCTTCAGGTTACACACTCCACTAAGCCAGAAATAGTGCTTCAGGTTAATAACTTTGCTTCAGGATGAGAACAGAAATCGTGCTCCGGTGGCGTGGCGGCAGCAGGAGGCCCCATTAGCTAAAGTGGTGCTTCAGGTTAAGAACAGTTTCAGGTTAAGTACGGACCTCCGGAATGAATTAAGTACTTAACCCGAGGTATCACTGTATTCCAGTGTATCTAATATCTGATTCACACATGCATATACTTCACTACAAGGCAATACACTTAAGTCTTGTTGCTCTGACTCTCAAGAGAATGTGTGAAGCACCTTTATTGGGCAGTATTGTATTGCAGTTACCAGGTGGTGGGGGATAATAATAATAGAAATACTTTTTATTATGTTTAAACTGTTTCAGATAATGAAAGTCATAAATGGATGCTGCCACCATCAAGTGGCGAATGTAGTGTTGAATTGCAAAACTTCCCATTCAGCAAGCAATCTTTAAGGCTCATATTTTGGATTGCCATGGAGCTGAGTAAAGCATTCCTGTGTCTGCATCCTTTAGAAGAACTCTTTGTGTTTTACTATTCTGTGGTGTAAGAGGCCTTATTATAATGCACACTCTTCTCTTTTTCGTTTGAAGATGAGGTGCCAGATTAATTTCCCTAACAGGTTTAAGGGTGGGCTGCCAAAGTCACTCTGTCCATTTATCCCAGGCAGCTTCGACCCAGCTCTTTCAGCAAGTTTGGCAAAAGTTACATAAACTCATGGTGATGGGCCCCCGAGGTATGTTTTGGAAGCTTCTGTGCAGTGGACCACCATTCTCAGAAGTCAAAGAAAATATTTCAGCTACTAGGTTAGTGGGACATAGGAGCAAAGAGCCTGTTCTTACCTTGCTGTACTTCCAACCCCCAGTTACAGATACTGCAGATGCAGATAAGCTTCACCACTTCAGACCACAGATGTGGGGAAACTGGCTGCAAATAAAACATCAGCACTGCAGACAGAGGGCTGGGAGAGAACCTTTTCGCTGCATGTGCTAGTTTCACAGACTTGTGCTTGTTTGAGTTTCGTTTGCCCTTTAACCCCCCTCCCCAATACAGTGGTACCTCAGGTTAAGAACTTACCGGTAATTCATTCTGGAGGTCCGTTCTTAATCTGAAACTGTTCGTAACCTGAGGTACCACTTTAGCTAATGGGGCCTCCCGCTGCCGCCATGCCGCCGCCACGTGATTTCTGTTCTCATCCTGAAGCAAAGTTCTTAACCCGAGGTACTATTTCTGGGTTAGCAGAGTCTGTAACCTGAAATGTCTATAACCTGAAGCGTCTGTAACCTGAGGTACCACTGTATCTAGCTGGGAGGGGGTGTTTGGAAGAGCAGGGAACATTCAAAACTGGTATCTTTCATCTGAAGTACATACAGTCCATGCCATTTTATCACCTAATTGTGCTGGAGGTGTAGGCCCAGCCTCGGTCTGTGCAATCTTTAAATGACATCTGATTCCTCCTTTCAATCCTCCAAAAGCCATGTGTGGGTGAGGATTGCAGGAGCTTGCTGAGCAAAGACAGGGGACCAACCTGTCAAGCTGCAAAGAGAGCCACTTGTAATTTAAGCAAGCAATTTAAGATTTTCAATTTTAAGAGAGTGTGGGAAAGTGCCATGTTGCAATGTTCAGAAAACATTGCAGACTTTTGTTTTCAAATACTCCTTGGGTAGCATGTAAACCTTTCTTTGTTTGGTACAAGACATGAACTCCTGCCTCCTGGTTCCTAGTTTGCTACTGTGAAGGTCTTGCTGATAATAAAGAGCTACGGACTGATGCAAAAAAGAATTCTGAGTACCTTTGCTTCTGTCTCCCAGGGAGTGTGTGCTAGGGAATGAAGGAGGAAAGGAGCTCCTTCTTGCATGGCTTATAGTGTCATCTACCAATGCAAAGCTTCATTAGAGTAAATATCTAAACAGTTTAAAGAATATAAAAAACAGACTGAGCAGAACAATTAAGATACAAATATCCATAGTTACAATGCACAATAAAACCCACCCATTAAAACAATCCAGCGATTTCAAGAGGCAGATCCAGAGCAAGAATTCATGGGTAAGGTAAAGGTAAAGGGACCCCTGACAATTAGGTCCAGTAGTGGCCGACTCTGGGGTTGCGGCGCTCATCTCGTTTTATTGACCAAGGGAGCCGGCGTACAGCTTCCGGGTCATGCGGTCAGCATGACTAAGCCGCTTCTGGCAAACCAGAGCAGTGCACGGAAATGCCGTTTACCTTCCCGCCGGAGCGGTACCTATTTATCTACTTGCACTTTGACGTGCTTTCGAACTGCTAGGTTGGCAGGAGCAGGGACTGAGCAATGGAAGCTCACCCGTCACGGGAATTTCAACCACCAACCTAGGATCAGCAAGTCCTAGGCTCTGTGGTTTAACCCACAGCGCCACCTGCGTCCCTTATTCCTGTGTAAATAGGTGCATCTTCAAAAGTCATTGGAATGCCAGTACAGATTGCATTTCAACTGGAAGGGCATTCCATAACATTGGTGCAACGACTGAAAAAGCTCACCTCTGAGTTACTATGAGCTGATAATCATCAGACCATGGCAAGGCTAATTGCCAGCCTTCTTAATGCCATTACAAGGCTGCAGAGATGAAGTTGGTATTTCAGGTAACCTTGCCCAAGTTGATTAGGGCTTTATATTCAGGTAACAAAGCTTCAAAACTGGCTCAGTCACTAATAGGCAGCCAGTTCAGATCTTGCAGCACTGCCGTGATATTTGACTGGTAAGGAGCACCACTTGGGTACCTGAACTGTATCATTCTGCAACAGCTGCAGCCTCTGAGCCAGCCTTAAGGAAAGCTCCACACAGAGCATATTATAGTTGTCTAAACGTGAAGTTACCAGCACCTGAATCACTGTGGACTCTGGACTCCTCCCCAGAGACTGTATTAACCGTGGCATCAAGATCCGCATGAAGGCGAGGGATTTTCCCCTCTCAAAGTGCCTGGTAGACTTGTCACAGCATGCCATTTGTTCATACATTTTTTGTAGCACATATATGAAAGCTGCAGTAAACTATCTGCCTTTCCACCATCATTAAGCATGCAGCCCATCTGGTCTGTTTATGCAGAACACTGTATTTTAACTTAAAGACTAAAGTATGCCTTTTGCTTTGAAGCAGCAACTACTTTGCTGAAGGGTGTTGCCTGTAACTCTCGGGCATGTTGGGGTGTGTGTATGTCTATGTGGTGGGGGGACAGGGGAAGAGGGTTCGTTGGTATAAACAATTTAGTACATCTATTCCCATTACATTTCATGTGTCTCCAATTCCAGTCTAGCTGAGGAGTGTAAAGTAAAAATTGCCTATCTGGAAGGTTGTTGGCTTGTACTGTGTTGTGTAAAGAGCAAGACTCTGATTGGAACTTCCCAAGTTATTGTTGCTGTTTGAAGATGGATGCAAAGTTTAGATTGCAAGCAAAAATGAATTTGAGCCTTTTAGTTTCAAGTGTACTTGCGCAATTATTGCCAGACCTTTGACAGCCTGTTCTAAGACAGAATCATTACTAGAGTTTGTCCATGAGAGACTAAATTAGAATATCACAATATATCTTTTTTGTTCGCAGACTAGGCCAGTAAAAAGTTTGAACATATACAATGAGTATTTTTATTTAGGTGTGTGTTTATACAGTATCATACCACCCAATAACCAAGGTTTTTCAGATGATTTACAGTAACCATCTAAAAAACCCCCAGCAGTTTAGAACCAAAATAATAACTAAAAGATTACAGTTGGGTATTCAAAAAGCACAAGAAGATGTTAAGATTAAAAATGGTGGGAAAGGTATTCTCTGGGGAGGGAATTCATGAACTAGGGTGCCACTACTGAAAAGGTCCTCTTTTGTAGCCAACTGCCTCACCTAACTTGATGAGGCCGCATGACAGGGGCCTCTGAAGAGGATGTTAAGGTCTTGGAAGGTATACAGTGGTACCTCGGGTTAAGTACTTAATTCATTCCGGAGGTCCGTACTTAACCTGAAACTGTACTTAACCTGAAGCACCACTTTAGCTAATGGGGCCTCCTGCTGCTGCCATGCGGCCGGAGCACGATTTCTGCTCTCATCCTGAAGCAAAGTTCTTAACCTGAAGCACTATTTCTGTATTAGCGGAGTTTGTAACCTGAAGCATATGTAACCCGAGGTACCACTGTATATGCGAGGAGGCTAGCCTTCAGGTAAGATAGTGCCAAGTCATTTAGGACTTCAAAGCTTAACACCAACATTTTGAATCAGGCCTAGAAAGGAACTGGAAGCCATTGCAGATGACATTCACTGGCATAATATGGACATTGACCACTTTCAAAGGCAGCCACACATATAATACATTGCAGTAATCCAAACAGCAGGCTAGCAAAGCACAGATACAGTAACTTGAGCAATTCTGTCTTCTTCAGATAGGGTTCTTGTTGGTATAGTGTCTAAGCTGATAAAAGACAAAAACTTCAAATAGGAAAAAAGTCTTGGCCATATTTTAGTCCTTTACTTTATTACTCACTCAGAAATATTTTCTTTAAATATAGACTTAAAGAGCTTGGCACAAATGACCCAACCAATAAAAATAGAAATGGGACTTTTTCTCAAGGTTTTCTAATGGGAAAATGAAAGCTGCTTATTTTCAGTCCTTATTTTCAATTGAAGTTATTCCTCACCCAACGCCAGTCTATTAGCACTGGCTTGATAATTCCCCTGACAGATCTATTTAGGTTGGATTCCTGTATTACCAAAGAGGTGTAGTTGCTGCTTGCTGTGACTAGCTACCATCCTGCTACTGTAGTGTTTGGATGGCAGAAGTGCACGGTGTTGCCAGGATTACAGAGGTACTAGCAGCGTCAGCAGCTCAGAAGGGAAAGGGCAGTAGCCTATGCAATCTTGGCAGCCCCATGTGATCAGAATATTACTGGAGCAGCATGAGCACTTAGGCACAGTACTGCATGAATATGACTTTAGCTTCTTCAGTGTGTGTAGATCAGGGATGGGGAACTTGTGGCTCTCCAGATGATGGTGGAATCCAAGTACCATCAGCTCCAGCCAGCATGGTTCATGGCCAGGAATGATGGGAGTTGTAGTCCTATGATACCTGGAGGGCCGTAGGTTCCCCATTCCTAATGCAGGCAGTCTTAAGTCATGGGGGGGAACCTCAGACCTGGTGGCCAGTCTCAGACCCAGCTTTCTCTGGCCCTTTGGGTGCTCTCCAGCCTTGTTACACACCCTCCTTGAATGTTTTGCTTCACTTGAATGTATCTTTGAACTCAGGTTTGTTGGGATGGAGGATAGAGGTATGGATGTAAACTTGATCGATCCTTGTTTGCCTCTGGCTTCACCCACCACTGACATGTGGTCACTGTGAGTGACTTTGGGAGTTGATGTTCAGCCAAGAAGCTACTAAATTGGTAAGGAACTCAGTTGAGACAGAGTACAAGGGTGAGCTGTAATGACACTTGATTTGTAGTATCTGAGCCCCAAATGCATAGGAAAATTTCTGCTCCTAGGCTGGACCATAAATCATTGAACAGCCCTCTGTCACATTTTCACATCTCTGTCATTGCTGTGGCAGGTGTTTCACTGAACTGTGTAAGTTGCAATATCACCAGGTTTATGAATTTATCATATCATACTATCTTACTTATAAGCTTCTAGTGTTGCATGATAACCTGACATTCTTAGTTTTTCTTACAAAATTCTGGGGTGTCTGTCTACTATTGTGGTTCAAAGCCATCTACTTGAAGATGATAAAACTGAGCTTTCCTTCTCTCTTGTCTCTGCCATTCTTAAAACTTTAAATATTGATATTTAAGAGAGATTTGGTTGAAGCCTTTTTGATGGTACATTTTAGGATTACTGAATAAAATCTCTCTGGAAGCATGTATAATGACCTTTCTGAATGCAAAGGCCAGTTACTGAAATTTCGTACCTTCTGCTTTCTGTTTATCTCTCCCTAGACTGTTTCATCTTTCTTTTATTGGATAGTGTTGAACTTTAGAGAGATACTTAAATGAAAGAGCATGGAGCAAGGAGGAATGGTTCAGCAGATCAGAAGAATCTTTATTTGCGTCAGCCACTAGCCATAGCAAATTGCTCAGCCTCTACAGATGGGTGGGAGGTTTTGAAAGCAGGTGTCAACACCACCTTGGTGGCTACCTAGACAAAGTATGACTTATTAAAAATAATGCAAAACAAAAAGTAAGTAAATGTGATATGTGTAAGTTGATGACTGGCTAAAGCTGCCAAGAAAGGTGAAATGAAAGCCAGGAGTTCAGTCCCTTGTTTCTTAGCATTTATTTCCTTTGTTTAAAGGATGTTCAAAATAGAAATGCTTTACAGACTGTGCCAGCAAATAGTTCTTTTTGTGTGTGTTTTTGTAGGTTCTTTTTTTACTTCAGATAGCTGGGAGTTTAGTCATGTTCCTCCTTTTGAAGAAAGTTCCTTGGAAATCATCAGGCAGTGCAGCTCTGAATGTCAGTGCTGTAAAAAGCACAGGAATCCAAGGTTATATGTGAGGTACATATATATTAGAAGGGGTGGTGGTGAACCCCAGGTGTTTGCCAGGTTTCTGTATGAGTAGGTGAATCTACAACCCAGTTGGGTGTGCCTAAGAGTGCTGTTAGACAAAACCGAGTCAAAATGGTGGTCCCAGAATCTAGCATCACTTACAACTTTTCCTGTGGCATTTCTAGGGTAGCAGCGCAAATGGCACCATGTTGGCTGCCGACTTAACAGATTTAAAAGGGGAAATATCCTCATCCTACATGAGTACGTCTGTCGGTGGCTAATAATCATGATGGCTATCTTACCTCGAGTGTCAGAGGCAGTATGGCTCTGAATGCCAGTTACAGTGGTACCTCAAGTTACATACACTTCAGGTTACATACGCTTCAGGTTACAGACTCTGCTAACCCAGAAATAGTGCTTCAGGTTAAGAACTTTGCTTCAGGATGAGAACAGAAATCGTGCTTTGGCGGCGCGGCAGCAGCAGGAGGCCCCTTTAGCTAAAGTGGTGCTTCAGGTTAACAGTTTCAGGTTAAGAATGGACCTCCGGATCGAATAAAGTACTTAACCTGAGGTACCACTGTATAGGCATCAAAAGCAGAAGTGTGCTCATGTCCTCACGGTTTCCCCCTAAGCATCCGGTTGCAGGACTACCCCTACTATTTTGAGGCAGCTGCCTTAGACAGCAGATGTTGGGGAGCAGGAAGTGGGAGCAATATTCTGGAGGACAGAGCTGTATATTCCATGTGGCCTGCTCAGCACTCCCTTAAGCATGCTTGCTGCCCCAAGCTGTTGTGGAGAACACTCTCCCATCGCCAGTGTTGAAATATGATTCAACTACTAGTCAGGCCACCTTCTGTATGTGGAATGGGGAAGGGCATATTGTTCTTGGACTCAGGCAGCCCAATGTCTTGAGCCAGTCTTGGCTGGTTAGCTACAGTGAGAACACAATACCTGACTAGGTACACTTCTGGTTTGATTCAATAGGGCTCTTAATGTGTACTTAGGACAGGGTAAGGATAGCTGCCTTTTTCAAAGCTTTGTTGGGGTCCTCTCTTAATCCAAGTATAAAATTGACTCTGGAATGTGGAGGAATTTTTGGACCCCATGGTCTTGGGCATTCAGTTGCTTTTCCATGACTTGTGTTTTCATGAAACAGGAACAGAGGATGCTGGACCAGGCTGGGTTTTCTCCCAGCCCTACCTGGAGATGTCAAGAATTGAACCTGGGATCTTCTGCATGCAGAGCAGATGCTCTAGCACTGAGCTACAGCCCTTCCCCAATGTCAAGGATGTATAGAATAAGGTTGTGAAAGAGGTTCTTTATTCAAGAGGTTGCTCTGCTTTGTTATGTATTATGAATATTGGGATCTGTGGAGCAGGATATGATTATAGGACTTTCCCCTCTGGGGAAACAGACCTTCTTTTGCTGTGAGTAGTGGGCAGCTTTTTTTGTGGGGAGAACCGAGAACCAGATTTGCCTTAACAAAATGATATAGCTCAGGGATGGGGTGTGGTGCTCTAGATATTGCTGGATTCAAACTCCGGTCAGCCCCAGCCTGCATAGCCAATGATCAGGAATGATGGAATTTAGAGTCCAGTAGCCTCTGGGGGGCCATAGCTTCCAGGCTTAGTGCTATATGCAAGAGCTGGAATGAGCCTGAATAATATATTTACTTCAGCACAGTAAGTAAAATTGTTTGAAACCACACTGGAATAGTGCAAAACCATTCTGCCCCACCCTTGTTGTGTCCCAGAGTCTGCTATATGCCTTGCAACTGAGTAGCTGCAGCAATTCAGGTGGTAATTCATCAGCCTGGGTGTTCTTACCCTCCAAGTAGTGGGGTCAGCCATCTGGAACATGCTTGAGAGCACACTCCAGGATTATAATCTGGAGCTTTTGAAACTGCTGTGGGCTCATGATTTCAGGATTTCTTCTTGTAGCAAAGACACAGCTCCACTTCAGTTGCCTGCCATCTCCTCAGGCTGTTTGCTCAGCTTCTTCTGACAATCTGATTGCCAACTTGCTATGTCTTCCCTGAAGACCCACATTGCCCTTTTAAACATGCAAAAGTTCTGTCAATTGATTTTGTCCCTTTCTTTAAGCCCAAAATGAAAGGCTGGAGGCAAGCACTGTGGGATGACCAGAGCAACAGCATGCTCCTTAAATTGAAACCAGTGCTTCATTTTGTGGTTTAACAATAAGAACACAGATAAGAACACAGAAGGCAATAAGTTGTCCTCACTTTCTTAAGGGTTTAACAGAGTCCCTACGCATCAATATATATTGATTGGGGCGAGGAAAATGGGACCCCATGCTTTCCCTGTTTAGGGAAGCTTTTAGTGTTTAACAGACTATTGTATTTTAATATTTTGTTGGAAGCCACCCAGAGTGGCTGGGGAAACCCAGCCAGATGGGCAGGATATGTATGTATGTATGTATAAATAAATAAATAAATAAATATTATAGTTGCATGTTAGACATGTCTTGCTGAAGACTCCATGATTGTCAAGTGCATGGCAGACCTTTCCTCTTGTCCTGTTTGCTGCTCTGAAATTAGCCTCAGTTTCCCCTGACAAGATTCACCTTTTAGCATAGTGATTCTTCTATCAGTAGCTCCGGGAGTTTAAATCAGCAACCAGGAAGGAGCTCTCCATTTCCTCTTAGTCATCCAGCAATGCTCTCCCCCTCCCATGCCAAGCACTGTGTGTCATTAAGTATAGTTACGTAGGTACTTAAGGTCTGCTCTAGACAGCTGGGCCGCATTCAGGACATCTCAGCCCCAAAGTTTTCCAAAGCAAAGATTACAAAAGGCAAAGAAAGCTGTGTTGGCCCATAAGAAGAAAAATCCAGATCTGTATATAGGACAATACCTTTCCTATGCCACCCAAAATGGCACAAAATTGTGTGCAAGCTTTCGAGTTCTGGAGAACTCTTAATTGGAGATGAGGACAAAAGTTACCTGCTGATGTGAAGTAGAAAGATATAAAAAAAACACAGGCAAATGCTGTAGGCAGAGAGTTAATGATATACAGTAGTTAAGAGCCTTGCTTTTGCCTCTATATGGGCATAGGCTTGGCTTCAGTGCTTGGGGATTTTGAGCTACTTGAGTAGCCTGTTTTCTGTATTTGGATAACTCTTACTTGATCAAGACAGATCTGTATTAGTTTTAAACATGCAATGCTTGCAATGTAGTTTGTTGAAAGTAATAGGTCAGACAAAAGCAGATCACATGAAAGCTAAACTGTGAACCAGCCTTCAAGATGGTTTGGATTACAACTGCTATCAGCTAGAGCCAGCACAGCCAATAATTGGGGATAATGGGAGTTGTAGCCAAAACATCTGGAGGGCACCAGGTTGAGGAAGGCTGCTGTAAGCTCATTGGGTTCATGTGAGGCTCAAAGCAAGCAAACTTGACTCATCAGCTCTTGACAATTGTTTCTTAGGAGTGGAGTATTGCACACACTCAACGGAATCGCTTTTTGCAGCTGTCTGATGCTCAGCTTAACAAATCTATATACCTAATATTAGGCTCTCACTCTCTCTTTCCCAACCCACTCTCTTCAGTTAGAGACAGCAGCCTGTCAAGGACTCTTCAGATCTCTCCAGCCCTCCCCATTGTCAAATGCACCCTTGTCATCCTCTGAATAGCATTTCCACTTGATTTTAAAGTAGCTTTCTGTCAACTGTGGTGGACTAAGAATTTTAGTGACAACTCCATCAATTGGGCCACCAAGATCAGAAACATCCCTATCTAGGCAGTTGATACGTGTTCATATCTGTAAGTGGAGGCTGCTAGGTAATATCTCCCGTTGTAAGTGACTGTGGCGGGTGTGGGTGAGTGGTGCCGAAAATTTGAACTGAAGACGGATGGGGCTGTAGCATGGTCTTTCTTTGCTGTCTTGATCTTACACGCAAGCTGAAGAAGGAGAAAGCCACCTTGAAATTTGGTGCCTGCTCACCTTTCAAAATGTATTGGATACTGAATGCACCAGCATAATGATGCTTCACTAATGTCTAGCATTATACTGTTCCAATCAGAGTTCCCAGTTGCTGGAATGTGAGTTTTTAAATACCAGAACATGTGGTTCACATCTTATGTGTTTACAGTGTGTTAGCATCATATCTCTACAGCAGTTGACTCCACTGCATTAAGGCTACTGGGAATTAATGTGAGGGGGTCTCATAACAACTCTTGGTATAAGAATGCTTTAAATGTGAGGTGTAGATGTGACCTCAGCTCCATCCATGAATGGGAGGAAGGAGCCCTTATGTTTGCAGAAGCCTAGTTAAGATTCAAGCCATAATAAATAAAAACGATTCCAATAACATAAATCACAAATTGTAATCAGCAAAATGACAAACAGCCTGTGAGCAGTAACTAAGTAGTGGAAAATCTTAAGTCAGCCTGTGTCAACCTGATGTTTGTGCTCCAGATGTTTTGGACTATAACTCTCTTCATCCTCTGCCAACACAGTTTAGAGATAAAAATGCATTAATTTTTGTTTGTTCCCTTCTTGACTAAAGATAATCATTTTTGAAAGGTGACAAATTTAGTACTTCTCCATATGGTCTGTGGCAGGATATATGCAGACCTGGCATTACAATGGATGGAAAAGGAGATTCATAGTCAAATATATTTAATATATTTATTGAGGAATGTGTACTTTGCTTTTCAAAGCAGCAAAAATCCTCCACAAAGCAGCTTGCAATACTAAACTAGCCATCAACACAGTTTAAAAACAATTAAAATTCATTACTGCAAACAAAGGCTTGCATTTAGTGTAGCACTAACTATCTGTCTTGCTGTCAGAACAAGGATTTCTGCTTGTGTATGGGACTCTCCACCCTCTTCCCTCTATGTGCTCCCTAAATCTGTTTTGCCCCGCCCCCCAAATCCTCCAGAACAGATTTGGAGAGGGAGTCAGTGCTACATTGGAGACAGATTGATACTATAATAAAACAAACAGATTTTGTTGTTGTCGTCCTTATTCCCTCCATTGTAGCATCCATGAAGCATGGTAGCATGATATTTTACCAGAAGGCTCCATGCCTGCTGCCTGCCACTCTGTAATTAGGACTATGGACTTCATATAGGATCTAGTGTTTATGCTCTTGCAGCTTGTGTTTGCACTGTAGGAAGGAAAAATGGAAGGTCTGGCCCTTCTTCGCCCCAAAGGAATGGAAGAGGAAAAGGCTACTGGGAATTTTTCCACCTTGTAATGCATCCTGTGTTGAAAACTTTGCAGGTCTGTACTATGAGAAGCTGTGTGTTAAACTATATATTTTGGCAGCTGAGGGTGACATTTAGTCATGTGCGGCTGTTCTCTCTGAACGGTGTGATTTCTTGTGACCTCCTGTTTCCACAGTATTCGTAAGCAGTCCTTCCTTTATGTCAAGGTAGCTCTATTGTGTGTTTTTTCCCCTTAATCAGCACAGCAAAAGAATGTTGTCTCTCCTCCACCACTACCCCTCTCTACCACCAGTTTCCTTTCCAAGAAAAAGAAAGGAAGCTTGACTTAGGTAGGCAGCTATCCTTCCTGTCCCACAGCCATGTTGAAGTCAGCGCCAGTAACTTCTGTCCATTTAGAGGAGACACTGCCACCAATGAACTTGTGCTTTGTTCTACTGAGCAACGGGTATAACGTGCTGTTTCCTAGCCCTGCCTCTGGCTTCTCTTCTGTCTGTTTTGGCACATGTGCCTTAAATTTCCTGTAAATGTAGACTAGCAGGATAAAAATGAAATCCTATGTGGCCGAACGCTAGAAGTCCTCTGCCTGGTAACTGCAGGCAGACAAAAGAGCTGGGGCTAGTTCTTAAAATGTTTTGCAAGAGGAGCCCAATGCTATGTAGTCCTTGAAGTAATAAATAGGATTCAAAATAAGGGCCTTCCCAGGCAAGTGACTTTGTAGTGGTGGCAGCAGCAACAGTGGGGGTGGGGAGTAAATGCTCAGGTACTAACTACAGTATGTAGTTGCCAGCCTTCCAACAGCAGTGTTTTGTCACTGACCACATTGTGTGTTTCTTGCAATTTAGAGCGTTAGATGGGCTATAATAATGTGAGGATCATGCATGCCCACTGAGGTGTTCTTATAGTGAATGCAAGCCATTCCTTCTCTCCCATTGAATGCCTGCAGTGGGAGGGATGGTCATGTAAAGCCCAACAACTTGGAGGTTTGGGTGCCAAAACAATCTTGGCCTGTTCTCATATGTAAGAGGGCAGGCTTACCGTAATCACATGGAAGACAAACTCGCCCTTCTGCTAAGCTGAATTGGCACTGCAGGATGAGCTGAAAGTTGGGTTAAGTGTCCCCATCCCTATGTCTGTGCTCATGAGACCCTGGAAAAAGTGTTGCTTGATGAAAATCACAAAACGATGGCAGTTGAAATCTGGGAAGGAGTGTGGAGCCATTTGCATGCCAGTGCCCTAAAATGGATGGCATTGGCATTTTCAGCCCATTGCCTTAATGTGTGTGTGTTTAAAAGATGCAAGCTCCTGACCAAGAGCAATGGGCGGGGGGGGGGGGGCACAATCGACAGCAACATCCAAAGCTTTGCCACTGGTGCCAGGCAAGACAGAAGGTGAGGAAGCTCCCCTGTGCCTTTTTCCTCCACCAGCTCCACTGGATTCAAATCCTCTAGTGCCATGCCCTGAAATGTTCCATTTGGGGGCTCTCCCCAGTCTATGGTCAGAAACAGTTTCCTACCCACCAGGGTGAAGCTTGAACCTCCACAGTGGTGGAAGACACAGACTTGCCACAGCACTGCTGCTCCTTACTGCTTGGTGAGACACCTGTGTGCCCCCACCCCTCAGCCAACAACATGGGGAAGGTTATGAGTGCCCTGAAAATTCATCTGGTTTTCTTTTTTCTTGCTTCGGCCTTTCTTTCAATCTAGGAGTCTTTCCTGGATGTGCACAAATACTATTTTTAAGATGTATAATAATTTAATTAAGATGTGTCATTGAAAATAAAACAAAGCTGTCTGTTATTGTAATTTACGTTTTTCAATGTAAGGAAATAGCTTTTTTAAAGTGGCTGTCATGCAGCAGGAGCTACCTTATTTTCGTCCTTTTGCAAGGTGAGAGAGGGGAGAGGATATTATTCTGAATGGGGTTGGCGCTAGTAATGTGATGTAGGCTTCTTTGGCACCCCATCCCTTTCTCCAATGCAGCATCCTCCAGATCTTGTTGGAGAGCATCACGTTGGCTACCTCACTCTTTCTCTTTCTTTCCCCCACAGATGAATAGTTGGAGGAAAAAAGGTGGTGCCCCCTTACGCAGGGTGTGTGTGTGTATAGGAGGCAGGGTATGCACAAATTCTTGATTCTAGCATAGGATGTGGCACAAGAGTCTTGTTTGTGAATCTTCCAACTATATGTAGCATCATCCTGTGGCAGAGTGCTGCTTGGTTCATCAAAAGCATGTTGGCAAAAACAACTCCGTTGGCAATGGTTCAGAGAGTAGGATTCTCCTGTTGAAGTGATTGTTTTGTGGGAATATTTGTGTTGGCATAGAAGCTCTATGACGTTTTGTCACCAGGCTTGAAACAGCATTGCTGCTTCTGAGAGCTGGTGGTTGATTACTGTAGTATTAAGGAGGCACTGGGCTGGATCCAAAGAGGAGCCATAACTCTGGCAGGGCACCTGTTTTGCATGCAGAATGTGCCAGGCTCAGTCCCTGGCACCTCCAAGAATGCTGGGAATTGGCATGTCTGAATCCCTAGAGAGCTCTTGCCAGTCAGCATAGAGAAGCAGTACTGAGCTAGATAGACCAACAATATGACACTCTATAAGTCAGTTTCCAGTGTTTCTGTCTGTTCCTGCCCAAAGAAGTGCTTTCGAAGGGCAAACCTTATTTGAAAGGAAATTTTGGGAATGAGCACAATTTCAAAAGGTAATATGACACGCAGAGTCTGCTGCTTAAAAGAAAAGGCAAACATTTTATGTTGGGAGTGCCTAAAGTCAGAATTTGGGCCCTAGCCACAACTGAGTATTCTGGAAACTTGCTGTCTGGTGTTATGCCTATTTTAGGATTTGTTTGTTATCACAGAAGGGTTATGGTTGAGGATGAAATAATCCCATGTTGAGGAAACAATTTGGTTATATTTCAATGTGGGATAACTTCAGGGATGAATTAAATGTTCAGAGGTCATGTATCTTGTATGCGGCAAGGCTCATACTTGGAACATTCCTGTGTGCCACTGAACATAGGAAGCATGAGATGTGTGTGAGTTTCTTCCCCCATCCCCGCCTATTGGCAGATGGAAGGAGCATAGAAACTGGCTGGCTAGCATGTTGTGCATGAGTTGCTTGATGCTTCCAGGTCCTTGGAATTTGACCTGCAGCTTAGCATGTGGCAGGGCATAATCACAAGCCTTAAGCCTTCAAATTGGTCCTTAGATATTAGTAGTAGTTATAATTTAGTAGTTGAATTTTATCACTCATCCTAGGGTTGATGTTCTGTATCCTTCTGCCAGGTGATGATAAGGATTTCTTCAGAGATTTGGGTGTAGATGTCTGGCAGGTGGAATGGTAATTTATATTCACCCACTGTGGTAATTTATATGAAAATCATTTTGACTGTTCGGCTGTTATGTTGGTTGTATGAATTGGGTAATAAATGGAACATGTACTGATTCAGTAGCCTAGAATGTTCATAATACACTCATACATTTATTTATACATGTATGTAATAAATTTGCAATGAAAGGTTTCTTAGAAAGAAGGAAACACTCTCTTCAGAGTAAATGAATGGGCTGTCTTGCTTTATAGCTTCATTATTGAATTATTTTAAGCACTGCAGCAATATCAGGTTTTATTCCATTACCATTGATTAGAACATTTCTATGTGACTTTGTATAACAATCAAATGGTACTCAATTCACAAATTCCTGGTTTGGTGTTTAAATGCCCAACTGGGAGCAGTTCCCATAAAGGTGTGCCCTTCTGTTTTCAAGGATATATTGCTCCCTTGCAGTGATCTTTCACAATAAAAACTTAGGAATGTCAAGGAGCTGTTTTGAATTCGTGGTTTTGAAAGCATTTGTTAACTCTGACCTGAAGAATTTGAAGTATAGCACTTTAAAGTCTCTCTGGAACTAAATGGTTTAGTGGTTGTAATATATAGGCACAGTGTATCTACTATGTATTTTGGAAAGTAGTTTGTCTATCTGCCTGTTCTCTATGGGTTTGGTCACCTCTCAAGATACTGTTGCCAAACTTTGCATGAGGGTTCTCGGTGCAGAGGTGGTAGTCTTTGTGAATACAGAAATGTCACTTTGATGTGACTTTGCCTATTTTTTGATGTAACAGGTCCAAGCTATGTCAATTTGAACATTTCTGAAGATACCACCGCTTTTGGTGACTCTTTGCCAAATTTGGTGTGACAGTTCCAACCTGCACCAATTTGGATGTCTCTTGATGTACTATAACAAACTTGGCGCAAGGTTCCCTAGGTGGAGCCTTGGGTTGTTGTGTGTGTCCTACAACTCAACAGATTAAAAAAACTCTATTTTCTTGTCCTTCGAATTTCCGGACAGTGCTGGACACTTCCCGCTAGCAGGTTTATAGAAGAAAGTCAACCCTGAAAGTAAAATGTTATGTGGTTGTAATGTCGCTATATGAATAGCAGGTGACTTTACGAGGCTGTTATGAAAAGAGCTGTTAACTCATAGCAGTTTTATAATTAGTCTTGATGCTTACTGTGACGGTGTACAAATCAACTCCCCGATTTCCCTATGCCTGTTTGATCGTGTCTCAATGTGTTGCTGTACCCACAAAAAAGTTCTTCCTCTTACACTGCGGCTACTGTTAGGGAAAGAGTAACATCTAGGAGCCACTCAGCAGCTCTGTTTGCAACATCATAAAGCAGTTGGAGCAGGCCAAACTCAACAGGATCGTTGCAGAAGCACACCAGCAAAAGCAAATATTGCTGCTGGCAATATATATATATTTCAGAGGGGTTCAGCATGCTTACTTCTGCCTCACTCACCTCTACAGCTTGTGCTGCAGCAGCTAACATGAGGCATAGGATGAGGTAGGCATCCGTCTGTCTTCAGAGATAATAGAGTGTGCCTTTGGGGGTGAGGTCAAAGCACTGGAGAATCACAGCACCTGCTGTGGCTGCAGACACTGGTAACTCGTACCTGCTGCCTCCTGTGTTGCTTTTGCTGCATTAACACCACTGAAGTGACCCCTTTGGGGTGCAAGCCTGGGCAGTGTGTATGGAGGTCCTGGGCTTCCTAGACAACAAGACCCCCCTCTTGGCCTTGCTGATGTGGTCCAAATAAAGCAGAGCAATACATTCAGCACCAGCTTGGCTGCATAGGATGAAGTTGTTTATAACTACCTGTATTTAAAGCGTGGCCCTTAATAGGATTGCCAGTTTGTGGTGCGGAGGGAGCTTCTAGACTTTTAGCAGCTGCTTTGACAGATGCAGCTGCTCATTTCCCCAGTATTCTGGGCTTAGAATCTATCCCTGCCATGCAACTTTCAAAGACACATGAGCACTTTGATCCCAATCAGTGCTGTTGCATTCTCCTTATCAGTGATTAAATGAACACTTGCAGTTCAAAAGGGTGGTGATGGGATATCATTAGACTGATTTGCTGCCTGCCATTTTATTGTGTCAAGGAGTTCTTCCACAAGACCCTGATTTATCAGTAAGTAAATACTATGGAGTTGTGGGAGAAGCTTTTTGTAACAATGGCTCAAAGTGAATGTTTGCCTTGAAAATGACAGTCTGTTCGTAGTAAGTGGATTAGTATTGGTGTGTAATAGGAGAATTAGTATTTCAGGAAATGGGTCATGGTAACTTCTGGATCTGGAATGCAGGGCATTTACTTGCTGAGGATTAAAGATTTGTTTAACTTAGTTTGGTTATTCTTGTGATGAACTCCAAAGTTAAAAATATACAGAATGAGGTGTGTTGTAATGCTTCAAGAATCTGCCTTTGTCTCTGAGGGAAAGTGAGAAAATGTCTATTTGTTGTGGGGTGTTTTTCGTAGCCCTGGCAATTTAATGGAAGTGTTACTTAATGTGCAAACAATCACTTTAAAATGTACATCTCTTGTCAAGTCCTAAAAGCCTAGCAATGTAATTCCTTAATACTTTGACGTAATGTAATGTGTTTGTATTGCAAACAGCATGTGTGTGTGTGGGGGGGTATATATTATCCATTTTTGATGTTAGATCTGGTAAGCATATGCCCAGGGCTAGTTTCAAATTTCTGGGGGCTGTTGTGCACAGGGTATCAGTAGTCCTCTTGCCTTCCCCTTCCTCCTTAAAACAAGGCTGACTAGAGAAGAGACTTCCTGGTTTGTTAAATTTGTTTCCTATAATGTCCAAACTGGATAACTGTGGTTCAAGCATGCCCCATAAGCCACAGTTTGATCTGCATTGCAGAAATCCTAGTTTGCAGGTAGCTCTTGAACGATGTATTTCTGGTTTGGATTTCATGGGACAACTCCGTAGTGTCGTCTGTCACATACATTCTTTGAAACCAAGTACTGAAATTAAGAGCTTTGAAATTCAGAATGCTGGGAGATGCATTCAGTATAATTCTTAGAGATGGGTGGAATACTGCATGCAGATTCTTCCCTTCCCTAGGCAGTATGGAAGTTAGGTAAATCATCAGAAACTTTTCCTAGGTACTACGATGATCATTCAAGTGTAATACACATTAATGTTACATTTATGCAAGAGCATGTCTTTGAAAGTAATGTCAGAAGCAAATCTGGTGCTCTGAACAATGCAGGAATTCACTTCTTTGATACAAGAACAGCAGCAAGTGGTTTGAAGTTTCCACAATAGTTACCTGGATTTCTGGGAAACTTGTTATGAAAACATGTAGGCCTAAGAAGGTGCAAAAAGAGGGGTTGCTTGTCTTTTTTAAGTAGTAGTATATTTTATCCACCCACCCATTCCTGCTATTATGTATACATAATTCTATTTTTATGCCACCTTTCTACAGTTCAAACCATGCTCAAGGTGGCTTACAACATGGAACAAATGCATAACTACATAATAACAAAAGTAGCCATAAACAATAAATAAAACATTTAAAAACACACAACCAAATTGAAAATTTCCACATTTATCACAAGATCTAAAATAAAGATGGTAAAAAACAAAAATACAGCAACAGCCCCTTCCCCCCAAATCACACACACCCAGCACAAGACTGTTCACCAGCCTCAGCCATTGCAGTCAGTCAGGGCCCCTCCTAGGCCTGGCACAAATAGGCCTGCAAGGCAGGGAGCAGGTCTTCCGGGACTTAACAGCCAAGGTGACTGGATTCTTCTTTCCTTTGCAGTTTCTATCACCTATTCGTGTGCAATTAAGAGCAACAAACATACACTATGCAGCAATCAGCCAAGGGGTTTCAGTTCTTCAATTATAAATGCATAGATGGAGAGTCTGGTTTGCAAAGGAATCTTTTACTAAACTATAACTGCACTCTAGATAGTGGCATAATTTCAGCTCAAAGGCCTTTACAGCCATAAAGAGAATTTCTAAGGCACTTGTTTCTGTAAATATCGAAGAGAAAAGCAGTAGTGTATCATGAAGAGGGAAAAGGCTGACTGTGCAAATAGAATCAAGAATTAGAAATAGCTCATGCTGCCACACACTTGACTTCAAGTGAGGGTTTGGATATTTGGTACGCTTCCAAAGGCTTTGTATATTTTAACCCAGAATGTACAGAGAGCTTCACAAAAGCAGATTGCAGTTTCCTTAGGGCAGGGTACTTGTCTCTCTGATAAATAAAGATACAGTAAATAGATGTGGATTACACAGCCCTTAAGAACCAGCATAAGATGAGCCATGACAGCAGGCTATTAAGGAACATTTAGAGGAAGAGAAGGCTGGCTTTGGAACTGAGGCACAGGAAGTAGATAACAGGAAGGAGTTTTGAGCGTAAATGCATTTTGAAGTCGTGTGGGATATCTCCACCCCCTCTGACAGAAGGAAGGGAAGTTAAAAGAACAGGGCGGGCAGGAGCTAGGTCAGAGCTCAAGCTCTTCCCCTGAAATAATGTAACTGGTTAAAATTAACTACTTTATTTAATAGTATTGAATGATATATTTATTACAAGCAAATTTAATAATAATAATAATTTATTATTTATACCCCACCCATCTGGCTGGGTTTCCCCAACCACTCTGGGTGGCTTCCAACAGAATATTAAAATACAATAGTCTATTAAACATTAAAAGCTTCCCTAAACAATACTGTATATTTTTAAAAAATCTTAATTTAAAAGAAAACCAAAAAACCCAGGTGATAACAATCAAAGTCATAAATAGCTGTAGTGTAGCCAGATCGAGCTCTAAAGCAGCACTCAGTCCAGTAAAACCAGAAATTCCAAACACAAGTATTACAGAAGCCCAATCTGAAGTCCCAAATAATGTATGCGTTCTGGTACTCTTTTAGCTTGAAATTCATTTCAAAAGTCAGAAGTGTTCTGAGCCATATATTGGTTTAAGAGGTGTGGAATTACATCAGTTTGCTTAAAAAGAAATTCTGCTCAATCCCTGCATGTTACCCTCATCATTTTGGAATAGTTTTTCTATTCTATTTTCTATTCATAGCAGGAAACTCACCTTATTAGAAGCTCAGTGGATTGAGTCCAGTATATATGAGACTATCACCTTGTATACATTTTATCATGGTGGTGTTCCAAATGTTCTGCATTCAGGGACCCCATTGAGCCCCTTGCTGAAGATCAGCAGGTTGCAGAAGGTTCTGAGACAGGGGCTAAGTTCACGTAGGACACTTGCCTCATCCCTAACCCCCCCCCCCCCAATGAACTGAGAGTTCAACCTGTAACAGTGCCCTCCTGTTTGCAAGGGAAGAGAAGTCTTGGAGGATGAGCTGTGATGCAGGGAAGCTTTTATGCTACTTCTGATCTTCTTAAGCTGCTGTCCTGTGAGAGCATGGAGACGTGTACAAAGCAGTCTTTAAATTCAGAATCTGGTGTTTGTTGGTGCCCTGTTCAGTAAAGTTAGATCAGGAACTTTTCAGTTATCAGTAACTGAGGTTTTGTTTGAAATCTATTGACAGCACCTTGGCAGCTGACTAATGTTAATAATTTTGCATGCTGATACACATGAACAAGATAATATCCTAGCCTAGGCAGATTATTGTTTTGTCGTATTGGAAATAGCAGTGTGGATAAAATCTGTTGCAGAAACGGAACCACAGTATGCCAAGTATTAATCACGCATCTGAGTTTCTGTCTAGGAATTCTTGACAGTACAATTGGCAGCAAGGAGCCAGCATGTGCTGGCAAATTCTTATCTCCTGTAAAGATTTAAACGGCACATTTTCAGAATCTCTGATGGATTTTTTTTTGTTGTTGTTGTTATATTCAACTCCCGTTTTCAGGAAAGATAAACCACAAAGTAGGGAATTGAGGTAAAAATGATGACCTGCGGAATATATGTGTATTTTGAATTTTAGTGAGGTTCCTCAAACTGATGCCTGTTCACATGTTTTAAACCTGAGGAAGGGCAATTCATTTGCTTAGTTTCTTTGACATAGAGGATAATTTAACTTCTGGAGGTTACATGAACAAGAAGATAATGACTTTCACAATTCTCTGTGAGACGTGAGGTCATTCAGGTGGGTGTGGAACAGGCAGGACTGGGATTTGTGCCAGGCTTTATTTGGCCAGTGGGCAAGAGATTCACCACTGCTGCAGTAGGGGAAAAACAGAGCGAGCTTTTGCATTTCATGAAGTTTCATTTTGCCAGGAGTTCCAACAGAACATTAACAATAAAACCCCCCACCATAGGACACTCCAAGAACAGTAACAGCAGTGTTCTGTTTCCATTGGATTATTTGCAAGAGCCCAGACCATCTGTGCTTATACTGGTTTCTGTCTTACGATACATATGTATCAGCATGTTGTTGCTACAGCATGTTTTGGTGGTTAACACGTAAAGGTACAACAATTTTCAAGTGTGTTGACTATTATCCTTAAAAAAAAACAAGAAAACAATGGACAAAGCTTCACCATTCTTCACTGTTGCATTTTTGTGAACCGTGGAATTGCTCAGCACTATTTTTCTGCATGCAATTAAATAGTTGAAAGTAATGCACAGCATGTTCTGCATTGTCCACTCTAAAATAATTGTCCCCGAGTTGCCAATATTAAAGCTGTTTCATTAATAAGCCACCTAATTATAGCTTTTCTTAGAAACCTACAAGCTGCAGCAACTGAAAACAAAAGTTAATGATATCTCGAGGCCAGTGTCTGACGTCCCTTGTGATCATAGATTTTGAGGCCAGCAGGGATGGTGACTGTGGCCTTATTTGACCTCTTTGCACAGCAACATGAGCTGTGAAAATGGCCTCTGCAGTTACTGTCAAATTATTATTGTTGATTGAATTTATATCCCACCCTTCCAAAGGAGCCCAGGGTGGCAAACAAATCCACAATTTAGAAACAAACACAAAGCATAAACATAGCAAATCCATTTAAAAGAGTTGAAAGACTATTACAGTTAAGAACATTCTAAAAGCAGTTGAGGTTAAAACCACTCTTCCATCCAGTGATCCCAGGGTTGCCAGGAACAGTATTCTTCAGTCACTGAATGCCTGGATAAACAGGAATGTTCTCATAATCCTCCTGAAAGTTAATAATGATGGAGGCGGGCGCATCTCACTAGGGAGGGCATTCCCAAGCTGGAGAATCTTCTGCAGTAGTTAGTTGCAGTTTGTTAGCAATTTAACAAAAACGAAGTCTGTCATGTTGCAACACCATCCCATCTCTAGGAGTATCTTGAGGATGAGCCTGAAGACTTTTTGCTGTCTTCAAGAGTCTTTATATGAACTAAAAGCCGCCAGCATTGTGGAGTCCCGATCTGTTTTACCAGTGACTTCTGTATCATGCCACTGTTGATTTCTCGGCAAACATTTGTTGTGTATTGAGGTGCATATGGTTTCCTCATTTTTGCCAGGGTATCTACAGGAAGCTATCCAGTCAGTTCTTCCTTGGTGGGTATGCTTCTCTCAATACTAATATTCTGCTTCATTTTCCTGTCTGGGCCATCACAAGCTCCACTTCCCTTCCTGCCTACTGTCTTGATCTCTTTGTGCACGAGCCAGCATTATGCACACTTTGAATTCTTGACATTTCCTGACTAGCTCCTGACTTCAGTCTCTTAACTCTGCTTTGGCTGGGTTATTAGTTTTAAAAATGTTAACAGGTTGAACTATACTGTATATTTCATTTCATGGATGTCATGATTACTTCAACATGGTTTCTAAATACAACACATTTTCAAATGTTTTTGAGAGTAATACTTGATTATACTCCTGTTTAAAAAGAGTCTAAAAAAAAGTAAATTGCTTTCCCTTCAATTTTTGAGTAACCCCAAACTCATATTTATGGTTTCTTTAGATAACACTTGAAGCTTAATTCACAATACATTTAAAAAATCCAAAGCCTGAACCTTAAGGGAGGATCAAGAGCTTTGTGGTGTTTCTCATTTAAGCCTTGGAAAAGGGGAGCGAAAATTATATGTATGTCTGGTTCTGTTTGCACAAGGACCAATTTGTAACAAATATTTTCTGGGAGCCTGCATATTTGCTAGAAAAATTCTTATCGACAGAAGCAGCTCAGTTTTCTAACTTATATGAGATTGCTGTCTGTTCGAGGAAGCATTATTCAGTGCCCTGGCCAGCATTTCTGCTTGGGCTATCTTATCAAGTTAATACTAAAGCAAAATGAAAAGATTCATTCAGTAAGTAGGAGTTTTGGTATGAGGAGTTTATTCCACCTCCACTCCACCCCCCCCCCACTTTTGAACTCTTTGCATATGACTCAGTATCGCTGACTAAAAACTTGCCGAAAAATGCATTAGCTAAGTGAAAAGCTGCAGAGCTTCCCACTAGTGGACTTTTTCAAAACGTTCTCTCCGAGGTTACTTTTAACTTATCTCTAGACCAGTGTGGGTTTCAAACAGGCTTACAAATAAGACGAAGGGGAGGGGAAATATTAGTAGCTCATGGAAAGTATTATTGAGTGTCTATTATGGATATTTCCTCTCTCCTGTTCCACACTTTCAGCTGGAATAGACACTCATCCTCTGCATTTGAAAACTCTGGTCACTTCCACCCCATAAATTTAAAGCCGCCTTATACCACTTTAGCAGTTATTGCTTTCCCCAAAGAATCTTGGGAAACGCTAGTTTAAGGGTGCAAGCCCTCATAGTGCTACAATTCCCAGCACACTTAACAAGCCACAGTTCCCAGGACTGTGGGGGCGGGGGCGTGTTTGCTAAAGTGGTATAAGAGTGCTTTAAACAGTTCCTCCCTCCCTCTTTTTTATTTTATTCTCAAAATAATTGCCTGGAAAATCCTTTGTAGGACATTGCCAGGTTGTGCAATATAGGAACAACTTGCTTCTGTTGGTGGCTTGCACATTACTGGGCTGCTGAAATCTCTCATACAATAACTCTTCTGAATCTCCAATCCCCCGATAATTCTCTAATTATGCAAAGTTAGCACATCAGAGCAAAGACTCTGGTTCCATCCACACCATACTCTTAAAGCACATGGCTTTCCCCAAAGAATCATGGGAACTGTAGTTTCGCCCCAACAGAGCTATATTTCCCAGCACCCTTAATAGACTACAGTTCCCAGGATACTTTGGGGGAAGCCAGATGATTTAAATGTATGGTGTGCATGTAACTTCAGAAAGAAGCCTCATCTCTCATGTGCTAGTGTGCATAGGCAGAGAGATGTGAGGCAGGGGGAGAACATTCAGACATGCAATCCTACCCACATGCATATCTCAGGTGGTGCAACCACTTATCCTGCTAAATATTTGAATTAGATACATTTTTTCAATCACAGCTTCCATCGCTGTGCTATATCTCAGGTAGTTTTATATCACTGGGCTTCTCAAGCATTGTCCCCAAATGTTTCATAAGAGGGAAGCTATTTTGAGTTCCTGGATGACAACAGCTCTTCACAATTATATACAGTAGCTACTTATCTTCAGCTTAATATCTTCCAGCTCCCTGTTTACTTTTGGCTGAGCTTACAACACCTCCCATGGCAAGTCTAGAGAAGGTGTTGGTCTGAGATGAGATAGAGACTGTGCAAATACGAGGAGTTCTCACATGAGAGAAATAAGAGATTGTTTGTTTTTGTGGTCAGTGACATCTTCTCTCTGCCTTTTCGCCCCCAAATGCATATACACGTATCAGTTGAAAGAATTCTGGGCCATCATCCCTTGAGATATTATTCTTGACCACATTAATCAAAGGATTTTGAGTGGGTTGCCCAGCTGCTGCTGTTTGTTGTATGAGAAAGGAAGTTCAAGAGTCAAACAGATAAGGCTTTTTCTTTTTCTTTTCTTTTGCTTTGGGATTGACTTGACAAAACTGCTTTTAAAAAACAACAAGTAAGACATTAACCATTTAGAGATGACATCACCTTTCTAGTTAGATTGACAGGTAACCTTGTTTTTTAAATTAAGATACCGAGTTCAGTATTCACATGGACTTTGTACAAGCATGAGTCATTATCTATATCTTTGCAATAAAGTGAAGGTCTTCTATGACTTGGGCATTTTATTGTCAGTATGTTCCAATACATCACAAAAGGGACCATCTTTCCATAAACGTACTTGACTGCCCATTGTCTTCTGTAGTATGTCAGTTTAATCATTGTTATGATGGTCCATATCTTATCAAACTAATCAGCTATGGTTAGAGTCCTGTTTTGTAGGTCCTTGCCAGCTGTCAAGAAGTTGACCGTTTCCGAATCCATGCCTAAAGCTAGCAGTTTCACATAACCTGGTATTAATATTTTAGGATCAAGGGAACCTTGATTTTCATAATGTGTATCTGAAGAAGTGTGCATGCACACGAAAGCTCATACCAAGAACTAACTTAGTTGGTCTTTAAGGTGCTACTGGAAGAAAAAAAATATTTTTGTTTAGGTAATGTGTAGAATAGCTTATTTAAGCCACATAGGCGTGCTATGCACTTATGGTGTGCAACTATGGGCAACTCCGACATAATGTACCTGGCTCACGTTGCTCTCTGCATATAGCACAATGGCTTAATTGATATGGGATAATCTGATAAGGGTGTCTGAGAATGGAGAGTGCTGAATTGTTGAAACCAAGCTTGGTGACCTTCAAACACCTTTTAGCCCTCGGTTTTTATAGCTATGTGATCAGAAGCTTGCTTCGAGCAAGGCAGTATGCGAGCACACACAGAGAGAGATTTATTTCTGAAGACTGAGGCAAACAGTGCTCCTGATATATTCAGTGTTGCTGTTTACTGTAGGGGCACATCCAGGCTTCCTTTTGCACCACATATTACAGATCCAGATCCACTGAACTGGAGCAAACAGTAATTTGCCAAAAACTCAGTTGCCGCTTATGCCAATTCAGTAGTAAACGTGGATTTTCCCACCGGGACAAAAAAACACACAAAAATGCTCAAACACAGAAGTTTAAAGCCTAGGCCTGTGCCTTGAAATGTGGCACAAAAAGGCTGTCTTGATTGAGCCCATAGGACTGCCATTCATTATCTATAATATTGTTAGATGAGATTTATATAGATGATGTGGCTGATCTCGTTGCCAAGATCAGGATGAGTTACCATCTTAACATAGAAGGTGTCCAGTACCTAATTATATTCTGAACTAGAAGGCTTGTTGCTGATACCAGAGGTTTAGAGCTCCCTTTGCAGATTCTGTATAATTGTGCTAGCTACTTCAGAAGTTTAACTATGTTGGAGAGTCCTTGTGTACCTTGACATATTGCATCACTAGCACCTACAAGCTTAGATAATGGCTCATTTTCTATTATCACAGTGGGTAACCTGTAAAGTCTTTCAAGAAAGATGCCAGGGCAGCTCTCTACCTGTTCTTTGGCCCTGAATTTTTTTTTGGCAGTTCATCAAAACTCTCTTTAGGTTTACATTTAATAGCCAGGGTTTAAGCCATAAATGATTTTAATTTACTTGTTTACTGGCTATTTTGTATCATTTCTAGCTTTAAAACTGTTCCTTTTCTAGCTTTTTGTATGGGGAAGCATACAATTTCAAAGTAAATAGCTGTTTTTACTGAAGGCAGATGTTTTATATAGGGAGTCTTTAAATGCATTTGACTCGTTTGCAGTGGGGTGATAAAATATTACCATGGTTCTCTTTGGTGACTCATCCTAATAATTACTGTGTACTGGGTGTTGACTTTTGTGATAGTACTTGTTTTGCCTTATCATAGGTACATTTTAAAGCTAAATGTGGAAGTGACTTTCCATTCAACCTTGAGCTATTCCGGTTAATTTGTTAACCTATTATGCATAACCTTGAAGGGAGAATCAAACAATGTCTGTAGACTGATCAGTCCATAACAGCTTAAGCTACACACTTAACTTGGCAATACAGTATCCATTTATTACTAATCTTCATCGTTCAGAGGTCAGGTTGGCACTCCAGCCCTATGTGTAGTGGGTGCCCCCTCCCCAACTCTTGCTGCATGTCAAGCTTTCAGTGTAAACAGTCTATGAGAAATTAATCCATGCTGAAGTCTCTGTGTTAGGGCTGGGCGATATCTAGTTTTTAACATTCTGATATATCATCAGCTAAAATATCATGTCTGAAATAAGAGTGGAGCTATGTAGAGGCATTGGCTGGCTTCACGATTTCCCCCGCAATGTGATTTTTGCATAGGAAAGCGAGGTTCTTTAGCTTGCAAAATGTCCTATGGTTTTCCCTTTGAATCTCAGAAGCAGAGCATATACTTTTCAGGCTAAAAGTCCCAGGTTACATCCTTGATATCTCTATACAGGGCTGAAAAAGGCTCCAGAGAACCTCAAGGATGAGGCAAGTAAGTGCTCTTGCTCTGTGTTGTGTTTGATGGATTGTTTTATGATGTGATATGAGTTTTGTTGAATTATTTTGTTGACCACTTAAGTTGCCTTGCCTGAAATAGCGGGGGGTGGGAGGGATCAATAAATGGAGTAATAGGAGAATTGGGGAAGCAAGGGTGTTAGCTTGGAAAACCTGATGACATTTTTGAATGGTATTTGGCTTTCCAGTCAAAAGATCGGAATAGCTTGATAAAATAGACTGATCTCAGCTCAGCTTTGTTTTTTCTTGATTGAGTTAGGAAGGGGTGTTCTCATTCTTTGCCTTGAAGTGAGTTCAGCATGACCTCATGCACACACAAGTTAACTGACTCTGCTGCCACTACTTTCTTGATCTTGTGCAGTTAATCTGTATCTCTGAAATAAAAAGTTTTCTGAGGACCCTCCAGGCAATTAATCTCTTCACTTTCCTTGGTCACCACCAAGTGACCAATATGTTTGTGAACTTTCCACACTTCTGTGGAACAGATCTGTGGGGTTTGTGCCGCCTTGTGGGGCCCAGTCGCCTTTTAAATCCGGCCCATGGACAGTCCAGGAATCAGTGTGTTTTTACATGAGTAGAATGTGCCCTTTTAGTAAAAATTTATTTCTGGGTTATTTGTGGGGCATAGGAATTCATTCACCCCCCCCCCAAAAAAAAATATAGTCCGGCCCACTACATGGTCTGAGGGATGATGGACCAGCCCATGGCTGAAAAAGGTTGCTGACCCCTGATCTATGCCCTAGATATCACAAAAGGTTTTTCCTGGGTTGCATTTATTTCTGTTGTTCATCACCTTGCAAGTCAGCAACCTTCATTAGTTGTCCTTGCTCGGTTATCTTGCAGAGAACTTCATAGAGAAACTGTGTAGTAACATCCAGAATTACATGAAGCAAAGTAACAGGATAAAATGAGCATGGCAGCAGCTCACCTGTTGGTGAAATCTGCTACTTTGTAGCTAATATTGATACACAATGCAGGCAAACCAATAGTTACACTTGGACAGGGTAAACTTTGTTCTTCCTTGGCTCAGAAGGGCCGCTCAATGAATCATCATGATAATTAAATTTATTACCACCCTTCAGCAGCAGATCCCAAGGTGAGTTAAAACAGTCTAAAATTCAGAAATAAAAACAGATGAAACAGATTACAGTCTCAGGAATAGGGTAGACCCTGTCAAAGGCCAGCATTCTCAAAAAATTGTGTAGTAAAGAAGCTGGAAACACCTCTGTGGGGAGGGAATTCCACAGCTTAGGGGCTGCCACAGAGAATGCCCCTAAGAGTATGTATTTGTATATTGTGACCACTGCTGCTAGAATATTATATGCCCAAAGATCGAAAGAAGAAAATGTCCCAACAAAAGAAGAATGGTTCAAGAAATTAATGGACTATACAGAAAAGGACAAAACTCACTGGAAGAATAAGAAATCAAGATGATCAGGTTTTTAAAAACGAATGGAACTCATTTATAGTATATTTACAAAGTTATTGTAAACAAATTAAGGCATTAGCAGGGTTAAAGCAAACAATGTGCAGTAACAAAAACAACAACAACATATAAGTAACATAGAGGGTAAATAACAAATTGGTATAGTTTGGATATGCAGTAAATTAAAATATAAACAAGGAGCCGCAGAAAGAGGGTGAGGGAAGTCAAAATAAGAGAATGATTGTTTGTGATTTAAATTTATTTTTATTTTATATATTGTAAAATCTTATAAATAAAATTTAAAAATAAAAATAAGAATGCCTTGTCCCACACCACCACCACCACCCAAACCTCTGAGGAAGGTGGAACTACCAAGAAAGCCGTCTACTCATCTTAACTTCTGAGAGGGTCTAGGGCAGCCTTTCAGATATTTGGGGCGAAGCCATTTAGGGCTTCACACACTTGCTTGGAAGCGAGCTAGCAGCCAATGCAGCTGTTTTGTATATGGTGTATATGAGTTCCACAGGAAACTTCAGCCAGTAATGTGGCTGCTGCATTTTGTACCAGTTGAAGTTTCTGAGTTGTCTTCAAGGGCAGCCCCACATAGAGCACATTGCAATAATGTAATCTGGAAGTACCATGGCTAAGTCATCTCTTTCCAAAAGAGGCTGTAGCTGGCAAACAGTCATAGTTGGTAACCACCAAGGCCACCTGGAATGTTGGAAGGCCAGATAATGCTGTGGTCTCTTAGCCTTTTGCCACGTTTGCATTGTTTTTGCTAAAAATCACAAGTCGCTTTGAAATGGGGGTGATTCATTGATAATTTCATTATAGTTTCAACAGCCTGCAATTTGCTGTTTGTTGGGGAATGAGTAGCAGATGCCTTTGGAACGAAGAGTTTCAGTAGTTGCCTTTTCTCTTCTGTTAGCTTTCCCTATGAATGGAACATGGTGTAGTCTCATGGCCATTAAGAGTGTTGATTCCTCACATTTTCTGCCGTATGTGTGTGTATGTTTATTAAATAGCAAGTCCTGAGTTATATTCTTGCTGACACTGGACAAGTTTCACTCTAGGGATAGTTGCTACTGAGGTCCCATGTGATGTGTGTGTGTGTGTGTGTGTGTGTGTTTGTGTGTGATTTTCATATAGATGGTTTTTTTACTTAACTTTTAGCATATAGTTTCCTTTGGTTCTAAAACACTAAAGCACATTTTTAGGGAAAGGATGAGGCCTACAACAGAAGAGAGTGGAGCTACTACTGCAGGATCAAAAGACAAAAATTAGCTTTTTCCATAAGTTTTTCTTTAATAAATTACTTCATTTTTGGCATAGTTAATAGTTAAGAAAAAGATCACTTCACTACAAACAACAATATTCAGTTCAAACATGATGCTAAGCCCAGGGATCATGGTTTGTTGCTCATGTTCAAGCTGGGGAGGAGTGCATTGGGAGCCAGCTGCACATTTATAGTAAACCATTAACTGTGGCTTACCATAAAGTGTGAATGCAGCTATTCTGTCACTAACCCCCCCCCACACTTTTTTTGCTATTTGAGTAGAAAGAAGCAGATTCATTATGCTTCATACTTTCCCCCAGGAAGCTGGAAACAGCAGCTACACAATAAAGCACTCGAATCTGCCATGCATGGCTTTTTGATCTCTGAACCTACTTGATCTAAACACTTGAAACACAAAATGAAATAAATGGTGCAAAATTGATTTCATTGCCAACAAAGAGTTTATGAAAATCTACCAACCTGTTCTTTTTAATTGTGCATGTTTCCCCAAACAGTAACTCTGCCAGCCACAGCTCAGCATGAGCTGCAAGAATTAATTAACAAATGAAAATCCTGGCATTTACCATTATCACAGGCAGAGCTGTTTGTCAGACGTTGCATTCCTTGCAGACCCATCTGATCAGGAACAGCCTTTCTGTACAGGTTCTAGCTGCCTTATTTATCTATTTATTTGTTTTTTTAAAAATACACTTAATTCATTTTTGTCTGGGAATCACTTGCATTGAATTCAATAGGACTAGCTTTGAGTAGAATTAATGAGAACTGCATTGTTTCTCATCTGAGTAAGATACTGGTTGTACATCTGCAAGACAAATTAGAAAGATGGAACTTTTATGCAGCCAAATGCGTACAGGTTTTAAACAGAGTTGGAGAATTGGAAAGTCCTCCTCCATAGTCTCTGTACAGTGACGCCAATGGGATCTGGGCTTTTGCACACTCAGAACTGTGTGCTGGTGACTACTTGAAGATCACTAGTTGCAGGTAAGAAATCTGTCATTGGTAAATACCGTACCTTTCTCTAGCAGCTATCACTGGGTGAAGCCAGAATAGCCTTTTAGCTAGGTCCTGTTCCTGGCAAATTCTGAGTGAAATAATAATAATAGTAATAACAGTAAACTTTACCAAGAAGTGGCTTTTAGCCTCTACTTGTATAGCTATATTATTGTGGCATATTGCTAATCCCTCTGTTAAGTGTTAATTTTATGAACTGACAGTATCTTGCACAGCAAATGCATTTACTCAGCATGCACATCTAGGGTGAAATTAGAGATACACAAAATACACTTGCCCTCCATATGTGGCCCCTGCAATGTCTTTTAAGCAAAATGATGAAGTGACACCTCTGCACTTTCCCCCCTGCCTGTATAAATGGCACCCCTTGAAATGGACCAAGGAAAGGGACATTCAGAGTGCAGTCATATATGGAGAGAGAGAGAGAGGCTATGGGAATTTGTGGACAGAGTGCTAAACAAATTGCTTTGAACCCCTCTCATCCACAAATGTTCAAATGCATAAATGTCTAAGTATTCCAAATCAAAATAATAATTAAAATACCTAACCAAAAGTTGCTTTTTTGGGGGAAGAGTAGAAATTGTTCGTGTAATTGGACCATTTCATCTGTTTGTCTATTTGGGCTATTTCCAACGCCCTAAATAACCTTTTTCAATGGTAGGAATCGTAGATCTACACCCCTCCCCACCCCAAAATATAAATAAAGTACTATCATGACTGCTTTTGCATTCTTTCTTAGGCATATACATACTTAGCAACATTAGGACACCAGATCTCAAATCAATTGCTGTTTGTGAAATGTGAGCCCAGCAAGTTTGAACTTCAGAGCAACTCCAAAGCACACAACATAAAACTGTATCTTATCAATTTGCAACGTCAATAGAGGCTGGGGCTAGATGATTTTGCTCTGTTTCATAACAGTCACGTGTCTTTTGTAATGTCTAATCCCACCCCTTGTCAAGAGATAAAATACAAAAAAATTCTATTGTATTCTATCTTCTTAAAGAAGCACTTTGCTCCTCAGAAGTAATAAGGTGAGAATTACCTTTTATCCTGATCTGTGCACCATTGCATACATTGCAGGCAGTGTTAATTGGGCTTTCATGTCTATGTCTGCCCTCTCTCCTCTCCCTAAGGTGGGAGCAACTTTCTGCCGGAATGGGCAGCAACCTGTCTCTGTTCATTCTTATTTTTTCCCATTGTTGCATGACACGTGTGGTTCATGATGGATATTCCTGTAGTGGTGTAGTAGGGTGGACTTCAGCACTTTGCTCTCCGCTATGGTGGGCTTTAAATGTGTTTTTTCCTCTGCTGCTTGGGATTTTCTACCTTCACCAGGAAAAGAAGCAAATGGAGCTAAAATGTAAATGTAAAGCATAGCTACACTTGCCTAGTAAAGTGTATATGTATAGTCCTTTATGTAAACAGTTTGCAAACTAACCTTGTGATATCTCTCTATCTCCATCACTGTGAACTTCGTCTTTGAATCGTGCTAAAGCAGAACCTCAGCATATTAAAGGAGCAAGCACAACTAGGGGAGGCTTAAAGAAGTGCAACATCTGATAGAAGGGAAAACATGATGATTCTACTCTAGAAGGGCAGATGATTGTAAAGAAAGAGAGCTGTCTGACTGCAGGGGTGAACGTACATATTAAAAGAGGCAGAGAACGGATGCATCCTCCTCTTTGGGCCCAGAATAACTGAATAGCAGAGGAGGAGCCGACAATCCATTTAGGCTTTAATCTTGCAATGATGCGTGGGAAGAGAGAATAGTTGCCGTTTCCTTCTTTAAAATACATGTGGGGGCCTGATTCTTCTTCCCTTTGTCACTCGCATGTGTCTTAAAGGAGAAAGCTGATGCACTATACTTTTATTTTGGAATAGAATTCACGGGGAGATGTTGCCCTGTAAGACAGTGCTAACACTTACCCCATAATCTAAATTTATTTCTGTTATTCTGAACTTGGTAAAATGGCCAGAAAATGATAGTGAAAGGAAAATAACACCTGCAGATCTTTTAAGCAAATGGATTGAATAACTTCACACTGGCAGTGAAACGTTTCGAATCCAGTTTGAAGGATTATCTGTGAATTGGTGCCTTGGAAGTCTTCATTACATGTGGTGGTAGAGTGAAATCCGGACATTTCTACCTTGATAGGAATGCCTGAAATATTTTACCAAATTAGCGTTGGTGTGAAAATATCAATTAATTAATTAATTAATTAATTAAATGAAGAATACTGCTTAATGCCAAGATGGCATCTGAGTGGTGAATAAAACATAAAAATCAATTATTACAATGTACAACAACACAATCCCATTGAAACAAAAATAGCAAACCCAAGGAAAGCCTTGAAATAAATATGTCAAGATTCCTGAAAGAAAAGGAGACTTTTCAATACCATTACAGTGGAACCTTGGTTTAAGAACAGCTTAGTTTATGAACAACTTGGATTAAGAACGCTGCAAACCGGGAAGTAGGTGTTTTGGTTTGTGAACTTTGCCTTGGAATAAGAACATGTTCTGCTTCCTGTTGAGTGTGTTCCATTTGTAAATTGAGTCCCCTACTGCTATGTGAAAGCACACCTTGGTTTAAGAACACTTTGGTTTAAGAACGGACTTTTGGAACGGATTAAGTTCGTAAACCAAGATACCACTGTAGTCTGTTTTTCTACTACATTTTGTATATCACCTGTCCTCCAAAGAATTCATGGCATACAAATTCCCCCACTTTCCCCAGTATTTTCTCCTAACAACAGCCCTCTGAAATAGGTTGGGCTGAGAGATGGAGCATGGCCCAAAGTCACCCATTGAGCTTTGTGGATGAATGAGGATTTGAATCTTGGTCTTCCAGGTCTTAGTCTGACACTTGAACCACACTGGCTGTCTAGTTGACGTTATTAGACCTTCAAATGGGTGTTTCTCTACTAATGACCTTGGTGTGCATTATAAGTTGTAATAATACATAATAGTTTTAGCTTAGGTTTAATGTAGTGGCAAACCTTAGTCTACCCAGGATTTATACAGTCAAGGCACCGCTGTTCCCAAGCTGTTTCTTTCAGTGGGACGTGCATATTTTAGGCCACTGGCTTTCAGCCTGAGTACTGTACATGGAATGATGCTTATGTGTAGCTCTTGGCCATGTCTTGTATACTTGGAATTTAATTCTATTTCAAAAATAGAAAACATACCAAAGAAGGATCCTTTTTAAGTACACTGATTTGTTGGATGTGGTGAGATAGTGTGTCTTATTGCTAAGTACCGATTCCCCTTTCTTCTACGTACATAGTAGTCTCTGCACAAGAGTAACTTGATTTCTGGTGGTGGTGGTGGTGGTGGTGTGTGTGTGTGTGTGAGTGTGTGTGTGTGTGTGTGTGTGTGAAGGATGGACTCCCTTAGAGTCAAACAAGCTTGATGGAATTTGTTGCAAAATGCAATACAAAGCATAGCTGCTGCTTCTCCTTCCCCCTTCCCCAAAGGAGCTCTTCTAGACTGTATCCTTAGGTAACCGAGGAGCCCATTGGCACTGTGAAATGCAATTATTCTGTGCCTTACATTTTTGCTAGTGACAAACATTTGCTGCTTATCTGAGCAGAATGAATGGTTGCCTTCACACTGGAATTGCTAGCAAGGTGAAGTCAGCAAATTTTGAGGCAAGGCTGTTATGCTTTACCAAAGGTGACAAAGCCCTTCCTTCTTCTCACAAGTAATAGCAGAGAGGGAGACATGGAAAACAGGACAGGGAGTGATAATCAAACCTGCCCTCGTGCTTACTGTAATACTCCATATGACTGATTATCCAAACACCGTCTGTTTCATCTCTTGTCACCTTCTCTTGTTCTGTGGCCATGCCATATTTGCATGGCACCCCACACACTGTTAAGTGTTTCACAGCTAACACTGAGCAGATTCCTATAGAGCAGGGACATGGTCTTTGTGTCTATATATTCAGGTAACCTTTAGGGCCTGGCCTGCTTTTGGAAGTGCCACGTTCAACCCCAGAAATTGCCCAGAGAAGGAATTGTTGTATTTTCAATAGAACACGTTCTGGTGAGTGGTCTGTAGTCCTTCCTGTTTTGCCCAAGACAAAGCCAGCTGGCTTGTGGCTGCATGAGACAAAAGCCCACTTGGGATGATCTCTCTCTTCCCCAACCTTGTCCCTGAAAGACTCCCTTGGGCCTGAAGCCAGGCCCTTCACAGTTCCTCTAATGGGCTGTCATCTCTCAATGGAGACATTCTGTGCTGGCTTTCAGGCTGTGTGTAAAACCTACTAATTTTAGCTCATAAGCGCTTCAGTGATCTCGTGGACTAAGAAAGAATGCTAAAACACTAGTTACCTCTTTGTCTCTGCGCAGGAGAATACGATCCGTTGCTTTTAAAACGGAGATGGTTTTAGAAGCAAGCAAATAATTAGTCAATTGTCTGGAGAGAAATCTTTCTCGCAAGACTTCACTTATAATGCACAGACTACAATAAAGATATATTTTGCAACTGAGATAACTGTTGAAGAAAGCTGGAAGCAAAGGCTAGACCAAGAAAAAAGAACATGGCAATAAATGACACAGCTGTGTCCCCTTTTACTCCAAAAAGACTTTTAAACATTAGTGAAGCTATTTAAGTATTAGTGAAACTGTGGGACAGTACTGCATGAACCACACTGCTGTAATTCCAAGCATCACAAGGGAATTTGTATAAAAGGTACTGCTTGGTACCTTATGTCCCCTCAACAGAAATAACTACGTAGTATATCCTTTGTGTAAGCAGGGTATTCCATGTAAAGGCATGTGACTGCAAGGTTGTACTGTAGCTTTGCTTTAATGAGAAGTTGCATTGAGCTGTTGTAGAGCCTCAGGAAGTTTTGCTTTTTTATGAGTCCTCTATTGGCTTTTTCTTTAGGTTGTGTGTGTTAATAGCTAGTTTTTCTAGGGGAGGGGGGAGCAAACTAGTGATTGAGTGTCATAATATTTTCTATAGGCCTTCTGGGTCCCCACAAAGCAACAGTAGATAACGTAAAAGTACAAATGCTTCAAAAATGCTTAGGGAATTCATAGAAAATTCATCAAACTGCTCATGCAAAAGTTCTCTCTTCTAGTACTAGCCATTCAGTTTAGCACGGCAGTTTTTAGACAATGCTGGGTTGTTCAGCAGTTAGCATAATATAATGTAAGAATGTACAGTGGGAGGCTCCTATGGTTAGCCATTAAATTGTTTAAGCTAACTATGCCATTATTTTGCTTCATGAACTTAGGAAGTGTGGTGTGTTTGTGAGGAGAAAACTAGACTTGGGCATTGGGTACCACAATTTTATAGGCTGGAGAATGTTGAGCCTGCAAATATTCTGATGATCGTAGTTCATGTTCAGGCATTTTGTCATGAAATTATATAGTGGTATTGCCGTTTTGAATCTTGTTGATTCAGTTTGTATTACTTCAGACTTTTGTAAACTTTTGTTTGCTGGGTTTTATAAGGTCACAAAAATGTGAGATTCCAAAATTTACATTCACTTGAAATGTTCCAGATAGCCTGACTTGTTAATAGATGAATTCATCTCTCTGCAATCATGTGCACTGGGAAGCATTACTTCATTGAATGGGGAGAAGAGAGAAGTGTTTTTAAAGTCTGTTGAGTAAGGCTTGGCAGGCAAACCCTGTAAAATAAGAATTTGATCTTGCTTATTCTGTTTTTAAATTGGTTAAAAGTAATTAATTGCAGTTTTCTTTTCTTTTTTAGTCCCTTGGAGGGAGATTGGGAAGACCTCTAGCTGGTGCTGTCAATACTGATGAGAGATCTTATATGCCAAGGTATGGAGTGTTTTGTTTTTTAATAATAATAATAATAATATCTACATTAGTACATCTGCTCTGACTGGAGGTGTCTTGAATTGAACCTGTGACTTCTGCATGCACGGCATGGTCTTTGTCTTTGAACTATGAAACCTCTCAAATTATGACATTGCATGCACTGAGGAAGCAAGATAATGCCTTATCCGTTTCAAAATTTCTATTCTCTCCACCCCCTGCAGTATGTTATTAAACAATGTGCTTTCTGCCATTATCAAAAGTTAACACAAACTATCCTTCCACAAAAGCATTACTACAACATCCCGTTCTTTGCCTAGGTTGTTGCTATGCCTCAAGGTTTTCAATATTTTGACATCCTCCTGTTTAAATGTGGGTGGGTGGAATGGATATTTCCTGATGTTCGAACACATCAGCTTGCATCCTCTGCATATTTGGATGCACTTTTGCATCTAACACAGCTTATTCCTAAGTTAATATGGGCACAGGCAAATCAAATTGTCTTTACGCAGTTCATACTACATTATGCATGTACCCATGTATGAGGATGGCAGGGGAAAGAATTTCAGGGTGTCCCTTGGGGTGTCCAGTGGTGCCGAGGTGGGATTTTCTTTTGACAGTCTGCCAGGCCACTCCACTGGATCCAGACTGGCATTGCCCAACCCTCTGGGCCAATCCCACGGATTCCTCCAGTTCGCTGCCCTTGTCCCATTCCTCCTACCCTTCTGACCAGTCCCACCAAGATGTTGTTGAATCGTGTGTGTGTGTTTTATTAGAACCCCAAGATTTACCATCCAGGTACAAAAGACACACGTTAAAAAAAATAATGATCAGGGAAATTCTGAGTGCTTTCTGAGCCTAGGAATTTCATTTTTTGTACCAGAACTGAACTGAGTTCACTATCCTTTCAAAAAAATAGCCCACTTCTGATATGCTTCTAAATATAAAATTAAATTTCAACCTCCTAATTTAAGTGGAAAAAATTTACTTTGTGATAGTTATCGTTAAGCAGCTGGAAGTTCAAAACCCTGGCAGGATCTACTGCGGACCACCTAGAGCTCTAACAATACATCCCTGTCATACTCATTTAGCCTTTCTTGGATGCACCATTTATTATATCACTTTAAAGACTTCTCTGCAAACACTCTGCAGAAAACCACTGCCCCATTTTGTGCCCGTTGAACTGAGAGTTGAAAGTGGATTGTAGAAGGCCATCCATGGGTCAGGCAGAATTTGAACCCAGGTCTCCCTGATCAGTTAAACAATATTTTTTCTGGACCATCGTGGCTCTTGCTAGCTAGTCCATTACTGAAGTTTGAGTGCTAGATGTTTCAGCATATCCACCCATCTTTTTCTTCATATATTTATTTAATATAAAGCAAGTATCACTGACCTATATCCCAAGGCTGGCAATTGACTGAGTGCTCTGAGGATGTTTGGAGTTATTCAGCTACTACATAATTATGATGTACAGGGTCCATAATACAATGCATTTCAGTTTGGCCAGGTTTTTCCAGCTTAAATATTCGTGGCGTGTCTTTGCATTTACAGAAGGTCTTCTGAATTCACCTATCAGGATTAAATTCATCTGTTCATCTGTCAGTAAGCAACATGTAGTTCCTCAATAGAGTGTGTCACATTTAATCTAAGCGATAAATAAACTTGCATCCTCACCTCCAGCTCATGATAGTTTTATGAGCTATGCAATCCATCTAAAATGAGGTTGTTTAAAACTGGCATAGAGTCTGGCCCAGGTATCTGCTGACTAACCAATAAGAAGCATGATGTAAGCAGCAAGAGATAAAAGTCTTATATTAAATGAGAGACCTGGCTCCTGTATTTTCTACAATATGAATGAGCAAATTTTACTGCCTGACTTGTGACTTCTCCTGTGTTGATATGGTTATCCCTGGCTCCTGGTTTGTTACAAAAATGATATAACATTTCAAATGATTGTCTGGCAAGAACACCATGGCTAGGTTTGGATGAACATATATTGGCTTCTTAACCTTGTGTCTGTGTGCATACACCCTTCCCTTCTCATTGTGCTGCAGTTAATTCCAGACATTTTCAGTTAACCATAGTTTCCCACCACAGTCACAAAACTATGGTTACAAGGTTCGGAACAAGCTAGGATCTTAATCAGCTTCAAACTGTTTAATGTCCTATCTGTTTCTGAACCTGTTAACCATAGTTCCCTGGGGCAGACATAATGGGAAGCTGTGGTTAATTGATTGCTATGCTTAACTGAAGATTTCCCAACTTATTGCAGCACACAAATAAGGGAAGGGGTGGCATAGGGTGAGAGGCTTACACACATCTTATCTTATTAAGCTGAGACATGAGAATCTGGATACAGTCTGCAAGGTTCCATTTAGATAACATGCCAAGCCATGGTTTGTGCCAGGCATGGCTTGAGCTTCTAAAATATGCAAGTGCAAACAGTGCTTCTCTGCTTTCTTTTTCCATCACTTCAGCACTTCAGTCTCTAGGTGCAGTAATTCATTAAGGAGGAGGAACAATCATAGTTTGTCAATTTAGATATCATGTTATACCATGGTTAGCACAAAATAATTGTTCCTAATTCTAGCTCGCTGGTTCATTTTATACTATAGTTTGTCAGTTTTAAGCATCACACCATCAAACTATGACTAAGTATTCTTAACCATGAAGCCTATGGCAGTAGTCTTGAGCCTATGGCAGTAGTCTTTAGCGCAGGGGGCGGCAAGCTATGGTCCGCGGGCCGGATCCGGCCCAGATCTGACCTCAGGATCTGGTCCGTGAATGGTCCATGGATTGTGTGGATTCTGTTCGTTAATTTTTTTCTGCGCCATTTTTTGGGGACGCCATTCCCCACCTCCCTCTCACACACTGCAGTGCCTCCTCCCTCCCTCCTCCTGGCTTCTCCCCACCCTTTGTAGAGGAGGAAGAGGGCTGGGCTGAGCTGGCTGAGTACCACTTTGGGCAGCACCTCTCCAGAGCCAGCCAGCCCTTTGGGGCAGCTCGTCTCGCCATTGCTGCCGCCGCCGCCAGCCTCTGCCACTCGCAAGAGCAGGCACAGGAGCCACAGTTGGCAGAGTGCAGTGCAACGCCTCGCCAAAAGGGCTGGTTGGGTCCGGAGAGACTCTGCACTGTGCTCTGCCAACCACGGCTCCTGTGCCTGCCCTTGCAAGTGGCAGAGGCTGTTGGCGGCAGAGGGATGAGCGGCCTGAAAGGAAGGGCAGGCACAGGAGCCGTGGCTGGCAGAGCGCAGCGCCTCTCTGGAGCCAGCCCGCACTTGCGCGGGCAGCACCATAGGTAGGCAGGGGGAGGGGAGACAGGGAGAGAGAGAGAAGTCCCCTCCGCCGTGTGTGTGCATGCAGTCCGGCCCGCCACAAGGTCTGGGGGACAGTGAACTGGCCCCCTCCCAAAAATGTTTGCTGACCCCTGCTTTAGGGTGTGGGTATGGGTGGGTGTGTCTGTCCACATCCTATATTTCAAAGTCCATATTCTGAATAAATGGGTACTGCTTTATGTATCTCATATACAGTTAATCCTAAATCAGAGTAATATACTGTTCTGGGTGAAAGAAGGGCTGAGACAGACGTGCAAAAATTATGGCAGCCATGTGCATATATCTATGTCTCTAAGATAAGCTGAAAGGGATAGGGTCACAGCTTAATATAGATTTCATTATTTGATTGCATTGTTTTTTTAAAAAAAGTTGCCTGTAGAAAAGTGTGTGAATAAATTGAACCTTATTTTCTATTTTTCTTTAAATTTTTAGCTTCTCTTAAAGTTTGAACATAAAGCTTCCTTTCTGGTGTTAACAATTTCGGTACTTTCCAAAATTACAACTTCCCCTCTTCTCAGTACAAAACAGCAGTCTTATAAAATGAAGAAAGTGAATTTTGCTGCTTAGGGAAATTTTCAAGTAGAAGACAAGATGCAAATAATGATGACTGAAGTGCTTTGCCACCTTTAGTGTGCAAATACGGTTGCTTATTTGTGTACATCCAGGGCAGCTGTACAGGAAAAGACACTGAATACTAACAGTGAGAGTTTTCATTGTTGTAAAGTTATAGGCATCCCTTGCTTCTAAACTAATGGTCACCAGGGATGTCACAGCAAGAGACACCAATGATTCTTCATTCTTCACCAGTCTGACTCATCTCTGCCTCTTGACTCCCTCCTTCCACACTTCAGCTTTTGCCTCTGATTCTGCCACAGACTCTCCCAGCTTACTAAACCTTGTTACCCCTTCAGCTTCTCCTTCTCAGTCTTTTCCCTCTTTTTCCCTGTGACGACTGATTGTTGTCCCACCACCACACCCTGACCTCTGAACCTTCTTCCGTTGGTGGTTCCCCAGTGGATTCCAGCCACCATTCCTCTGCATCCAACCAGTCTATGACAATAGGATTGCAGCCTCAGTTTTACTGCCTATCATGTGATACCAGCATGAAATCTAGAAATTTTTACTATATAAAGTGGGAGGCATTTTTGAGATGCTCAGCATGTTGTCTAGAATTGTATTCTGCCCCATAAGTGAGAGAGCCTAGTTGTTCTGCCTTAAGCTTTTATTGATCATTGCAGATTGGTCTATCATTTCTCATAACTTTTATTTTCTGCACTTAACGTGTTTATACTGGACTCTGGTGTGTGGAGCGAATTGTAACACACTTCCCACAGCTACCCAATCAAATCCTGGCTTGAAAAACTAGATATGCACAAACTGTGCAGCTGCACACAACTCCTGTGGTACCGCATCACACCTCCCTCTGTGGAAGTGGGTCAAGCAAACCAGAAAGTTGCAGTCAACCATAGCTTCCTGGAAACTTCGGTTAGCAGCTTCCAAACTGGCCAGGGTTTGAAAGACAGCTTCAATCCTGGGTTAAAGTTGGCTTGCCAAATGTTCCATGTTAATGCTTGGAAGGCATTAAAAATAGTTTCCAGTTTGCACATGACAGGAAGCTATGGCTAACTCTGGCTTTCTGGTTTGTTTCACTGCTTGTGCATGCGGAAGAATGCAAGCAGCAGCAATGGGGCTGTATACAGGTGCATGTAGTCCATGCATATCCAGGTTTATTAAGTCAGGATCTGACTGTGCAAACATGGCCAGGGTATTGAATGCATTGTCACCCTAAAGTACAAACGAGGAACTTGTGACCCTCTTGATATTGTTGGACTCCTACTCTTGCCAGCATGGACAATGATCAGTGATGATGGCGGCTGGAGTCCAACAACAAATGTAGGGTTACAGGTTTCCCACCCTTGCTGTAGAGTCTTGGTTTATTTACAACGGAAGAGGAATCTCTTAACATGTTGCAAACAAATTGATCAGTATTTTTTTTAGCCTTTAAGATACCACAAGACTTCTCCTACAAACTACCTTGACTACCCCTCAGGACTTTTTCGTGTCATGGTTTGCCATAGTTTTCTACTCTGAAAACACTTGTAACTTTCGAGTTCTTTAGGGCTTTGCAACTGAAAAAGCACTTTGCTGTTTTGGTGTCCTTCCTTAGCAATTTTTTCCCTCCCTCCGAATTGCCAAGCCCTTTGACCCTTTGTCCACATAACTCTAATATTTCCTGTTTAGATAGTGTTATGTAGTTATACAGATTTATGGGAACTACTCTGAGCCCTCTGAGATATAATGAGGTGCAGATCCTGTATTACAGCTTTTCCCAAAAGTGTACATTCAAGTATTCTGCTGCTATTGGGAAAGGAGGGACATTGGATAAAGAGAAAGCTATGTTTTGCTACCCTCCCTGAAAAGTCCCACAGGCAAGGGCCCGAAAGTTTTCTCTGACATACATGATAGAAATTGTTGGATGATGAGGCCTTAAATATTGAGCTTTGTCCCATATATAAGCCCTATGGTAATGTGGTCCAGCTAGACCTGGGAAGCATTTGCATTTGGGTGCTGGAGGCTCTCCTGAGAGTAAACAAGAGAAGGGGCAGCCAGCCTTGTGGGACTCAGAGAAGCCTTCTAAAACCAGTGAGATGATGCTGTGGAGTGCCTTGGCTTGGCCTCTGGCAGTTCTGCCTGAATACTATGGATATGCTTGAGCATTCTGCACCTGCTCTTGTAATGATGTTTGTCATTCCTGCCAAAAGCTTTATGGCAATTACCTAATTAAACCTCCCAACATCCCTATGAGGAAATGAGGCCAGGTGCTGGCATTTTACACATGGGGAGAATGAAGCTGAGAGCTGTGAGTGCGTAAGAAGTGCTCAACTCCCAAGTTGCTGGTTGGTTTAGTATGGTGTTTGTGTCGTCTGCTGGAAGCTGCTTACGTAATACTGTGTGAAGGTCATATCTTCATAGCATGTTTCTTTCCTATTCCTCCTGAAATGAAAAGCTTGTACAACCAATAGTGCCTGTTCAATTTTTTTTCAAAAAACTTTCCTTGAGCTCCTAAGCTGCATCATAATTGGCTTTTGAAATGCTCCCTGCTTTCAAGATCAGTTTTTTTGAGGTGGTGCAACATATTAGAGTGCTGGAGGCGGGGGACTTCTAACTGAGAAACACTCAAGGCAAAAACCTCTGGGTACACAGAACTAGTTTCAGACTTGTTTGGGCCCTGTCCTCCGCCTTGCCCTCTAGTTAGCCTTTGGCAATCTAATGTTTGGGAGCTCTTCTCATTCCTATTTAGTAAATTGCTGTTGGCTCCTCTGATTTCTGCAGATGTGTTTTGTCACATAGATTTTTTACAGCAAAGCTTGCATCAAAACCCTCTATTAGTGAGCAAATGTGGCAGTTCCTTGAAAAGAAAAGAAAAATGGCTAGGTTAGTATAGCAGTAAAAGTCACTCATATAAATAGTAGCATAATTCTTTTCAATAAATATCTGCTTGGGTATTTGTCTCATTTAAAAAACAAAAAACCAAGGACCAGACTGAATTAATAGATGTGTGACACAATTTCACCTTAGTATATTGCTGGTCTGGAGAGGGCCCTCCCCAATTTCCCGTCCCCCAATACTATATCTTGTATACCAGAGTGTCAAACTAGACAGACAGCTATTCAGAAGATTCTTTTGCAACCCATTCTTTCAAGAAAAACCAATGTGGTCATTGTTCAGAACTTCAGCACTCTTTCCATAGCTGCCAGCCAGCAGAGTAATTGGCAGAACAGTTGACTCAAATGCCTGCACAAGAAGAGAATTGTTATCCTCCTCCTGACCTACTAACTAAATGACACACATACTAGAACACCAGTGAAACACTTGAGTGATTTCATTTGTGGCCATTATTAGTCTGCACACATCTATAGGAACAACCACAGCGAACTGTTACCAGGAATAGATTGGATTTGACCTCCTAGAATTTGGTAGCTGGGTTGCCTAGCCCAGGCATCAAGCTTTTTTTTTGAAGAAACCCCACTCTTGCAACAGCAGCACATGGGTGTAGATTAAGAAAACCAGGAGGAGAAAGCCACCCGTTGTCACAAATGTTTCTAGAGACCTTAGAGCAGCTGCTCTCACTTGAAGCCAGATTCACCTTCATCATGCTTGCTTATTATGGGCTGCTTTGAACACCACCTGGTGCATGCTAGATACTATGCCTCCATAGTACTTGGTCCTACCTATACCTTTGCTGCTAGCTGGATTTTGGTTTTACATTCCTCTTAGATCTTAGTAAAAATGGTTTGATTTGTTGCTTAATTGCAATGTATATTTATTAATACAAGATGTTTTGATTGGCCTCATATTTGTATAACTATTTTGCTCAAAATTTGAAGATGTACCCTTTTGATTAGTGAATTACCGTACCTTAAAACATTGCTGTTTTTCTCATGTGAACTTTCCCAATTTTGTGAGCCGCTTTGGGCATGATTTTCCATGGAAAAGCAGCATTAAAAAACCTAAAGATTTGTCTTAACTTTCTCTGCAAGACTCATTTTCCTGCACCCAAGAAAGGCACTAATTATAGTGGAGTGAAACATATATCTAACATAATAGCGAATGTTGTTTTGAAAGGTTGTGTGTTTTTGACAAAAGAATACCTGTCTGTTCTACCACAATTAATGGTGCAGTCATAGAGGGCGAATTTGCACATTTGATAGCTAGAGCTGAGTGCCTCTGGGCATGTGAGGAGCATATTCCCTTTGCAAAGGGGATGTGACTTTGTTCCTCTGGTGAAGTTGGTGTCCTCTGCTCTTCATCCTATTTCCTTGTCTATGGAGATTATGGTCCGACAAGATACCTTGGGAGAAAATGTAGGGTAAGATGGCAGGTAAATGGGTAGAGTGGATGTGGAGCCGTAATTAAGGAATTGCTGGTTTGTCTATATGACACCTGGATTAGAGGAGGACTTGCCAGATTTACTTAGCATAAATGGATTCTGAACCCTCCCGTTCTGAAATTCTTACCAGCCGAGCGCTTTGCGTTTCCCATTAGGTGTTGCTGGTGAGTCTCTGCTTCACATTGGGAGGCAGTAAGCAAAGTTAAGCCTGCTACCCCAGGCTTGTGCTGAGAGTAGGATCACTGTCCAAAACTGGGCAAATGCATTGCAGGGCTTCGCTGCAGACAGTGGCAGGCTCCGGGAGGTAAGCTGGAAACATAAAAGTATGCTGTGCAATGCCCAGTGAAGCATCCCTCACACCATTGTACCAACATATCCAGAAAGTGTACCTGTTGTATCGAGTATTCGACACTTAGCTTAATGGTGGAAATCACTAAGGATTAATGAAGAGATACTCCTTTCCACTACTGGAGCAAATACGCTAGTGGTATTTAGGCATTCACTCATATGAGAAGGAAAAATGGTGTTGCACAAAATGGTGTCCAGCCCTAGTACCCTCTACTAATGGTGGTGGTGGTGTTGGGAGCCCTGAAGCAGGTAGCATCTTCGAGGTGTGAGGATTTAGAACCCTGCATAGTCAGGGAGCCTACATATGTAGAACAGTCTCCCCACTTAAGACCTTCCTCATTGAACATAGGCATGTGACTGAGGGGCACTGAGTACATTCCAGCTCTTCCCTTCATTCAATTTCAACCAAAGGCATCTTGCGATAACAGCTGGTTCAGATGTGCAGCCTTATATAGGGAAGCTGTAGTAGTGATTATTTTCTTGTTGGCTATAGAAACACACAGCGTCGTATTTGTCCCCTCCCCAAACAGAAATATCCATGCTTAGGTACCAGTGCTGGAAGGATGGATGTCCTGTTACTCCTGCTAAAAGCCTAAACACCTTGGCTTTTCTGCTGCCTGTGGTAATAACTGCTTTGTCTTCTACCATTGCTATTGGCTACTGTTTCACATTCCTGCCAACCTAGCAGTTCGAAAGCACATCAAAGTGCAAGTAGATAAATAGGAACTGCTCTGGTGGGAAGGTAAACGGTGTTTCCGTGTGCAGCCAGAAGCAGCTTAGTCATGCTGGCCACATGACCCGGAAGCTGTATGCCGGCTCCCTCGGCTAATAAAGCAAGATGAGCGCCGCAACCCCAGAGTCGTCTGCGACTGGACCTAACGGTCAGGGGTCCCTTTACCTTTAGTGTTTCACATGAGCACACAACTACCTCTGATGGAACTTAATCAGAGCAGATTAGCATCACAACAGTCAAAAATGGTCTTGTGCACATAACTATACACTTTTCTTACTTATATAGTTAACTAGATCATTTTCCTCTCGTGTTGTACTTCTGAGGATAACAGCAAGAGTAAGAGTTATGGTTGGGGAAACTCATAAATCTAATGGCAAAGTTGGATTGTGATTTCTCCAAAAGAATTAGGCTGCTCTGATCCCATAGCTTTTGCTTTTCTGAATCCTTACTTGGGAGCAGGGCTATCTTGGGGAGGACTGAAAAAAAAAAAGAATGAGAAAGTGATGTCATGGCTTGGCTGGGCTCAGTTGTTGGGGCAGCGAAGGCTGGTTTATAATGTAAACACTGTTAAAATGTTTATCGTTGGTTTTGTCATTTTCCTTATTTGTCGAGTAATCTTGAAGAGAATGAAAGGTTTTCTGGTGCAGCTTAGTGACTGGAGAGATTTCCATAAAAAGGCACAGACATTGCGTTGAGGAGCAGAAAGGTTTCTCAGTTGGCAATGGCAAGTGAGGCCTGACCTTTTACAGGGAGAAAATATTGACCTAAATCATTCCCTATCGGGGATGGGAAAGCAATCTCAGTCTCCTGCAACTTGCCACTATAATTTTCTTGCTTAATTGTACATACTTCTGTGCAGCTGAGTGTGAAAAGATAAATTGCATAAGCAGGTATTAATGCGTTTAGTGGAATTTTAAGGAGGGTCTTGTTTGCCAGAGTTCATAAATGCATCTAGCTGCATTTATTTGTCACTGTTACAAAGTTTAATCCACCCACCAGAATTGAGTTTGATAATATTTGACATCATCTAAGAGGGAAAAGATATTTTTGTATTAGTTCTCTGTGTGGCTTAATGAAGCTCAGGAGTATCAGAGGACAGAGCAGGTTTCTTAGTTTAGTTCCTTTCACAGCCTCTGTGCTTTGTACTGCCCATTTCTCTCCCAAGCTCAGATTTATTTATTTACTTATAGAATCATAGAATTGTAGAGTTGGAAGGGACACCAAGGGTTATCTAGTCGAACCCCCTGCAATGCAGGAATCTCAACGAAAGCATCTCAACAGATGCCCACCACCTCTCATGGGAGTCTGTTCCACTGTCGAACAGTTCTTACCGACAGAAAGTTATTTCCAGTTTTGTGTTGGAATCTCCTTTCTTGAACTTGAATCCATTGGTTCAAGTCCTATCCTCCAGAGCAGGAGAAAACAAGCTTGCTCCGTCTTCCATGTGACAGCCCTTTAGATATTTGAAGATGGCTATCATATCTCCTTTCAGTCTCATTATATTTATATCGCACATCTTCTGTGAACCACACTGAGATCTTGTGATGAAGTGTGGTATATAAATCTAAATAAATAAATGATAACAATCTTCTTCCAAAGGAACCAGGGAAAACATATGAACACTAAAACAATACAATTAAAACTTCTGGGGGAGGGGAACAGTTAAAAGCTTCTAATCAATAGAAAAAATCTTTAAATTCGGTCTCATTAAATTGGTTTTGGCCAAATCTTGATATAAATCTCAGCAGTTTGCAACTTGTTCATCCACCTCTACTTGCCTGGCCTTTCCTTTCCTTTTCCCTTCCCTTCCCTTCCCTGACAGAGACAGCAGGCAGGTCTACCTCCAGCACTGACCCCCCCCCCCCACAAACCAGGAACCGGGGTGGGGACCCCCTTACACATTGTGTTGCTTGGCAGAAAACTTTGCCACAGCAGCTAGATAAAATGAGGATGCTGGACCTGGAGGGAATTGTTCCATCACACTCACTGTGGCATTGCGCACTTGGTAGGACCACAAATGAATGCATAATTGATCTCAGAAATAGATGAGATTTTTCATATGAATGAAATATGAAAATTGTTTAATTTTGTCCAGTTCTAAATTGAGCTGGAGAATGTGTGCTTCACCTATCACTAGTTCAGTCTGTTTTCCTTTATTCAATGAAGTTTTGAAACAATTTTGCCACTAAGGCATAGTTTATAAAATAGTAATAATAATATTTAAAAACTGGAAAACTTACTTTCTACTATATATATCAAACTGCTTCTTTCTGGGTGCCCCAGATTACAGTCCTACCTCGGGTTACAGATGCTTCAGTATGTGTGTTTTCGGGTTGCGCACCGCGCTGAACCCAGCAGTACCGGAACAGGTTACTTCCGAGTTTCGGCACATGCACAGAAGCGCCAAATTGCAACCCGCACGTGCGCAGACGGGTTGCGAACGTGCCTTCCGCACGGATCATGTTCGCAACCTGAGCGTCCACTGTAAATACATACATACATACACTCTTCCTCTCTCTCTCTCTCTCTCTCTCTCTCTCTCACACACACACACACCCCCCCTCCCTCTCCCTCTCCCTCTCCTTCCCCACCCTTTCATTAAATGTGGCACAGTGGACCACAAGTGGGAGGCATTATATTTTTCTTAGATTTTTACTCCATTTTTTTCCTCCTTCGTTTCTTTGACTTTGTCTTGTTTGATTGTTATAAACCAGCTGTATGTTCATAAACCAGCTGTACGGGCGGAAACCTGGGTTATTTTATGTGTGTTGTATAAGCCTGTTACATGTTTTTACTTACACAAAAAGTAATAAAATACTTGGAACAAGGAATTAAGTATTCTGCTAAGCAAGTTGATGCAAGTTGAATTGTAGAATATACAGGCGATCCTTTATCAGATTCTCTGCTTCTGAAGTCACTTTTTACTATGTTTATTTAATATTTACTATCGTAATATTTGCTCATAAAATAACATCTTTCAAAGAGAACATATCGACTAAAACAACAGTATGACATGAGAATGGTGGTGGTGGTTTTTTGTTTTGTATTGCCATGCAATGTTTACTGTGCCTGGAAACTGCAACACATTTTTCAATCATCCTGCTGTGGTTTGATGATTTGTTTGCTTTTAAAATGAGTTTTGTTTTGTTAATGCCTCCATCTGTTCTTGAGGGGCAAGATAAAGATCTATGATGTTCTTAGAGAAGCCAGGGTTTGACCCATTTGGCTCCCAACACCAGCAGCTTGGAGTTTAAAACCTGTGAGTGCTCATACTGCTTGCTCTCTACACATCTACAGATTCACAGTTGTAGTCATAAGTTGCTTCTGGTGAATGTTTATGAGATAGAAGCCACTCCTCCTATTAGTTCTCATTGAATCAAGAAAGCTCAGAGGAGAGAAGGCTACCTCACTCTTTGTACCTGGGTGGAGAGCCTTTCTTTAGGCCTCTCACATCTACAGAGCCTTGCAGAAGGTAAAAAGCTGTCCTTGCCAACCCCAGCAATTCAGACACAGGTAGCCCTCCACACATATTGAATCTTCTATGTCAGTTAGCAAACAGGTGAGAGATAGCAGTGGGGCAACTATAAATAATAAAGGCTGGCTACCAGGTCCAGTCTAGACTTGTGGACCTCATTGAGTCTCTTAGGAGTTATCAAGTTTAGCAGAAGGAATAGCCACATCACACTTGTCTGTCATTGGCCACTATATACCTCTGTTAATAGGCCTGAATGTGAAGATTCAGAAGCGGTTTGTTTCATTACTATCCCTTGTGCATTATTTCACTTGATGACCATAACTCCATTACTCCTTTTCTTTCCTTTCCAGACTGTCAGTATTTGAATAGACCACATCATGCGTGAATACAAGCTAGTGGTCCTTGGCTCAGGTGGCGTTGGGAAGTCTGCTTTGGTGAGTTGAGTCTTGATTTTTTTTAATCGTCATGACCATAATCATACAAATAATATTATCAAAAAAGCAGTCTTGAAATGCTTGACCCTGGTTGTTAATGCCATAATTAATAATTTGCATTCAACATACAAAGCAAAGAAATCAATGACTTTTACTAGGTGTAAGTATAGGAGGAAAAAGCTGGCCTGAGCTTGATGTTGGGGAATTCTAGAGTTAAGGGCGGCAGTGACTGGGAGGGTTTCTTTGAATTCTGCAGCCAGTAAACCCTGCAATCTGTGATTAGACTATTTAGGTGAGGGATTTCCAACTTCCATTTACTAGGGGGTTACTTTATTCTCTAAAGTGCTCTGGGGAACTAAAACGTGTGTTGTTCTGTACAAGCTGATACCCTCATGAGATTGTCTCCGTAAATATTTTGTGTTGTCTAGCAGCAATGACATCTAAATTACGATGTACATATGTTCAGATATAGCATTACAAACGCATATAGATGTAGATAACGCATATAGCATCCAAGGGATATCTACAGTGCCTTGAAAGTTGAGATTTTACTACTTTTCCTCGCAAGTGAAATTTTATACAAACCTCTCAGCAGGCCTTGATTAAAATCAGGGAGGGGCATCAGGACCAAATAAAATTGGGCTGTGGCTTGCAACTGGCCCAGAAGAAACCAGTTGGCTATCCCTAGTTTAGGTCAGTTTGTCTATGTCTGCATTTTTTTATAAAATGTGTACATTTTGCTATACGTTACTCCACATAACGTACAGTGTTGGGCTTTGTAAAACAGTCACCTTGGGAATAGGGATGGGCCTTGATTATGTGGCACAAGAAAGGATTAGGACTTCTGCTGAGAGCTTGTTCAACAACTGGCCATGGTGTTCAGGCTCCTTTTTATTACACAACATAGTGGAAAAACAGATTCTGATTAAGTGCTGATCTCTAGGATTCTGGAGAGGTTATGAGTTTCGCTTGGAATACACTTTTATTTAGCTTTGTAGTGTAGTCACAGCACTGTAGCTTTCTAGACTTTGCAACTTGTGCTCTGGCTAACTGTGTCTGAATTGCTGGAGCTGAACTATTGTAGAAAGTTTAAAAATACCACATTTTTAGATGCTGGTAAACATTGCTGGCTATTTTAAATTAGACGCCTTCAAATTACTGTTCCTCCGTGTTTGCTCTTCTCCTGTTTTTAAGCAGCCTTAAATAAAGTGAGACGTGTGGGGAGCTGGGCTTCAGAGACGCAATGAATTCCATGTGGTGTAGGTTCTTGTAGCATTCTGTGGCTGATGGTTTGCCATTCTCTGTGACATTGAAATAGACATGCAGACTAAAAACTGCCATGCCAGGACGGGGATGCCATTTTTAGTGGATGCCCACAATATGCTTTAAAATAATAAAACCAGAATGAAAGAACAACTTACACCTAATGAGCACGTACGTCTTTCCCCAAAATGACTTATGCTATGGTGACAAAGCAAGTGAGCAAAGCCAATTTGGCCACTTAATAGCTGTGGTCTTGCTGGGTGGTTCTGGAGCAAGATGTTCTCCTTTGCTATTTTTGCAGGGCGGGTAATAGTGAGATGATGGACAGAAATATATAAAATTGTACAACACTTTCCTCTGTACTCTTAACAGCAAAATTCAAACTGTAAAGCAATACGAATAAAGGTCTTTGATAATCTTCGGAATGTTGCAGCACTCCTGGCTAACTGAGTTGGTGGGAGGATGATCTCGTTTGTGTCTTCACATTACTCTTGGTCAAGCATTTCATGCAGAATCCATAGAAATTCAAGGTGCTCCTGGAAAGTTCTGACAGGAATGTGGAACTGTGGTTGCTGACTTAGAAAAGGAGTTTGATTTATTGCACTTCCTATATGGGATAGCAAATGTAGTGAACCAAAAGTCCATTCCCGAGTTGGCAACCACAGTTTGAAACCCACATTCCCGTCTATGCACTTTCCCAAACATAAAATGAGTACGATTCAATTTGAAAGTGTCTTTTGAATAAATAATAAGCTCCTCTGAATTAAAAACCCTCTTCATCTGATGTCTGAAGTGCTTCTCCTCAGTTGTCACATGTGTGCCTGTCAAATATAATCTTACACATAACACCTACTATGAAAAGGTCATCATAATAGAAGCATCAAGTTACAGAACTTGTGTGTGTCTATATAGGCATACACACTAAACGTATAGGGGGAGTCTAAACAAAACAGTGCGAAGAGTAGCATTAAGTCTATCAGATTTCTGTGCACCAGCCTGCCTCTAAGATATTTTCTGAAAGATGTTCTCTTTGTGGTCAGCTTCCGTATATCCTGACTTTCACTAACTGGTTTATGAGCATTAAAAACGGCAATGCCTGATTGTAAAAAATTATTTACTAATTTAGAGAGATAGGAGGTTGTTCTAAACAGAAGAAGAGTATACAGTGGTACCTCGGGTTAAGTACTTAATTCGTTCCGTAGGTGCGTTCTTAACCTGAAACTGTTCGTAACCTGAAGCACCACTTTAGCTAATGGGGCCTCCTGCTGCTGCCGCGCCGCCAGAGCCCGATTTCTGTTCTTATCCTGAAGCAAAGTTCTTAACCTGAAGCACTATTTCTGGGTTAGCGGAGTCTGTAACCAGAAGAGTATGTAACCTGAAGCGTATGTAACCCGAGGTACCACTGTAGTTGGTAGTTGATGCTATAAAGTGGATACATGAGAATGATGGGTAATGGAGTTCTTTGTGAGGACAGAGCTGAAACCCAGGGTTTGCCCCTGGGTGGTCAGTTGATGGTGGTGAGTGGCTAGTTTAGATTGAGTAGGGGTTGTTGGTAAGGAAATACAGATGTACCGTCTAAGTCCTATAATATGATTTGATTTGCCCAAATGGGCTGCCATCCATTGATAGGTTGGAATGCCTTTATCTGGCAACTGGATAGCTCAGTTGGTGAGACTCTTAATCTCAGGGTTATGGGTTCAAGCCTTATGTTGGGTGAAATATCCTTGCACTGCAGGGGGTTGGACTAGATGATCCTCCTGGTCCCTTCCAACTCTAGATGACAAGTGATGTTCTGTCTCTTTCTTTGCTGTGCTTGTCCTGCAATACTTGGATTTTGCTGAAATCTGTTTTGGCAATGTTGGAATAAGACCTAATAATGCTAGCCATAACACCAGGGGCTCATTCACAATTGCATATTCCAATATGATATAAGCCTTCGCCTGCCAACAATATCTTCTTCCTGTTGGGATGAGTAATTATTGGATATAGAAATAAGAAATCATTATTACTGTCTCCAACTGAACTGAGGGCAGTGGAGGTTAAGGCAGTCAGGACTAAGAACCAGTTAAATGAGGTGAAGGTTGCTATGACAACAGCTTACCTGGTAGGAAGGTATTGGGAAACCAATAATTGACAACAGCTTATGTTTGTGTAGCTGTCAATTCGTAGAAGATTTTGGTTTCTCTCAGTCTGTCATATCTCCAAATGTTCACATTTCCACATCAATTTGCAATTAAAATGAAAGTCTTCATGAATATGCCCATTTTCGGTGCAATTTTGCCTAATATATACATTTTTGCAAAGCAATTTCCCCTATATAATGCATTTTTGTAAATTTTCACTAATATATGCATTTTAAAGCACACTTTGCCCCCATTGCATGCATTTTTGTACACATTACTTTGCTGAACAATTACACTGCAAAATTTGGAAAAGTGCATTTTTTTTTTAAGGCTGTGTTTTGGTCTGCGCAGACCGAACTGAATTTCTTCCCTATCTGTACATATCTGTACAATGCAGATGTGTTGGGCAGGACAAGGCAGATGCTTATGGTGTTCAGTGTTCACTGTTTCCACTGGTGTGGCAAAGCACTATGTACTCAAGTTGAGTATTTTGCATAAGAACTTACTTAATCACAGATGCTCTGCCTTAAAGCTACGCTTGATTATTTACCTGCAAGTTTTTGTTGCTTCTGGTTGTGTCATTCACCATGGCTGGTGAAGTGTCCTTGGTTTTTCTGCAGCCAAGGTTGGAATCCTGCACTGTGATATCAAGCTTCTTAATGAGAAGCTGACTTGATAGTTGCTTTGATTAGTATGCTGAATAAGGACATCCTTTATTAGTGGTAGGTTTTGCTTAATCTTCAGGGGAAATAGAATGTTTTGCTGGGCAAAGCTTTACATATCTTGTCATTTATTTTAATTCAGGAAGACATTCTGTGCAATTCCAGTAGCCATGTTGGTCTGTTGCCGCCAACCCACAAAGAATCCTTTAGAATCCTAATGTTTATTATAACATAAGCTTCCATGGATCAAGGACCACTTGATCAGATGCTTAAAGTGTTATTCTCAGCTGGCATGTACATATGCACATAGACGTAGAGAGAAAATGTAAATGGTCAGGTGAGCGGGAAATGCAGAGCAATGCAAAACACAGTGCCATTAAATAGTCTAGCCATTAACAACACCAGTAGCTGATAATGACATCACCAATGTCAGTATGCTTGTTTTATTAACACCTGTCCATGCCAGAGATGACAAAAATGAACTTCTCGACATTTTGCAATTCAGCATTTTCATTCTGAAGTAGGCAGGTATACCCTCGTTCAATAATGTCTCTTATGCTCAGGTAAACAATAGTGTGACCTGAGAGATTAAAATATTCTCTGCCCATTTCCTGAGTATTGGCATTTCTGAGGTCGTGTTTATGCCTATATATTCTTGATGATAATAGGCCAGCAATGCCTTCCTGTTTTTCTACATTAGGACAAACAAGTAAGTCTTGATATAAAAGAATAAACTTATAACAAAGAAGGCACTGGTTGAAAATTTAAGAGCAAGCAGTCCCATAATTTGGGCGCTGCCACCTTGAGGACCCTGTCTTCAGTCTGCCCCTATATAACCTCTGAGGGCCAGGAGTGCTTGGAGAAGATCTTGACTGACAATTAGCTTCCTGTTATCCCTGGTTCCTATACATGCATTTGAAGTAGCTGCATGCAACTGAACTATGGGTTGCATTCATTCTAGCGCTAATGAGATTGTTCTCTCCGGGCAAGGTTTTCTGCATGCCTGGAAGAGCAATATTTCCTCTCCTCCCCCTGCACACAGTTCTGGGGGTTCTTCTGAACCTCTGGAGCAGATTTGGGGAGGGTGTGGTGGGAGGAAACAGGTTTAAGTCCCATTGCATTAACAGGATTCCTTGCGCTGGTTTTTATTGCCACAAATTAGTTGACTACAACCCTATGTATGTAAAACTGAAGTAATCAAAGATGAATGTATTGCCTAGAATGTTGTTTTTGTTCCAAACATTGCAAATTGTGGACAAGATGGACTGTTTCAAGAAGTGGCAGAAAGATATTTCTAAATTTGTCTGGCAGGGCAAGAAACCCAGAATAAAATTTAAGATTTTAACTGATGCAAAGGAAAGGGGGGGATTTGCCCTGCCAGACTTTAAACTTTACTATGAATCAGCAGCTTTCTGCTGTTTGAAGGACTGGCTGCTTCTTGAGAACACAGACATTTTGGACTTAGAAGGTTTTAACAATATTTTTGGGTGGCATGCATATTTATGGTATGACAAGGTTAAAGCTCATAAAGCTTTTAAAAATCATATTGTCAGGAAAGCATTATATAATGTCTGGATTAAATATAAAGACTTGCTGGAAAACAAAACCCCAAGGAGGCAATGGAGGCAAAGGCTGTGAAAAGGCTCAATATGGAGTCCAAATGGCCGAAATATTGGGAAATTTTGGAACAAGAAGGGGACAAATTGAAATTGCAGAGTTTTGAGAAATTAAAAGATAAAGTGCGAGACTGGCTTCATTATTATCAAATAATGGAGGTTTACAAGTTGGACAGGAAAATTGGCTTCCAGGTGGAAAAATCAAAATTGGAAACAGAATTATTAGAACCCAATACTAAGAATTTGTCAAAAATGTATAACTTGCTGTTGAAATGGAATACGCAGGATGAAATGGTGAAATCCGCCATGATTAAGTGGGCACAAGATATTGGTCATAACATTATGTTTGCTGACTGGGAAAAGTTGTGGACCACTGGTATGAAATTTACGGCATGTAATGCCCTAAGAGAGAATTTTATGAAAATGATTTATAGGTGGTACATGACCCCAGTCAAACTTGCAAAAAATTACCACTTATCTGATAATAAATGTTGGAAATGTAAAGAGACTGAAGGTACATTCTTTCACCTTTGGTGGACATGCCCAAAGATTAAGGCTTTCTGGGAAATGATATATAATGAAATGAAAAAGGTATTTAAATATACCTTCCTGAAGAAACCAGAGGCCTTTCTCCTGGGTATGGTCGGCCAATTGGTGTCAAAGAAGGATAGAACATTCTTAATGTATGCTACAACAGCTGCAAGAATACTCATCGCAAAGTATTGAAAGACACAAGATCTACCCACCTTGGAAGAATGGCAGATGAAGGTGATAGACTATATGGGACTGGCAGAAATGACTGACAGAATCCGAGACCAGGGAAGAGAGACAGCGGAAGAAGATTGGAAGAAATTTAAGGACTATCTTAGGAAACATTGCAAAATTAATGAATGCTAGAATGACGTTGGTTTAGAAATTATGTGGTTTCCAGCGGTAATGGTTTAAGTAAATAGAAAAGAAAGGTTAAAAACTAAATGGAAAATAAGGGAGAGGATTTGCTGAATTAATAATTAGAAATTGGAATACAGAAAGGGGAGGTATGAGGAAGTCGGGGAAGTAAGGTATAAGAAAATAAGAGAATGAAATTATATTTGTTTTTTGTTTGTGTTTGTTTGTATCGTTGTTTTGTATTGTTTTTATAAAACAATTTGAAACTTTAATAAATATCTATTAAAAAAAACAAAAAACAAAACTGAAGTAATCATATATTATGCCCTTGTTCACACCTTCCTTTCCCTTTTTTGTTTCCCTCTGCCAATTTTTAAAAATTGCAAGCTCCTTGAGGTGGGAGACCAGTGTTACTTCCACTCTGTAAATCACCATTTGTGCCGATGGTGCTGTACAAATAACAAATTCCTGCTTCCAGATGCTTATGCTACAATAAGCGAATGTTTGAAGTACTTTGGGGCTCTTTTATTTTCTCATATGCATTTTTATTTTGCCTTAGTATCTGAAAGACCTGATGTGATTGATAAATTACTTGTTTGCTCCTAAAGGGCATGTGAAATACAGAATGTTCTGAGTAGTTAAATAATGTACTCTTATTTAGCAGACTGAGGGAGGGCTGTCTTTGTACATATAGCCTAGCAGCTTCCTGTGTTTAAAATGTAAGTGAGATCTCTGTGGCTTTTTAACGATTTGCAAATGAGATTCAAATCTGTAGGTCTCTTTTGAAACATTTTGTTAAAAAATGAGAAATGAATATAAGAAACAAGAATAATGAAATCTGTGTTGCGTTGTCAATAAATGACTTTTGGGTTTTCTGCGGATTGACTTTTGCTCTGATTGAGCTTTAAAGAGCAGGTTTTCACAGAGAAAGCTGCAGAGCAAAAAAAAAGGCCACTCATACAAGGAGCTTTAACTAGTAAACTTTGTCTAGAAAGAGCGGAATAAAGGTAAATTTGGATAAGCCCTTAGATTATAGGCTTTAGGCAAAGCTATCAGGTCTCCATACCATATTTTGGTCTAATCATCACCCTCCTAACCTCCTTTGCAGTTTGAAAGGTTTGGGATCAATAATATCATCCTGGGGTACCTTTATATATGGACTTTACATTGCTTTGTGCATTCGTAGATGCCTTGATCTTTTTTCTAGGAGGCTGTGTGTAGGTTGTGCTAGGCTGAAAGAATGACTTTTGAATGGTGCCTCCCTTCCTCCGTTGAACATGAAAGCTAGAAAATTGTTTTCTCCCTTGTTAAGAAATCATTGGAGCATTCAGCACTCCCCCACCCCACAAATACAATGATGCCTTTTGCAGATAACTGGCCTTTCAAAATCTGAAACCACTTATTAGGAGCTATAGTGCTTGTGTTTCTTGTCATCATGAGAAAAATCCCAGCTTTGACCCTGAACAAAACAGGCTGTTGTTTAAAGGCTGTTTGCGATTTCTTAGAGCCAGTAGCTGGAAAAGACATTTGCACGAGTCACTGCAGAAAAGGTGGCTGTTATGTTTTTTTAAAGGGAACTATTTGATACCTGCAAGTGCACGTGTACACACTGCAAAAATTGATCACATTCCACAGAAGGGCAGAATATTCTTGAGAGCTAATAAAGCCCATTCAGTAGTCAAAAATGGTTGAGACCCTGTGTGTGCATGCTGGTCTTGGGCAAATCTGCAAAGCAGATGCTCACCTCCTAGTGAACTTACGGGGGGCGGGGAATAGGGATTGTTACAATAAAACACTTTATTTGCAAAAGGCTGATGCAATTTACATCATTGGTCTTGCTAAATGCCTCGCAGGTATTAGTTGGTTTAGAACCTCATCCTCCCCCCGCCCCCAATGGTGCTACAAATGTTTAAATATAATTAAACAGGTTGTGAATATGAAGCACAGAAATTGTTACCCATGCTCAGTCATGTAACTGGGTTTTAGTTTAGAACCAACATTGTATAGCCTGGTTCACATGTAACAATCAGGTCCTGGTTTGTAAGCCTTTTGGGATGAGCTGCTGGTGGGCCACTGAACTGCAGGCAGCAACTTCTCAGTGAAGAACCTTCTGGCCAGGACAGGCAGGGATATAAGAGAACTAGCTATTCCAGTTGAGCAACAAGGTCTTCCTAAATTCTGTCATGCCCCTGCAGTATTTCATTGCCCTTCGGCCTTAACTTCTCGTTTGCTTTTCAATCCTGTCTTCTGGTTTGTCCGTCCGGATGTTACTGCCCTTTGGAGACTTCCCAAGACTTTCCTAGTGTCACTGGAGCGTCTGCATAACATTGGGGATCCTTACCTAGGTTAGGGACAGTTGTAAGCAATTAAGTTATGCTACCTACCAAGGCCAGCCAAGGGGAGCCTTTTTCTTCAGTTGGTGGCTTCCTGGTGAAATTGACCTGTTACATGTACTTGCCTCTTTCATTGCTCTTCCAGTAGGTTTGGGGAGCAAAATCTACACTTTCTGCTCCCTTTTTCTGCAACAGCCCTGTTTCATTTAAATATGTGCACATAATCACTTTAATGCAAAGCTTTTAAAAAATAGCATCCCATGTGAGTTTCTGTGGTGTTTTATATTACTGCATATGCTCAGTGCGAGAGGAATAGAGGTGGACTGTAGCAGTTATCCATGAGTGAGACAAATGACAACCCCCAGGCAGCAGGTCAGGGTTGTGTGGTACTTCACAGTTTAGCACTACCATGTAAACTGTGGTAAATGATGCAGATTGCTCCAACCTATAGAAAGTTAGCTTCATGAAGCTTTTTCTTTAAACCAGTCTCATAAGTAGCTGGAGAAGAGACATTTTCACCCTGAAATCTGCATAAATTTGTTGAAATGAGGTTTGAGTATCAGTTATGGGTTAAGCACTACCTTTTAAACCTGTACTTTTACCTGCATTGATTTTCCTGTTTCAATAACTAGGCATCAGCTTGAGAATAAGATTGGGAGAACCAAGCGAAATGTCTGTTCTTTGCAAATGCTTTACGCGATTAGCCCGTTGAATAACTTCAGTTGGAGGCAGCTGTCTGACCCTCTCTGTGTGTTCTTTTCCCTTTCTTGTTTTTCTTTCCAGACTGTACAGTTTGTTCAGGGAATTTTTGTTGAAAAATATGACCCCACAATAGAAGACTCCTACAGAAAGGTAAAGTATGAAGCTGTGATTTTCTCCACCCACTCTCAGATCAGTAACTTTAAGACTCCCCTCGCCCAGTTTTTTTTCCTCTGGGTGTAGAATTCATGGCCTCCCACAACACGATCAGTCTATTATTAGGATCATATTCCTAATAGTGTGTTGCTAATTCTTCCCAAGAGAATAATTACATGATTGTCTATCCTAGGGCCCTCCAGATGTTGTTGGACTCCAGTTTACATCAGCCCACGCCAGCATGGCCAACAACAGTTGTAGTCCAACAGCATATGGAGAACCACAGACTCTCTACCCCTGGTTTGTCTTGGGCTTGTTTTGTCTTTGATATAGAGAGGGCCAAATCTGGATGTGGACTGTGGCATGGTAAATTGGGGACAGCCCTTTCCCTATGTCTTTTTCCTACCAAGAATTACTCCAGAAATTGCTGGTTTCCCCCAAAATTGGTACCTTCAGGGTCAAATGGTTTCTATGGTGGTCGTGGGTTGGGAAAGCAGCATGGGAAAGATGAATCTTCCCCTGCTCCCTGAATGCTACATTCCCAATTCAGAGAGGGCCTCCCTGTGGTTGCATTTCCTTTTTATTTATTTATTTTTAAAAAAGCACAATCACTAAGTCCAGGTCAGAGAAACGTGGTCAGCACCAGTTGAGTCTGGGCCTGATACACCATCCAAAGCATTCTAGGTAATCGGGTCTAATGCCATGCAGCCTTATTTCACAATGCCAAACTAAGTGTGAGTCAATTTTAAGCTACTTCCTGTTAAAAAAAGCAACATAATAAATTTAATAAATTATAACTAAGTATTTTAAATCAGTGTTTGCAGTTCCTTGGCATTTGTGGATTTTATAAGTTTTGGAGAAAAGCCCCAAGGTTTTTGCTTAATTCCATTAAAAAAACAAGAACAACAGTGTTCAACTCAACTCTTCACTCCGATTTCATAGCAGGATATATATCACAAGCCAAACATTTTGAATAACCCTATGAAGTAGTGTTTTTATTATAACATTTTTGTTGTTGCCCTGCAGTTTCATTGTGGATACTTTTAACTTAACCATAATAATTGCATGCAAAAAATTCCAGTTTCAATCACCTCTTTTACAGATGGAAAAGACTCTTGTCTAAAGCTTTTTTGGAAGGCCCTGCCAGTCACAATAGATAAAGTGAGCTAGGTGAAGCAAAGATCTGGTTCAGTATAAGGCAGCTTCCTGTGTTCCTAGATTACAAGCACACCTACACAAATATTTTCTTGATCATATTACATGTCAGTGTTGTTCTATTAAAAATTAAATACTTGCTTGACATCCATTTAGGTATTATAGTTCAGCGGCAGAGCACATATAGAAGGTCACAGTTTCACTCTCGGGCATCTCCAGATAGATAGGGTTAGGAAATATTTCTGCCTGAAATCTTGAAGAGCCTCTGACACTCATATGCAATACCGAGTTCAGTGGACCAGTGCTCTAAGTCAGTAGCTTCCTGCATTCCTAATGGCAGACAATAGATACTGGCTAGTGAAAGGACTGCTTGCTCTTTAGGTATTTTATCTCCTGCCTGCCACGTTCCATCCTTTTGAATGCAACCCCATGTGTACAGTGGAAAAGCTCACAGTAAGGCTTGTTCACATGTACACTGTACACAAGTACAAGCTGTCTGCACATATGTACAAATGTTTGTGTGTACACTCTTGTTTGTTTTTCTAAATCCTGCTGATTTGTACAGCTCAACAGTTGTGTACACAACACTTGCATAAATTCATGGACTGTAACTTGTGCATAACTCTGCAGCTTAACTGTTTGTGTACACAGGTGGTGCATTAGTTGTTTGTAATGCTTAAATGCCCCTATTGCTAGGAGGTTATGAGCAAGCATTAATTGAGTCTCTTCCTCCTGTCTCTTAAGGCTATAATGGTATCTGTCCTTTATTTGTCTTTCAGCAAGTGGAAGTAGACTGTCAACAATGTATGCTTGAAATCCTCGATACAGCAGGGACAGTAAGTGAGATCTATCCTGAAATCTGAAATGCTTAATATTTGAAGGGAACACTAAGAGTGACGCAAGACATGGCTTTTAAGAGGGGGGTGTGCTTGCTTATATTATGTGGCTATAAATAAACCAGCATTTCTTGCCTTTTCTATTATTTCAAGTAGCTCCTTGCACGGTTTATTGGGAACAAACTGAAACATTGTCTTGAAAGTTTTTCATTAGAACTTCATAAAATTTAAAAACATTTTCAGATTTCCGGCACTTTGAAGTTCTAACGAAAAATCCTCTTGTTGAACGTCTCTATTGTTGAAAACAACAAATTAAAACTTTATGGCAGTTAAAGCTGACAGATAAAGTGTGCACGCTGCTAAACAACTAGTAACACACATGTACCGATACAACTGCTGCCTTTAAGAGAGACTGCCTATCTGCCTGGCTTTCTTGGGCGTCCGTCCTTTAAAGCTTATAGTGGTTCTTGATGTTCTGAAAAGATTTCCCGAAATCCTTCTGAATCTAAAGACTGCTTCACATCTTACGATAGAAGTGTGTTTTATTTATCACTGTGCATTTAGTATTATCCTCTGCAGCCTACAATATGCGATCTGGGCTGGCCATATAGTTTTTTCATCCTGAGTACACTGTGTTGGCCCAGGCTGCTGATGCATGTTTCAAGTGAGCTCTGGGTGTATGAGAGAGAGAGATGGCGGGGAAGGTGAGAGGGGAGGGGTATGTGTTAAAATACATAGCTGCCTTTCACAATAGAAGCAGATATTTGGTTGTAAGGTGTGAAGCCGCCCTAAACACTTCAAAGCCTTGTTTTAAATTTCTAACATTGAAAGAAGGATATTTGAGAAAGCCGGCTCCTTTTAAAATTAAATTTATTTTTTTCACTGGATTTCTGCAAGAGCAAAGACTGGAAACTTCCAGTTGCCTATGACCTTTTTATCCCTGTTTAAACCTGAACTTCTTAATGTGTGTATGTTAAACAGCTAATTAAACTAAACAGCTAATTCATTTTTTTTTTTATTTGATTACAGGAGCAATTTACAGCAATGAGGGATCTCTATATGAAGAACGGTCAGGGGTTTGCACTAGTATATTCTATTACAGCACAGTCCACGTTCAATGACTTGCAGGACCTGAGGGAGCAGATCTTACGGGTCAAGGACACGGAAGACGTAAGTAAATGGGTTATTGCTTTTTGAACCATTGGAATCTCTCCCCCGCCCCCCCAAACTAAACAAGCCAGCATCTGTTTTTTGCTCAGTTAATAAGATGACTGAAGAACACTGTTCTAGAATGTTTTGTATGATATCATAAATTTCTCTATTTAGATATTTTGGAGACTATTCATATGGACATTACTGGACAGTTAGTCAGAAATGCTCTCTATCCCAAACTGGGACTGAACTCTGGAAAAGTTCAAGTCCCATAAGAAGCGGCTTTTTAGTAGAATACGCCAGTGTACAAGCCCAATTCCTCCCGCTCAACCTTTTGTCACTGAAATGGCTACATATGGTGCCAGGTTTTTAGAAGGCTCAGTAACTCCCATTATGACTTGCTGTTTAAAATGGGTTTTGTGGCTCTTTGGTAGAGATTTTGTTTCTGGCTGCCATCAGGTGGAAAAACACAGTTTTCTAGTTGTGTGATAATCTGGCTAATCAAAATAACTGTGCTCAAAAGTCCATACTGTTTTTTTCCTAAAGAAAATATTACAAACTTAATTAGGAGACTAAAAATCTTAGTACTATAAAACTTCCTTTGCCGTACGATAGTTTAAATATGCTTAGATGCCTAGAAAGTGGAGGTAATGTAAATGTTTTAGTATTTTAACTTGTGCATATTTTAAAGTGACTAACCTGTGACCCTCCTGCTGTTGTTGGTCTGCATCTCTTATCAGCACCAGCCAGGATGGTCAATAGTCAGGGGTGATGCAAGTTTGTTTGGGAACACAAGGGAACGGGGCACAGGTTAGCCCCCTTGGCCTAGGTTCATCTTTTACTGTAATATGTGAAAGACTTTCAGTTGGTTGGACTGAGTGCCAACTCAGGCAGCTGATTTCCTATATGGTTTATCACCTTTTAAGCAGGGATTCCACCAGTAATCATGCAGAAGATCTATACCTGGATGACTTTGCTGTCAATTACTATTGAACAGCTGTTAAGTGGCTATGCAATTCAAGCTGATGGGCTTTGCATTATGCTGTCACTTCCATGGCATCATGCTGTAGATTGTGATGTTGCGCATGGATGTTTTCATTGTTTACAGATACCACCATCACCACCACATATGTTAAGAGCAGCCCTATTTAACCAGGATCCTACCAAATGTCCACGTAGTCCAGCTTTCTGTTTCTTAAGGCTGCAATTCCTAATAGACTTTCTAGGAAGTAAGTCTCAGCCCATATGGTGTAACGAGTGAATGTGCAGGGTGGAACTGCACAATGGGTTGCATTCAGCTAAGTAGTTCTGCTAGCAGGAGCCAGCGCAAGGCCCCCACTAGTGCAATGGGTCTTTTGCCCACACACCCCAGTTGGCTCTTGGAGGGTTAGGAGAACCCCCAGAACAGCGCATCAGGGAAGTAGAGGGGAGACTGTGTCATCAGGTAAGCAGAAATCTTGAATAATTTGTCTGAATGAGTAGCAGCAAATGCTGTCACAGAAGTTCATAACATCCATTCGCACTGTAAAACCTGTGACCTAGCAATTTATTGTGCTAACCAGGAAGTGTTACTTTAGCATCAGCTCTAACTTACTCTTTTGATTTGGGCTCTTTGTTAGTCCAGTGGACAGAACTGGTATGTCTGTCCAACCCATTGTATTCAGATAGTTATTCATGAAAGATCTCTCCATAGATGAATAGGGAGCTACTATCCAATGCATGTGGATAGGAAGATCTTAACTGTGTTTAAAAGTAGTTTAGCCACATATTTTTATTTTTCAGTTTTCATATCTTTGCTGATCATTATCTCTGGCTTTATTTTTCTCTTTTCCCATAATGTTTTTGAAACCCTCTTTGATACACAAATCTTGGTTACGTTTTTTTTTTTTAAAAAAAAGTAAAACGAACGATCTTTTAGATGAGGGATTATGTTCATTTTAGAAACTGATTCCTTTCTTAGCATTTAAGTCAAAACGTTGTGGTATGCAGCAACTTACACTGTTTGAGGTTACACATGTACCCTGTTTGAGGTCAAATAAATTATACCCCTCATTCTAACTACACTGTAGTTACTATTTTTAAAAAAACTTTTTGTGTTAAGTGATAGCTTCCAGATTTTAATATGCTAAATGTTTTTCTTTCCTTGTTTTAAATGAAGTATGGATTTCATTTCTTTTATCAGGATATTAGCTTGTATAGTAGCTTGTATATTTAACTACACCTGTTGGGGGGGAAATCACAAGAAATGTGTTTCTTTTTACCTGGAACGGATCATCCATGAATAAGAGAGTGTGCTCAGAAATTTAGCAAATATTAGAACTGTTGCTAATTATTTATAAACGAGAAGTATATGAGGTACTTTCCTTCTGGAAAGTACAAACTTTGCTGTGCATGTGTGTGTTTTAAATACTTAAGGAAACAGAATGGTGTGCACACCCATTATCAGCAGTTTTCTGTGTGTAGTGCTTTTAGATAGCTCAGGCGAAACAGGATGTGTCTCTGTGCGTGTGTGTTCAGTGTTTGCAATTAAAGTTTTAATGTCCAGCACGCTGCCAAACAGTTCAAAATAAGAACATAAGGATTGCATAGCTGTCTTTGCATTTCATGACTCTGAAGCCCCATTTCTGGAGTTGAGAAGGCATTTATTGCCTAAGCAGGGCAAATCACTGGGGCCAATACATACAACGTATTTCTTGGGAAGTGATGTACTTCCTGTTGTATAAATTATGTTGAATTGAAAAGTAGCTATTGCCTATCTGAGGGTTTGAAATGTCAACTCTGTGTTGTTGTAGAAACTGACATTAAAGTAAGTGCTTGTGGAAATAGATTGTGTGTCAATGAACCTTCCAGACTGTGGTATCTCCATTTCTTTGATAGTTGCCGTGAGACGGTTTAATTATCAGTGTGATGTAGCCATGGTAAAGACGGGTACAAAATGGTTTGTTTGCTTACTTTCTTGCAGGTACCTAATGCATAATTCAGTCATTTATCCTCAAAATGTACTTTGGAGTTCTAATTTGCAAGGAATATAGGGGTTTTGTGTCCAGATAATACAGATTTATGGCACAGTTCTAATATATATATATTTCCTATTCAGGCACTAGCCTGATCCCCAATTTCCCCACCCTTCACAGGCCAACTTTGACAAGTGGGTAGGTTCAGCCGCCTGTCAATCTCCTATTATCATAATGATGTCAGGAGATTGACTTCTGTTGAAGTTCAAAGGGGATCACTGTAATCACTGATCTATACCCCCCTTTAAAGGTATGCTGATTCATAGAATCATAGAATCATAGAGTTGGAAGAGACCACAAGGGCCATCGAGTCCAACCCCCTGCCAAGCAGGAAACACCATCAGAGCACTCCTGACATATGGTTGTCAAGCCTCTGCTTAAAAACCTCCAAAGAAGGAGACTCCACCACACTCCTTGGCAGCAAATTCCACTGTCGAACAGCTCTTACTGTCAGAAAGTTCTTCCTAATGTTTAGGTGGAATCTTCTTTCTTGTAGTTTGGATCCATTGCTCCGTGTCCGCTTCTCTGGAGCAGCAGAAAACAACCTTTCTCCCTCCTCTATGTGACATCCTTTTATATATTTGAACATGGCTATCATATCACCCCTTAACCTCCTCTTCTCCAGGCTAAACATGCCCAGCTCCCTTAGCCGTTCCTCATAAGGCATCGTTTCCAGGCCTTTGACCATTTTGGTTGCCCTCCTCTGGACACGTTCCAGTTTGTCAGTGTCCTTCTTGAACTGTGGTGCCCAGAACTGGACACAGTACTCCAGGTGAGGTCTGACCAGAGCAGAATACAGTGGCAACTGGGAATGCGCCTTCAGAAGGGCTAGTTCTGCTTCCTCAAATCATACCTTTTCCACCCTTTGCAGAGGAAGAAAGCTTCATTTTAGGAAGTCGTTTGAAAGCAGACTGCTTCAAACTGAGACAATGACCCACCTCAGTGTGTCAATTTGAGTGGAGCTTCCTCTTGGCGCCGATCAGCTGTTCATGGCTGACAGGGAGCTCAGCTTGCAAAAGGAACAATTGAGATTTCACTTTAAGTTCCCAATTGTTTCTTTGTCACAGCAATAGTATCTGTCCCACCCCGATGACTCATAGGATGTCAGGTGTGAGGCAGATGGACATGGCTTTTGGAGAACAACCATGGAAGGTTCCCTATTGCTGGTGTTAGACAGTTTTTGAAAAGGTCAATTTCTGCCTCACTTTTCAATATGATGAAACTCCTTTTTTAATGTATTCATAAATTTCTCACATTTTTGTTTCTTGAAACATGTTATCAGTAGCAAGCGATAATGTGTAATCAATCTGTTAAGCAAAAGCATGAAAAACTAAGAGTAGAAAATTGCTCCAGATGTAACGGGGGGGGGGGAGGGACTCCTCCTTCGTTTTAGAGACTGCTAATGTTGCTCAGCGAGTATTTTTGCAGGTCTGCTCAGACTAAGCACACAGCTTTGAATGCCATCTATTAATAACTCTCTTATTCTTTCTGCGCAGGTTCCCATGATTCTGGTTGGCAATAAATGTGACCTGGAAGATGAACGTGTAGTTGGCAAAGAACAGGGACAGAACTTAGCAAGACAGTGGTGTAACTGTGCCTTTCTAGAGTCATCTGCAAAGTCGAAAATCAATGTTAACGAGGTAACTATTGATTAATCTTTCACAAGGCAGCACACAACACCTTTTTATAGGCTTGGGTTTGTGTATATATGTATGTACACCATCCCCTTGTGTAAATATTCCTATAGCCCTCTTGGACTGAACATTTGCGCAAATTGAAAGCCTACGTTTCGGTGGATCCTTTCTGAAGGCTCGCATAAAAGATGCTGTTTTTGCATCCCTGCCGTTGTGCTGTTTTGGTGACTGAAGTGCATTTGTGCAGAGCGAGATGCCCAGTGCAAAACCTGAGCCAAAACCTGCAGGGTGTCGGTGTTCGCTTTTCTGATCTGTCAATATGTCAATTCACTCTGCTATTGTGTTACCTTAGAGAAAACTAATCCCTTAGCCGAGAGCTCTTCCTCAATCATTCCGAACGCTGCTTTACTGTGGAACTAAATGTGGTGTGTGAGTGGTCATGTTTGCATGCTGAGCACCTGTGCAAATAGGTGTGCCACACACTGCATTTTAATCTTGCAAGACCCAGAGTTCAAACTAGAGCCGTGTCACTTAGAAAAGTGCTTTATGCAAGCTCAATGCGCTTAAACGAAAGGCAGACCGTGGGGTTTCTGTTAGGTAAGCACTGTAGGGCAGATGAATCTCTGCAAAGAGCAAGGCATAAAAGACGAGAAACTCAAGTAATAGAGCAAAAAAGCCAGAGTGGCACTGATTGGAATGAGGAACATTTGTAGGGCTAAAAATGGGGACTTAGTGCTAATATGTTTGGTAGCAGTGAAAAGTGTTCCCCATTTCAAGTCTCTTTTAGAGCAGGTGATCTGAAAGTCTTGTCTCTTTGGAACAAGGGCAATTAGTGAATCGATTGGCAGGGATTGCGCCCATGACCAATGAAGAAAGCATCATGTTCTGGTTTGGTACTGTTTGCCCACATTATCATTACCCCACAGTCATGTCTCGATTAGCTGAGTCATGGCATGTCCCCATCGCATTCACTACATGGTCTCTGATTGTATGGGCTCATGTTGGGTCGAGAGACACTCTTCTCCTCCTGCCTCCCCCCTCCATGTTGCCCAAACAGGGTGACAGTGAGGAAACAGCAGTGAACAGGTATAAAAAGCTGGCCATTGTGTGTTTGGTGTGGAGTGGGGATATTTTCTTTGCCCTGCTTTCCTGGTCTTGATATTTTTAGCCCCAAAGTACAAGTGGGAGATCATTTAATGCAGCCCTAGAAGCATCCACTAGAGTGATTCTCCCCCTCCCCAGTGATGAAGCTGCGAATCACATGAGCTCTTGTGATACATTCAAGTACCTATCATACATAAAACAATTTCCAGAGGAACTGTTGAACAAGTCTTCAAGGTGCCACAAGAGACACTTTGTTTTATATAGTTTATATGAGAAGTCAACAGCACTGAAGTTGATGGCTGACTGGGTGCTTCATTTGACAGTACGTAGCATCTGCTTCCAAATGACTGAGAACTGCCCTGGGCAGCAGAGCTGCTTCACGAAGACCCTTTAGGAAGGAAACACAACTTAGTTAGCTGTTACCTGATGAAATAGTAGTTGTGGGGCGGGGGGCGGGACCTAGACCCTCTTCTGCCCCAGTTAGGGTGAATGCCATTAAAGAAATGTGTGAAATAATAATAAAACATCATCACTATAAGCCAGGCTTCCTTAACCTGGTCCCTACAACTGCAGTAATCCCTGATGGATTATTGTTGGAGAGGATAGGAGTTGTAGTCCAAAACATCTGCAGAGCCCCAGGTTGGGGAAGGCCGCTATAGGCCAATGTTCTTCCACTTTGGATTCCTGGAAGTTGCAGAACTACAGTTCCCATCATTCCCTGCCTGCTTATCCCAAAACACACAGAGCCTGGTTTTCTCTAACCACCATTACCTCTTTCAGATAACTGAGCTAACTAGGCTGTGTTGATTTTGTGAAGGAAGTCCTGACCACTCAAGAAATTTAAAGTTAGGTTTTCCAAAACATCTGATCTGTGTTGGTAAACTCTGCCAGGAGAGGAAGATGGGGGACCTTCATTTGTTTACGGGCAGCTGTATCTGGTACAGCCACCCACAAATTACATCATCATGTTCAGCTGGTGACTTGTGTTTTCAGGGCTGGATACATCTTTATTTCAAAAGTTTCGAAGAGGGTCTGTATGTTAGTTTTGTTAGTTTATTCTTTTGATTTTAGTTTTGGTTTGGGGAACTGAGTTTCTGGCGTATTCTCTGATATTCTTGTGACTTTGCCAAGTTCGTAATTCCTCAGTTATGAAGAGTTGCCTCGTTACTTTGTGTTTTGGAAGCAACAGATGACTTCCACTTGTAATTTCCATTTTTAAAAATCCAAAAACCATTCTCATCCAAAAGAATTTGCTGTCACGCTTGTTTTGATTTTGTTGAACAAGAGCCAATACAGAAAGCAAATGGTTTGCCAATCTTTGGAAACTGAGAGGAATCAAAGGAGAGGAGGAATACTCTACTTATGCAGGCCTTTGTGCCTTACAGTAGCCTTTAATGAGACAGAAATCTGAAAGCTTAGCATGCCTTATTCTGTCTGAGACGGTAGCAGTCCTATAACTGGGAGTAAACTCCATTGAACCAGGCCTGTGCTATACTGATTTAACATTTTACCCTCTCTATCTTGTTGCATTTAACGTGGCACTATTCCATTTGAATGAAACATATACACCCATTCCTTGTCACACTTTCGATATGGAGATTTAGTTAAATGAAGATTTGAGCCCACCTCTATTTATTGACTTGAGATGGTTAGAAGAAAAGTTATCCACAATTGCTCTTACTTAGCATGGTTTTAATAGGGAGGCATTGATATTTGGGGGGAGGGGGTATTTTTTTTTTCTTTTGTAGTGAAAGAGGACTTGGTGGGGGGGGAGGGTCCAAAATGTTCTCTGAGGGAATGGTGCTGCCTCTTCCCCACAAATCCCCTTGGCCAAACACTTGCCAAGAGAAAATACCTCCATTTTAAAATACCTCCATTTTAAATGACAGCAGCTGCCCCCCAGGCACTTTCAATGTGGACTGTAATCCTCCCTGTTTCCCTTACCAAGGGGAGAATCACATTGTGTACAAAAATATGGATTGTGTCCTTCAAAGAGACAGTTATTGCTTTAGAGGTGGTATAAGGTATGTGTTCTCATGACAAGCATGCATGCGGGCCCATGCTGGTCATAGGAACTTAGGAAGGTACCAAGTCAGATCATTGCTCCATGCAACTCAGTCTACACCAGGGTTCCCCAAACTTGGGTCTCCAGCTGTTTTTGGACTACAACTCCCATCATCTCTAAGTCGCAGGACCAGCGGTCAGGGAAGATTGGAATTGTAGTCCAAAAACAGCTGGAGACCCAAGTTTGGGAAATCCAGGTCCACACTGATTCGTAGTGCCTCTGCAAGGTTTTGGGCTCTCCCCCAGTCCTTCCTGGCTGTGCCAGAGATTGGGCTTGCTCTGCCTGCAAAGTAGCTACTCTTAACACTATGCTGCAATCCTTCCCCAGATACCCTTTCAGTGTTCTGGATCCTTGGGAAAGGGAGGGTGGAGGAGGAAAGCCAAATCACCCTGTTAATATACTTGATAGACTAACACAGTTCGTCTGTTTTCCTTAAGTAAGGGCAATGTAGACCAGTCCTCTCATAGTTTCCTGCTTTATGCTGCTATGCTGGATTGACACAAAGGCACTTTGGAGATCTATAAGTGATTAGAAATGACTGGCAATAAGGTGTGAGGGTTTGAATAATCTTTCATCGGGAGATATGGTAGATTCCTCCTTCCTGTGCGCTTCTCCTCCGGGACCCTCCCTAAACCTTTTCTCACTTCTTTCCAATGCAATCTTCGACTTCCAAGCTCTGTTGAGCATCGAAGAAGAAGCCAGGTTGACCTTACTAGAGTACAAACTGATGTGTTTTGCCTTAGGCTGACAGCATCAAACCATGTAACTGTAAACCCGGTGGGGAGGGAGTGTGAGAAACCTAAATGCTGTTATAGAGTGTTATTGTACAGAATGAAAGAGATGCTGGCTTTATCATGCTTTCAGAAAGTGCTTGGCTGTGCTTGTGTGTGTTTAAAAAATAGATAATATCAAGGCAGTATCCAATTTCTAGGTTTTGCAGTTCACAAGCAAAGTACTGTAGACTTTAAGCTTGTTAGAAATCACACAGGGTTGCGGGGAGGAAGTGAGTTAAGTGAGCTTTTCCAGGAGGCTGAATACTGTAGCTGCATTGCTACGCAGTTGACTTTACCAAAGACAAAGACGTATGCAGCTTTCATCTGCAGGTTTGATGCTACAGTACATAAGAGGCAGAGTGGATGAGTCCATGGCATTTACACACACACCAAGCTATAGCTACACCACTGACTATAAGGCAGCTTCTTTGTTTGTATGGCAGCCCTACATTTAAATAAGATGGAGATTAGGTGCTTGCATTTTGCAAAAGAAACTCTTACACCTTAATGGCTTGCATGCTTGATAGCCAGGCCTCTTTCAACTTTTCTTAGCAAGTATTCTATATATGTATTATAAGAGTTCAGAAATGGTAACTCTACCACAAGACAAATGGGAAGATAGAGAAATACAAACAGCAAACTCCTTTATTTAATATGCTGGCACCTTGTTGCTACAGTATATGCACATTCGTATATGGAGAGTTGCTAATAATTGCTAAACATATTGAAGAATTGCTTCTTCAAATGATTGATTTTTTTCTGTTGGGTTATCGTCGTCTTTGTACCTGTACTTCTGGTCTGTGTGAGGTTGTCCTGGTTGTGATGTGATTTTAAATTGGAACAGTGTAGAGATCCCCCCCCCCTTCTCTTCTTGCTTTGTGATGCGGCTGGAGGAAAGTGGAAGCGGCTAGACCACAATTAGGGGAGCCCCGCGAGGAAGCAAAAACCTTCGGGAGCTTAGATAAATTGCCCTGCTTCGCTCATGCTAAAATCAAGAAGTTCAGCTCTCTTTGCACTGCCTCCCACCCCATTTATTTCTCACTTGATTTAGCCGAAAGCTTTTAAGGCCAGGATTGTAACATGAGGTTGCCATTCTGCGGCACCTGTATCTCTTGATTTCTCACCTTATTTTGCTCTCTTCCTCTCTCTCACACAGATCTTTTATGATCTCGTCAGACAGATAAATAGAAAAACACCAGTGGAAAAGAAGAAGCCTAAAAAGAAATCATGTCTGCTGCTCTAGACCCACAGCATGCAGCAGCTCTGAGCCAGGTGAGCAAATGGTGAAATCTTAATGACCTTCCTGGGACATGTTTGTGATTTGACTCTCTTTGCTGCAGCAGCTACTACATGATGCTGGAATGGTTGCAGGCTGGACTGAAGGCCACCTGCACTCCTTTGGCAAAGAAATGATAAGCTGCCAAATACTAACATTTTGGGTACGTTCTATATAGCAGAGGCAGAGAACCTGTGGCCCTTCAGGTGTTGTTACTTTCCAGCTCCCATCCACCCTGGCCAGTGCAGCCAGTGGTTGGGGGACCATGGGAGGTTCAGTTCAGCAAAGTCTGCAGGGTCACAGGCTCCCCATTCCTTTTATACACTACCCTGTGCTTCCGTTTCCGCTGGCTCTGTCAGTTCAGATTTTATGGAAAATTTTAAAATATATGTTTTCTTTGGCTTTTAATGGGAGGTTCAATTATACGTGATGCTGGAGTTTTTATAGCATTTTAAAATTTATCCTGCAAAGAGGCACATTGTTTACCTGGGGGGGGGGATCAGCATTTGAGTGGTTTGGAGAGCCATGCCCCCCCCCCCTTCCTATAATACGGAAGTGGACTTGGAGCAGAGGAGCGGCTATGTCATCAGTATGCATACTGGGGCCTGCACACGCCATTTCTTTTTGGGTTGAAGTGCCACCTGCTGACTCATTTGCTTTTGACATCTAGTTTTAACTCTCTTGCTTCCGATCCTTACTGCATGTGTCTGTGTGAGAGAAAGAGAAAGAGAGAGCACAACCATAAACACTGGTTTGCTATGCAAGAGGTGCTGCAACATTCTCTTCCTTTTTCACATACATACACATCTCAGCATAGCGAACTCCCATACTGTCCCAGCAATCCAGTTTTCAGTCATCTCTTAGAGAGAGAGAGAAAGGAATTTAAAAATGAGTCAGAGGGTTGTAGTCAACTAAATTCTAAATCTCTGAGACCCTGGGGAACTGCTGCCAAACAGTGTAGACCAGGGGTCCGCAACCTAAGGTCCATGGGCTGGAAGTGGCCCACGGAGGTTGTTTGACTGGCCCCCAAGCCACCCCTGAACTGAGCTGCCCACTCACATGCTGTGCTAAACCGGCGCAGGGACTTGCTTCTCCAGTGCCGGAAATCGCATCTGCGCAGACGTAGACTCCAAAAATCGCATGCGCACTCATGCACGTGAGAAATCCGGCCCATGGAGGGATATCAGCAGGACCCATCTGGCCCAGACAAGTTAAACCTTGCTGACCCCTGGTGTAGATCAAGGATGGAGAACTTGTGGGCCTCCAGATATTGCTGGACTAACAACAACAACAACAACAACAACAACAACAATTTTATTATTTACATTCTGCCCATCTGATTGTGTTGCCCCAGCCACTCTGGGCGGCTTCCAGCAAAATATAAAAACATCACAAAACACCAAACATTAAAAACTTCCTGAAACAGGGCAGCCTTCAGATGTCTTCTAAAAGTCATATGGTGGTTTATCTCTTTGACGTCTGACTGGAGGGCATTCCACAGGGAAGGTGCCACTACCTAGGAGAACCTCTGCCTGTTTCTCTGTAACTTCATGTCATGCAGTGAGAGAACCTCCAGAAAGCCCTCAGAGCTGGACCTCAGTGTCCAGGCTACAGGTACCATCATCCCTGACCATTGGGATGAGGCTGGTGGGAATCTGCCAACACCTGGAGGGCCACAGGTTCCCCATCCCTGGTGTAAACAATACAGAGCCAAATAGACAAGTGCTCTGACCTTTGTATAAGGCAGCTTCCTTGGGTCTTTAACAAGTCCTCCTTTCTGAACATGTGCTGCGTATTTGTTTTTAAGAATTTTTAAAGAAGGTACCTTTAATCCTGTGTGTATTTTATTTTTTTAAGTACTCTCTTGTTTGCAGAGGCTGTTTCTAAGTTGGATGCTGACTCTTCATTGTCTGTCTCTTCTGCTCAGGATTACAGGAATGAAGAACTGTTGCCTAATTTGGAAAGTGCCACCATTCCAGACTTCAAATAACTACACCACAAATTAACAACATATCCGAAGAGGCTTCTGTTTTTATATATTATGTGAAGAATTTAGATCTTATAATGGTTTGCACAAAGGTCCCTTGGGGGGGAGGAAATAAAATAAAATTGCTTTGTGTATATCTCTTGGGAATTAAAGACAATAGTACTTCTCCTTTGCAATAGCAGTTAACAGATGTGATAATAAATATAATTGACTCTAGTTGTATGATTATACAAAAGAGCATGGATGCATTTCAGATGTTAGATATTGCTACTATAATTTCATATTGACCTCTTACCATAATTCTTCTCCCATCCAGCACTAAAAATGGTCAGCCAGTAATACTTTATATCTATCATGATAGATACGATTATACAAATTTTACCCTTTGAACTCATGGCAGCAAATAACTTTCCAAGTCATTGACTTCATTTTATATTTAAAAAGTTACGGAATATCATTATTTTCATTCTGCCATTATATTCTAATTAAAATTGTGCATAATGCTTTGGAAAAAAATGGGTCTTTTATAGGAAAAAAACTGGGATAACTGATTTCTATGGCTTTGAAAGCTAAAATATATAATATACTAAACCAACTCTAATATTGCTTCTTGTGTTTTACTGTCACAGATTAAATTACAGCTTTTATGAATGATTAAATTTTAGTACATTTTCATTTTGTTTGAGTGTTTCTGTTCTGGATTTCAGGTCTGAGGTTTTCGCTGAAAGGGTGATGAAACCTGTAGCAGTAAATGCTGTTGAAATGCTTTTCACAACTCCCACTTACTTGTTGATCATTACATTGCTTTCCCACCTTTTCTTCAAGGAGGCATACATGGTTCTCCTCGTGATTTTATCCTTGCAAACAACCCTGTGAGGCAGGTTAGGCTGAGAGGCAGTTGACTGACCCAAAGTCACCCAGTGAGCTTCACGGTCAACTGGAGATTTGAACCCTGGTCTACTAGGTCCTAGTCCGACACACTAACCACTACACCATACTGGCTGGCGGACATGCTTGAGTAGGTGAAAGCATGCATTGTGGCCAGAGTGGTCAGGTTATAACTTCATTGCATTGGTTTCAATTGGCTGAGCTGTGTACACTTTGAGGCTTCATAGAGCTCATTCAGCAGAAATAACAAAGCAAGATCTGAGTTGACGCTCGGGCAAGCCGGCTTAGCTAACTGAAGAGTGTCCGCTGCCTCATTAGGTGGCATTTCTGGAGGAAGAGAAATAATGTATCTCTAATATATACGACACAACAATGGATTGTAATTACAAACTGATTCCCTCCCCCCAATTTGTTTTGGAATGCTTAGTCCAACCGAGCCTTAAAAAAAGAATCTCTGGCAGGATGAAATCTTGGCAGGTGGCTATAAATGCAGTGGGTTGCTGTGGTGGAGAGAGTTATTTTCATGAACATTTTAGGTCTGGGTGTGATCATAGGGTTGTTGGAGCCATGCTTAAGATGCTTCCAGTAGCCAGTTTTCACATGCCATCTAGTGGATGGAAAATACAACAGCCTTCTCCTCAGTAAGAAATGCTCTGTGCTCTGTCAACACATTAAAAACACATTGGGGCTTTAAAAAAACCATTTTGCTGTAATTGCCTGTGTTGTGAGGTCGCCACTTTCCCTGACCTCAACAGAGATTGCAGTTGTTATTTTTATGTGCTTTGGTTCCAATATGGCATTTTTTAGTTGCAGCTCTTGCAACCTGGACAGTTGCCTGCTTGTTAAAAACTAGTATTATTTCGCTGACAGAAAGTGGTGCAGTCATATAATTGGGAGGCACTACTCCCAATGTTAAAGTTGTTTTAACATTTGTGTGCCATCATACCATACATTATTCTCAGGGTGGTGGGTTAGGCTGATATGCCAGCTGGCTCAGAATCACCCCAGGGGGCTTCATGGCTGAGTGGGGATTTGAACTCTGATCTCCTGGGCCAAAGTCTGTCACTCTAACCATTACACCACACTGGTTGGCAACCTTAGTTTGATGCAGTTGTGTATTGCAAAGCAGAAAATTTATTAGTTAAACAGTGAAGCAGTTGCCCAGAATTAGATATGTGTAGAACACCTCCTGTTTAAACTGGAAATTTGACAGTTGATCACAGACTAAATAAGTTTGGGACTGTGGGTGGTAGCCAACCAACTTCTTGTGCAATAGAATTTCTCCTCTCCCTGTACAAACCCCAGAGTCTTCTCAAATCTGCTCCAAGGGTTGAACAAATCTGCAGTACAGATTTAGGGGATGCACAGGTGGGACAAATTAGTTGCATACCGTGCCCAATTTAGACATGTTAGGGCTGTGGAATAGCATTGCATTGGGCAAACGACAGAACAGGCTGATTTTGTGTGCATAAACTCCTAATAATATTTGCCTTGCAAAGTGTTTCGCAGCAGGGAAGAAAGTGTGATGCACTTTATGGCATAACTCTTTGTGTCCACCAGGTGGCATGTGAAGACTGCTTGGCTGGAGCAAACTACAATATTGTTCAGTATTCTTAAAATGCAGTGTGGTTTTTTAAGAAATATTGACTATACATGAATGCATTGCAGATTTTTCTGAACAAGCCAACAGATTTGTTTTTCTATATTTTCAGTTCTAATCAGCATGCGGGGCTACTATAGGAGTTACAAAATTAAATGTTACACATGTTCCTGCCAGAAGGAAAAACTGTGGGTGTGATGGCAGCATTAGAACATAAATAGGCCCAGAAAAGAGATGAAGAGGCAATACTCTACACTGATTCCAAGATATGTAGGGAGCTTCATAGGGAACTATTATTTGGTATACACCTGCAAGCGCAATGAAAGACAACTGTTTGATATGCTTCAGAATGTGATGCTTTAATACAGTGGCTCCCAAACCTTCTCAGGCCACTGCCTCCTTGTTCAATAAGTTCATGCCCCTAACTTACCCCATATAAAGCATTATTCAGAATAGCAGTTTGCACGACTCACTAAGGAAGATAAAATTCAAAACGGGAACAATTAATAGCACATGTATTCAAAATCCAATGAAAACTATTTAGTTTAATTAATTCAACAAAACTGATGAACTTGATCCAGTGATCGTCATTTACCCCTCCTCCAGCTCCTCCTCTTGCCCATCTGCCTATTAGCACAACCCCACCCCCACCCCACCCCTAATAACCCCACTGCTCAATTTGGGAACCAGTGCTTCATAATATCTATTTACACCCTGGGAGATAGGTTTGGGGGATTACTTTAGGAGACAGGCATGTTCTTGCAAAAATGTGTTTATTTGTTTCAGAGGCAAATTGGCAATCATTTATCATTTTGAAAACCAATCCTGTTAACTCGGTTGGTAACAGACACCTGAAAGTGAGACAGAAATAATGCTTTTTGTTTGCCACTAAGGATGGGGGAGGAATCTGGTGAGCTGATATTATGAAGCCGAGTCCGGCTCTGGAGTCCGGCCATTGCCAGATTCAAACTCTTACAGATTTGCATACAATGTGGACCAAGGGGTGCCTGCCACCTTTGAAAAGTAATTTCAGCTGCATAAGGGTGGTTGTCTAGCTCTTATAGAAATTGATGTAGCAAGTCCTCTGGGAGCGATGAGTCTTGACGTCATGCCATTACTCACAGCAGAAATTTTGTGTACGCTTTATTTTACATGCATTTTGCACTTGGGGATTGCATGCAAAATGCATAAAATGAGTGCTCAGCAGCTGAAATGTAATATCTAATATGCCAGTAGATGGCACTTTGATAATACTTCTGACAATGGAGAAGAACTATCAGATATGCCTTTCTTTTCTCTCCTCCCCCACCCCCAAGGAAAATAGTTAGCAATGAGGTCCACTGCCGTTATCGTGTGATGGATGACCTTAAATGGGCTAAATGAATCATTATCATGGATATGCCGTGTGAGAGGCATATATACACAGAGTTGTATCAGGGGAGGATTGCTGGAAGAGAACATTGTGGTAATACCAAAGAGCTGGTGTCAACTGACAAGTGTCAGTTTTAAAAAGCACAACTCAGATTTGAACCTGAGTTACTGTAATTGTATTTGGATTGGGGAATTGGGCAACATTTTTTACAGCTTATAACTCGTTTTTAGAGATGGACTGTGTGCTAGTTGAAGCTTCCACGCAGGCTGCAATAACCTAAGGTACTGAATGCAAGGACCGCAAAGTCCTGCAAAATGCAACCCATTGCTGTTGTGAACGGCATCTGCATGACACGTCTAATAACCGGTGAGCAACGAAATCTTAAATGGTCTTATCACTGTGCTTTCCAGCATCTGTGACTCTTAGCTCATAATTGTTAATTCATGAAAGGTACCTTATAAAGGCTTCGTTTTTAAATCACCATGGCTGAACTTTCCCCCACACCCCGAAGGAGAGCTGTGTTAGTCTCTTGCAGCCAAAGCAGCAGAGAGTTCTGTGGCACCTTAAAAGACTAATGGATTTATTACGGCGGAAACATTCGTGGACTGAAGCCCACTCTGTCAGATGCATGGCTGAACTTGAATCCCCATATGCATACCCCCTGCTAATGTCTGCTAGATCCATAATTTAAGCTCCCTAATACAGGGACAGGAAAGGGCGGGTATTTTCCACTGCTCCCCACCAATGCCCACTCGCTCAAGTTGAAGCATTATTATGCTAATTTCCAGTCACAGCTAAATGGTTTTAAGTGAGGACTTGGGCTGTGATTGAGTATTCTCTGGGGCTGAAATCCTGAAAAGCTAATTTGAATAAGGAGATGAGTCTATGTACAGGAGCAGGAATCCAGCAAGCCTATCATTCTTAGGTAGTGTGGGTCTGACTTTCAAATGGGTCTCTGTGTCGGCTAGTAATTTGGCAAATACAGTGGTACCTCGCATTACGAACCTAATTCATTCCAGAGGTCCATTCTTAACCCGAAACCGTTCTTAACCTGAGGCACTCTTTCGCTAATGGGGCCTCCTGCTGCTGTCGCCACACAATTTCCATTCTCATCCTGGGGCAAAGTTCTCAACCCGAAGTACTACTTCTGGGTTAGTGGAGTTTGTAACCCGAGGTACTACTGTAAAGACTTAGTAGGAAGCAGTCATGTACAGGTAGGATTTATCACATTAAATATCTCCATTGACAAAGTTAACTAAATTCCAACCTGGGCAGTATGCCTTTTGTTGTTGTTGTTGAGCCAGTTTAGGGCTGGTTTAAGCATTCATCAGAGCCAAGCAGTAAACCTGTTTGTGGAATATGCTCAGTATGGGTGGATGAGTTGGAATTTTGCATTATGAAAAGATCCTTGCGCATGGAATAGTAGGAAAAGCCTAAACCAGGCTTCCTCAACCTTGGCCCTCCAGATGTTTTTGGCCTACAACTCCCATGATCCCTAGCTAGCAGGACCAGTGGTCAGGGATGATGGGAATTGTAGTCTCAAAACATCTGGAGGGCCGATGTTGAGGAAGCCTGGCCTAAGCTGAAATATTTGTTTGTTTATAAATAAATCTTCAAAAGTATTTCTATACTGCCATATCATAAAATATCAGGGTGGTGTACAACACTAAAATATAAAAGACCATTTAAAACAATACAAATAATCATTAAAGTGACTGGCTAAATCAATTGAAACAGATGCATAGGACTCTCAGCATAAAAAGGTCTTCAAGAAACACCTGGAAATCAAAAGCGAGGAATCTTTGCTGGAAGCGTCTTCCACGGCACGAGATTGGTGACACTAAATGCCCGACTTCAAGCTGAGGGCAGTTGGACCTCTGTAACACAGGGGACAACTAGCAGGGCATATTCAAATATGCAGTCCCACTAACAGACCAGGAAAAGATATGGCTAAGATAATAGAGACCATCAGTAATAGATTGGATCAATATAACAACACAGCAGAAGAACCGGAAACAAGAAGAATAGATGCAGGGGAGACTCTCGGGGAAAGACAGGAGGGAAAGTTTGTAAGGGGAAAATGGCTAACTGTCATGAAGAAAATCCGAAAGGAAAGAGCAGGGGAATCTGAAGGGCAGCATACACAGAAAATATTTGAGGAAGCATTGGTAAAATCACCAATGTTAAGACAAGAGAAGCTGAAACTGGAAATGGCCTTAACTGGTAGCAGCTTCTTGAGGAGCTTCAGATATGAGTACAGACAGAAAATAGAGAAATTTGGGTGAAACACAACAGTGGAGACAGAGAGAAATTTGGAAGGAAGGGGGGCTGAAATGGGGAATTATCCTAATGCGAAGCCTCTTTCAGAGGAGATTTAAATATGCCAAAGTAAGAAAAAAAGAATGGGTAACAGTCTGGAAAATGGTTTTTATTTAGGTGCCAGCGGTTGTAAATTAATTGGGACATCAGCAGACATGGATTAAATGCTTGCAAAAAGCAACAGTAATGATAATTTTAAAAGGGGAAATAGTATGAAAGCATAGATGTGTAATGTATAAAGTGGTCTGAATGTTTAAAATATCTGCTGTATACCACAAGTTTAATTGTTTAGTAGCTGGAAAATTAGGTAAAGGGATCTGGAATGTAAGATGATTTGGTTTATTTAAAGAACCAGAAGAGGGGGTGGAGGGAAGTCTGGGTGTGCCTTAAGCTACAGGCGGTAGGTGTCAGCAGGAAATTAATTTTTCAGGAACTGCAACTGGGCATAACTCTGCTCACCTGACTGACATCTTGCACCTGTTCCTGCATGTGCATTTCCAAGGAAGGCAGGGACTGTTTGCATGGACATGAAGCTGATATCGTAAGCCAGATCTCTGTCTCTACATGTAAGGCAATGTGGGGCTTCAGTTTGGAAGGATTCCAAGCCGTTCAAAAGAGCAGCAGCACAGCAACTTCCGTCCGCTCGCTCCAATCCCTCTGGCCTCCAGGATTTCAGACGGAGTCTGAAATAAGCCCCTGGCAACGGTAAAAGTGTCTGAGCCAGAACAATTCATTGCACCCAAAAGAAGGTAGCAAAATTGAAGCAGCTGCAGGAAGTTATCTTTTTAAGGTTCTGCTTGTATGCAAGGCATGCGTGGAGAAAAAGAAAGGCTGCAAAGTGTGTTGTGTCATCAATGGTTTTTGGTGTGTTGTAGAAGTTTGACCTTGCAGCTGTGGTAGCTTTAAAAAAAGTATAGACATCCGCTTTGCAAACTTGAGAACGAAGCCCTAGAGAGCCCCAGCCTCAGGTTTATGCCAACATGATCTGAGAGTTGGTCTTCCCAAGGGGGGCTGAAAATGGGTCAGTTTACTGACAGAAGCAGCAATAATGGCTGGCCTCACCTCTTTTCATGGCTTCTACAGCTGGCACAGCAGACTGAATTGGTAGTACTGAATAAGATAACTGTGCAGCCACACTTATCTCAGACAAGTAAGTTATACGGGCTGTTAGTATTCTGTCTCAGTGAGCAGCTGATGACAGAGAGGAGGCTGATCTACAAGAGACAAGTCTGATGTGACTTCCTCCAATTTGTTCCAGCACTTATGGGTTACATCATCTGTACTTACTTCCAAACCTTGCCCCCCCCCAAAAAAAAACCCCTCGCTGTGGACAGTCATATATTATGAAGAGATTTGTGTCCTGCCTTTGCTTCCAGACAAAACCAAGCTGGCTATTTTTTAAAAAAAGAAATCACAAATAAAACAATAAAACTGCTTTTTAGCAAATGAAATAATTTTTCTGGATAAAGAGAGTTTGCATAATGGTTTCCACTTTCTCTGAAAGGAATTGGTCTTATTTTATTTTTATTTTTAACATGATAAAATGAGATCCCATCTGGCTTCTCAAGCACGTCGTGCAACTTCCACAAGACAGGAAGTGAGGAAGACTGGAAACATTTACTGCAGAGGGCTGCGGAAAAGCCCTCTCTGCGTGGATAAGATGTCCCCAGATTCCAGGGACCTTAAAAGCCTTGCCCTGGCTCCAGGATGTGGGATATTCTTCCCAGAAAGACCTGCCTTGCCTACCTTGTGCCGTCCTTGCCATCTTTTCAGCACCACCTCAAGCCTTTCTTCCTGCTCCAGGCATTTGACAGCTATTTTTAATTCTTGTAGCTTTGGGACATGTTAAGTTGTGGGTGAACATATCAGACGATACAGCAATTCTTCAAACAACTCTTGTTTATTCACAGGCCAGAACAGAACTGAACTGAAGGATTCAGCCAGCCTGCTCATATAGAGCTCCACTAGAACGCAACAGTAACCATTTTCTGTAACTATCCAATCACTGAACGTCACTTTCAATCCCTTATTTGCATATGTGGACCTGAGTGAAAACTATCTACAGTATCCCCCTGCTGGCCCAGGGTGAGAACTTCAGTACATAACAGGACACACACACACACATATTTGTTCTTGAGGCAATCATGCTGAGGTTGTTGGAGCTTTAATTGTTTTTGAATTCAGTGCATCTTTACGGTAGTCATTGTTCTTTGCCATTTGACTTTGCCATTGCTGCTTCAATTTGCTTTATATTTTTGCTGCAGGTCCCCTTGAGGCCTTTTTTGGCACGTAGTAATTCGGAGCCAGGCCATTGGACCAACTAGCTCAGTATTATCTACAATGATTGGCAGTGACTCTCCAGGGGTTTCAGTCAGGGAACTCTCCCAGTCCAACCTGTAGATACCAGAGATGGTACTTGGACCTTTTGCATGCTTTACCCCTAAGCCATGGACCCTTTCTTGGCATATGGTGGCGAACAAAAATACAATAATGATAATTTTTAATTAAGGCCAAAAGACTCCCATCCAGCATCAGCAAACCTCATTCGAGAATGGATAGACTTTGGTGGAGGGATGGATAAGAGACAGACTTGATCCAAGCCAAGACAATGGAAAGATGGGGGGCTCAGGAAAGGGTGGAATACATTGGAAATAGAGGATAGACCTGAGGTTAATCTGAACATTATAGTGAGCTGATTCCCGGACCGTCCATGGGCCAGATTGAGAAGACGATTGGGCCGGATTTGGCCCCCGGGCCTTAGTTTGCCTACCCCAGTTCTAAGTTCACTTACAGTTCCTTCTTGTATGTTTGGTGACTCTTTTTTGATGACCAGCTACTACCCAAAAGGAAGGTTGGAATGAGAAAGCCTCTGATTTTCATGTTCTAGATGAGACATAGGCAAACTTGGGCCACCAGATGTTTTGGGACTACAACTCCCATCATCCCTAGCTAACAGGACCAGTGGTTAGGGGATGGTGGGAGTTGTAGTCCCAAAACATCTGGAGGGCCGAGTTTGCCTGTCCTAGACCTCCAAAACACATTGGTGTCAGGCCTGTTCTTTATACTTTTTAAAGTACCATCAACAAGGAATACTGGTCTTATTTATATGTGTTAGTTATTGTAAGCATGCTCATGAGTCTTGGGAAAACAGCAGCTCTGTCTTTCAGGCTGGCAGCCTAATGCATTCTTTGGATTAAACCCAGTGCATCTTTGGCTAAGCGTATGGTCTGGTCTCTGAGGCTTTTACATTGAGGCTGAGAGCTATTTCAGCTAGGCCCTTCATACTTCTATGGGAAGAGTTGATGGATGGACGTGTTCCATCCCACATCTTTGGCTGAAGCCCATTGACAGCATCTCTGCCCACTGTTTATTTTATTTTCAAGACCGCTGGCTTCCTGAGTTGTGTGTGGACTGGAGAGTTAAATGAGATGAAAGAGTTTGGAGAATCTGGTGTGAGCAAGGGGAGAAATGAATATACTCTCCACAGCACTGTCCCCAAGTATTCTGCTTATGTAGTGGAAAACCCCTAAGGAGTCTGTGTTAAAGGTTATTAAGATCTGAAAATTCATCATTTTAAATTACCTCCCAGAATGCCTTCTCTTATGCTAGAACTGGAGGGGTCAGGGGTTTTTTTCTTGCTGGAATGGGAATCTGCTGTTTTAATGACTCTGCCTTTCTACTGACTGTTTAGCCCCTGCTGTGCTTCCGAGGAGCAATGCTCAGATTTCATTATTCATAGGTGAAAGCCAGAATAGCTGGACACAACAGGAACCTTTAGCTTTCACATTGATGACATATATCTATGGAGACTAATAGTAACCCTGACTAATGGCTTGGTTTAGCCTAGTAGGGTAGAATCACCCACTGGATTGCTAGAAGAGACAGAACTGAAGGCTTGTTTGGTTTGGGAGCTAAAGAATATTCCAGGTTTAAAACTGTCATGTGGAAGAGTGGTCCACAAGTATCTCACGGGAGGGCAGAATATCTGATTATAAGCCATGGGGGGGGGGGGGGAGAGAGACCACAGTCGCAGTCTCCAGCCCTGGATCTTGTTCAAATTGTGATGTATGCAGGGTGACTCACTGTATTCTGGAAAATTTATGGTACCTGCGCAAGGATGTCACTAAAATTTTCTTTTTTGTCTCTTCTTCTTCTTCTTCTTCTTCTTCTTCTTCTTCTTCTTCTTCTTCTTCTTCTTCTTCTTCTTCTTCTCAGTTTCTATCCTTAAATGCACAGGACAATCAGAGTTGAGACAGGATGTCCCATGTTCACTCACTTGGGATTAGCTTGAATCCCAAATTGCTGCTCCTCTATTCATGTAAGCGTCAGTTGTATTCATGGAAGGAAAGTTAGAATCAAGACACTGTAAGATAAACAGACTGTGACCTTGAGGTGAAGCATGGGTGATAAATTATAGCAGTAGTAATAACAAATTATTAAATTATTAAATTTGACCCCAAATGTTGCTTTTATATGAGGACACAAGTAAGGGAGAGAGGACAGGAAATCTGATTATGAAAACAGGAAAATAGACACACCCCAGTTGGTATCTTTACTGGATTTCAAACTATTTTATATACGTGTGTGTCTGCTATTGTTTGTTTTATATGCATATTTATTTTTAACTGTTTTTTTATAAATGCAGTTGTTCCTTATATATGTTTTCATTGCATAGTAAATTGATTTGGGATGCCTCATTTGAAGTAAATCAACAATGAAATAAATAATAAACAATAATAAAATGGAGTAAGAGGGTAAAATAAAAATAAAAAATCAAGCATTTTGCTTTCCCTTCATCTCATCCCATAACAGCAAAATCCAACATTTAATCTCCAGTTAAGTTTGCAAGGCACTGGGTGGAAGCAATGCAGCCTTTGAGATTTTTAGCTGTAGCAATATTTCATCTGCTGTGCGTGGAGGACCATTTAAGAAAGGGGAGCTGCTAAACACTGCTGGGGAGAATGCCTCTGAAATATTCATGCAGATGCTGAATGTCAGAGAATCTTTGTAGAAATCCTGGTGTTTGTGAATGATCTGTATTCACCTGTGTCATCCATAAGACAACTCCTTGCATTTCTCTCTTTTTTTTTGTAAATATATATATATATATATATTATTTTTTCACAGTTACATTTTCACAAACAAAAACAGTAATTAACTCACATTTCTACCAGATCTAAATTTACACAAGTACCTTTACACAAACTTTCTCTTTGAGATTCTTTAAATCTCTGGACTTCCCTCCATTCCCTCTCCTGATTCCTTATATTAACCAGGTTCTTCTGCATTTCCATACTTATACTTTTCCAATTATTATTTCCCTTAATTTTATCTCGTTTTCTGCTAGTTGCAAGCATTTATTTAAAATCCTGCCAACATAATCAACTTGTTGACAGTATTTTTGCACATAAAAAATAAACAATTCCCACTCTTTTTTAAACCTCTTGTTGTCGTCGTGTCTTTGTCTCATTTCTCTACCAGATTGCATGCTTTCCAGATTTCCCAGCTGTCCCTCCTTCCCTGGAAAGGGCAGTTTCCTGGTTGCCTGAAAACAACTAATTAAATTAAGCCTTCTTCGTTTTGGAACCGCAGCATCAAGCCAAGTCAGGGCTATGGAGATACTGGCAGTGTTGGAAGCTGGAATATTGGCTGTCCTTCTTTGATGTAGAGAAAAGGCGCTCCTGGGAGTTATAATACTGCGCCCTAAGGGAGGAAATACTCTGTGTGCATCTGAACCAGAAGCTATCTTGCTCCTGCTTTAGTGCTTTATTTACGCTAGTAGATTAGGAGAAGTTGCCTGAGAGGATTCATATGTGCTGAGCTCAGCACTGCATAGCAGCCAAACAAAATGCAGGCCCTGTGTTGGCTCTGCTGCTACCTGCTTTTGCATACAGTAGCAGATGGAGGTGGGGTCAGGGTGATTCAGTTGAAAGAGCAGATGCATTCCTAGGCCTAAGATGTTTGGGTACAAGGCTCAGGCACCACCCAAACTCAGCCTTCCAGATGTTTTGGGACTACAACTCCCATCATCCCTAGCTAACAGGACCAGTGGTCAGAGATGATGGGAATTGTAGTTCCAAAACTTCTGGAGGGCCGAATTTCGGGGTACCTGGCTTAAACGTCCCACTAGTGTATGACAATGAAGATGCAATTTTTCATACTGAGTGCTGGATCCTTTTTACATGAAATCTTTCTTAATATCAGTTCCCATATGCTTTTTCATGACTTTCAACATAATAAAACCCACAGTGGACATTCTGTGGAATGGCTCCCGCCCCCCCCCCCATTAGGCCCCATGTATATACATTTCTCTCCCTTAGGGAATGCTTAAAATAGTGATTGTTTTTTTGCCCAGCTCTTTATTATGAGCTGCGCTGAGGCAAGGATGCAATGGGGAACATTTCTGATTGAGGGCACAAAGCTCCAAGGATTCCTCCATCTGTCCTTGCTGAGGGGAAGAGCACACTCATTATCCTCACCCAAACAAAACAAAACAAAACAAAACAAAAAACAAAACTCGGAAATGGCAGATGGGCTTTACGAAACGGAGAAGTCTCCTCATATCCCAGCATTTTCACCATCAGGCAGTTCCTATAGAAGAGGGTCTTGCTTGGCAAACCATAGGCCATAGCTCCATGGTAGAGTACACTATTTCACACCACTCCAGTCTCTAAGCGGTGCAAGATTTCACAGGTCCAGCTGCTTACTCAGAGTTTGTGTTTCCTTTGGAAATGAGGCCCAGCAGAGACTCTGGTGCCTTTATGAAATATGGTTTATTTACACATATATACAATCTAAACCTACAGTGGAGGGGCTCATAGCACTGACACCCCACAAAGGGTCTTGCTTCTCCTATAGTCACAGCAGCCTTGGATTCAAAAAGACTCCAGCCATGGCTCAGCCTCTCTCCAGATTGCTGCAACTATTCCCATCCACCACCCGAAGCCTACATCATCCCCAACTGCAATCCTAAACTTTCCACTTTGCTTTTGGCTCTACCAACTATCTCAGAGCTCAGGAAGGGAATACACCCATTTTCTGGCTGGCACAGGTGTATTGGCATATTTAACAATCATATATATAGCATATATTGCACTTTTTGTCTTCTTTTTTCACTTTATTTTGTACAACTGAAAAAAACTTAAAAAAAAAAGTTTAAGCCACCTTGAGGAATAATAATAATAATAATAATAAGGAATAAGCTTCACTAAACTCAGTGGATATTACATCTGAATGGACTTGAATAGGTTCTGCTGTTGGCAGCTAATTTGCTAGCACAAAATCGCCCTCCATCCTTCCATGAAATGTGAGTCACTGCTTCTCTTTGGTGCTTGTCTTTAGAGCTTAAATTCTCAACAGAAGGCCGGTGTTCTAATAGCAACTCTTTGCAGAACAGTTCCACGTGTGGAATCTTGATCAGAAGGTGGAGCCTCCAGTCACTGAACCCCACGCTTCTAACAACGCTGCTATGTTTAAAAGCAACCAGGAAGCAAAGTCGGGTGGCAGCCAGCCCTCAAACCATCCAAGCCTTGGCTGAGCTCCAGCCATTGTGTGCCCTATAAGCAATGCACTCAGTTATGCAGCACCAAACCGGTCCTTTCCACTGCAGCAGCTGAAGCTGCAACCACAAAGGACAACTTCATGGGCGGACAGTGGGGTGCTTGTAACCTGAGCACACAGCCTGTATTGTGGGTCCAGGAGCCAGATGGCACCTCCTACACTCTAGCATTTGCACCAAAAACCATTTCTTCTCCAAAGGAGGGATATTGTGCTGGGCATTTTCAAGCTTTTCTTGAAAATTTCATAAAACAGAAATGGACTTGACATCTGAAGAGGCAGGATGATCCTCCTCTTCAATGGAGATTTTGACAGTAACGGTGTGCAGATGGGCCTGTGTTGGGTGGGTGACCACATGTTTCATATTTCTACTCTTTGGTTGTGTGAACTAGCCCTAAATTACAAAGGAGCCAGTTTTGTTGATCATAAGCATCATGGAGGCTGGATGAATAGAAAGTCACCTGCATTCTGTTGCCACTTTTTATTTTATATTTAAATTCCTCCACAGTACTTCAAAGTCTTAGCAATAAAATGTCTTCTTGTTGTCTTAAGAGTTTTAGGAAATGGAATATTTATCACACTGCTCAGTTGCTATTCTTCTTTTTTAAAAAAGAAGACTGTTTTTAGCTGCACTTGTTGTTTCGTAATGTTGAAATGATCACCAATCTGCCATCCTTTCACCTACTTTCCTCCTTAGCAATATAAAATATCCCAGGTGTACCAAGGTCTGTCTAGCCCAGGGTTTTGTCTAAAGGCTCAGGTGTCAATCACCTGCCAAATTGGTGCACCAGGGTGGGGAAGATAAAGATCTGGCCTGCTGGGCCAGAGAGATTTACCAGTACTTTGTCTGCCCTAGAAAGTAGTGTGAAGTATTATTCCATTCCTCTGTTACATAACTGATAAGTTCAACAGCAAATTACCGCCCACTGTCTTCATAAAGTCCCAAAGCTAGTTTTACTATGGCACCTGTTTCCTTCTGAGTTCCAACAATGATATTCTGAACTAGTTAATGCTGTTGAAGCTGGGAGTCTTACTGACTATAAAAACCCTGAAGCAAACCTGTCAAGAATTGATAAAGACTGGACTGAAACAAATTGACCCATATCTTGTTGGACTAATGGTCAGACACATTCCTGTGTTTCTAGGTCTCCCCAACCACTTTTCTCTTAGGCTCAGATAGAGGGAGTTGTGCTCAGCTGGGAGAAAATGGGTGAGGAATGCAGGCAGATAAGCTGATGCAGGAGAAGAGGGTTCAGTGCTTCTCACCTGTGTGAAGCTTTTTGCTCTTACAAGCAGGCCTTATTTCAGTGCTTTCTGTGCGATAGGGGCTCACCAACATTTAAAAGAGGGGTCTGGAGTCATAAGGTCTAGTTTTAGTCTGTTGAGGGAGGAAAGCAAGGTACCTATGGGCGCTGTGAAAATGCGTGCCAATTGGCAAGGTATGCCAAATAAGAGTTCTGTTATTTGTAGAAGAATCAAGCACTGGTGTGTATCAAGACAATAGGCCTAGGTGAATTGCATTTCTTATCCCTATGTGGGGTTTTTTAACCCAGCAAGACTGGGTTAAAAGTTTTTAAAGACCTTTAAAAACCCCAGTCTTTTAATGTTCACTTGGTTTGAAAATTAAAGACATGGGCAGCAGCAAGAAAAATCTTGCAAACCATCTTTTTTCCATTTGGAAAATATTTTATAATTCTAAAACAATTCATTCATTTTGCCATTAAACCATTTTTAATGGTTTAAAATATTCAGTCCTTTACTGTCAAAATGCAGAAGCACTGTGAACTCCAGTAATAGTGGTTAATGCTTTAAATCTGCAAATGACATCTACTTGTTCAATGCATGATAACAGATGAATAGAAAGTCAGTCTTTTACACCATAAAATATTCAGCCTGGCATTCAAGGCTGACTGGAAAGAAACCTTTAGTGTATGATTGATAGGAAAATCAGGGAAATTTCTTTGCAGTCTACTGACGTAGAAATCCATCTATCAAGGGAAGGGGAGCTCAAAACATCTGGCTGTAAATTCTGTTGCATTGTTTCAGTGCCAAAAATCATCACCTTCGCTAGGCAATGACTTTGCCATGTGTACTTTTTGGCATGATGGGAACGAAATCAACTAGAGTTTGGTAATTAGCTGCTCCAAACTGACAAGATGTCAAAACTAATCTTAGCCCATTGGAAAGAAGCACAGAACAAGAGAAAGGAATTAAGGCAGAAATTATGAGAAGCTGTCAAGTTAGTAAATCCAATTTGAGAATTCATTTGTGTGGACTATGTCATGCAGCCTTGCTAACAATGATCCTCGGGCTACTCTAGATAATATGTTGGATAGTAAAAACATATTAAATATTTAGGACAGGGGGTCTGCAACCTTTAAGACAAAAAGAGCCACTTGGACCCGGTTTCCAAAGGGGAAAAAACTGGGAGCTGCAAAACTCGTCATTATAAAAATAACTTTTTTGTCACTTTTTATTATTTCTTTGTCTGACCCCTCAGAATTACTCCTCCTCATAGAAATAAACGTTAAATTAACAAGTTACCTTTTTTTTTGTTTGTGTGTTCTTCACTCCCCTTCAAAACAGTGACCAGTGTACATGCCCCCTTTCAATGCAGTGACCAGCGTACATGCCCCTTACAATGTAGCGGGCGGGCGGGAAGGTGACGTTGGGACGGTGCGTGACTAACGCACGCCCCGCCCCCATGTGACGTCACAGCCAGTACAGCACCCGCCACAGTGGGGAGGGTCGGGGCGCACAATGCGCCTCCTCCCCTCGCTAGTATCCGCCCCGGAGCCACGGCAAAGGTGTAAAAGAGCCACATGCGGCTCCGGAGCCACGGGTTGCTGACCCCTGATTTAGGATAACTGTGGCATCCTGGTTCAGCGTGAGTCAGAGCTCAACCCAAGAATCTATATTTGTTGCTCAAGCTCTCTCAGGCTTGAGACATGTGAATGACTGTTATATAAAATAGTATCTCTGAGCATGTAACTCACCACTGGGGAATGACAAGAAGCTCCCACACAACCAAGTTGAGAGGCAGGGCTTCTGCAACTTCCAGAAAGCTTTGGACTGAACTTAAGCACAGTATTCAATATTTATGAAATCAGTCTTTGGACTGGTTTGCATTTTGATATGACAGGACCAAGCCACCAGAATAGCTACTTCATTCTAATTCAAATGTGTACCTCTTAAAGAGCTTGCAATGCAAGTAAAATGTACTGTAGATTCAAAGTACTTCAAGCCAGTGGAATGTCATGCTGGAAAATGTGCATGGCTAAAAGGGTGGGCTTATAGCTACATGTGGGCAAGTGTTGGTAGTTATTCACTTCCATATGCCCACATTCATTCTCAAGCCTTTCATCCAGCAGTGGGAGAATAGAGCAGGAATGCCTTGGAGAGCAACACTGAGACCATTTTTCAGAGCAGGACCAGTGCTGTCATCTACTGGATGAGTTAATTGATGGGTCTTCCTTGCTTCTGCAAGTGAGTGAGGTGTTAATGAGGCTTTTGAGTTTGTTTGGATGGATTAGCACAGCGGAAGGCAAAGAATGAGGAAAATAATCCAATAAGTACTAGATATATCTTTCCTTTTCTTTGATAGGTTCCTACTTCATGCAAACTGTTTAAATGGTAGCAGTTCTTTGCAAGATGCTTTGCCTTTTTCATTAAAAGCGAAGGATTGCATTTCAGGTAGTGGAAAATGCGCTAAAGCTCAAGGCACAATCTCCTTTTGTGCAACTGTTCTGCGCCACTGACTTCTCCTTGAAGCAAACTCACAGGAGTCCATAAACCTTTGCCTACTCTGCCAAAGGACAAAGTTGGTGTTAGAAATATAAAGTTGGTGTGTCTATGCAAGCAAATATGTGTGTCCCGTTTGCTCACATATGTAGGAAGAGTATCCTCCGGAACCTGAGATGTGTTTCCCCAACAATTCTATTTGCTCCTAGGTGTTTACACAGGCTGCATGATGGAGGTGAAGAAAGGTGTGAAGCCCTAAGGTAGAGCCCTCCAGATGTGATTGGGCTTCAGCAAGCATGGCTTATAATCAGGGATGATGGAGTCCAGGTACAGGCAAACTCGGCCCTCCAGATGTTTTGGGACTTCCTATCATCCCTGACCACTCGTCCTGTTAGCTAGGGATCATGGGATTTGTACTCCCAAAACATCTGGAGGGCCAAATTTGCCTATGCCTGATGGAGTCCAACAACTCCTGAACTGGTTTCCCAATCAAAATAATGCCCTCGCCCCCCAGTTGTTATTTGACTTGCAGGTGAAAACCGTTCCTTGGCAAATAGAAACTTGGGGAAAATTTAGATTGGGAAGATGGCATAGGAGAAAAGGGTTAAACCTCCTTTCTCCCACTGCTACTATGGGTTGCCATATCTGCTTTGACCTAGAAATCAACCAAGCCTGGGAAATCCAACCACACACACCTAGCATCTGATCTAGCTTGGCCCTTAGTAGAAGAGCAGATCAGAACAACATTACTCACTGCACTTTGAATAGTCTAAGGACAGACATTCTAAATGGCCTGCAGCATTTTCTGTTGTGTGTGAGAGCACTTCTGTTGCTCTGGGACTAGGAGCATTGCTCATGAACTCAACAGAATTGCATTGTCAGAGGTACTGCTTCCTTGCTGCCCTGAATGTGCCCCTTCTCCTTTCCTTTTGTACATCCTGCTGTAAAATGAACAAGCTCAGAGATGGAAAAGAGGGGGCACAATTTAAGCTTTTATTTCTTTTAAAAAATGCATTAAGGGGAATTGATTTTTGAAGGAGGAGGCAAGGTTTATTTTTTACTGGAAAAAAATTAAGGCTATTGCATCCTTTAAAAAAAGGTACCAAAGATCACATCCCTGAGAAAACTGTATAACTTGGTTTGTTCTCTCTCACACACTGACAACTGGCCTAGGCTTTCTGATCACTGATAGATGGTTGGGTTTGGGGAGCTGTCATTTTAATTTCCCAGTGCCCCCAGTGTAGTGACACTCCTGGGCATTGTGGGTAAATAAAATAGCAGCTCTGTGGGAAATTGAGATGGCAGACTGTCCCTCATCCCTTGGCATGGGGGTGGAGAAGTCCACCAGAAGTCATTTTGCCAAGAGTCCCCTCAAATCTGGAGCCAGGCCTGCAAGGTATCAGCTGATGATTATGTGAGAGCCATCCCACATGCATGAGTGTGAGGGCCACCCCAAGATCATAAGCAGACACAGTTGTTTCAAGGTATGGTCTAAAGGAACACCAGGCTGAAACTAAGCAGTGACTGGATCCAAGCAGTGACTGGATGGGAACCAAACAGAGGCCACCTTGGGTTCAGTGATGGAAGAAAAGTAAGGTATAATTGTAAGAAAAATGAATAAGCAAATGGTGCTTGTGGTGATATAAGACACTATGAAAATACTGTCAGAACTGCTGTTCAATTGCAAATCATCCCTCACTCTTACAGCCATAAAAGAATGAAACTGAATATGCATATGTGAACAGACTGGTGAGATCTGGTGAGACCTATGAACCAACATACTTTCTAAAATTGGGCAAGCCTTTTCTCTCTCTCTCTCTTAAACCCTTGTAAGGTCTCTCAGATGGCTGCAGCTTACTTGGAGGCAGGAACCAAATTCACCCAGTGCACATCAGCAGCGTGACCCTGATCTCAGCTGAAACCCTTAAGCCCTCTTGTACAACAAATAATGATTAACAGAGAGGAAATTGCTCGGGGGTCCTTTGGGAGTAAGAGAAACACAACATTCTGCTTTGATTTGCTTAGCCTTTCAAGCAAGAAACGTCAAGCTGCTATGCCAGTGTGGCTAACTAAGCTCTGAGGCAAACTCGCTGGGTTTTTTATCCTGAATGGCCTATTGAAAATGACAGCACAGGGATCCCCTGCAGGATAATCTCTCCTCTGAATGAATATTTGATATGAGGGCTATCCCTTTATAACTGTCTGTGTCACTACCAACTATTAATCTGCAAAAGAAATTACAAGATCAGGCATATTTAGGGCAGAGGGCGAAGGCCAGGCTGTGCCAAAGCAGGGAGTCACCTAATCGCTGAGTATAACTGAAGCGTGAGATGTACTACGAGATTACAAACATACAAGGTGCAGGAACATCTCGCATTATGGCAAGCCATGGGATTTTTTAATGCCTGGGTGACCTAACAATGCTTGGTAGGGTGCTGTTTTCTGCATACTGCAAAACTGTGTGCTTGCAGACAAGCAAAGAGATAGGCAGGAGATATTGTGGGCCACCATAAGAGCTTGTATGCTTTATGTTGGTTGTGGCTACGCTTGTTATTGCACAAAATTGGAATGTTTCAATAGAGTTGCCCATAGATTCTTGGTACAGTAAGCGTTGGAAGACAGCAGTAGCAGAGAAGCCGATCAAAGGACTAGTGAAACCAGAAACATTTCTTGCTGCCTGGAATGGCTTTCTTCCTTACGCTATGAAAACTAATACAAGATGATCCCCTAAAAATATGTTTCAGTTTGGAAAAATGAATAGCAGGCAAGGCCATAAGTAGGTATGACGAAGATTAGGAATGTATACTAAGTTAGACCATTGGTCCTCTAGCTCAGTAGTGTCTACATCTGGCTTCCTCAAACTCGGCCCTCCAGATGTTTTTGGCCTACAACTCCCATGATCCCTAGCTAGCAGGACCAGTGGTCAGGGATGATGGGAACCGTAGTCTCAAAACATCTGGAGGGCCAAGTTTGAGGAAGCGTGGCCTACATTGACAGGTAGTGGCTCTCCAGGCTTTCAAGACTAGGACTTCTCCCAGCCCTACCTACCTCTTCACATAAAAACATGGAATGAACATAGTAGGGGCCTGCTGGATCAGATCAATGGCCCATCTAGTCCATCTTCCTGTTCTTATAGTGGCCAACCAAATGCTTATGGGAAGCCCATGAGCAGAAGCTGAGCACAATGGCACATCCCTCCCACACAACCCCACCATATCTGTTTGCTCAACATTATTGGCTGGATGTGGTCTTCTAATACTTTTTGGTCCTCAAGAGAACTCTGCCATTTTTGTTTGTAGTGGTTTCTCCAGCAGTGGCAGGAATCTGAGAAGTAAAATGGGAGCCTCAAGTAAGTGGGAGTTCCAGCACAGTTGAGGTATGGCTGTGGGTGCATAAGATTTGTTGAGCATCCAAAGGGTCCTGTGCCTCCAAGGTCCTGGCCCAACACTTTTAACTACTCTGACACCATTGAGCTCAGAATTGCAAGTAAGTGCTACTGAACTGCAAAGCCAGCTCTGGTTTCTGAGTGTAGATCTCTCCTTGTCTCCTGCCATATATGAGCAGCATTGTTCCAGGGTGTGGCTAGAACAAAGAAGTCCCTGGCTTCCTCTGTGATTAAGAGCGGGACATACTTATGCACACATCCATCCTGAACATGACAGGTTTTAATGGACCATGGTATAATGAATACTCCAGCTACCCTCAGCACAAGTTCTCAACCTGCACCAATTGATTCTGCTCTGACACAAAATCCATTAGGGACCCTGATGTACAGCAAGAAGAAATAAGTGTGTCAGAGTGCAGCCATACACAGTGGCTACTTCAGCTCTGATTTATAGTGACTCTTTCTGCTGTTACTTTCCTCAGTAGTTGCAGATTCCTATGGAATAATCCCTGCTAAGCTTCTTGAGTCGCCATGTCTCAGGAGGAACAGCGGGGAGGCTGACATCTATCTTATGGACCTTATGGAGAGAGAAAAATGCATTTTCAAAAAAATAAATAAATCTCTGGTTATCTAAAAACAGAGCCTGCATTTTTACATTGACCAACAAGGACTACTGTGTCTTTGCAGCTCAAGCACACAGGTGTGATGATACTGGAAGGAAATGCATCAGTTGCAAACTGATTCATTCAAGGTAATGACGTGCTCCTCAAACTTACTATACATTGGACATTCAATGCCCTAATGCCAGTTCTGCTAACAGTCAGTGACTCCTTCTCTAGAACGTCAATGTCTTTGTGGGTCTAAGGAAATAAAATATTATTATTTTCCAATATAATTCTTATGGGAATGTTTACCAGCCATGATGACTATGCTCTGCCTCTGTGGTGGGAAGCAGTAATGCTTCTGAATACTGCATAATGCTTCTGTTTTGTATAAAGACACAGGAATGAGACCTGTATCTGCATAAACATACAGACTCTTAAGCAGTTGTAGGCATGATCTGCTAAAGAAAATAGTTGCCGAGTTTTCTGTTCATTCTGATTCTGAAAAGTGCTTCTTGAGAGACTGGTTTCATTTTGAAAATGAAAGCTCATCGCAGATTGATTCTGCATTAATAGTTTACAGTATGTCCATTTGAAAATGGTTTAGGTGGTCCAGGCAATGTGGGCATGGGCATAGCCAGGATTTATTTTAGGGGGGGGCAGGCTTTATGGGGGGGGGCAGAATCGAGTTATCTGCGACAGAATTGGCCAGTTAGTGAAGATGAAATTGTATAGTATAGCAAGATTGCAGTCACCACTTCCTTCATCATTCACTTGTTGGGAGAAATCAAGGGATTCAAATGCACCTAAAGTAACTACACACATCTTTCTGGAAAGTAGGATCTGGAACTAATCTAAATTGAAAGCAACATGATGAGGATGAGACTGAATGATTCTGCATTGAGAAAAATGACATTTTTGTGCTACAAACAGCTTAGTATGCATGCAGTCATAGAGTAAAGACAAAAATCCACATTTAACAAGAGGAAGCTGGCCAAATGCATACAAGACTTTGTAGGCTGAAATCTACATGACATGATTACATCCCACCTCTATAAACTGTTTTATCTCGCTTGAAATCATTCATTTGTGTTCAGTTGCATTGTGCTGACTTATAATGGGATTCAGTAAGCAATGGTGATACCTTCAGTTCATTGCTTCCCCATTTTCCAGTTCCTTTGATTTTTTTGTTTTAAATATTCAGTGGAAAGGAAAATGTGGTGCTTATTTTTAGAACTAATTCCTTATTAATACCTTTTTTTAAAACAACAGCAATCCAAGCAAGTAAACATTTTGCCCAGGGCTGTAAGCCATTAGGAACTGCCAAACAGCAAATGGCACGAGAAAGCAGTCAGTGAACAGAGACAGGCTTCAATTAATAGAGGACCCCTGCTGCCAGGGCAAACTTTCACTACTGTAAGTGGGGGAAATTATTTATTAAGCATTCACGGTGAATCTGGAAATGCTATAGCTGAGAAATGGGAGCTGTAACAAAATGTTGCAGAGTTGAATTTTCCTGTTCATAATTCCATCCAACCAGCCATGTCCTTTTCTGGATATTCCATTTCATAACCCACTTTTACTTTTCCATCTTATTCCCCCCAAGAGAAACTGAGAGGCATCATCCTGTGCTCACTGAGCATGCTCAATCCTACTGAGTTGTTTTAGGGTGATTCTTAAATCATTTTTTGTGCTTTTTTGAACCCCAAGCATGCTGAAACCACCTCCTCCTTTGTCAGTTCTTTTTTGGATGCATAAAAATAAGCACTCGAATAATGAATTTGCTATTAATATAGATAAGTGCTGTGAGTTCTAGTAGCAAAAAATCACATAGTAAACACCAGATATAACCCAGAACCCCTGTATTCATGATCATCTAACAAGAGAGCACTATCCCAATTCAGACAGAGCTGCTACAAGCAGAAAAATAGTTCTAATAGATTTTTCTGTAAATAGAAAATGTATCTGTCATTTTTATGATCTTTGGGATATGGAAGTATAGAGGCAAAGCAAGGTTGCACTCCACAAACCATTTAAGCTGAACTGCTTGAGTTGAGCCAGTTGTTATGGAATTAAATTCCTTAAACTATGGAGTAACTCAAGAAGACATTAGAGCAGAAGTAGGAAAGTTTTGGTCCTCCAGATGATGCTAAATTGCAACTCTCACCAGTTCTAGCAAACATGAGCAAAGAGTTATGGGAGGTGTAGTTCAGCAACCTCTGTAGGACCTCATGTTCCACACACCTGCATTAGTGTCTGGAACAGATTAGGGATCTAGTTGCAATGAGGTTCTTTAACCCTTATCCCACTCCATTTTGCTGTTTGTTCTACTGTGACCCTGCTTTGCTTTCTGCTCTGGTCACATCTTTGCTAAACTAGCTGGAGTCTTAAGTTAATAATTGCCCACCCCCACAACATACAAAACATCCTGCTAGTGCAAGGCCACCATAACTATTGTTTGTTTTATGTCTCTGGAAAAGCCCAGCATACAGGAGTCATCCAGCTCATTTGATGTCTTGGTTTGAAAGCTGATTCCTTTGCAATAAGGAGATGCTGCTGACCTTTTAGAGAGCCTGGAATGTCAACAGTTATCTTTATCTAGAAAGCAACTACAGCCCCTTGCTGTGATACCTCCCATGCTGACTGCTGTTGCCTTGATCTTGACCTTATGGAGAGCCATGAATATATGTGGCACAACCCAACAAACGGACAGTCCTAGGCATGTGGCTTTATGGAGTCCATTGGCTTTCCACAAGGCATCTTGAATAATAAGTCGAGGTGGAGCCACAGGCTGGTTTGGTCTTCTAGCCGCCTAACCCTGATACCCCAAGGTCAAAGATGAGCTGGAAAATGTTTGCTGCTCTAATTAGAAGTGTAATGGGTGAAGAAGATAATTTAAAATGAAATGGAGAGCAGGCTGGCTTAGAGTATCCAGTGTGAAGGAGGTCAATGAATTAGCCTAGAAGGACCTGCCACTTCTTGTCTGTCTTTGTTCATTAGTATGCTCAAAAATAACCCATGAAAGTCGAAAATCTGCTTTTCCAAAGAGGCAGCACTTCTATTGTTTGGAAGACAATTACAATAGCACATGCCCCTTCCCATTCTCTCCTCCTATCTCCCTTACCCAATATTCTCTGCTGTATTAAAATTATTCTGGACAATTATTCGGTAGCAAAGTTAAAGCTGAAGGTTTCTAATAATGTGGACTCAGTATTTTGTGGTTTATGGACTCTGCATCATCATCATCATCATCATCATCATTTATTATTTATACCCCACCCATCTGGTTGTGTTTCCCCAGCCACTCTGGACAGCTCCCAACAGAATATTAAAAATAAAATAAAACATCTAACATTAAAAACTTCCTTACCAAAAGAAAAATGGACATTATTTATGTATGCTACAACAGTGGCAAGAATCTTGATTGCACAATATTGGAAGACGGAAGAAATACCATCAAAGGAACAATGGCAAGAAAAGCTGATGAACTATGGAGAATTGGCTAAGCTAACAGGCAAACTACGAGAGGACAAAAAGGACTTCAAAAGATTCTGGGAACCATTTACAGTTGATTTGCAGAAACGACAGAATGGACTGGATTCACTGGCAGGATTTGAATAAACGTTCACAACTTCATTTGAGTAACAGATATTTTAGAGAAACGATAAGTGATTTTATTTTTGTGTAGGAAAAGCAGGATACGGTAAATAAAACTAAATAACTCAGCAGAGGGAAAGTAGAGGGAAGTCCAGAGAAAGGGAGGGAGAATAATTGTAAATAACATGATGAATCAGATTTGTATCATTAATTGTTATAAAATTCAATAAATATTCCAAAAAAGAATATTAAAAATAAAATAAAACATCTAACATTAAAAACTTCCCTAAACAGAGCTGCCTTCAGATGTCTTCTAAAAGTCCAATAGTTGTTTATCTCCTTGGCATCAGATGGGAGGGTGTTCCATAGGGCGGGCACCACCACCAAGAAGGCCCTCTACCTGATTCCTTGTAACTTCAATTCTCGCAGTGAGGGAACCGCCAGTAGGCCCTCAGAGCTGGACTTCAGTGTCTGGGCAGAACGATGGGGGTGAAGACACTCCTTCAGGTATACTGGGCCGAGGCCGTTTTGTGCTTTAAAGGTCAGCACCAACAGTTTGAATTGTGCTCCGAAACATACTGGAAGCCAATGTACCAGTAGGTCTTTCAGGACCGGTGTTATATGCACACAAAAGTGTGGAAAGGACAGGTCCCTCCTCATCTGCCTGCCTGACTGCCACTTGTAGGTGTAACTGTAAAACCTCTCAGCTATCCAGCCTGCTCAGACATGAGCTTCTGGCTGCTCATTCCCCAGTTCCTGTCTGTGCTTTAATTTCAAATGTAGCTCATTTTCACAGTTCAATCTGACTACCAAATGATCTGTTTGCGTCACCAGTTAAAGTTAAAACCTTCAGCATTGATCCACAACTAATGGGCCAATCGGTATTACCCACTTAGCCATATGGAAGGCTCATATCTGAGCTCAGGCCTTTGCCATAGGAAGCTTAACGTTGACTGTTTGCAGTATAAGGCCTGTGCTACAGGCTTTTGGGGTCATGCAATATAGACCATGGACCTCTGCACTTCATTTTATGCCACAAGGCTCATCCTGCTAATATGAGCACCTTGAAGATCCAACTGCTTGTGCTTTTGTAGGATGTGTGCATAAATGGCACATAATAAAATCCTCCTTCCTGCTTCCTGAGCGATTGTGAATATAGATGCATTGAATATTGTCATAGGCTGGACAGGGAACCAGTTTTCTTTAAAAGACAAAAACAAAACAACCACATTCATTCTTTCTGCTCCTTCTGTGTTACTTTTAATCAACAAAGACCTGCAACTGTTCTTAAAGGATTAGTAATAAATGCAGACAGCAAGAATTCTCAGATGCAATGGAAATTGTCCAGATTAGGCAAACCCTACAAATGGAATTAAACGATTAGGCATTATTCACACAGGAATGGCATGAAGGAACTTGGAGGTCCATTTTTGATGATGAAGCAAAGGAGAATTTGCCACCTCAAAACAACAACAACAACAACAACAACAACAACAACCCTTCATTCTTCTAAAGTTTGTTTTGCATCACTCTTTTCCCAACTGGACTATAAAAGGTAAAGGACCCTTGACAGTTAAGTCCAGTCATAGACGACTCTGGGGTTGCGGTGCTCATCTCACTTTACAGGCCGAGACAGTTTTCCCGGGTCGTGTGGCCAGCATGACTAAACCGCTTCTGACGAAACCAGAGCAGTGCACGGAAATGCTGTTTACCTTCCTGCCGGAGCAGTACCTATTTATCTACTTGCACTTTTTTCAGCGTGCTTTCGAACTGCTAAGTTGGCAGGAGCTGGGACCGAGCAACAGGAGCTCCCCCCGTCATGGGGGTTCGAACCGCCGACCTTCTGATCAGCAAGCCCTAGAGGCTCAGTGGTTTAGACCACAGCGCCACCCGCGTCCCTTCGACTAGACTATAGTTATCTTCAAATTGCAAGGGAGCAGATGCGACTCTGAAGAGGGTCTCTTGAGGCTACGGCATTTTAGAGAATTTTCATTTCAAGTGATTTATTTGGGGCATAATGTATTATTTTGTAAATTCATTTTAAAGCTGTTATCTGTAATAAAGTGTCCTTTTTGACTATTCTACGACAAATCTCCCTTCTTCTTTTTCCAGTGTTCATCAGTTTTATTGCTTGCAAAATGTATACAAGGGAAGGCAAGAAACAACAAGACAAAGAGTGTGATTGAAATAATTGAAATCAACCGCAAAACTTTAGTAACTTTCAATAGCGACGTATCGCACCATAAACCTATTCACTATGCTCATGAGTGGAAGGAAGGTCGTAGTCCTTTCTCAGGAATAAATCCCATTGAATATACATTTCTAACATTTTAGTTGGTCCTAGTAATGGGTATTACAGGCCTATGAATGTCCCTTCCTTCACAGAGAGCTCAAGCACACAAGCTGCATGCTGCAAAAGTCATTCTCTCAGTTTATTACAGAAATTGTGCCTGTCAGCGTCAGGACTGTTTGATTCAAATAGACTTGGTAGCAGAACACACTGGCTTGAAGGCTCTGAAACATTCCTAGAGTGAGCCTGTGGATTTGTTTACCAGGCAGTCTGAGCCACATATGACAAGGAATTCTCAAAGCTTCCTATTTCTGCTTAATTTTGATAGCTGCCGCATGATGAAGCTACCATTGTCTTTGAAAAATCTTTGAGAGGTATGTGAATTCCTCAGATCATAGCAGGGGCCTCTTCTCCCACGCCCACAGAAGATGCACTATGAGCCTGTTTGCTCATCCTGGATTAAACTCTTTCCAATGTGCTGTAGAGAACATGTCTGAGATTTCTCTAGCCATGTTCTTCTGTGTAAGTAAATCTCTCCTCTCTAGGAATCCCACCCACACCATACATTTAAAGCACTCTTATTACACTTTTACACTCATGACTCCCTCTGCCCAAAGAATCCATGGAACATTAGTTTGTTAAATGTGGTAATTATTGCTCTGGGATGGGTCTTCCAACAACTCCAAGCACCTTTAGCAAAGTATGGTTCCCAGGATTATTTTGAAAAAGTCAGGGGCTTTACAGTAGTATTAGTGCACTTTAAATGTTTGGGGTGTATGGGACCTCTGTCACTTTCATCTTGTGTTTCCATGAAACATCTTTCTTTTGCCCCTGCCATATTGATACATGGAGACTGCAATCAGGTGTGCATTTAACTGTTTCTGCTACACGATGGACACATCTCCCAACACTTGGGGGTTTGGGAAAAGGGGGACTGCCAACCACATTAAGGAGTGTTAGAGGTTTGAGTCATGAATTGCCATTCTCCTCCCAGCTTTATGCAGACCAGAAGCAACTAAATCATCCACATCTGGAAGCAGACTTTGAATATATTTTGTTGCTTTTTATTGACACACCAGCAAGATAACATCAGTGGTAATAGGTTTGTTGTTGTTTTTTTGAAGCATTTCAAAGTTGGCATTTCAACTATAGCCCATAGTAACTCACAGGGCTTACGCCTGGATGGATGGATGGATGGATAGATGATAGATAGATGATAGATAGATAGATAGATGATAGATAGATAGATAGATAGATAGATAGATAGATAGATAGATATAGATAGATAGATATAGATAGATGATAGATGATAGATAGATAGATAGATAGATAGATAGATAGATAGATAGATAGATAGATGATAGATAGATAGATAGATGATAGATAGATAGATAGATGATAGATAGATAGATGATAGATAGATAGATAGATAGATAGATAGATAGATAGATAGATATCAGGTTCTGAAATCATAAAGATTCTTCATTGTGACATTATGGACATTTGGAGAAAGAAAAGTAAACTGCAGGGCTGGCCTTGAGGATGGCACAAAGACTTAATTTATAGTTTAGGCTTCTTGCCATGGCTGTGCAGCCCATTGCCCAGAACCATGCTAGCATTAAACAGCTGTTGTCTCTCCAAGCTGCTCATCTCTGTGATTTTTCCAAACAGGCACTGACAACCCTGGGAGCTGAGCTGCCAGTTTACTGGCTGTTGTTCTTACTGCTAGAGAACTAAAAGGGTGAGGGGGCTCCTACACACTCTCTTTCTTCATCCTTGTTGGGCAGCATTTTCCACAGGGCCAATGCAAGCAACTATAGCTCCTCTGAAGGTCAGTTGGCATCACAGGTGTACAGCACTTCTGAAACACTGGGGATTTCTTGAGTGGCAAGAATTGCTCCTGGCAAAGACACCATGACAGCAACCCCAAGGGTACTGAAAACCTTCAGTTATCTGTGCACTTTCCTCACTGCTCCTGCTCCAGATGAATGAAGGAGGAAGTGGGGATTGCAGTCTTCATATATGCCCAACCACAATGCCATTTGGCACACACCTCTGTGAAACACCCCCATTGCTGGGACCGACTACATCTGTTTTCAGATGGACACATTGCATGGTAATGCAGAATCAATAGTAAATTAATAGAAGAGAATTGTAGAGTTGGACCTCAAGGGTCATCTAGTCCCACTCCCTGCTATGCAGAAATCCCAGTTAAAGCATCCATGCCAGATGGCCACCCAATCTCTGCTTAAAAACCTCCAATCTACATGAGCTCTTATTTTTGGAATTGAACCAGCTTCTCAAGAAGCTCTTTTCAGAGGGGGAAAAATGCAATAGGTCTAGAAGGATGCATTCAGTCTCCATATGATAGCTCAGCTGGTAGAGTCCAAGACTCTTAATCTCAAGGTAATGGGTTTGAGCCCCATTTTGGGCCCAAGGTTCCTGCATTGCAGGGGGCTAGACTAGATGACCAACTCTACAGTTCTATTATTCTTTGATTCTAGAATGAATTGCTTCTCCAATTTCTCCCGTTACATCTGTTGATAATTTAAGGGATTCTGCAAACAAAGTGTGATAGTGCTGTATTTGTCTTTATTACCTTATTGATGCTTCATCAACAGGATGTCTTTATTCTTACAAAAAAATGTATTTCAAAAAAACTGGATTTCTTCAAAAGGGGAATCTGACATGCTTGTACTTCAGAGTCCGGCATTCAAATCCCAACATTTTGCGGAACGCTCTGAAATGTTGTCTCTGCTCTTCCTACAGCTCGGTATTGGAGTAAATGAGGTTTTGCTCGCTTTTGCTGATACAATTCTGTGATCTATGCATCAAAGCAGCCTTCAAAGAGCTTCCATTTTTCACCGCTTCTTGCTTAAAGAAAAAGAGAAAGAGAAGAAGGGGGGCAGGGAAGACTTTTCCTGGTGTGCCGGTGAATGAGATTACACAAGGGACCATTTGGGACACAGAAGTAAGACAGAGGAGTTAATAAGGAAGTGTTAGACAGCAGTGCCACATGTCAGATCAAGCAATATTGCTTCTGGCTGTATGTGTCTTGGGGGGGGGGTGTCATATGCTAGGGTCAGTTTCCGCTTTACATCCAGCAGAATTAAATGATAAAGCTTGTGTTGGATGACATAATTTCAGGCTGGAGATGTGAAGGAACATTTTAAATGTGTTATCCATTTTTGGGGAGGGGGAAAATAAAGCAACATAATACACAGAAATCGTTTGTTAGAGAAAAGAACATTATTCCTCCATACTTGACACACTAGTTATCTGTGTAATTATTATGTGGGGGCACATTCAAACCTTCAACCCCACCCCCAACCCAGCTGGGACTGAAGGGCATCATTCAAAAAAGTAATTTCAGGACCGGTCCTACTATTAGGCAGAGCAAGACAACTGCCTCAGGCAGCCAATGCTGGGCCATAGGAGGCAGAAATGGTGGCGATGTGTTGGTATGCAGCATGTGGTCTACCCTGTACTACCTAAGAGCTACTGTTCTTGGTTGTGTTGTATGTTGCTGGTTCGTAAGAAACAGTTGCCAATCTAGTCAACTTCTGTATATGGAATGGGGAGTGCAAGGAATGCCATCTTGTACTTTACTTCAGGCAGCAAAATTTCTTAGGTCAGCCCTATTATGCCCTTTAGTACAGCAAATGTTCCTTTGGATTCTCTTGTTGGTGGTGGTGTTCTCTTGAAGGTTGTTTCCTACACAGCCAACTTCTCAATTGACATCTTCTTGGTTATTTTTGGGCCTTGTGGCCTCAAATGCTTATAATGAGGAGGACACAAGTGACAGTGAACTTAAACCCTTTGCTTGAACGGATGCAAAAAACCCCAAAGAAATTTAAGAGAAGGCCCAAGCAGAAAATTGGGGGGGGGGGGGGATAACTTCCCACCAAGAAGGATTTTGCCCTGGTGTAACTTTTCTTGCTCTCAACAAATGGCTGCCAGCTCCATTGTATAAATAATAGCATCCATCCCCCGTACGCCCTGCTTTTGCAGCTTAATCATCCCATTTTCCCTTTTAATATTAATTAAACATTCCCTGGGGTATTGTTTGCATCCTAATTAAATCGGGAGCTCACGAAAGCTTCAGAAAGAAACAAAGTGAGTATTGGGGGGGGGGAGGGAGAAGGAGAATTCCACATTTGCAAAGTTAGCTTGTGATAGCTTGAGAAAAGAAATCAAAGTTGTTTGAGTGTTTGCACACACGCGCACACACTTCAACCTTCATCCACTGGAGATACTGCCTGGGCTTTGAGGAATGTGGTTTTGGGTGAAGGAGGGGGAACAAGAGAGAGAAACAGGGAGTCTTAATTTGAGGGTCCAAATGGTTGCCTGCTTCTCTCCCCCCACCTTTCAGTTTGATATCTTTGGCAAAAACCCACGGATGGTATCAAAGGGCCAATTAGCTGGCAGCTGCTGTGGAAGGAGGGAGGGAGGAGGAGAAGACAAAGGGATGTGAAAAGAGACAGATGAATATATATATTCATACTAGGAATGACAATCAGAACGATAGCAGCTGGGAGGTGAGCCCATCCCGTAATAGTAGGTTAGTGAGGAAGTCTCGTCTCGCCTTATGGTGCTACATTAGGGATGAGATATTCATGCCTCCCTGTGTCAGGAGGTTAGGCAGGCGCTATAAACATCGTCTCCAGTTCCTACAATGTGGCTGCCTAACCTTAGTGTGTGTGCAGTCCAAAGGAATATTATGTTAAATTTCATTGTGGGAAATAGCTTCCAGTTCCCCACTGGATTTAAATCCCACAGTGTAACTTAACTTGCCTCCAAGGCTTAATTTGAACAAAGAATCTGCAGGGCTCCATACCACAAGGTCTAAGCTGCTAGGAGACTCTAGTGCCTCTGAGCATATGCCAAGTGCATTTTCTCTCTTAGATTCAGCTGTGCAAACAAGTGATCCTCAGGCATGATGGTCCCATCTGATTCTATTCATGTGCAGGACTTGGCATCAACAGAGCTGCAGAGAATTGAGGGGAGAGTTTCCTATATAGAGGGTTGCAGTTTTCAGGCAGACTGGGTGAAATCTGGGTGCCTCTTGCCACCTTAGGTGAGGTGGGGGGGGGCAACTGGGGAGTCAGAATCCATCTGTGGAGATATCTCCTAAAAGAGGCATGCCTGGCACCAATAACATTAAAAAATATATGATTATTTGCAACAGACACTTGGAACCTTTCTATTAGTTAAAACCATTTTAACTAATTTAATGTTGTTTTCAGTTGGTGTTGCAATGCTGTTTGAAGATCAGATTTCATGTTTTCATTTATTTATTTGTACTCTTTGTAAACTGCCCTAGAAACATTGTTGATAGGAAAACTAACAAATAAATAAATAAACCATTGTCTCCATTGGTTCTTCACCTATGGGCTGAACTATCTCCTACAGAGATTCTTCCCATGAAAGAAGAGTTATGCCCTGGTAGCTTTCCTTGCATAGTTTCTGCCCCAGAAGTCCATGAGGTTGAAGGATGGTGTTCTCCACCATGTTATATTAGAGTGATCTGGTTAATGCTGATATATGAGAATGCTGTGCATTTCGGAAAACCTTTGTGAATTCCTGCAATGAGATATACATTTGCCTCCTTTTCAGACATATGCAAGTGAATGTCAATAATCTCAGTGTGATAGTCATCCCTGCATTTCTCAATTTCCTCACGTTTATGCAATTTATCCACGATGCTCAACATTCATCAAATTTAAGATAATGATTGTAAAAAACAACAACCCTGTAAACAACAAAGGAAAGAACAAAGGACATGTTCAGTGCACTAATGATATGCTTAAAATACAAGCAAATCATTTCCTGTTTGGTGAATAAAGTGAAAAGCCATCCTTAGTTTTGAACCTTGATGAACAGAAGGAAATTCTCCCCAAAGCAGGAAATGGAAAGTATCTGAAATATACTCAGAGTCGCAAAGTGATTTCATGCTCTTTATTCAGCTCATAGTGGTGAGGAGGAATGAATGGATGTCCCCTCAAAGTATCTGCTTTATATACATTATTTACACAATGGGCTGCACATGATTGGCTAATTCTGGAATTCTACTGTAAGCCAATCAGGTTGTGGATTCACTTATATCTGGAGCATGATTGGGTGGTTCCTGCCAACCAATCATATTGCTGCATTGTTCTAGGACCAATCAGACTGCTGCATTCTGAATCCTATTGTTCTAGGACCAATCAGACTGCTGCAATTTGGATCCTATTGTTCTAGGACCAATCAGACTGCTGCAGTTTGGATCCTATTCAACTCAGTACATAACACCCCTCCCCTCTAAGTTCCAGTCCTGCCCGGGAGGTCGCATTCATAGTCCTCGAGGTACGCCGGCGTCCTATGTGTGCGTTGTGGCCTGGGGTGTTCCCTGGTCCGGGGTTCAGGTTCTGGCTCGTGTTCCAAGGATGCTGGCTGTGATGGGCCTGTTTGGTCTGGCGCAACCGGCTCGCTCAGTCGTGGTTCTGGCTCCGGTGTCCTTTCGGCCTCACGGGTCCTCTCTGTATTTACTGATTCTGCCTCTCCTGCTGCCCCCTCCTGCTCTATGGGCCTCACTGCCCCGCTGTTCCCTTGGGACTCCTCTGACCTTTCCTCCTCCTGGTTTTCTCCCGGGAATCGTCGCCGTATCTGGTCGCAGTGGCGGCGCCAGCATTGCCCCCCATCCGTTAGCACCTCGTACGACACGGGGCCAGTGACCCTGGTGACTGTGGCAGGTACCCATGCTGGGCCTGCCCCAAAATTCTTTGCGTACACTGGGTCCTGGGCCTTGAAGGTCCGGGGGTTCCTGCCTTCCCCCACCACTACCTCATCCTGAGCTCTATCGGGGTGAAGGCGGTCCAATCTGATTGCAAGGCGCCGACCCATTAGTAGTTCAGCGGGGCTCCGGCCAGTTGTTGAGCTGGGGGTGCTGTGCTGTGCTAGGAGGAATGTGGCAAGGCGGTACTCCCAATCCCCTTGCGTCATGCGGCGAAGGGTGTCCTTGGTGGTCCGCACCATGCGTTCTGCTTGGCCATTGGTGGCAGGGTGGAATGGCGCCGAACGGATGTGGCGGATGGCGTTCTGCGCTGTGAAGGTTTGGAATTCTCCTGACGTAAATGCAGTCCCATTGTCTGAGACGAGAGTGTCAGGGAGCCCGTGGGTTGCAAAGAGCCTGCGTAGTACCTGGATGGCTGCGGATGTAGAAGTGGACGGTACCAGTGCAACTTCCAGCCATTTGGTGTAGGAGTCCACCACTATGAAGAATGTTTTCCCCTGAAAGGGGCCAGCGAAGTCCACATGCAGGCGTGACCATGGTGCTCGGGCGGACTCCCAGGACTGGACTGGGGCCCTTGGGGGATCTGGGTGGGATTCTTGGCAGGCCTGGCAGTGTTTGACCCAGGCCTCTATCTCTCCGTCGATCCCTGGCCACCACACATAACTCCTGGCCAGGGCCTTCATTCTTACTACCCCTGGGTGTGTCTCATGTAGGGCTGTGAGGACCCTTTTGCGGAGGGGCTGGGGAACAACAACCCTGCTTCCCCATAACAGGCACCCCTTGTGGGCCGACAGTTCATGTTTGCGGGTTGTGTAGCCAGCGAATTCTGGCCCAGGACTGCTGCTGGGCCATCCCCTCCACACCCAGTCCAGGACCCGGGAGATGACCCTATCTTTCTTGGAATGGTGTGCAACTTCTTGTGCCTGAATGGGGCGGTCAGGAAGCAGCTCCAGGCTCATAACCTCTTGTGCAGGTGCTGGGTCAGGGCCTGTTTCTGGTAGTGGTAGCCTGCTGAGGGCGTACGCATGGCCCATCGCCTTCCCCGGGCGGTGAATCAGTGCATACTGGTAGCTGGCAAGGAAAATTGACCACCTGAGGACACGAGGAGACAGCACTTGGGGGGTCTGCTTTTCGGGAGCAAACAAGCCAAGCAACGGCTTGTGGTCAGTCACCACGGTGAAGGGCCGCCCGTACAAGAAATCATGGAATTTTTTTACTCCCTTCACGATTGCGAGCCCCTCCTTGTCTATTTGCGAGTAGTTCCGCTCGGTTGCGTTGAGTGTCTGGGAAAAGTATGCTACCGGTACCTCTCTCCCATCCGGGAGTTGGTGTCCCAGGACAGCGCCAATGCCATAGGGCGAGGCGTCGCATGCTAGCACCACCGGCAGCCTCTCGTCGAAGTGTGCCAAGACCGAGTTTGAGACAAGCAGGTCCTTGACTGCCTGGAATGCAGCCTCCTGGTGCTGGCCCCACACCCAAGGGGCCCGCTTGTCCAGGAGTCTGTGTAGGGGCTCCGCTACCGCCGCCTTGTGGGGAAAGAAGGAATGGTAAAAGTTCAATAGTCCCAAGAAGGCCTGAAGTTCAGTCTTGTTCTTGGGCGCTGGGGCATCACAAATGGCCCGTACCTTGTCCCCAGTTGGGTGGACCCCTTCTGCGTCCACCATAAATCCCAGAAAGTCCACCTGAGGCACTCCTAGTAGACATTTTTCCCGCTTCACCTTGAGACCCGCCATCTGGAAACGGTGCAGAACGGTGCGGAGGCGGTCCTCAAACTCCTCTGGTGTGGGCCCGGCAATCAACACATCATCGAAGAAGGGGGTGACGCCAGGAATCCCTTTAAGGAGCGAGTCCATTAGATTCTGGAATATGCCTGGTGCCACACTGACACCGAATTGCAGCCGCTTTACCCTGAATGCTCCTCTGTGCGTCACAATTGTCTGTGCCTCTGCTGTGGCCTCATCTACTGGAAGCTGTTGATATGCTTGGGCCAAGTCCAGCTTGCCGAAAATTTTCGACCCAGCCAGGGTGGCAAGGACATGGCTGACCACTGGCACTGGGTATGCATGGGCCGTGAGGGCCTTGTTTATGGTACATTTGTAGTCTGCGCAGATGCGGACTGAACCATTAGGCTTGACGGGTGTGACGATTGGGGTTTCCCAGGGGGCATTAGGCACCGGCTCCAGCACTCCTTGCTCCACAAGCCGGTCCAATTCCTCGTCTATACGGGGTTTCAGGGCGAACGGGACCCGGCGGGCCTTTAGCCTGACCGGTCGTACTGCGGGGTCAAGCTGTAGAGCAATGGGGGGGCCCGTATACTGTCCCAATTTCCCATCGAAAACCTCTGGAAATTCCTTGCATATGGCATCCACGTCCACTTGTAAGGTAGTGTGGTTCACCCCGGTGATGGCTAGCCCCAGTGGTCCAAACCATGCCAATCCCAGTAAGCTAATGTAGGGGCCCTTGACCACAAGCAAGTCCAGTTGCCGCGTCCGCCCTCGGTATTGCACCCTGAAGGTCCCCACCCCCATTGTGGGGACCTTACGTTTCTGGAAGTCCCGGAGGGTGAATGGGGCCGGCCTGAGTTTGGGACCCCCAGTAGGACACAGTTTCCTTAAGGTCCTTGCCGAGATTATGGATAGATTTGAACCCGTGTCAAGCTCCATGCGGCATGGGGCCCCCTCTATCCGTACCTCTACATAAATTTTCTCTATGTTGGGGTAGGGCAACTGGTATACCTGGACGTCCGTGAGCTCCGTCGAGTTGCCTTGGTGCGTTGGGCCCCGGGACCTGGGGCTCTTGGATTGGTCCTCTGATGCCTGGCGTCGGGTGGGCCGAGCCCGACACACCCGGGCCATGTGTCCCAATTTTCTGCACTGCCTGCATTCTACGTTGCGGAAACGGCAGGTCCTCCTCTCGTGACTTTCCCCGCAGCTTGCGCAGTTCCCTCCTTCTCGTCGAGGCAGCTGTGGTATGTGGGCTGCTTGAGTGTGCTGCTGTACTCGGTGCACTTCCTCCCTGTCAGATCCTGAGTCGTCGGTGAGGTCTTCGTGGTGAACCCTCGGTTGGGATGGCAGGCTCGGCCGTGCCTCTTGTGTCGACCTCTTGGCAGCTTCCGTTGCCAGGGCCTCCTCCAGAGCGACCTGGAACGTTAGGTCCTTCTTAGTGTAGAGGCGTCGTTGCAGCTTCTCATCCTTCAGGCCACCGACGAGGCGGTCCCGAAGCATGTTCTCCAGCTCTGAGAAGTTGCAGAACCGGGCGGCTTGGCGGAGAGAGGTCACAAACCCAGTTATGGTTTCCCCAGGGGCTTGCCGCTTTGCGTAGAAGGCATTTCGACGAGCCACCACTGAGGGCTGTGGCGAAAAGTGCCCCTTAAGCTGTTCCATTATTGTTTTGTATGGAACAGTAGCGACGTCTTCAGGCGCAAGGAGAGCCCAGGCGATTTCAAATGTCTCCTCTCCGCAGACGCTGAAGAATATCGCCCTCTTCTTGGCGTCTTCTTCATCGGTGACCCCTTTGGCTTCTAGGAGGAAGGTGAAACGGGAGGCGTACGCTTCCCAGTCTCCAGATGCTGGGTTGAACGGCGAGAAGCTGCTGTCGGTTGCCATTCTGAGTTCCTTGGGTCCCGGAGCTGAAGCCTGGATACACGGTGCGAGGCAGCGGTGCGGCAGGTGGCGGTGCTGCGGTGCTGTGTGTGGCAGTCAGCTCAGCGGGATCCCACCTTCGTCGCCAGTGAAATATACTCAGAGTCGCAAAGTGATTTCATGCTCTTTATTCAGCTCATAGTGGTGAGGAGGAATGAATGGATGTCCCCTCAAAGTATCTGCTTTATATACATTATTTACACAATGGGCTGCACATGATTGGCTAATTCTGGAATTCTACTGTAAGCCAATCAGGTTGTGGATTCACTTATATCTGGAGCATGATTGGGTGGTTCCTGCCAACCAATCATATTGCTGCATTGTTCTAGGACCAATCAGACTGCTGCATTCTGAATCCTATTGTTCTAGGACCAATCAGACTGCTGCAATTTGGATCCTATTGTTCTAGGACCAATCAGACTGCTGCAGTTTGGATCCTATTCAACTCAGTACATAACAGTATCACAATAGTCTATTGGACAGTTTGAGTCACTCAGGGCCAATCAAAACACTCCTCATGTCTCTCAAGCCTCCTTGATCATGGGTATCACAGGGATCTACTGAGAAGTGCATCTCAAATTATGCAAAGTACTTAAATCCAATGAGAGGGTGTCCTCCACCCTGCTTCTACAATATAGTTAACTGAGCAAGGAGAGAGAAATAATTGCAGTGCGTTTTTATTGTTGCCGTTGCCTGAAGGTCATTGCAACTCTTTGTGCACAAGTTTGTGTTGAGGGGAATTTTCAACATACCAAAGATTGTGTTTATCCAAGCTCTATGAAAAGCTACAGAAAATTCAAGATGTGGGCTTGAATCAGTCACACACCAAAAACCCATTAGTAGAATGGGTGGTTTATTTGGAAACAGTTCATGGACGATCTGATTTGTAGCAAGTTATATTTTTACATAGAAAAAACCTGTTTTGGTTTTATGTTTTGAGTTTTTTCTTTTTCCAACTGTCTTCCTGGCTCTCTGAGGTCATTCCCACCTGCTCCCTTAAGAGCCTCTAGAGAACTGATACTTCTTCCCCTTCCACATCCTCAATATATGTATCTCTCCCGCCTCCGCTGCCACTTATTTTCCCACACACAGCTGAACGTTATTCACGCAGTGAAGTCAAGCAAGAAAGCATACTTTGTCTCGACGGGAGCAGCCACACAGCAGCACCCACGAGAATATTTTAGGGTCCCACATGAGGCAGTGGGAGAAAAGTTCCTGTGAAATGGAAGAATAAACAAATACCATAGCTATGAGCAAACATTTGACCTGCAGAAAGTCCCAAAGCTGGTATTTCAGGAGCATCTGTATGCCATCAACATTTTACAGATGAAAATTGGGACACAAAAATGTCACCCATAAAACCTTTCTCATCAGTCCAAAGAGCATAAACCACTGAGCCTCTTGGGCTTGCCAGTCAGAAGGTCGGCAGTTCGAATCCCCATGACGGAGTGAGCTCCCGTTGCTTGGTCCCAGCTCCTGCCAACCTAGCAGTTCGAAAGCACACCAAAAAGTGCAAGTAGATAAATAGATAGCGCTCCAGCAGGAAGGTAAATGGTGTTTCCATGCGCTGCTCTGGTTTCGTCAGAAGCGGCTTAGTCATGCTGGCCACATGATCCGGAAAAACTGTCTGCGGATAAACGCCAGCTCCCTCGGCCTGTAAAGCGAGATGAGCACCAAAACCCCAGAGTCATCTGCGAATGGACTTAACTGTCAGGGGTCCTTTACCTTTTACCACCATACCACCTGCAACACTGACCTACAATGCTGAGCAGTCTCTACTTACCGGATGCTGCAGTTAATTTGCAATAGTCTTGGTTACAAATTCCGGTAGTTACTACTTTTAAAGCCCTAAACTATCAGTGACCCTCCAGATATTGTTGGGCTTCAAGCTCCCAGCAGTCCCTAATAGTTCTCTTCTGCCTCATGTAGATGTTTCTGTTTTTGCAGACATTTGACCTGCCAAATTGTAGAAGTTTTCCTGGTTTTTAAATAGTTTTTATATACTGCCACTTGTCGCCATTATGACTGTTGTCTTGGGCTGAATACAAAGCATACATGTAAGGCACATAGCTTCCCAAAATGAATCCTGGGAGCTGTCGTTTACACCTCACAGAACTGCAGTTCTCGGCACCTTAACAAACTACAGTTTCCTGGATGCTTTGGGGAAAGCCATGCACTTTAAATGTGTTTCAAATGTATGGCAGCCCTGTTTAGGGAAGTTTTTAATGTTTGATGTTTTATCGCATTATTATTATTATTATTATATTATTATTATTATTATTAGGAGCTGCCCAGAGTGGCTGGGGAAACCCAGCCAGATGGGTAGGGTATATTATTATTATTATTATTATTATTATTATTATTATTATTATTTACATGGAGTCCTATTTTGTGCCAGAAACCACCCTGGGCATTTTAATGGAAATGTCTTCGTCTTCTTTGGCAATCACTCATAGCCAAGTAAGATTGTCTTCCATAAACACTGGTTTTAATAGTGAGTCTGTAAGTGACTGTGGAGGGCAATTCTGGATCCACACGTCCTTCCACAATGGGGACATTGGTTTCTGGGCAGGAATTGATCATGGTGTGGATTTGCCAAGCGTGCCTTCCTCTTAGCACGTTTCTCCCTTGCGTCCTGAGTTTGAGTGTCTTTAAAGCCCATGACACCTTTGGTAAAGGCTGTTCTCCAACTAGAGCGCTTGCAGGCCAGTGTTTCCCAGTTGTCTGTGTTTATACTACATTTTTTTAGATTTGCCTTGAGACAGTCTTTAAACCTCTTTTGTTGACCCCCAGCATTACGCTTTCCATTTTTAAGTTCAGAATAGAGTAGTTGCTTTGGAAATGTAGGGTGTGTGTAAAAGATATAAGCAAAGGTTTGGATCATAAGTTGTCACAAGTGCACCTCCACCGAACCACCGTAGGTTGCTCTTGCAAGAGTGTTGTTGAGCATTCCATAGTTGCTTGTCTTGGATCCTCCCTGTTCTCACCCAGCAAAAGTCTCGGGTGGGTTTTGCTCCCGCAATGAGCCTTGTCAGGACAGTCTGCACATTTTCCGTATAGCTTTATTCCCGAGGCAATTATCTGGAGCTTCTGCTGTACCACCTGTTTTCCCTTTCCTTGCGCAATCAGAATGGGAATTATTAGCAGTCTGCATGTGTGAGTGATAGAAGGGAACTCAACCTCCTGTGAGCAAGGATGCCTTGAGGCTCACAGTTGTTAGATTCTTTCTGCTTGCACCACAGGAGCTCACATAGCAGAGGGCACTGCAATGCCTCTTGCAGACTGCCTCTGTCCTGTGTGAGGCAGGCTTGGGCCCAGTGACACTTGCCTTGTCATGTTTCCTTGCCTTCATGAATGTATTGGCTCCACCCATACCTGGCTGAGGTGGGAACGTTATTGAGATGTAGTTCCATAAAAGGTGGTAACAGTGGTGTTGCAATGGGATGATTACCTAGAGTGTGGTTTCTTGCCATTGTTTTTCAAAGTTTTCCTTTTCTCTGGAAGTTTTGTGCGAGGAGTGCCTAGGATCCCATTGCTACGTTGGAATGACAAAAGCTGGTTGCTGGCTTGCTTGGACCATAGGATTGCCCAGCCAGTTGTTTTTGCTGCTATATTGCATTGTTATATCACTTTTCAGCCACCTTAGGGGTTTTTTTTTTTAAAAAAATAAAAATATTTTAATTAAAATATATTATTATTTCTTATTTCCACTTTTTATATTTCACCTCTCTTCCCGGTGGGAGCATCTCATTCTCCAGTGTGTTTATCTTTATTTCCCCCCTCCTGGTCTGAGTTCCACAAAACAGGATCAAATGTGGGTATTTTGATTCACTTGTCATTGTTTTGAAGATGCTGATTCATTGCTAAGCTGAGTCACATCCAATTAGCCTTGTGACATCAAGTCATAGTTTAAAATAAATCAGTAGTAGCAACAGCCTTGCTGGGAACATAACCCCTACCAAGGGTGATAGAGAATTTCCCTATATCTGCTGGAGTGCTCAGAAAGGAAGACATAAGATATGTTTGTACAAGAACTGGTGTCTGTGTGGTGGGGAGTAAATGACATATTACTGGCCTTAGGCATTTTGGTGTCATTGGTAAAATGTTGAAATTAAACCATCTCAAGTTCTCCCTTGTTTCCTCTTTCTTGCTCAAAGAAACTACCTCGTCCCTATGTCACACTTTCAGGTCAACTTCCAGGCCATTTGTTTCTCAAGTTAGTGTGTCAAGTGATTCTAGGTATAATACCTGTGGCTTCCCCATAACTATGGGACATTATTCTTCCAGAAAGGCTCCAAAACCTGCATTGATTGAGGTGTACAGCAATAACTTATGGAGATTCTGATTGCTTCCACTTAGGGCCCTGCATTGCTGTCCGGACACAGGTTTTCCACAACTGGCTGAGAGTGGTGGTTCTAAACAGCAGCTTTATTATCCAGCAAAAATAACACTCCCGTTGTTAATATCCTTCTATTCTGTTTACTCAGAAGTAATTCTAGCTCAGTAAAAGTCCCCTGCAGTGTTATTTAGTAGTTTTTCTCTTGCATCTTGCAGGTTCTGTTGGTTTATTACTTCCTATACAGAGCAACAACAGCATCACTGATGGATACCCACACAACCCAATCAGAAATTCCCTCCATGTGTTCCCAGACAGATGGAGTATGCAGGGGGTGAGGGGAAGGGTACACATGCTGAACCCCCATTCCCAGTGCTGGCATCCCCACTGATTCTGTCCTCTTGGCTTCCCCACATTTATTAGAAAGTTTGAAATAAGAACTATGCATGTTCGGCTGTGAGAGGCTTGGATTTTGTCTTAATGCCCATTACATGTGGAAGGAAGAAGCTCTGATTCTCTTTTCTTTTCTTTTCTTTTCTTTTCTTTTCTTTTCTTTTCTTTTCTTTTCTTTTCTTTTCTTTTCTTGATAATGCTATTTCATAATTGAACGGGATGAAATCAGTAATTAAAACACTTCCTTCGCCATTGGAGAAGGAGAGAACAAAAACTGAGTAATTAATGTACAAACAGAAGGCTATCCACCAGTATTACTGCAGTTGCGTTGAACAGGAAGCAATAACAGTGCAAAAACTGACAATGGACAAGATGGCATTATAAATTGGATTATAAACCATTGTTGAAAAAAGATGGGGGCACAGAGAAGATACTGATATGAAACAGGTTGGCAACAACTTCTGTAAAAAGCGAGTGAACAAATTATGGCAATGCAAATGAAACAAGTAATATGGAAGCAAACCTTGGCTTTTGTTCCTTAAGAAATTATTATGAGTGGCTGTAAAAATATTTTTCATGAAAATCATGATACAGAAACTCTTTATTGTCTGCAAAGTATCTGACAGCCTCCTTGATTATATACAATACTGAACTCGGAAAAGTAGTTCAAGAAGGGTGTAAACAATGAGATAGAACTGCAAAAACGACATCAGTCTTTCAGAATTCGCATACAGTATACCTGTATACGTGATGCACATGCTATGAGAAGCTATGAGAAAGTAGCACAACTGAAGAGGGTCAATTTTAAAAAAACAGCTACTCTTGGAGATGTAAGGGAAGTAGCAAAATGCATTACATAAATCTCTAGTGGACAGTAGCTTTGCCTAATGGAGTGGACAGGCTGATAATAGGATTTGCATGCTCAGCTTCATTGCTCTCTCTGCTTCAGGGGATGGTTTTTCTGTGGCTAAAATGGTCAAAAGATAGTAAATCCAAGGTAATGGGTAGGCTAGGACAACAAATGGTGATCAGCACACAATCACCACTTCCAGATTCCTCTCTGAAAGCTTATTCTGTGGAAGACCACAGTATGGTTCATAAGTCTGAAGACCAAGTATCCAGTCAATAGTGATTAATTCTTAGTGGAGGGATTGTATGGTAATGGAAAGAGCAGAAATACATATCATGAACAGGCTAGTGTCAGGCTATTTTTATTGTAATTATCGGTATACTGTAATTTATTTTTTATAAATGTTTATTTTTTTCAGTGTTTTTTTCAGTTCTTATTTTTATCTGTAAGTTGCCCTCAGTCCCATCAGAGAAAAAAGTGGGCTTTGTATAAAGAAACAAAAACAACAACAACAACAACAACAACAACAACAAAATGAACAGCAACATTACAAAGCTCACCTCGAAAGCAGGGAAGACAATACAGCGCTAAATCAGTTCATAGGTTAAAGGTTTGGACTTTGGGAGGTTGAAGTTGCAAAAAAGACTACAAAGAAGTAGTTTTTTTTAAAAAAAAATAGTAATAATAACACAGCATAATACCTGAGGGAAAATAATAATGCAATATTTGGTGTGGTGGTGGGGCACTTGTGTGTGTGTGTGTGTGTGTGTGTGTGTGTGTGTGTGAGAGAGAGAGAGAGAGAGAGAGAGAGAGAGAGAGAGAGAGAGAGAGAGAAATATGGTGTGGAGCCTCAGGAATAAAATAGTGAGCAAATTGTGTCAATACTGGGGGAAAGTTGGTGTGAGGGCACACTATGAGTCAATAAATGTTGAGAATGAAACAAGATTGGAGAACATATTTGGAGAACATATTTGTGGCGAAAACGGAAATTATTCCATATATTCATTCATTTCACGGCCACTTGTCCTATTTTATGCCATTGGCTTTTATAAAAATAAATGACAAGGCTGCTCTTCTTTTAAGCCGGGCTAGCGAGGATTTTAGATTGATCACCGACAAATGATACAACACGCTGTGTTTCTGTTAGGAAATACTCTGGAGCAAACAAAACAAAAGCCTAATTAAGCAAGACAGATTGTCATGTTAGTTACCCTTTGGTTCCAGATGTTGCATTAGTGATGTTGATCTGATGTCACATGTGCATCAAAGCCTTATGTGAATGTCCAACAGGACCTGCTTGCTCATGTAGATAATGTGACTTGCATAGAGCACTCTCACCTTCATTTCTGCAGCAGTGGGGTGATTGTAGGACCTAAATACATGTGATGCAACATGCGTCACTGATGATCACATCCATGTTTATTGTTTATTTAGCAGCAAGGGAGGAGAGGATGGATTTTCATCAAGACCATAATGTGCAGATAGGGGAGGTTTATCCCTTCCCTCACCAGTCACACTGCCATGGAAAATGGCAATGAGCAATTGGGAAAGCTCCCAATGTTGTCAATTGCAGTACAGTGGCACCTCGGGTTAAGAATTTAATTCGTTCTGGAGGTCCATTCTTAACCTGAGGTACCACTTTAGCTAATGGGGCCTCCTGCTGCTGCCGCTGCACTGCCACCACACGATTTCTGTTCTCATCCTGAAGCAAAGTTCTTAACCTGAAGTACTATTTCTAGGTTAGCAGAATCTGTAACCTGAAGCATCAGTAACCTGAAGCATCTGTAACCTGAGGTACCACTGTATTGGGGGGACGAGGGAAGTACCCAACATGTTGCTCTCCAGGTTCCATCAGCCCAAGTCAGGACAGCTCTGGGTTAAACTTTCCTTCCCTGTCCACTGCAGAGTAACAAAACCCAATGAAATGTGTCCTCCTTATTATTAAACAGACAAAACATGATTGCCAGTGAAACACTCAGCATCACGTGTAGACCCTCAGAAGGCGACGTGAGGATAAGCTCCAATTCTCCTGCATTTGCTTGAAATCCTTCTTTTGCACCCAGCTTTGCCAAATGGTCATTTCAACGTTACCTGCGTACTATTTTGAACTCCCTCTTCGGCCGAGGCTCGGTGGTTTTTCTGCTTTAGTGATCACAGTGACGTGCAGCTTTACATGAAATGTTACGCTGGCAGAATGTACAGCCCTTTACAATCTTGTTCCTTGGGAGCAAACATGTTAGCTGGAACAAGCTGTCGTCTGCAGCTCAAAGCGGCGTAAAGAATTATTGGGTTGGAAGCAAGGAGAAGCAGTCCTTGCCCTACATGCTACTAGAGGAAAACTCAGCCGTACACAAACCTCGCATGATGACTACCAAGCTGCCTGTCCTCCTGCCCAATGCTTTCAGGTTTTATAAGTCATAACACTGCCTTCGGGAACAACTACTTCTAGGAATGTAAAAGGAGCTTTGCTGGGCCACACCAAGGATACATTTAGACCAGCATTATATTTCCAACAGTGGACAGATGCTTTGGGAAACATACAAGCAGAGCATCAAGGCAGCCTCCCTCCCCACAAAGGCAAAACTGTGTTTTAACATTAAGCTGTCTAATTCCTCTTTTAAAGTCATGCAAGCTAGCATTGCCGCATCTAGTGGCAATGGATTTCTCTACTTTCACAATCTCCTTTACCTCAGCTGTTTCCACTTTGCTTTGCTCAAAGTGCAGACTTTGGAGATCCTAAGCATTAAGGCTCTAAGAAGTTTCTTCCTTAGTGTGAATCCTTTCTTTCCTCCTGTACCTCTTTTTTGCCCCTTCAGCATAATAACAACTAGGTTATGGGGACCTCTCTCAATCAGGCTAAGTTCAAGACATTAGTAGTAGCATATAAAGACCTAAATGACTTTCGATCCAAGCACCTTAAGGTGCAAATCCCTCAATATCAACTATTTTGGGCTCCACGATCAGCAGGGTACCCTCTATCGGTGGTACCACCACTGGGTGCTGCCTGGTTGGCGGTGACCCATAACAGGGCCTACTTGGTGGTGGTTCCCTGATTATGGAATGCTCCCTGATGAGATGTGTCTGTTTCATTATAAACTTTCTGGGGGGAATTAAGCATTCCTGTTCACCTAGGCATTTGGTGGCTGAATGACAATGTTCCTGGCAACCTTGAAATTATTAGCCATGAGGTTATGTGTCTATTTTTTTATGATGTGTTTAATATTTTAGGTTTTTAAGTAAAATATAAATATAATTAAAATATATAATTTTTAGTTGCATTGTTTTTGGTTATTTGATGCCCTGGTCTCCTTCTGGGTTGAAATGCTAATGCTAATAATAATAATAATAATAATAAGAAGAAGAAGAAGAAGAAGAAGAAGAAGGCATGGCCCAGAATGAATTTTTTAAAAGTATTGCCACAAGCATTGAAGATGAATGAGACTGCTGGCATTCCAACCATGTAAGCAGAAGTCAACTGGAATGCAGGGTGGAGAGAAGTGAAAAGAACCAAGGAACTCGCTATGGCAAGAGTTAAACTCTGATGAAGTCCTACTTCTTTATATGCCAGAGAGCATGCAAAGCAAATTAATGGAATTGCTCAGTCTGGTGTAGTGCATGAATCCATTCTCCGCTAATGCATAAAGTAAAAAATAAAAAGTAGAGCATAGTACATGGCATGCCAGAGGGGATGGGCTGTGCTTTACTGATCTTAAAAAGACATTTGAGAACTCATGAGCATGAGCTTGCTCCAGAGCAAGAACTAAAAGAAGAAAGAAAGAAAGAATAAATAAATAAATAAATAAATAAATAAATAATAAAGGAAACAAAACAAAACCTTTTAGTGTCCCTGTGTCTGTGCAGATGCTGATGGAGATAATAGAGCAACCGCAGCCCAAAGAAGTAAAAAGCCACAGAAGCAATAAAAATCACCATCTTGCAAATTGCTGGCTTCTTAAAAATGAGTTTAATGTAGTGCAGGTAATCCTGGATTTTGACCAAAGAGCAGGAGTATGGCAGTAGTATTGGTTGGTACTTAAGCATCCTGTCCTGTGCCAGGTGTGGTCAATGTGCAGAATCACCTGGCTGCCTACTAGCTACCAAACAGTGTTCAAGGTTCTGTTACCAAAATATATAGCCTAGAACAAGTTATGATCAGGATAGATGTTAGGCTGCTTTCTTTGTACAGAACCAGTTGATCTTTATGACCATTGGAGAAGGCCCACATGGTTGTACAGTGTCTGGCAGATTACTATCTAAAAACAACTCAGAAACAGGCCTTTTCCACAGTGGCACCAGCTCTCTCGAACACCCTCTCCTATGCAGTCCAAGAGGCATCAACTGTGACATGTTTTAGATGCTTTTAAAAAAAACTTGTTTCTTCATTCAAATATCTTAATGTTTCGATTGCACTACTCAGAATTTTGGCTTCTGGATTTTTACTGTGATATCGGCAGTGTGTATTTTGTTTATATGCTTTTTATAATTGCAGGTATATGCAGGTTAATTCTGTGTCCAGGGTGGCTGTCTACCAGCTTTACCTGGTACACAGGCTGAGACCCTACCTGCCCACGGACTGTCGCACCAGAGTGGTGCATGCTCTAGTTATCTCCCGCTTGGACTACTTCAATGCACTCTATGTGTGGCTACCTTTGAAGGTGACTCAGAAACTTCAGTTAATCCAGAATGCGGCAGCTAGACTGGTGACTGGGAGTGGCCGCCGGGACCACATAACACTGGTCCTGAGAGATCTGCATTGGCTCCCAGTACATTTCCGAGCACAATTCAAAGTGTTGGTGCTGACCTTTAAAGCCATAAACGGCCTTGGTCCTGTAGTGCTGTATACCTGAAGGAGCGTCTCCACCCCCATCGTTCAGCCCAGACACTGAGATCCAGCACCGAGGGCCTTCTGGCGGTTCCCTCATTGCGAGAAGTGAGGTTAAAGGGAACCAGACAGAGGGCCTTCTCAGTAGTGGTGCCCACCCTGTGGAACGCCCTCCCTTCAGATGTGAAGGAAATAAGCAGCTATCTTATCTTTAAAAGACATCTGAAGGCAGCCCTGTTTAGGGAAGTTTTTAATATCTAATGCTGTATTGTTTTTAACACTCGATTGGGAGCCGCCCAGAGTGGCTGGGGAAACCCAGCCAGATGGGCGGGGTATAAATAATAAATTATTATTATTATTATTATTATTATTATTATTATTATTATTATTATTACAGTGGTACCTCGGGTTAAATACTTAATTCGTTCCGGAGGTCTGTACTTAACCTGAAACTGTTCTTAACCTGAAGCACCACTTTAACTAATGGGGCCTCCTGCTGCTGCCGCACCGCCAGAGCACGATTTCTGTTCTCAGCCTGAAGCAAAGTTCTTAATCTGAAGCACTATTTCTGGGTTAGTGGAGTTTGTAACCTGAAGCGTATGTTACCTGAAGCGTATGTAACCCGAGGTACCACTGTATTATTATTACTTCACAAGCAGCTTCATTTTTTAATTTTAAGTCATCTATCAGCTAATTAAATAAATAAATAATAAAATAGTATTGCCTGCTAATGCAGACACTGTTGTTTGTACACACATAGTTGCACACCCCTCTCTATCTTCCACCCAGAGGCCAGCAAGAAGCACTTTTGGGGGGCAGGGGGGCAGTGCTGTCATGTGAGAGCACGGTGCCCAAAAATGTGCACTTTGGAGCACCGCACAAGATTGCAGCCCCCCCCCCGCAAATTGCTTTTTCGGTGTGGGATTGCGGCACCCAAAATAACCACCATGCTCTTGCATGAAGAAACAGGATGTCCCAGTTGAGGGTTATGGAAGTACTAGACAGAACTGTGGCAGCTGCATCCAGCCAGCCCTCAGCAACCCTATCATTTTGTTTTGCCAGAAAGGACATTTTACCATTAAACCCACGTGTGCCCGTTGAATTGGGTGAGTTTCCGTCCTCCTTTGTTCACTGTTGCTGATGACCAGTTCTGCTATTGCCTCTGTAACAGAATATAGCTCCTTCTGATCCAGGGGCTGATAATCTGCCCCGAGAGTAAATGGGAAGGTGTCAGAGTTAATAAAGCAAAAAGGCAAATCAGGACAGAACTGCTGAGCCTTTTAAGTTCACATTTTGCTAGCCTTTGGCTCAAGGGGAAATCCCCAAGAGGGCACTGTCACCTGAGAAGATCTCCCAGTTTGCTTAAGTGCCTCCGACTAACCATTAAAGTCAATGCAGCACTGCGTAAAAGCAAAGTGCTGGCCTTGTGTGACCTGTGAAGGAAAAGCAGGAAGCCATGCCAGGCTGGTAATTACTGCATTTTATTGACTTGAAGAAAAGGATAAAAAGGTCTGATTGAACGAGGCTTCCGTTGTCTCACAATGTCACCCATAAAAATTGAACAAGCAAGAAAAAGCACAACTTTCCCTTTCCTTCAGCCAGAGTTTGCTTGAGGAGTTCCATTACAGTGCAAGAAAAAGAATTTTGTGTGAAATTGATTTGCAGATTATTATTCTTTTTTTTCTTTTTTTTAGTGTTACAATTCCAAGTTTTCAGGATACCATCTGTCTTAACATCAGATTCAGGATGTTGGAGGAGTCTCTAGCTTCATTGGGATCGGTATGGAAAATAAAGAGCCTTTTATGTGTCCAATTGATCCAACATGCCCTGTAAGAAACACATTCTCTCAGACCTTGTGTGTGGAACATGGGATATGCCAGCCGAACCCACCTGCCTCCTTCTTTCCCCCTATACTTGAGTGAGGCAGAAAGGCAGACCTGCCCTCTCTTTTTCTGATTAGCTCTATCATGCCCACATTGCAATTGCCAAGAGAAGCCATTTGCATTCACAAGTCTCCCAGGCACATTGTGCCGTTCAATTCAATGGCCAGAGCTGTGCAGTTACGGTAAGTAGCTAGGCTGGGAAGAAATGCAATGTGGTAATAAGCATATTTCATTTCTTCCCCAATCCTCAATTTGAAACACCTCCAGCTGTGTAAGAGCTAGTGATATGGACAGGTTCCAAGATTTGCCTTGTAGCTGGTATTTTTTGGGGGGGAAGAGGGGAATCTGATCTGATTCTGAAACCCTCTGGGCTCTGTCTGCTTTGATCTGTGATTTGGGTTCTTAGCCACTCTGTATAAAATGAAGCCTTGTTCCCACCCCGCACCCTACACTCACTCTTATGGGGAATAAAAACAGTTATAGCTTTCCCCCTTTCGCTAGAAGTAGCTGAAATTTGCAGGCATGGGAGACCTGTCAGAGTGGATTAAGCCTTCAAAATTGCAAGTTGATAAGCTTTTTGGGGTAAGCAGAGGGAGCAATGGGAATCACTTTCCTTCATAATCCATATTAAGGTAATACATTAGACAAATGAAAAATTATAAATCCATATTAGTATCATGTATTTGAATGGAGAGAAGTAGATATTTCTTGTTTGCTCTTTCTTCCCTTAAAATCAGTCCTATACTGAAGAGGCATTTCTGTGAGTTCAATCTATATTATCAGCCCCATTATCCCCCACATTATGCTCTGGCCCCCAGTAGGCAGCCCTGTTAAGGGAAGCTTTTAATGTTTAATAGACTATTGTATTTTAATATTCTGTTGGAAGAGTGGCTGGGGAAACAGTATTATTATAAATGATGATGATGATGATGATGATGATTACATGGGCTTAACAGACTCATGCAACAGCAGCTATTGCATCGTGTTAAAGTGTGTATACAAGAGCATCACAGTTTTCACTATAATGAAAGATATAAAGTTTTATATGACTGATTTCTCCATCACCCTCACATCACTTTGTCTATAATTCAGCATGTTGTCTATTCCTGGAGCAGAGCATTGTTCAGCATATATTTGCTGGACCTTTTGTTTCCATTTGAAAGCAAAATGAATAGCATTGCAGCTGTAGTTGCACTGCATTACTCGTGTGTGCAAAATTCACTGCAAATGCAGCCACCACTCCTGTCTGGCACCTTAATGCTCACATGTGTTCTATGACAGCAGATGCATCATTTTGTCATGAACAGCAGAAATGGCTTTGATGGCATTTATTCTGATTTGCATCTTCTAATTCTGGCGAGAGGCTATGAGAGTAAAATGATGGGCTTGTAAAACTATGGCCAGCTGGCAATCCTACAAGGAGATATAAATTAAATTAATGAGAGGTGGCTCATGGGCCATACGTTGCCTCTATTTAGCAATATCTGCAAAGCACTATATTTTTCATTGTCACACAGAGTCTCCATTTTGCAGAAGTAAAACGGCAGCGCTCTTCTCTCTGCCCCCTGCAAAAAAAAATTCCTAGGGCTTTATGTATCTGGGGAACCTGACTATTGACGTTCTAGTCGCCAGCTGCAAAGCCTCCTTCTTGCTATCTTGAGACTGAGTCACAGCAGAGCTGCTGTTCCTTAAGGTATAATCCATAGGGAAGGCCTACAGAAGCTGTCCATATAGTTACTATATTAGGACTGCTTACAAGGCAACTCCCAGCACTGATGTTTTTCCATGGCTGATACAGCTGAAGAAAGGAGAAGAAATATTTACTTCTGCCATGCACTTCAGCTTACAGAGTTAGGTTCAAATAAAACCAGGTACAAATCTCCACTGGTGCATCCAAGATTGGGTAAATCACTGTCTCTAAGTCTAAGTTACCTTACAGAGTTGTTGTGAAGAGAAGTAAGATAAGAACTGGAAAGATATGTGCCTACCAATGACTGGTCCATCCTAAAAGTCAATTGACGAGTCAAAACCACAGCTGGCTCTGGATTTCTGATGGATGGAATATGATGACAAGAAATGACCGTCTAGAAGGAAAGGGGTGAATTTTGATGAAAAGAGATAGTACTGTATTTCATTAGAAGCTCCCAGAGACTGAATTAAAATCCAATGCTCCCCCCCACCCTCCGCCGCCTGCCTCAGGATAAAATAGATGGCCATGGGCTGATTTATTAATATTGTGTTCCTCCAACTGCAGAGTTGACAGGAAAGAAAGCTGGTGATGTCACAGTCACTGTGCTAGGACAATTCCAGGCCACGTGGACGGATTACTCCTGGCATTTATATAAACATATACCCCACCTTTTATAAATATCTATCCCACCTTGACCCAAGGAGGTTAAGATGTCATGCATGGTTCTCCCTCCTTTCAGTTTATGTTCACAATAACACTGTGAAGTGGGCTAGGATGAGAGGCAATAACTGGCCTAAGGCCACCAAGTGAGTGGGGATTTGAACTCTGGTCTTTATACTATGGTACTATAAAATATGAAATGACCCTGGTGTGATAGAAAAGGGACAAGAAGTCCTCTGGATGATTCCTTCCTGACCAGAGTATTCTGAACCCATTCACACAACCAGATCGCATGTGGAGAAAATGTTTAGCAATTCCTGGATCTATCTGCTTAAGCATCATTTGGTCTGCAGGCACCTCTGTGAAGCATGCCTTGTTCACTCTTGCAGTCCGATTGTGGCACACTGTGCTTGGGATTACATGTGTTCATTTGAAGGCAGCTATTGTGTGGCAGGGGGTGCCAGTTTTGGGAGAGATTCATAATGTTTCTCTGGGCCCCTGTAATCCTGCGATCCTAGAATTTTATTTGGGTGGGCATCATCAATATTAAAGGGATGTTCAAGCTCTTTTTATCATTTGTTCCTGTGGCAGCAAAAATGGGGGGGGGGGGATTCTAATACAGCCGGAAGCCTGAGGTTCATTTATTATTCCTCACATAAACTGCGTGAAATAAGCCAGGGGTGGGGGAATGTGCTGTAATTAACGGGGTGGGGTGAGAGGTAATGGTGCTATTGTGTCGTGTGCTTTGCATTTACAAATCCTAACCAAGATGCAGGAATCTGATGGTGCCTCATTAAATACTTCTGTCAGGCTAATTAGGCACGTCCCTTCCCCAACAATGCAAAATCATTTTATGGAAATAGCATGAGGCAAGGGAAAAGCCCTTTATTATCATTTCAGGGAAAGTCACGAAGGCAGTGAGACAGCAATTAATGATGCCTTCAAAATATTAAATAGGGGGCCCCCAGCCGAAATCGATCAAGACGGTCTGTGAGTTGAGATTAGATGGAATTTGCAGCCAAGCCTGTGCTTTCACATTGTCCCCCTTCCTCGTTTGTCTCTCAGTCTGCACAACATTGTCAGTACTGACTCCCCTCTTGCAAGGCTTTTGCCAACTGTCTGACCCAGACTCTGCCAAAAACTATAGCTGTGACTCACAAATAATTCCTCCAGTATAAGCTCCATTAATTTCAGCGGTGCTTAACCCTTCTTTTAGCTTGAGTTATTAGATTCCATCTCAAATTGCGATTCCCATGAATTTCAGGCTTGATTTTTGTGATCCCAGAATTGGACTTGAGCGTGTGGCAAATTTAAAGGGTGTTACAGCAGCCCATCTCTGATTCCAGCCAGTTCAATTTTTTATGTGGGAAAAGGTCAGAGGGGGAGATTCTTAAAATCCTTATAACAGACTTTTCTTGGTCCTGTAGTGAAGCAGACAGATGGCTGCTTCAGTTCACGACCATCTATGATGTGCTGTGAAGTCGCACCTTGCTTTGGGGTTCATGAGAATTGGCTGTAAGTTGGCCAATTAAGAGGAGTGCTGTGCTCAGGTAAAAGTGACTTCTGGAATTGGCTACTTACTACTGTCCTAAATTCTGTGCAATACCCTTCCACCTTCCCTTCATGGTGTGACTATCCAAGACCAGCCCAAGATACTTTGCTTCCTGAAGAGAAGCACAAGATCGTGCCTCTCCCCATTCCAAGTACAGAACACAACCTGGCTGGCAGCTGAATGTTACCTCAGTCCTGGTGAACAGACAACATTCTCCACTGTACCTGAGGGCCACAGGGCATGCATGGCAGGACACATGGTGTACTAAATTCTAGCTTCTGACAGAAAGCAGCAGCCAGGGAACTCTGGAGGAATGGCCAGTAGGGCTGCTGCCACTGCCCTCATTTTCCCCCACACCTGCTGCCTGAGGCAGCTGCCTCATTTTACCTAATGTTAGGGCAGGCGCTGTTGCCAGCTGTCCCTTGAGAACTATTAGGGGGGAATGCTTCACTCAAGGATTGTGGGAAATGCCTCACTCAAGGGTTGTGTTGTGTATGATGTTCATGGCGCAAGGTCTTGGGTAGAATACTAGAATGGGCACAATACACAGGCGAGTGCACACCTCAGAAAATTATGACTCTAGTCTAGACCACAGTGAGCCTCGAGTCCAATCAGATTAAAGCAGACCACCAACAAACTTCAGACAGTCCTGGTTAATAGGAGTTACCCAGTCAACAGCTGCAGGAGCTGTACAGTATCAAGGGAACAGACGTTCTGTGCAGTATTGGAGCCAACCTGCGGGACGCTTGTGAACTTCTTCCCTCACAAGCTTTTAATATCTTCCCATAACCAGGGGAAATGTAATCAATATGGCTGTCTGAGGGTCTCTCAACTGCAACCTGGCGCAGGGTAGAGTTTCCACTGGCAATCTTTTCTCTCTCTTATATTTTCCCCCTCCTGTGGCCCCACTAATATCACATAAAAGGGAGAGTGTTCTGATGCTTTTCGTGCAGCTGTCAGGGAAAGGCAGGAGAGGCCAAAGGTCTCTTTCTCAGGAGGAGTTCCAGTTGGCTTCCTTGTCAGACAGGAGGGAAACAGTGCTTGCTGACAGCTGTTGTTATGGGGGCTTTTGCCATTTGCGAGGAACCACGTGGCATGGCAAAATCAGCTCACATTACCTTATTTATAAAACCTGGAGTCGCAGGGCCTGTGTGGAGTTCTGTTGGCTGTGTGTGAGCAAGCAGGCAGGGCAGTGGAGTTTACAACCATGAGAGACAATGACAGAAAGCTGTTTTACATGCCATGGGAGTGGCTCCCCATTTTCATGTTCCGTGTAATGCTCTGGAGGTTTCATCCTCTTATATACAAGGACCCTTTGTCCATAAACATTGCTTACAGCAGACTTCCCTAACATGGTGTCCTCTGGTCAGTTGATGGACTCCAGCACCCATCACTTCCACCCACGACTGTCTATTTCAACATCATCTGAAGGGCACCAGCCTGGGGAAGCTTGCTTCAGTATGTCTCTCAAAGTTTAACAGCTTCCAACTGTTAAGTTTATCTTTCCTGATCACTTTATATTAGGGATGGGGAACCAATAGCCCCCCAGAGGTTGTTGGATGACAACTCCCATCACTGACTTTTAGTTATGCTGGCTGAGACTGCTTTGAGTTGGGAGTCCAGGAACATCTGCAGAACCATAGATTCCCTGTCTCTGCTCTCTAAACTGCTTGCAGGATCCGACTACTTGAGCCTTCTGGAATTTCACAAAGGCCGCCATTGTTTTATTTATTTCACCATTATGCCCGCATATTGGTCTTTTCTGGGACAGGCTCTGCAGTGAGGATTTGCACCCTCAACATGTCTACTTTTGTCCTTCCTTCCTAGCCTTTAAAAAGCGGCTGAAGACATTTATATACTCCATATACATCTCCATATACATCTCCATTTATATACTCCATATACATCTGGATCATTGTGTATCTCTTCTCTTCTGATTTTAAAATGATTTTAAGATGGCATGGGGCACAGAGTTCACCAATGCTCCATGGATTTATACTGTTGTTGCTGGCATCCATCTGTCTCAAGAGACAAACCGCTGTGAAAGCACAGAAATAGCCTCCCCGGGGTGCAAGCCTGGGCAGTGCGTATGGAGGCCCTGGCTGCCCAGATGACAGGACCACCTCCCCTCCACCCGGCCTTGCGGATGTGGTCCAAGGGAAAGCAGAGCAATACATTTAGCACCAGCTTGACTGCAAGTTGCTGGAAGGTTCCATACAAGGAGGTATCCAGCTGTCTTAGGGACTCCTACTTCAGATTTCCATAGGGTTTACTCCTGAGCCTTTTCTTCTCCTGAAGATATCCCACAAGGTAGCAGAGGCTTAGGATCAGAGTTTTCCTTCCCCTACATGGGCTACCTTCTCAGGTTGATGAGCCCCATCTGCCCCTCACTTCCCTCTACAGCACATGCAGAAACCACCTTCTTGACCACTGGACCCACTATTGGTCTCATCCACTCAATCCGCCGGAGTCTGTCTTTGTATGCAGGGGAACTTCCTAACTCACCAAGGGTTTGAAATCCATTAGCTACTCCTGGGGTGTGGCTGCTGTCGCATGGACAATTTCTAGGAGCCACAGGTGAGAGCTGAGGGCAAAGTGGGGACCAAAGGTGGACAAACTACCCCAGAAGGAGCACAATGTGTCCCCCACCAGAGGTACTACCCCCTCCCCTAACTGCTCATACACTCCCAATTATATACACCCTGACCATATATAATCTTTACTTAAAGCCATAACACTCAAATTAGGCACCATGCAGTTTTCTGTGATTCTTTCTGCCATAGTTTAGGGTTCAAAAAACAAAAACAAAAAGACTGGGCTGCTCCCCCCACCTCACAGGACTCCCTGTGTCTTCTCCCCATGGATGAAAACACAGGTTGATGAGTTTGAACGGGAAAATGACCAGAGAAGACAAAGTTCAGCAAACTTCTTGTCTTCCCTTCTCCTATTCAGACCTGCAGCCAGTTCAGCCTCCTTTGGACTGAGGACAGAGAGTGGAAAAAAGAATCATGGGACTTCTGCGAGACATGCATGTTGTGCCTGAGCTAGCAGTCATCCACTTATATTGACCTTAATGCAGCTGGACATTTTCTTATGAAGTACTTGTACGTAGTACGAAGACAGTAGGTAGTCAGTTATTATCAGCATATGGTTATTAACTATTTGGGGCATAGATAGCATTATATATAACGAAATAATGTCCATTAATTTGGGAAAGCAAAGAATGAGAAAGGGTTGCAGTTGCTGGAAAAATGGAAAGTGTATCATGCCTGTGTGCCCATAGTAGATCCTTCACCAGCTTTTGATTCCTTGTAAGGGCAAAAAATAGTGCTTGCCTTGTGCCTATGTTTAATTCATTTGTAAGCGCGGGGGGGGGGGGGGCTCTCAGATATAGTATCCGGGTGGCTCTGCCAACTTGACTGTTTGTCTTAGTGGAACTGAAACAGGAACATAATTTTATTAGACAGCACTGACTATTTTTAAAAAAACAAAACACGTTTCTGGCCCTCTCATTGCTTAGCAAAGTTGAAAGGAGTACATTAACTGCATAGTACTGTTTGGTTAAAATAAAATCAAGATTAGAACAACTCAAAATGTAGGTGTAAGTTCTGCCACAAACTTCCAGGTTGTCTGAGTCAAACTGACTCCTATTATAATCTTAGAAAGAAAAGAAACTTTGGTACACCCATTCAGGTCCCCAGGGTGTTATGCCTTCGTTCTTTTTTCCTCAAGTGTCACAAACCTGTGTTCTGTTTAAGTCATCCGCTCTTCATTTCACAGATGGGGAATGCAGGGCCCAAGAAGATCGGCCAAGTGTTAAGCAGTGGAGTTTGGGAATTCAGGGCCAGTCCCAACATCCAGTGAAACCATCACCACAGACTTACCACCCATGGTCACTTTTTCAGTTTTCTTTCTGAACCCTCAACTTCCTGCCATCAGAGACATGTGACATGCGACTTCTCCGCCTACATAACCGAGGCATAATGAGAATTTTCCCACAAGTTTCTCACAATGCACAAACAGCCCCACCAAGCCATATGTGGAGAGAGGAACATCGCTTTATTAATAACAAACTCTTGGGAAAGCTGACCGCTGGAGAACTAATTTCCCACAAGACTAAACTCGTACAGAATAAGAAATGCAAAATGAAACAATAAAGTCAAGGAAAGGTCTATTGCAACTTGGGACCTCAGTGTGGCATCAGAGTTTAAGGCTTTGAGGGCAAAATGAAGAGGTGAAGCGTGTTTGGTAACCCTAAAGTTGCAGCGATGAGTTGGCTACTCACTACATAGCACTCCTTAGACACATTCTAGTACAGTACAGATTATGAGGGGTGAGCCAGAAAAAACGCTTTAGAAAAAGAACAGTCAAACGCAATGTGGTTGTACAAACTTCACTCAAATCATTTCCCACAGCCTCTCTTCTTCTTACAAATCCAACCCTCACTCTTAATTTAATTATCAAGTGCTTATTCATTTGCCTGGAGTGTGATCCAGGATTTAGTGCACACAGGAAAAAAGCAGAATTAAATTGTAAACACACACACACACACACCAGCTTGCACACACACACATACTGAGACGTAACATTCTCTTGCTACCTGAATCAGAGATGAACTGAAAATGTTTGGCAACCTTGAAGCCTATGAAAGTGGGAGTCTAGAGGAACAGCTAATTAAGACGCTGCTGTGCCCCCCTTCTTCCCCAAATTGTGATTCTCTTAAGCATTAGTGTGGGGAGTCTCTGAATACAAACTGACTCCCTTTATCCAATAGATGTTAGTTGGGAAGTGATTTGTGTCAATGTATGGAGATCAACTCCTTCTCCCTTTCCTCACCCCAGTCCATGCATGCCAGATCTCTTTTTCTTCTATCTTTCTCGCTGTTTTATCTCCTGATTGGGGCAGAACAGTAGAGGCAAAGGAGATAACAAGTTCTGGGAGTTCAGACCCATACAGCTGTGTTAAAATCAAACCCTGACTGAGTGTGTTCTATTGTGTTGTGGATCTTCTTGGTGCAATGTTTGGCCTTGGCCTTGCCTGTTTCCTTCTTTTGGCACCTTTCTGCTTTGTCGTGTGAGTTTGCTAGGTTCCCATGGACTGGGAAGTAAAAGGTCCCCTTCTGTTTGCTTGCCTTTTTGGGCCTCTTTAAGATTTCGGCCTCTTTATCTTCTGTCGGCAGCCAGCAAGGCTTCTCCTTCAGCAACCTGTCTCGATCTGGCCGGACGCTCCTTAAGAACTTCTTAAAGATATTGGCCGTGAGGGAGAACTTCCTGCAAAACTCCTGGGACCTGCTGCTTGACAGGGTTGACTCGTTCTTCTCCACCTTTTTGTCTATCTCAGGCAAATCCAACCAGTTTCCAACCAAATCAGCAAAGATGTTGTCGCCCAAGATGAGAGGCTGTCGATTCCTGCTCTGAGACATCAGCGAGGAAGTCCAGTCGTTGGTCTCATCGGAGAACTGACATTCCCTGCACCCCGATCTGCTCTCGGACCAGCTGTTTGTGTCTTGGGAAAACCAGCTTCTCGTCATGTGCTCACTGGACGACTCAAACGTCCTCGGAGAATGGTACTCTGCCGTGCTCACTGTTGATGAATGTCCACTTGCATGATAAAAGTCCTCACTGCTTATGCTGTTAAGGGAAGAAGCCATGTATCCATGGCTACTGTCTGGCAAAGTGATGCGGTGAAGCGGGCTGGTGGATTGTGACCCCTGAGTAGAGCACGAAAAGGCTGAGGAACTGCAGTCCTGCAAGTAGCTTCTTTCCAGCAGCTTCTTGCCCTGTCTGCTGGCTTCACACCTTCCTCTTGGTGCTTCCTTATTGTTTTGACAATATTGGTGCTGGCCGATTCCAGGAACCTGGCTTGGATTGCTTGAGATCTCCAGCTGTTCCAAAGCTGTCTGGACCTGGAGGAGTTTCAGCTCCTGCAGAGCACCCATCATGCAGTTCATCTGTTCATGTAGCCCGTCTCCAACCTCCTTCATGGAAAGCTGTTAGGAGAGGGGGGAGAAAAAGAGGATTTCAGATTAGTGCAGAAGAAGCCAAATGACAACAGCAGGTCTCACTGAGATAACAGAGAAAGAGAAGTGAACTCTGTTCTCTTCCACTCGTCTGGCCTTATATAGAGATCTATAAATATCATGCATTACTAGGCTGGATTCTTTCTATGTTTTCAGCAGGATACAGAACTGCAAAGAATTTGAAAGCTGTATAATCTGATCTGGTTGTTGGTACAGTTTTTATTCTATCTATCTATCTATCATCTATCTATCTATCTAATCTCCTATGTTTCAGCCAACCAGCATTTGATTAAATTTCATCAGTTTCATTCTTCTTCAGTGTGCACAACAAACTACTTCAGTATTACAAGTCAGCTCCCTGGGCAATTCCCAGATACTGAGTAAGTAGCACATAGTCTTCTACAGAGGTACTGTATGCCCATAATTTTTTTTGCAGAACTGTGATCTTCCGTTTTCTATTTTTCTATGCTGCCCCAGGCTCCTTTTGGAAGAAGTGCAGGATATAAATTCAGGGTTGTTGTTTTTTAAAAAACTTTTTTTCATATCATGCATGCAATCAAGCATCAAGATTCCTTATAAAAAATTAACCCTATTACCCTGAGAAAGTGGCCTAGTTCTTACAAACAGCAGATGAAGTGGCAAATCTGGCTATGGGTAGTACCATTTCAAACTGTGGGCAGGGGCTCACATGATTATATACTCCATACAAAAAAATCCATGCACAAAGGCGGCTAGTATGTCAGGAGGAAGATTTCATGATGTGCAAAGTTCTGCATCTGAAGGGAATGTTTTTGTATGGAAGAACATTCAGTGATCTTAGCCTGTACCTTAAATGTGAAATGGTGCAGTCCAGATACAGACCTACCACCTTATCTGCTGTTTGCAGAAACGCAAGTCATAGCTTCATATACTTCTGGCTAAGAAATGACAAAAATATATTATCAATGACAATGATTATTACGATCATCATCAGTAAAGGGGATTATTGCTTTGAATACACACACAAGTTTATAAACTGAAACAAGAAAAAGAGGGTGGTGGTGGGTTCCCCCCGCCCTTTCCTGGGTTGTTTCCAGACTAGACCTATCATTAGCACGGATTTCTTGCTACCTTCCTTCCATGCTAGACATGCCGGCTATTTTCTGCAGCTTCTAAATTCTCCACTCTGCCCTTTCACTGCACGCTTTCCCTTACAGAGCAACCAGATCTGATTCCCAACGCGGCATCATAAAACAAACGGGCCATACTTCCTAACAGCTGCCTGCCACTATACCCTCTTTTTCTCTCTTGCACAGAGCTGCAGGAGAGAAGCTGGAACTCTTTGATGTGCTTTGCTTTTCAATCCGTTTCATGGCTAAGCCTGCAACTACATGTCTGTTATCACCATGCGTTGTTCAAAAACTCACTGCATTCTCTTTAAGTGGGTTTTTTTTGGGGGGGGCTGGGCTCTGTTGCTCTGCAGCTGCCCCTTTAACACCCATGTGCAAGGCTGGCAGCTCCATTGCCAGGCATTATCTGCCATCATTTCACTACATTAGCTCTGCTGCCTGCCAGTTCAGCTGTTTCCCTGGGAGCAGAGAATGCAAGATCTCGTCAGGATCAGAGAGGCTCGTACCGTGCTGAAACCGCTAAACGCACCCAGAAGCATGCAAGTGCCTCTCCAATAACTAAGGCTCAAAACTGGACCTAGAGAGGCAGCTGAAGAAGAAGCAAGAAACCCAGCTGCCTGCCAGCATATCAGAGCAAGGAGCTGCCAGGCTGAGAGGATGCTTCTCCTAACTTCTGATTAAATTTTAAAAGCCCTCTCCTTCTTGGCTAGCTCGTAGCCAAAGCTGCAAAAAGCTCTGCCGACTTTCTACACAAGTGATAAGTGTGTTCCTAGAAAAGAAACAGCTCTTCTGTTACCCACATGCAGAACCTCCTGGGAGCCCATCTGTTCTCTAAGCCTCAGAGAAAACTATCACCTTACCTCTTTCCAGATTTGCTGTAATGCCTCTCCTCCTAACCTTTTCCTGCCTTATTAAGGGAAGCCCCCTTTTATCTGGGGCTTTGCAAAGCTGACTTTGGAAACAGCTTGGCCCCTCATTGGACACTTCCCATCAAATCCCCTCGCAGGCCAAGTGGTCTAATCAAGCAACGAGGAGTGACAATGGGTCCTGCAGTAATGACTGGGGCTGACAGGGGAAGCCGGCATATGCTGGATGGCTGTGCTGTTCACTTCATTGATTCAATTAACTCCCCCGTTTTTTGGAGGGGGGAGGAAGGAGGGGTATCGTCACAAAGCACGCCTCATGTGACAAGGACCTATTAGGAATTATTAATATTTCAGGCGCGCTCATTCCCAGCGTCTGTCTCAAGAGAGGGAGATGATAACAAAGGAGCATAAGGGTTGAGTCCAATGGTCCAGATTTGGCACTCTCCCTACTATGGCCTGAGCTTAATTCCTAGCCAGGAAACATTTCTCTCCTTTCAATTTTTTCCAAATTCCAGTGGCAGAATATATACCCAAATTTTACTTCTACCCCATTCAGCTAAAATATCTTAAATAACCAGGCTGGGAACAAGGCCTTTCATTGGAGGTCTTGGGCAACCATTGTCAATCACGTCAAATGGTTCTGAGCATGACTGACGACTGACTGGGCTCAGTAAAAAGAACGGGATATCAAATCCAAACTTGTCCAAGAACTATTTGATTTTCTTTTATGGGCACTGAGATGGATACACACACACAGTGTTTTTTTCCAGGGGGTTCTCAAGGGTATGCAGTACCGGCACCTGTTTTTCATTGTTAAAAAGTGTGGTACTTACTATAACAACTTCATGGTGAGTACCAGCACTTATTTTTCTAGGGGGGGGCACAGTGTGTGTGTGTGTGTGTGTGTGTGTGTGTGTGCGCGCGCGCTAGACTGGATCTAGCAGTGCCAAAAGGGGGCACTCAATTTTGCAAATATTTTCACACCCTTCCAAACGAAGTGCATAGTTTTTGGGTAACTGTGCTAAGGATGCTCAGAGAGAAGACATGACATGGTGCACCTGCAGCAGGACAACTGGATGCCTACATCTGTTCCAGCTGCAACAAAACATGCCTCTCCTGTATCGGTCTCTACAGCCACAGCAGGTGCTATAACCTTCCAACAGTTTGACTTCACCCCCTCAAAGGCACAATCCTTTATTGTCTCCCGAGACAGACGGATGCCAGCTTTATAGTTCCACTCTGATATTATGATTTTTAAAAAAAACACAAAAAAAAACTTCAAACTTCACTTGCATTTTGGCATAAATCCTCAGAGATCGAGCCTGATGCTGCTGGAGGTGCTTTTAGCAGAAGTTATGCAAGGCTTGTTACATAAGGCATCCCGCAGCAAAATGTCTTAAAGCACTAGAGATGCTGTGTGCCATTTTGAGGCAGGGTGTGCTGTGAAGTGAGCTAAAGCATCTCAGTTAAAGCTGCAAGGGAACTCAAAATAATGGCTAATTAACAACGGGTCCCTAAACATGTCTTATTCATTGTTATGCACTTTTAACTAGCTGACTCCAGGAGTAATTGCTTCCAGCTGTTAAGATGAGACATTTAGGACCAGGATTTGGAGGCTCATCTCTTCGCCACAATCCTCCCTGCTTTTCACCATCTCATAAAGCCCAAGGAATGCGGAAGTTACTGCTCCTTTTCCTCGCTCTTCTCACTGCTTATTTGCAAATCTGTCCACTTCAGCTTCTTTCTGTTTCTCATTTCCCCCCATCTTAAGTTCAGTTGCCCACATTCCAAAATCAGTGTGTGGATTTTTTGAAACAAAAACCCTAATAAGTTCAGAAGAACCTGCTGGATCAGGCCAGTGGGCCATCTAGTCCAACAAAGCGGGTTCTCCTTCATGGAGAGCATGTGTTGTGATGGGAGCAACCATGACATCCCCTGTTGCTGGGCGGGTTAGTTTGGATGGCCACAAATTTGACTGGGCACCCCCAATGTTGCTGGGGAAAATTGATGGTTGCAATTTTATTTGATTGATGGGGGTGCTATATAGGTCCCTGTGTGCAGCGTTGTGCTTCTTCTTTTTGCTGTGCACATTGGATTGCCCGCCCACCCTCCCTTTATTTAGGGTTTGTTTGCGTAGACCTTGCTATGCCTGTCATGGGGTCGTTTGCTTTGGAGCAGGGGCCTGGTAGAAATTTTACCATTTGACTGATTGGCTGGTGCCATTTGAGTTTTGCCTAAAGGTAAAGGGACCCCTGACCATTAGGTCCAGTCGTGGCCGACTCTGGGGTTGCAGCGCTCATCTTGCTTTAATGGCTGAGGGAGCCGGCGTACAACTTCCGGGTCATGTGGCCAGCATGACTAAGCTGCTTCTGGCGAACCAGAGCAGCGCATGGAAACGCCATTTACCTTCCCTATTTATCTACTGTGACGTACTGCTAGGTTGGCAGGAGCTGGGACCAAACAACAGGAGCTCACCCTGTTGTGGGGATTCGAACCGCCAACCTTCTTATCAGCAAGCCCTAAGCTCTGTGGTTTAACCCACAGTGCCACCCACATCCCTCTTGCCTACTGTGTAGCAAATCGTCACAACTTGTAAGTTGCAGTTAGGCACTGGTTAATTTTTTGGTTGGTGGAGGGGATGAGGTTGGCTGTGCCTGCCCCTTCAATGCTGCTGCTGCAAGGGAATTCTGGTAAAGGAATCCAGAGGCTTGCCATGCTTTTGTCTGTATCCCTGACAAAGGGCTAGGACCACGCAAGAGCCCCAGAGAACATTTGGGGAGAGGTGTGAGCCTGGCACCCAGCTTTATTCTCTCCCCAAAATTGTTTACCCTTACTGACTTCCGCACCGGTGTGGTTGTCAGTTCTGTTCCTACCTCCAAGTGGGAACAGATAGTCGCTAACCAATGCCTAAGCAGCCACTCACATACTGTAATTCAATAAAGTTGTGGCCAAAATTATGTCAAAACCCAAAACAAAAATGATGTGTGAACCGTGTTTTTATTCAGGGGTGTCTTGGGGGTCCTTGACACGCAACCTGTTATCACAGAGACCAACCAAATGCCTTTGGGAAGCCTGTGCGCAGTGTGAATGCAGCCTTGAGAAGATTGAGTCCAAGTGTTGTTTATTGTTTGAGAGTTGGGATTTGGATGCTAGAAACAGTCCATGGCCTTTTTGCTATCTTGTTTTGCCCCTTGCCGCCCTGATCTGACCCTATTGCACAGCCTGACAGTGAGATCCAAAGACATTGGGCTGCAGACAGAAACTGAAAGCCCTGGGACCGTTTCTTCTACAACATCTTAGTGGTCATCTTAAGGCAGAGAAGAGAAGAATCCATACTTGTGTTGTTCTCACCACCAACCTCCGCAGCCCAGGCCTGAATGCAAAGGTCATAATTAATTGAAGAGCTGGCATTTTTTATTTAGGTGAGCTTTATATAATCAGACACAATAGTTACATAAAGTGCCCTGAAGATAAACTTCCCATCAAGCCAACTGACAGGTATATAGAGTGGCATCTCCTGAAAAATTTAACGGATTTACTTAACTAAAGGAATTTTCCTGTGCTACTTGCTCTGAAAATCTTACACATGGGAAATGTAAGAACCCTATATTCCATATGCTAGCTAAATATCTTTTGCAGGAACAAAACAAAGTTATGAAAGCAAAGACGCAGAATATTCAGTTCTATACTCCTAAGGTCTATGCTAGTTTTAGGCGAGTCCTGGCCCATTTTGTTCTCATTTTGTTCCTAGTTGTGTAATTTTCTGAGGATGAGACCTGAGGCTACACAAACTGCAGAATGACAATGGACTTAGATATTTGTGTATATAGGAAGAAAGTAATTTCTACTTAAAAGTTGTTTGTCAGTTGACAAAAAAACCCCAAAACATTTTTCTTGCCTGTTGTTAGCTCTATTGATTTTGGTTTACTTTCAGCTAAAAACCAGAGAAAAGGCACACAAATATGCTAAGGTTTTGTTTTTTTTTAAATAGCTTACCATAAATTTTTTTTGTTTGTTTGCTTGGCAGCACTCAGTAGTCTTTTAAATGTTTACTTCTTCAACTTTTGATTCACCTTACAACTGTATAAACAAGTTATAGGCTGAGATGAATTCAGGCTCTGGTTTTGAGGTTCTCACGATAAATGGCTCTATCAGAACTGCTTTGCAAATTAATTCCATGAATTTTATGCTATGTGTACTTACAAATCAAATAGGCTGTATCCAAAGCAATTGTGGTTTTGCACGACTGTAGCAATGAATTCTGCTTTGTGCAATCTAACTTCAGAAGAAATGGGAATGGCAGGAGATGCAAAGGAAATAAAAAGGGAAGAGCTCAAGAGGATGTCATAGTGGAATTAGATGGCAGAGGTAGCCAATACAGTGCCCTTCAGGTGTTGTTGGACAGCTCCCATCATCCATGAAGATCAGCCATACTTGCTGGGGCTGATGGGTGTTGAAGTCAAACAACATCTGGAGGACACCAGGTTGGTTACCCCAACAAAGCCTGCACTTGAATATGCAGATACTATCCCATGCCTCCAGAATCAGATGGGCCTATATTAATCTCAATGTAATATTTATTTAAACAAAACAAAACATGTCCTTTCTGAAGACATAAACACAACTAAGGTTAACATCTTCGTCCATTTCAATTGTCTTTTCCCACCTTAACCAAACAATTCAAGTCTTTGGAAATGAGAACCTCATTTGAAACACTTGGTGTCTTATCTCCCTGCCGATCTATTTGTTTTTGTAAGAGAGCCAGCGTTTGCAATGCTTCCCTGGAATTCAGTGTCAGCCGATCCCCTTGAGACAAATTTGTTTTTGTTTCCAGCTTGTCACCACATCTGTGCTGCCCAGGACCGTGGTAATATTTTGGTACAGATGGAGGAAAAGAGGGATAACACGGCCCAGCTGAACTAGAAGCCAGAAGAAGCTTCTCATAATTGGAAGGAAGACAGATGTCCAGCCCCTGGATGAAAGAGGTGTTGTGAGAGGAAGTTATTGTTAAGTGAAACCCTGGGAACAGGAAAAGGGGGATTGCCATGGCAGCTTTTAATAAAGAGGGGGAGGAAACAGAACCCTCAACAAACAATATTTGGATTATTCGAAAAGGATGCTATAATCAGCACAAAAGGATTTTACAGAAATGACATCAATTCCATGGGGGCGATGTTTCTTGGCAGTGGCGGGGTGGTGCTGCTGCATGGATAAAGTAATTGACGCAGGTGCTGCATTCAAGCAAATCTTCCAGTGAAGAAGTATGTATATTGGAATTTGCTAGTAGAAGACAAAAATTAAGAAAACAAAATGGACAATCCACTGCGTCAGCCCCTTTGAAACGAAAAAATGAAGAGAAACATGTCTGAGGACCACCTTGATGATGAGCCTACCCACTCTCTGCACTGGTTTGGTGCGTTGTAAGTGCAAATGCAATATCAGCAAAAACATGGACATCAGCCTTGAAGCTGGGTGTTCTCAACTCTGACCCACTCATCATCTATTAGCTTAGTCCACCACTCGGGTTCATTCTAGATGTCATGGACAAACTATGCTTTGACCGTCGTGACTATGCTATGGACCCACTCACATCCTCCTTCCCCCCATGTGTTTGGATTCCCTCTCGCTTCCTGGATTGTTATAGCTATAGCTTGTAGTTGCATTTAAATCAGGCAGTCTTTGATTAATCTAGGATTAATTTGGCTCCAGACCAGAATTGGACCAGACAGCCCTACAAATTGAGGACTGACTTTATACAATAGGAATGACCACCCTACTAAAGGTAAAGGGACCCCTGACCATTAGGTCCAGTCGTGACCGACTCTGGGGTTGCGGCGCTCATCTCACTTTATTGGCCGAGGGAGCTGGCATACAGCTTCCAGGTCATGTGGCCAGCATGACTAAGCCGCTTCTGGCGAACCAGAGCAGCGCACGGAAACACCGTTTACCTTCCCGGCAGAGCGGTACCTATTTATCTACTTGCACTTTGACGTGCTTTCGAACTGCTAGGTTGGCAGGAGCAGGGAACGAACAACGGGAGCTCACCCCATCGCGGGGATTTGAACCGCCGACCTTCTGATCAGCACGTCCTAGGCTCTGTGGTTTAACCCACATCCCTGACCACCCTATTAGGGTTTTAGAATTACATGCATTGAAAATTGTACACATTTTTAAAATAAAAAAGTATGATTCCTGATGCACATTTTTATCAATTGAAAGTGATTTATTGAACTAACTGATGAAGTGCTGCAACTATATGTTTTAGTTAATTTCTAAACCTTTTAAAAGGCAAACATGCACACTTACACTCTTGGGTGCAGATCTGCAGATATCCGGAGGTGTTAAAGTTAGTGATGCTCTCACCCTGCAGCAAGGGTACCTCTTCATTATGTGTGATTAAGCTGATGAGTTGCTTCTGGGTTGCACTAGTGCTAGAAAGTCAGAACTTTCCCCCCTCTCACCTAAATTAATCCTACAATTAAGCTAAAAAATTGCGATGCAGCTCTATGCAGTCCCAGTTTTACATTTCCCCTGGCGTAGATTCACTGAGAAGTTATATCTTGCATGATTTGTGGAGTGTCAACAGAAAAGCTATTTCTTTAATGTGCGTCTCTCTCGAGTGACTCAGAGCTAACAACTAGTTTCAAACTGTTTGGGACTAAGTGTGCCTTGGGTAATTCTCTGTAGCTTTGTAACAGACCAAAGGGAATTTAGCCAAATGGTGCTAATCCCATTTCCCTGCATGGTAATCCACCAGAGCTGTTACCTTTTAGTCATATGAGTCAAAGGTAGTTTAAGGTTGGCGCCACATGGATAAGCTACAAGCTGCATTTCCATGACCTAAGGAGGAATGGCGAAGGCAGGGTAGCTGACTCAGCTTTCTTCCTGGCCTTATCCAGACCTTATCTGACTAAGTATGCAAAGCTACTACCTCTCAACCCTTCACAATGTCTGATACAATTGCCCCTAAGCATACACTAACAAGCAACAATTATCGACTTGTCTAGGTTTCCTGTTCATGGTTTCCAGTCTGATACTAAATTCCCCTCCCTGTCTCTCTTTCCAGGGTTGCCTCAGAAGAGGAGGGGTATCAGCACAAGGCTATCTGAATTTTATGAATAAAAAGTAGTGTGGAGTATTCCTGTTAAGAGTTTCAGGTAGCCACGCCCTTTCCAATATCCTTCTTTCCATTTCCTCTCCCCATCAATTTTTCATTCCATCCAAAGCAGTCAGTATTCCATACAACTGAGCATGCTTAGTTCGTAAGCTGCATTGACACCTTCTCCTAACTGCCCCCCCCCCCGCTGGTGTTCCTGAAGGTATTTTGGGTATGGGGTGGTGGGTCTACTTCTACAAACCTGGGTCTGCTGATCAGTTTCTCTTGTGAGCCGATGGTGGTGTTTTGGCTACATATTTGACCACATTTGGCGAATGAATTATCTGCTAGTAGACAGGATGCCAATAAAGGAGAGTCAACTGTGAGAGAGAAAGAGGTAACTTTACATGGTTGGTGGTCTAGAACAGAGAGCTGGGGGTGCTGGGAGCCCCAACATCTCCCTAAGGTAGAAGAACACTGATCATACAGTTTATAGAATCAGGTTGTGGGCAATGGCTGAGAATTCTGCCTCAGAGCTTGGACTGAACCTTCCTTGGCCATGCAAATCCCAATAACATACACAACATTCATACAACACAACTAAAAACAGAAATAAAGCAATGGCAAACCATATAAAAATGAAAAAGCTGAAATTAAACCAGACACGGTTTTGGGTGCTCTGAATAAGCCCTGCCCCCTCGTGATCTGAGCAAATCTTTATATGGCAAAAACATCCCTAGGGGGTCTCTAGAGATGGTCCAACAAACATTTCCGATGTGCCGCTTCATAATCTAACACCACCCAAGCATAAAAATAAGCAATGGCACATTTATGAAGAGTAGCAAACCATTTTTCGCTGAGAGACATTAATCCAAGTGTTTTCAAGAGCAAAGGTCTTTGTGCGTGTTATGTGAGGCTGCATCCACAAGGAAAGAAGCCATTGCCTCTCACTGATCCCATTCTGGGCTGTCAACTTGTGAACCCAATTGCTCTTCAGCTGTGAATTCTGCCAGCAGAGGCAGAGACGGTAATGGGAGGTCAATAGGATAATGTACATTACTATAGCTGCATTTACACACTATTGCCTTCGTGGCTAATTGAGTTAACATCTAAATCTTACTGGAACGCCACCCAGACAGCCTCTCCTCAGGAAGTGTATTTTTCGAGCATGTGAAGTGTACATACAAATTGCTACATGGAAGCCAGTGAGTGTCACAGAAGCCAGGAGGAGGCAGCTGGCATACAAATAAAGGAGCTACGCTTTCTCCATCACAAGGAATGTTCTTCTGTTGTATTGTGATGTACAGGGCAGGGGTGGGCAGAACACTGCCAAGCTCTTGGATTTTCAGTCTCACACCTTCCATCACTGTTTATTTTGATGCAAAATTTGAGCTAAATACAACTCTGGGTGAGAAGGACAAATCCTCACTCTCCAATGTTTTGTAGAGGGGGTGATTTTAAACACGCACACATGCACACAGCCTTCTGCAGCTGCATGTTGTCATTACCTCGCTTTAATTGTAGATTTGATCTGGCACAAGGGCTCTGATGTGGCACTGCTGGCACCTTGAATGGCTTTACCTAAGGCAAGTGAACAGTCACTTCTGGGTATGACTAATTCTGGGCTATCTACAGCCCATTGCAGAGGCAACAGCTAACTTTGCTGTGCTTAGGTCTTGAGATATCCTAAAACAAGGATGAGGAAAGGTTTTCAGACTTGAGGGCCGCATTGCCTTCTCAACAACATTCTGGGGGGCCACATGACATTGGTGGGTGGTGCCAGACATAAAAGTGAACAAAGCAATGCATGTAAATTTCACTTTTACATACTAAGGCTAGCTTCTACACAAACCTTTCTATCCTTTGTTTAGGGAAGCAAGATGCATTATTGATGTTCAAGGACACATTTCAGCCAGGCCAAAACTTTCAAGGAGGGTTCAAACCAGGGTTAGTAAAGGGTGTGTGGCCTGGGGAGAGATTTGAGGGCCAGACAGCATGATTTGGTGGGTCACATTGAATCCCTAGGCCTGAAGTTCCCTTCCGCTTCCCTTGCCTTACTTTGTCCCTGAATTCTATGGGCTGAATTGCCCTAGCCAGCCCTGTGCTGTGCAAGGACTTCCAATTGTACCATGGAGTTTCCTCTCCTCCCTCAAAATTCACTTGGCATGGGGAGGGGGTAGAGAATCACCAGAGCAAAATGCAGGGGTGTATTGTTCCATCTCAGAAGCTGCAATACATGCACAGATATAATGTTTGGAAGAAGAGTGATGTTGACTTCCATCCTGGGATTCTGCCTATCACTTCCACCACTCACACTTGCTCCTGTCTAATCTTCCATTAGACCACTCCTTCCTATTTATTAACACCACAACTAGAGACATTGGCATACCCGTCTCTGATTCAGCCTCTGTACTAAACAGACAATGCCTGCTGACCGTGGCATATTCATGACATTGTCTTTGGCTACAATTTTCAGAAGGGACTCCTAGGCTGTTGATGTCCAGATTGCACCTTATTCCTGCTCTGCGGTGTTGTATCAACAACAGATGGTGGGCCAACAGGTTATAGGCTAACCGACTTCTACAAGTCATAACCAAAAGTATAAATAAAAATCATGTACAAGAAATTCATAGTTTAGGATAACGTATAACCATGAAAACTTTAGGTTTTTCAGTGCCTATTTGTGAAGGGGAAATACTTCTTATTTCGGTGTGGTTTGAAGTGGGGTGGAAACAAATTGATGTGGAAATGGCTGCAGAACACTTTGAATGAATACCTGTGGAACTGACTTGGATTAGAAACAGAGCAATCTGTCTATCCCTACACCTGCGACCAAGAATAGCAATAAGCACAAGATAGAGGCTACCTGTGTCTGAGTGCTTGACCTAGTTAAGAAAGATGATTGTTGCATTTCCATGCCTTTCCTTCACCTGGAAGAGATGTGCCTTCAGTAAAAGGAATACACAGGAGATAGCACTATGTGTGTGGCATATACCAAACCCTTCCCTTGCATGAACAGCCTTTTGTCTCTGAAAGATCATTTTTTATGCAGGCTCCTTGCAAATAAGTGATACCATCTTTTTCAGAGCCCATAGATTTATATCAACGCCCAGCTGTGTCTGAGGATGCTGGCAGGCTAGCAGCACTCATGCCGCGTCAAAATCACGAAAGATTACTATTTGCAAAAGCTGCTCTGGGTTATGCATCCATGGGTGCCTGTGTCTCCCCAGGCCTATGCTGATGTAGGTCTTTGCCACTTCAGTTGAACTGATGAACAGGAAATTGGAAAGATACTGTCTCCAGCTCCCTCCTGGTCATTTGTTTTCTTTATCTGTAAGGCTGAAGAGAGATTTATTCCCTTCAGAGATTTTAAATCCATGGCAAAATTTATGAGCCGGAAATTAGATGAGCAGGATTTTATGTTTGACTATACACAGCTCTGCCACGGTCCTGCTGTCGGGTGAGTTTCAAATGGGATTCTTATATTACGTGAGTGCATGTTATTGTGGTACTAGTGCAATGGGGGTTAGGGCAGGGATGGAGGGTCTGTGGCTCTTCAGATGTTTATTATGTCCATTTTTATTATTTTTATTTAGAAGAATGTATCCTCCAGTTAATCAAAGAATCCTTAAGTGGTGCACATAAAGCAATCTAAATCAATATAAAAATATAAGCAGCAGAATTGAAAGCAGGTGATTGTAGAAGTTGTTGGACTCCCGACTCCAATGACCAGCATGGTCAATGATCAGGCATGGCAGGAAGTGGGATCAAACATCTTGGGAGGGAGGTGTCCCACGTTGCCCCTTCCTGCCCTTTGCTTCAGAGCCCTCTTTCCCTAGCCTCCACCCCTTTATATGCTCAATTCTTGCAAAAAATAGGCAGAATGGAATCATATTGAAGAACAGCACAGTTATCTCCCCATAACAGATTGCCTGTCATTTTGTGAACCCATCAATAAAGTATATCACTGCGTGAAAAAATTACTTTTTTAGCTCTCCAATCTAGGTCCTTAATAAACAACATGTTTACCTGGAGATAATCTATTCTGCGGTTTATTTATATGCTTTTGATATACATTTTAGAGGTAATGCTCCTGCCCCACAACCTCCTAGTTGCTTCCAAAGGCCTTTGGGCTATAAGCATTCTGGATTTTTCCCTTGGGCCATCCTATACATGTCTACTCAGAACTAAGCCCCACAGAGTTCAAAGGGACTGACTCCCAAGTAAGCAAGTACAGTACAGTCTTACCTTGGCAATTGAACAGCCTAGTTCTCAAATGTTTTGGTTCCCGAATGATCGAAACCTGGAAGTAACTGTTCCGGTTTTCGAACATTCTTTTGGAAGCCGAACGTCTGATGGGGCTTCTGTGGTTTCCGATTGGCTGCAGGAGCTTCCTGCAGCCAATCAGAAGCTGCGCTTTGGTTTTCGAACATTTTGGAAGTCGAACGGACTTCCGGAACAGATTTTGTTTGACTTTCAAGGTATGACTGTATAGGCTTGCAACCTTAACATGCTTAAAGCTATCTTAACGAAAGTAGCTTGGGTAGCTGTTTTTATTCCCCCCCCCCCTTTTATTCTGCTTTTCAGTATTTTGGTTTTATTTGTTATTATTATTTTAAAATACTTATAGGAAGTGTTTATGATGAATGCTTCCTTGAGGTGACTTACAGAAGATCAGATAGAGACGATTCCAAGCAATAATAAAAAGGGTGGCAAGGGCAAAACCTCCCATAAATCTCATAGTCGTAAAGCCAGCACTAATAGATAGCAGTGTATGGCTGGGTGGGACAACGGAGCTCACCTGACCTCCAAACAACAGTCACTGTTGCTTATTAGCAAGGGGGAGGGGGCAAGATAGTTGGGAGGTCAGAGCAGTGCAAATGCACCAGTAGGAGTTCCAGACTGACTCTGCCGGTGTGTTTGCATCACCCCTCCCCTCCCAGTAAGCAGCAGCACCCCAGGTGTCAGGAGATCAGGTGAGTGTTGCTACCCCGCCATGTTGCCTGCTATTGGTAATAAATACACATCCAACCACACATGATAGGTCTTATTTTATTTTTTGCAAGACTATCTGTCCGAAGGAACTCATAGCAGCAGGGAGAATTACTGGCGAATATGCCTGTGAAAATATTTTTTTATATTTTTTAAAAAACTTATGTCATCTACACTCCCTCATTAGTCTATCTCCAAGCAAACATTGAGCCAGATTTTTTTTGAATGCGGCAAACAGTAGCACAGCTATTAATCTGCAGCAGTGTTATTCTGTCTGCACCTCCTCCTGCCCTAGGAAGAATACAGGATCCAGTTGGGAGACTGCAGGATTGCCAATGGAAAGTCACTTTTGGGAACCTGGTGCAGTGGCTAAAATGGACTGGTTGTCCATCCACTGGACTGTTGTCGATCTAGCCGTGCCCTTTCTAATGAATGAAGGTGCCAGCTGAGAGGATCACAATTTTCAAGCGCTTGTATTTGGGCAATTCAAATTATCTGAATGAAAGCCATCTGGAAAGAAATCTGAGTGCACCAGCGGTTATCAGCTTCCATGGGAAAACCCCCTACCCGGACACGAAAAGGTATTCCATTCATTCAGTTCACATTTATTTTAGGGTAGCTGTGATCATGCAGACGTTTGGCCAGGCTTTGACTGTGAGTTGATGGGAAGCCCAGTTCCAGCATATTTATATTCAGAGTGTATTTATACAAGCAATATTTCACACAGCTCAGCACATGTTGGCAAAACTGTGTATCAACAGATGCTGCCTCTCAGCCACTGATCTGCATAGACGATGACTGCTCATGGGACACTCAAAGATGCTGAACGCAAGGACGTCAGACCGAAATGTACCAGGCTTTGTTCAGGTAATTATGTTGCTCGAGAACAGCAACAGCAAATGTGGAGTAAGCTTAGGGACACTCACACATGCAGTTTGCTACTCCAGAGCACTGCTCCCCAAAAGCCACTGGTATGAGATCATGTGGGCAAAACACAATGTGTGACCCAGTAGCATAGATGCTCAGGAACAATTCCTCTGGTTGTGGCAACACTTCTGGAGTTACCACATTTGTGGAAAGTGCCTACAGGTTCATATCCGCACACGGCTAGATCATGAGCTATGTTTCTGCATGCTTTCTTATGCATGGGAATTCTTGCATTGGCAGCGAACAGGTACCAAGATGCATGTAAGTTTCATATCATGTTTATACAGTTGGTGGTAAGAACACAGCCCAGCATTTGAGGTACGGAAGGCCTGTTTTCCTCTTAGCATGTCTCACTCAATAGGACAGCTGTTCCTAGCCCTCCGTGTGCATCAGCGGAGCACATATAAGTACCCTTCCCCCCGTTCCACCCCATCCTTTTACTGATGTGTTTAGTGACGTTTTCAGGTCACTTCTGGGTTCGGCACAAAGCACAATCACATATCATTCGGACGTGTGTTAATCAATTGTTGCCTGTACATAACTCTGTGCTCTAAACCAGCAATTCCTCACAGGGGTGTGAGATGTTGTTGTTATGATGGTGTTTATATTTATTTCATTTTGTTTATGAATCACTTCTTGTGAGGCACCCTCTGAAGTGATTTACAATATAACAACATATATAAAAGTTACATATAGTATATAAAAACAGGTAAAACAATTGCATATATAAAAGTTTGCACCTGGAATAAGAAGTCCGTTCTACAGGTTGCTTAGAGATCAGAAGTTCTAAACCATCACCAGCATGATATAGAGCAACGATATGTGAGTCTCTCTGTGTCTGCTTATACATATGTGCAGGGTTTGGTTTGCACCTCAAAAAGCGTACTTTGAAAAAAAAAAGACCCATGTGCCAGTTCTAGTTCGGATGCAGAAATCCTATTTCTTTTTTTGTTTCTTCTTTTTTATGTTTAAATTTGTTCATATATTATTCAGCACCAGATTTAGGGCAGTGTGGGCAGTTCCCCTGCAAAGGCACTGAGTCAAGGGGGTGTAAAATTAAGAAGATCCAGAACTGAGAAGATCCATTTTGGGGCAAATTTTGGCCTCACACAGACCACCAGATTACAACAGATTACTCAAATCCACCCTGTATTATTTCATCTATATCCCTTCTTCCAAAGAGCTCAAGTTCATGAATCTCCTCCTCTGAAACTTATCCTCACAGCAACCATGTCAAGGTACATTAGTCTGTGAGACAATGATGGTCCCAAAATCATCCCTGCGCTTAGTGGTGATTTGAACTCCGATCTCCCAGATCCTAGCCCAAAACAGTTCTCCATACTATGATGAACCCGGCAAGAAAAAGGAAGGAAGAAAACCTTAAGCTGAGGCTGGCACTAAAGTGAGCTTTTTGGCAGAATAAGTTTCTCACATTAAGCCCTAACAATGTACGTTGTCATGATTACCACCATCTATAAAGCAATAGGTTGAAACAGTCATCAAACAAAGCCAAGCTAAGTTCCTATCCTGCTGGCTGTCATTATCTTTCCCCTCCCTTACATTACCAACCATTAACAAGATTTGCTTCCTTAAGTGGGCCAGCCTTACAAGACCTCGCTGCAATCTGACATTTATTCTGCTCCTCTTGACACAGAAAACAAGTGCTTGTTGTGTCTGCATACTGCAGATCAGCATTTTATTCAATGCAAACTGGGAGCGTAAAAATGAACTCCTACTTAACCTGTGAAGAATACCATGTTTATTGTCCCTTTCTGGGGATATAAAAAAGGCTACTTTTGGTTCTGCTGCATTAATAACTCAAGTCATGACCTGGCTGGTAATGAACTAAGTGGTGGAAAAAGTCAGGGTCAACAGATTCAGTTCCCAGCCCCAATGCGTCCAGATGGTTCTAGCTATCTGTTAAATTGCTTGCCTTTTGGAAAAATGAAATTTCATCTATTTTAATTCAAGAGAGTATTGATTTGAAATATTTCACATCAGGAGAATGTAGGATGGCTTCTGTTAGCGTAGTTCTCTTGTCCCGGCAAATTTACTTTATTGCTCAGCTAGATGGTATATGAGATCATAAAGATGTGAGCCCAAATCAATGCAGCACCTAAATCAAAGATCAAATCTAAAACCATTTACATATGTGCTAAGGCTGGAGAATACACCCGCAAGCCTTCATTAGGATGCTCAAATTATAGCACATGGCTGGGTCAGACTTCCAGAGCTCTGGCATCACTGGAGAGCAAGAATTTGTCAAGTGTATGCCGTAAGTATATTCAAATAGCACCCTCCCAGCTTACATGCATTCTCCTTATGTGTGACTGTCTATTCATGAAGCACTGGGGAATAAATAAATAAACAGATTCATACCAAGAAATAGAATAATTGAATTGTAGAGTTGGAAGAGATCACAAGTGTCAACTAGTCCAACCCCCTGCAATTTAAGGATCTCAGCAAAAGCATCCATGACAGATGGCCATCCAACCTCTGCAGGAGATGAAGAGTCCTTGTGACTCATGAGAAGATCCTCCCCAGAGCCCAAAGAAGACGTCAGCAAGGGCAGAGGAAGCCCTGAAGATGCCAGAGGCACAGCGGGGCTTTGTTTAGGCTGCTCAGCCTCCCCGCCTAGCAGCTAACATGTGGGGTAGTTCAGCTGCTGCCACTTTCCCATGCATCCTCCATCTGGCCCCAGAGCTTCAACTGCAGATATTTTGGTCTGGATTGGGAAGAAAGCAGGAGAGCTGGAAAAATAGGTATTAAGCGGCTTTTGGAGGGTGCTCCCCACTGTACGTGATTTCACTTATGTAGCCCGGAACGTAACCCCCATGTAAGTGGGGAGATGACTTTATATAGAAGGGGAGCTGGAGCCTGCAAAATCATATGCTGATTAACCCTGATGCTCAGGGATTGATCTTGCACTTTTGAAAATCAATCCAGTTCTCGAAAAAATTACTTCCAAGTCAATGTGATTTTGATTCTGTGGTAAGAGTGTCATTCAGTTTCCATTAAAGCTATGGCAAAACTCTCACGGAATGTAATGATTCTGGCTTGCACTCTACGCAAGGCTGCCAATTTTTTTCCTTTTCTTTCCTGGCAGTACTGGGTACAATTTTAGCATTGCGTAACAGGTAAAAAGTCAGTTAGGGACGCTTTTTTATCACTGCATCTCCGTGCTTCTTGTCTAGCCCTACCTGTTTAGCCTTATAATATTGGTAATCCCATTCTCCAGGCTACATCTGCCACACTTGAGTACTTCTGTGCTCCTGTGCTTAACGGACGCATGAGGATATGACTCCAACCTGCGCCCTCTGAACCATGCCAGGCTCCCACGGCTCATGCTCTTGCACTTTGGGGCCAAGGCCTCAGGGTTGGGTGTGGTGCTGCCAGACAGTTATATTGCAGAAGATTTTATCTTTTCAAACGGGCAAACATTTTTCTCCCGTCAATCACAGGGAAATTGAACATAAGCACAGACAGAACCTGAGCAAGTATCCACAAGCCGCTTCAGAATCTTATTTAAATCCTGATAAAATCCATGGGAAACCGCCAGAATTAATTGTGGAGAGCATGGTCTGTTTCATTTTCAAAAAAAGAAAGAAAGATGCTATTTACTTTCCTTGAGTTGTTGAATAATCTAACTATACTTTGAAAACATGCTCTATATGTTTATTAATATACTGCATGCGGCAGGGGGTTATTGTTTCGTTCTAACTCTTTATTTGTGCTTTTATCTTGTATTTTTATCTTGTGAACTACCCTGAGATCTTCGGACGAAGGGCAGTACAGTCGTACCTTGGAAGTAGAATGGAATCCATTCCAGTAGTCTGTTTGACTTCCAAAACTTTTGGAAACCAAATCGTGCAGGAAACTGCAGCCAATCAGAAGCCACAGAAGCCCCGTCGGACATTCAGGTTCCAAAAGAACTTTCGCAAACTGGAACAATCACTTCCGGGTTTGCGGCATTCAGGAGCCAATACGTCCAAGTTCCAGGGCGTTCGACAACCAAGGTACAACTGTATATAAATATTACTATCCCCAGCAATTCCAGGTAGAGATGGGCAAGACCTGCCTGAAACCATGAAGAGCAGCTGACAGTCAGTGTTGACAATACTAGGCCAGATGGACCAATGATCCAACCTGATATTGGGCATCCTCCCATGTTCCATATAAATGTGTTTAAGGGAAGTGTTGCGGCTGTGGGCTAGAGCACAGGCTTCACATGCCAAAGTTCTGGAGTTCAATCCCTGGAGGACTGGGACTGCCCCTTGCCTGAACCCCAGCAGAGCTGCTGAAACTCAGTGTTGACAACAAAGAACTAGATGGACCAATGGTCTGACTCCATAAATGGCAGCTTCCTTTGTTCTGAGATGTATTGCGCTGTGTACTTCTAGGAAGCCATACTGGGGAAAACACTCAGGTTTCTCTTCAAATCATATAAACTAACAGATCATGAATAAAACTCTGAGAATATCAGCTTTCTGTTTAGAAAGGTGAACTGACGTCATGACCACAGGAGAAATTTTGGAAGTGGGGACAACAGCATATGTCGTCTAGCAAATCAAAAGACGCGTTATATAGAAATGCATCTTCTTTCTAGAGATGTAATCTCAGCCTGGCCAATACAAAGCAACTGGGAGCCTCATTGGGTACAGCTGAGCCCCTCCCACCTTTCTCTTCTCCCATGATGTGGAATACAGAGCCTTTGTCCATCCAACTCCCTTGAAGTCAGCAGTGCCTGTTGTCTACTTGCATGGCTTGCTCATATGAAGGAGTACACTGTACTCAACAGAGGAGCTATTCACAGGTTATCCAAGGTAGATTTACTAAAATCAACTGATTTAGAGTACAGATAGAGTACAGATGGGGTGAATGTGTCACTTTAGTTTTTTCTCATCCCCTCAGTTTTCCATTCCCAAATTGAGTTCTTCACATTTCCCCAACAGTTTGCAAAAAATAAAATTAAATCAATGACTAATAAATAACAGCCCCATGAAAATCCACCAGCACTTTAGTGTGAATTTCTCCCACGAGACACGTATTTGTATGCAATTTTGCCTAATATAAACATTTTTGCAAAGCAATTTTCCATAAAATAATGCGTTCTTGTATATCATTTTCACTTATATATGTATTCTTATGGATGCTTTAAACTAGTGTATGTGTTTTTTGTACACATCCCTTGGCTGGAGAACTGCATTGCAAAATTCAGAGACATGTGAATTCTGAAGGAAGGCTGTGCTTCAGTTCTCATAATGTGTCAGAAAGTGCAAACTAGGTAGGTTCACCTTTAAATGCAAACTCAATCAAATTTCTCCCCCATTCCTACTCTAGAGTGAGCAGCAACCTGAAACTCATTGATGTACCAATTAATTCCCATGCCAATTGTTCTTTACAATAGTAACATCTATGTCATCCTTCCCGATCCTGATGTTTGGGACAACTCCCTCCAACTACAGCTGTGCCTGCAAGATACTTGCAAGAGCACTCAAGTTCAAGTGTATCTATATGATTCTCATGCGATTGCTCCAAGGGCACAGATCTGGGAAAAAGAGCACCCCTCCTTGAAATTCAAATTTCAGAAGCCCCTTCAACAAGTTGTAAGATCTTTTTTACTTTATTTTAAATAAAGTGTAAAGTTCATTTCACTGAAGCAGGCGCTTAGTGATTAGGCATAATGATGCACATCTTTTATGGTCCGCAAGCATTAAATTTAGATGATTAAAGTGCTTTGACTGTTTGTGTGTGTTTGTTTTGCATTATTTATACTTTGGATGGTTGTTATGCACCATGTGCCAAATAACGGACAGAACTTTGAAAATCTAAGTGAATAAAATATAAGCAGTTCTGAAACTGCTTGGAATTAATACATCTGGTGGTGGAGGAGGGAATCTATATTTCAGGGTCTGCTTACAAAGGCACAATCCTAAAGTGAAAAGTTTCAAGACCCAGGAGGTCTGGGGCAGTGGTGCCTGAGGGCCTGTAGGATTCAGCAGAAGCCCAGTATGCTGATGGAAAGCAAGATATAGCACAAAAACGGGTTTTCAGGATGAGGAGCCAGACCTAAAGGGCTGTTTGGTCCATGCAGGGGCCATACTATTGGTCCATGCTGGCTTCCTTCTGATTGGCTAGGGTGTGCCTACATGTAGGGTGCCATTTGCCACCTATTCTAATGTGGGATTGTACTGTGGATTCAAACCTGAGTCCCCCTGCATATATAGAATGGATTGTTCTATCTGGCTAAGTTTCCTGCTGCAACCCATATAAACGGGTCTTAAGGCAGTGGGGCAGATTCCTGTCCAATGTTGTGACTAAGTGGTCAGGAAACTGCTCTATAGAGCTTCAAGTCCTGGGAGCCCTTTCTCTTTTGACCCTGACATATTTCTTGCCAGGCATGCGAGAGGAGAGTCAGGCTGTATTTCTCCCCTTCCCCCTGGTGAGGCTGGGTCTCCAATCTCCTGCTTCCTAACCCCTTGCTCTTTGCAGGGAGACCACAGAGGCTCCTATCCTGCAGCCACTTTCGTTGCATATTCCTGCCCATCTTCTGGACTGCTTGTCCCATGGGTGGCTCTGGACCCCATCCAAGGAGAGGACTGGGCAACCTGCTTGCCCCAAGGAGATATGTGAATGTTGTGTTGTGGGCCTTCTCCCCTTTAGGTGGATTGTGCACAAGGTGATTCAAACCCACACATGGAGGGACGCCCAAGGGACTGGCAGCAGGACCATTGCTGGCTGTGTCACTGGGGTAGATAGAACGGGGGGCAAGTTGTGCATGTGATGATTTCTGGGGCATGCCCACAAGTTCATTGGCTGCCTCACAGACACCATCCTTGGCACATTCCCTGATTGGTGGGCTGCGTTCTCAGGAACACTGTGGGCATGTCTGTCATTTTACACCATATTTGTATTTTCTGCCTGCAGTTTTCTCCTCCCTGAGCAAGTTGAGCACACACTGGATGCAGCAGCCTTCTGCTGGCAGTGCATCTTCAGTGCTTGTGCGAGTGCAGTTGTACCTTGGAAGTCGAACAGCTTAGTTCCCAAACATTTTGGCTCCCAAACCTCGCAAACCCGGAAGTTGACTGTTCCGGTTTGTGAACTATTTTTGGAAGCTGAATGACTGATGGGGCTTCTGCTGCTTCCGATTGGCTGCAGGAGCTTTCTGCAGCCAATCGGAAGCCGCGCTTTGGTTTTTGAACATTTTGGAAGTCGAACAGACTTCTGGAACGGATTCCGTTCAACTTCCAAGGTACGACTGTACAGGATTGTAATCCTATATATTCCTACTTGGGACTTGCATTTGGGTAAATATGCCTAGGACTGGGCTGTAAATGGGACTCTGGCACTTTTGCACACCTCCACTAAAGCATCAATCCCATGCGCATGACACTTGAGCAACATTCTGGCACTTAAAAAGGTCTGCTTTTATGGTTCCAGTTAGAATTAAATCCCTGGCAGATCATGGTCTTAAGACACTGGAGCGCATTATGAATTCCAATTTAGGCTGGCCCCACTTGGATTTTATTCACTAGTGTTGGTGGTAGTCATCTTTTGGATGTAAAAAAAGCTTTTGTATCCCAAAGCTCTTCATACCATTTTGACTCTTCCATGACCTTTCGCTCTCTCCCTCTCTCTCTCTCTCTCTCAGAGAACTGCAGTTGCTATTATTTATTCACATGTGACATGAACTTTCTTCTTCTTCTTTTCATAGCCCTGCTGAACAATTCCAGCGCTTTATTTAAAGACATCCCGATGCTTCATTACTAATCCATTAGAACAAAAAACTAAGGCATCAGATAGATGCATCTGCTGGTGGGCAAGCCCAAACATGTCACGGCAAGAAACACTTGTGCCTGAGCCGTGGGGTGGAGGAAGGGCAGAATGTCAGTGCGAGGTGCTCCGTATCAGACTCGTCAATCTCTGCCCAAAGGGCCGTTTACATCTAAGAGAGAGGTAACAACTCTGATCTCTTCTCCTTTTTGGAAGCAGTGCAGTCTAGTAATTAAGGTATTATATGTGGATCTGGGAGATAGGAACTTAAGCCACAACTCCGCCCCACTTTATCACTAGGTGACAACATTTGTTTAGTCTGTAGATGGTAATATGCTGGCGGGGATGCACACGCTACCTTACAGGGTAGCTGCGAAAGTAGCTGAGAAAAGTGGGTTGTAAAACAATGCACAGATTAGGAGAGTTGCAGAAATAACATTCTTCTTGCATTTCTAAAGAAAATGTGCAGGATTTTGCAAAGCAGCTTGGCTATGTCCTTAAGGGGAAAAGTCTGGGTAGAAAAAAATTCTAGCTGACTGGCCTGCCTCCAGCACCATAAATTAGATTAAGTGTCTGTGGATGGAACAGGCAGTGACAAGACAGGGAAGGAACTGGAATTGATTGGGTGGGAGTCAGAATGTGCTGTAAGGTATAGTGGTGGATCTCCACTGCCAAGGTAGAAAGGAGGGAGACATGACAAAGCTCTTTGCATCTCATCACTTGAGCATCATCACCTTTACATTGAATTTTACTAGGATTCCAGTTTTCTTTTATCTGAATGCACAGCTAGAGTCATTCAATACGGGTCAATGCAAATCTTTCAGAGTCAGTAGTGGAGGGATTCGGCTATAAAATGGAAACATGGTCTAGCTGCACAGTTGGGGAGACTCAGGTTTGAATTGTATGAACTTTGCTGTGGGTCCTCAGTTTTCCGTCTGTAAAATGGGAATAACAATAATGGCAACAGCAATCTGGTGTAGCTGGTGTAATGGGTAATGGACCTCAGATATTTCCAGAATTCCAGGCTCACATTCTATAGATGGAAATTTGATGCGAGGCTCAGCATTTCCTTTTAGGACACTGAACAAGTGGCGTTCGGCACCCTCCAGAACTGGATGTCGCTACTTTGCATGAAATTAAAACGCTCCAGCAGGGCTATTAGCAAAACTGTACAATACCAAACAAAAAACAGAAGCTTAGGAGAGAAAGCCAATGGGAAATGATTGCCTTGTGGTATGCGTCTGCCTCTGAAGATTAGTAGGCACCCCTATAATTAAAAGAAGTGGCAGGCAACCAGAATGCCTGGAGAGATGATACGGCCACATCTGTGCTCTGGAAAAAGAAATGTTTCAGAGCTGAGCTACCAGAGGAGAAAAATTGATGAGTTACGTTGGGAAGGAGCCCAAGGGTAAACCTGCCTGACAGGTCCAGGTTAGGAAGGAGAAAATGCATGGAGGCACACAGTTAGGTCTTGGGAGAACACAGTTCTGATGTGGGTGTGTGCAGCTTTCTATCCAGTTAGATGCTCACACTAACAGTGCAGGAACGTGGGGAAGGAAGACAGTAACAGGTTGTGATGCGATGCCAGTTTATAATCCCTTTCAGGGCTCATGATAAAGGGCTCGGTGTCTGAACTGATTACAAAGTTCACCGCTCCCTGTCACAGTTAAACAAACAGAAGGCGATGCCTTTGCAGGAAGAGCGAAGGAGTGCGGGGTGAGGGGGGTGGCTGTCGGTGCCAGCGCTCCCAGCCAGAAAAGAGAAGAGGTTCCTTCTTTCGTGCTGAGCGTAAGACACCAACACACATTGAGAGAAGGGTTAAACACCTATTACTGTCAGTGGGATTTAGCCACCGTGTCAGCGGCAAAAGCTAAACTGTGCAAACAGATTTGGAAACCACTTTCCGTGATGGAGTCGTGGGGGGTGGGAGAGGACTGTGGAGTCTTCCTCTTTATCCCATCTCATCCCAGGGGCTTGGAAGGAAACAAAAAAATCCCCCGTGGGGAAATTGGAGGCCACACAGCTGCAAAGGAAGGACACGGCGAGATCTCTAAACAAAGCCCGGGAAATAAGCGCTGTGCAGGAAGGAGAACGGGAGAGAGGCAACATTCATTGACTGACACCCCCTAGCAGGGAAGTTGCAAACGGAGCAGGAGACAGATCCCAAATGCAGACTCTATTTCCTCCTACCCAATCCCCCAGTCCCTTCTTTTCCCGGGCATTTCTTACCAACTCCTGCTTCAGACGGCGTAGGTAATGATCCATGTTTTTCTTTTCCATCCTAACATCCAAGTCCATCGGGTAGCTCTGGAGTAATTCAGCTGCTGCAGGGATTCCGGCTCTTCCACCATCCAAGTCCGGCCAGGCAATCTTGAGAGGTGTTTTCCTCGCCAGCGCCAACTAATCCAGCGGCCCCTTTAAATGCCCATTGGTCACTCTGGATAAGAATATCGCTCTCTCCAAAAGTAGAAGGTTGGAAGTTTGCCTTCTCTTATTCACTTCACCAAGGAAAACCAGAAGCCCGATCTCCCCTTAGCAAAGAGATAAAAAGTTGAAATGGCACATGCACGCCGCGCGCGCTGAATCTCAGGCTTGCAGCGCGCGGAAAGCCTGCAAACACGGGCTGCAAACAGGCGTGCGCCCCGCGCGCAGTTGCCTCTTGCAGAAGCTGGCAAGAGAGTGTGCTCGGTGCGCGAGCAGCGGAGCAGCAGCAGCAAACTGGAGAGCCCGAGAGAGGCAGGAGAGATCTCGACGCGCTGAGCGCGCGGGTCGAGCGTTGCTGGTGATTGGCAGCTCGGAGCCGCTTCAGCAGCAGGCGGCAGAGGCGAGGCTTAAGGAGAGAGCCGGCTCCCAAGTTTGCGAGGGTGTCTTCTATCTGCACACCGGTAGGGAGGTCCCGCCCCAGGGGGTGGGCCTGGCTTCTCAAGTCAGCGCAACCACAGACCCTCTGGGCTGCCTGCTTGGCTCCAGTGCGTTCCAGCTCTGCATGTCGGAACATAAGAGGAGCCTGCTGGATCAGGCCAAGCAATGGGCCATCTACTTCAGCATCCTGTTCTCTTGTTCTCTCACCTAGTAGATGTTAGCCTTGCCCTCCATGAATTTGTCTAAAGCTCTTTTGAAGCCATCCAAATTGGTTGGTGGCCACCCCTGCCTCCTGTTCCATTGTTTCTCTGTGCGCTGTCTGGCGAGAACCTTCTTTGTTGGAGGATCACAAATTCTAGTTTTATGAGAAAGGGAGAAAAACTTTTCTCTATTCACTTTATCTAACGTTGAGCATCATTTGATAAACTTCTATCATGTCACCTCTTTGTCGCCTTTTCTCTAAACTAAAAAGCCTCGAACGCCGCAACCTTTCTTCACGCGGAAATTTATTGTTTATTTGATTATTTTCAGTATTTATGTGCTACTTTTCAGGCAGACCTCACAATGCAGTTTACATAAGATTATTGCAACAGTAAGCACCACTTTAAAAAAAAAACCAAAAAGTTACAATAAAGCAGATAAGACAACTTGTTCGTTTAGAAAAATTCACTAGTGCTGATTCTCCTCTCCCCTCAGGACAAGGCGGTTATTCAGACACCCCCAGTGTTGGCAGTTGCAGAGAGGGAGAGGCTGCAATGGTGACAGTCCCTCAAGCTTCTTTCTTCTCTCCATGATCATTTTGGTGGCCCTTTTATGAACCTTTTCCAACTCTATGGTATCCTATTTGAGGTGAGATGACCAGAACCGTACACAGTATTCCTAATGTGGTTGCACCATAGATTTGTGTGTCTGTGGTGCCTCTTCCTGTTAAAAAGCTATTTAACGTTAGGTAGTTAAACTTAGAACTATTTATTTAACAAACCAACGAAGGGGGGGAACCCATTTTTTAATAATAATAATAATAATAATAATAATAATAATAATAATAATAGTACATCATGCAGTACATTATACTTTCAGATTTGACAGAGGTCATAGAATAATGTCTGTACAGTGGTACCACGGAAGTTGAATGGAATCCATTCTGGAATCCATTAACTTCCAAAATGTTCGAAAACCAAGATAATAATAATAATAATAATAATAATAATAATAATAATAATAATTTATTTGTACCCCACCCATCTGGCTGGGTTTCCCCAGCCACTCTGGGCGGCTTCCATAGAAACCAAAAAACACTAAAATATCACACATTAAAAGCTTCCCTGAACAGGGCTGCCTTAAGATGTCTTCTGAATGTCAGGTAGTTGTTTATCGCTTTGACATCTGAAGGGAGGGCATTCCACAGGGCGGGCGCCACTAACGAGAAGGCCCTCTGCCTGGTTCCCTGTAGCTTTGCTTCTCGCAATGAGGGAACTGCCAGAAGGCCCTCAGCGCTGGACCTCAGCATCTGGGCAGAACGATGGGGGTGGAGACGCTCCTTCAGGTATACTGGGCCGAGGCTGTTTAGGGCTTTAAAGGTCAACACCAGCACTTTGAATTGTGCTCGGAAACGTACTGGGAGCCAATGTAGGTCTTTCAAGACTGGTGTTATGTGGTCTCGGCGGCCGCCCCCAGTCACCAGTCTAGCTGCCGCATTCTGGATTAGTTGTAGTTTCCGAGTCACCTTCAAAGGTAGCCCCACGTAGAGTGCATTGCAGTAGTCCAAGCGGGAGATAACTAGAGCATGCACCACTCTGGCGAGACAGTCCGCGGGCAGGTAGGGTCTCAGCCTGCATACCAGGTGGAGTTGGTAGACAGCTGCCCTGGATACAGAATTGACCTGCGCCTCCATGGACAGCTGTGAGTCCAAAATGACTCCCAGGCTGCGCACCTGGTCCTTCAGGGGCACAGTTACCCTATTCAGGACCAGGGAGTCCTCCACACCAGCCCGCCTCCTGTCCCCCAAAAACAGTACTTCTGTCTTGTCAGGATTCAACTTCAATCCATTAGCCGCCATCCATCCTCCAACCGCCTCCAGGCACTCACACAGGACCTTCACCGCCTTCACTGGTTATGATTTGAAAGAGAGGTAGAGCTGGGTATCATCTGCATATTGATGGACACCCAGTCCAACCCCCCTAATGATCTCTCCCAGCGGAACCCTGAGGTACCCCACAAGTGAGGGCCCAGGGGTCTGAACACTCATCCCCCACCACCACTTTCTGAACACAGCCCAGGAGGAAGGAGCGAAACCACTGTATAACAGTGCCCCCAGCTCCCAGCCCCTCTAGACGGTCCAGAAGGATGTTATGGTTGACTGTATCAAAGGCCGCTGAGAGATCCAGCAGAACTAGGAAACAACTCTCACCTTTGTCCCTAGCTCGCCGGAGATCATCAACCAGTGCGACCAAGGCAGTTTCAGTCCCATGATGAGGCCTGAATCCCGATTGGAAGGGATCCAAATGGTCCGCATCCTCCAGGCATGCCTGGAGTTGTTCAGCAACCACGCGCTCAATCACGTTGCCCAAGAATGGAAGATTTGAGACTGGGCGATAGTTGGCCATACTGGCCGGGTCTAAAGATGGTTTTTTAAAGAAGCGGTTTAATGACCGCCTCTTTCAGCGGATCTGGGAATGTTCCCTCACAGAGGGAAGCATTCACCACCCCACAGAGCCCATTGCCCAGCCCTTCCCGGCTTGCTTTTATTAGCCAGGATGGGCAAGGATCAAGGAGACAGGTGGTTGGTTTCACTCGTCCAAGATGCAACTTCTGATTGGCTGCAGAAAGCTCCTGCAGCCAATTGGAAGCCGCGTCGGACTTTTGGGTTCCAAAGAACATTCGCAAACCGGAACACTCACTTCCGGATTTGCGGCATTCAGGAGCCAGAACGTTTGACTCGTAAGGCGTTTGGGATCCAATGTACGACTATTTAAAGCTTTTTTCTTCTTCACCCCAACAGGTCATTGCCACAGTGTATGTATGGAGAGAGCTATCACAGCCTCATATGTCTTTTCACCCATTAACTAAATCCACACCGTTGGCCCACAAAATCACCCCCATAGTCTTGCTATCTCAGTGCTTGAACTTGCTTGGTGGGCTTCTCAGCTAGTGCATAATTCCAAGCATAGTTGCACCATTATTGCATCATGAATTCATCCTTCCAGTATTTTGTTATTAGCCCACTTGCTTCTCTATTCCACCAGCCACCACAGAATGAGGGTCCACCACATGGAACAAGGTTGGGTGCCTTACACAGGCAGGGGCAACACTTGGTGTGCACTGCAGCTTCAAGTGACAACTTGTGCACATGTTAGGAGAAGCAGGTTTCAGGACAGGCCTACCCATGTTAGGGGATCTCCAGTACCTTAAAGCTGAACTGAAAATAGGAGCACTCAGGTGTTTGTGTTCCTTTGTTGGTAGAAAAAAAAAAGTATCAGAGGGCAGAACCAAGAAGATAGAACATATTTTGGTTTTGTTTGGGAGACTGAGTTAATTAGTGGCTATCTTCCATTTGTTATTAGCAGGACTGTATGCACTTTGCACACAAACACACACACACTCCAAACTTTGAGCCAAACAATCAAAAATTCCTCCCTTCTGCTTCCAAGTGGTTTTCAAACACTTTGATTGTGGGACTGGGAGAGCAAAGGGCAATAGGAGCACGGGTCTTGGTAAAACAGCAGTGGGAGACAGGCATAAGCCAGCCCTGTGGCTGTGGGAACCCTGCTTAGGTACCTGAGATGTCTCAACACATATCATCCTTGTGTTATCAAGCTTTGTTGTTCCTGTTAGAAGAATTTAAAAAAAGATTTTAGAAGATTTAAAAAAAAATATTTAAATGGGTTTGGACATGCATGGACACCATTTAATTCCTCATCACTCAGTTGATCAGCCTTTCATGGATCTGATGAAGTGCACTTGAGCCCATCAAAGCTTATGTCATAATAAATTTGTTAGTCTTTAAGGTGCCACAATATTTTTGTCTTTTAAGCTGCAAAGATCAAACATGGCTACTCTTCTGGAAATTGCTTGACCCTTGCTCACTTGCAGCTTAACACATGAGCAGGCCACTGTTGATCTGGCAGAAGGAAGGAAAACAGGCCACTGTTTGAGGCAATGTGAAGTGATTAGGTGCAAGGTCTGTGTAAGCTACAGTAGCTGATCACACAGCAGCCCAGATTACTATTTTACCAAGACATTTTTACTTAAAAAACATAGAATTTTATCTGGGAATTTCCCATTCCCCTCACTGCAACTCTTATCCAAGTTTGCACTCCACATAGCCCAAGGGCTGGAGACATTTTTTGAGAAGTCTGCGTTTTTATGATCTGTTAAGGGAGGGAAAGAAGCACATACACACCCCACGCCTGCCTGCCCAACCACCCTTCCAACAAGTGTTTTCTTTACCAGCTGCTTCCAAACAGAAGCATGCTGAGTGAAAGCCTTCTCTCCCTGGGTCATGGAAAAATAGATTTTGATATCCAAGCTGTCTCTTTGGCCCTTTCCTCTTAAATCTTAACAGCAACGATAACTCATTGATTTACAGCATGATATGCTCTGCAGAGACTGTTGCCACAGTTGAACAATATTCAATCATTGGTGCTTCAGTGGAAGGTAATATTTGTTTTCGGGTACTCTGTAAAGCTTTCCCTCCCTCTGATATATGGAGTTCATTGCAAGATGGATAGAGCAGAACAAGAGTACAGTTGCATTTTCATAAATCGCAAGGCGTGTGATACAGGGGGAAACAACCTTTTTTCATTTTTTGTTGAAATAGTTTTAAAACATCACAAGCCAGATGCAAGATTCCATATGTGAAATTTAACACAAATGCATCCTAATGTTTAACTTTGCCCATAAATCTCTCCAGTGTCCCTTTTGATAGGAAGAAACCCAGTGATGATTAACATACAAAAGGAAAAACTCAGTACTAGTAGGCAAGCTAATAGGCACTGCTCTAGGAGTTGTCTCATTCTAGAATGACGGACACTTCTTTTAATGTGCAACTCCAGCAAACTGTCCAGGATGGCTGTATGTTTGAGCTACCTGTTTGAATGGGGGCAGCTGAGACATTTGCGACTCTTGAGAAGGTCTACCTTTGAGAAGCAGCACCTGGGAATTTTCATACATTGTTTTATTTCTCAAGGGCATGCAGTTTCTTTCATTGCCTTTGTCTGGCCAACATGTGGATTATGTTCCTGCTAATATTACTGCGTTTCAAAGAAGCAGCTGCTCTTTGAAACAGCTCTGTAGTTTATAGAGGGGATAAGAGCGAATGCTGACACAGACACCACCAAGAGATGGTATAAAAGAGTAAATTTTCCACCTTTTGGAGTAGTGAGCTTTTTACATGTGCAAGTTTACCATAATAGCATGTTTACACATGGGACGTGCACTGAAAGATTCTGAAAATGTTTTAACCAGTAACATTTCCAAGCCTCCATGTAATATATGTTTAAATCTGTGCTGGGTGAAGTCATATCTCGCATAAAGGGCAGTCGGCAGAAAAGAGTGCTAGCCTCCATGCATGTGAATTTTTTTTTTTTTTAATTAAGTTACTATGAATGCTTTTCATAAGTGAGTCTGTACCTTTTTATCTCTTGACTTGAACATGTGAATATGTTCAATACTGTGTAAGCTTGCGAGCTCTGCAAGTAAGGAAGCAACACATATATAAATATTAAAAGGGTTGACTTAATACATTCGTATATTTGTAGCTGGTGTGTTATGTTAGCTTACAGATTGGTGGGATGGGGAACATTTAAATTGGCAAAAACCATAGCTCAGTGGCAGAGTGCATGCAGAATGTCCCAGGTTCAATTCTCTAGGAAAGGCTGGGAAAGAATCTTGTCTGTAACCCTTGGAAGCCCCTCTCTCTGGCTATTATATTTTGTTACATATTCCACATGGAAGACAGCCCTGTCTTAACCTTCTAGATTTCTTCTCATTTATTAATTCCAAAAATATACCTTCCGTGCTAGTGATGTATAAAAATCTGAAGAGAGTTTTAAGGAAATCTCAACATTGTGCTTTTCATGAACTGCCCAAGAAGCAACATATAAGCACCAGTTTTTAAATTCAAGCAATAAGCCTTTATTGTAGGAAAGTGGCTATTTAATTAAGAAGTGGTGCTCCAGTGTTTTCTAGCCTCTGTGAACAGATGCAGCCTGAAACATGGAAGTTGTTCCAATGAACTCAGTGACACCTACTTGCAATTACATGTACTTGGCCTGATACCTTTATTGTGACACTATTTAAAATGAAGTCCAAAGCCTTAAAGCGAGACTTCCCCTTGGCTCCTGCTTAATTCATCACTAATCTTTTCACATCACCCCTTTATCATATTTTTTTTAGCCCTTTTGCTGTTTTGTTTTTATTTTATTTTAGAATTTCCATTATCTAATTGATTAAAAAGAAGGCAAGAAACCAAATCTCTTGATTGCACGAGACTTTGTATAACTCTGAGCTGTAAGCTTCATATATCACTGAAAGGATCTTTTTTAAAAAAACAAAACAAAAACAAATGAAGTCCCCTAGGGTTCCTTCCACCTTGCAAGTGGGAGATTTGCCAGTCTCAACTGTTGTCTAAAAATGTAAGCCAAGAAGCCACGGCCTCACTGCACACTTTTATCGTGAAATCTGTCTGCTCTTCTTGGCCAGCTGGACTCTCCCTATAGACTGTACAGATTAGGATATATATTTTCCTGGCTTTGTAAGGCTATCAAATGTCACATGGCAGCTTTGAAAAGTCACTTGCTTTCAGAAGACACACACACATCATGACATATTAAGTAGATGAATGGAAAAATCTGGTACAGGTTTCCAGACTGAAACCAATAGTGTTAAAAAGACTGAACCCACCATTCTGCCAATATTTTGTATTGGAGGGTGACTTTGTATGCATGCATGGCTATGTGTTCTATTTTACAGACCTCAGTTTGAAGGCATCCCTATATCTGAAGGGCTGTTTGGTCAAAGTCCAGTTTAAAGATAAAGAACTAGAGAACTATCAAGCACTAGAGAACTATCAAGTTCATGGTACCCATAAACCTGGACTCTGTCACTGTGCTGAGATGCATTGTGTTTCTATTTAAATAATGGCAATTCTTTCTAAATTTGCATAGCCTATGCACATTTCATGTATATCTGCATCCTCTTTGGTCCTCCATTTTTGTGTGATACTGTTAAGTGCCTACACCTTAACAGTTTGTGTTCCAGGCTTTACAGAGCAGCCAACATGGAAGGTTGAAGGCAACTGAATGTTAGCCTCCAAGCCAAAGGCAAAACAAAAAATTCCTTCCAGTAGCACCTTAAAGACCAACTAAGTTAGTTCTTGGTATGAGCTTTCGTGTGCATGCACACTTCTTCAGATACCTGGTATCTGAAGAATATTTGGTATCTTCAGATATTTGGTATCTGAAGAAGTGTGCATGCACACGAAAGCTCATACCAAGAACTAACTTAGTTGGTCTTTAAGGTGCTACTGGAAGGAATTTTTTGTTTTGACTATGGCAGACCAACACGGCTACCTATCTGTAACTCCAAGCCAAAGGATTACCTTTTCAAGCTTCACTGTTCAGAAAGGGGGTGGAGCCTAGGAGGGGTGAGTTTGTCCAAAGAGGGATAAATAGCTTCATTTGAGGGCTCATACAAGCTTCCACTTGACTCATCCCTAGAAAGCACAGGTCTGAGTGGTTTTGTGTTTGTCCTGAAATTTTTGCCTTTGCTCTGCTGCTTTCCCTCAGAAAACCCACTCTTTAGTGCTAAATTAGAACAAACAGCAATCCACGGAAAATCCGACCGCCATTTGCTCTGATTCAGTGCTAAACCGTGGTCTTCTCCGGGGGTGGGGGTGGGTAGGAAGCAGTGGGGCAAATGGGGGTGTGGATAAGCCCTGTGTTCCAGACTGGAATGGAAAAAGCTATCTGCTTGGAGCTCTCCAAGGTCCAGAAACATCAACCCAACCCACCTGACAAAACCACCCTCATATGTCCATGGATAGGAAAAGACACTGAGAGATCTTTAACTTCTGTGTATCCTAAGGGTCCATCAGCCATGACCACAAGTAGCAAGTGCGAGAGTATGATTTCCAAAATGATCCACAGCTCAGAATAAGTAACCTAGCAGTGAGCAAGAGGGAGACCAACTTGTATTCTATGTTGCCCCAATAAATGTGTTTATAAAGCCTTCTTTTTAAAAAATAAAAATCAGATGCTTCAAAAAGTGTATGTGTTCTTTCAAATGTTAAAATCTGCATTGAGCAAATACTAAGCTGTCCAGCATGTTCACAAATGCCCAAAGGAAATGGCTTCACCTGGCAACTGGCAAGAGCATCGTTCTGAGGCCCACATGCATAATTTGCAGAACCAGTGAGCTGTGTGATCCATGAGCAGGAAAAAACATTTTCCTCCTTTGCTTTTGTTTGATTTGGTTTGGGACGCAGACGCTGGGGTTAGTGTTGATTCAACCCAGATCACGCCTGCTAGAACTGCGGAGGGGAAAGAGCAATCTTTGTGTCAATTCATAACAGCTGCTGTCCCCCAAATTATCGTAGTACTTTTTAGCACCACTTCCTTTCATCTGGTATCCTTTAGCACATCTCCAGTGTCCTCGGCTGCAGCAGACCCTGAGTCATCAGATGAACACTGATTATACAATGCTCTTCATAAACCTATCTATCTCAGTTTTAAAACTTGTGAGAATGACTATTCCTGGGAGACAATGCCACATTTTTCAAAGTGTTCTTTTCACCTAGCATGACTCAGCTATTTCTATCAGAATAAAGTGCATCTCTCAGCTGCTAGAAGTGTTGTTTTGCATTTTTGTGCCTTCTGATTCATTGCACAGCCTTTCCAGGGCTCTCGTTTGTTAGGTTGCCAGCAGTTAAGTTGCCAGCACTCTGGGTGTGTGTCCAGGATAGATCGTGTGTACACAAATTAAAACTTTTAATGTGCTCTTGCTTATATAATTGCTTCCACACTAGTCTACTTTCCTTGGAACTGCCATCCTTCATTCAATCTTTAGGGTGTGTCCACTTGAGGTTGTTGCCAGCCTGTTGCATTTAAGTGTTTATTACATTTTGCCAGGGCATTTGTGGTGATGGTCGTGAGGAGGGCTTAATAGGATGCAGATTGCAGCATCAGCATATCTATTGTAGACAAGCAATGTGACCCAGGATTTTGTGGCTCTGGTGACTTTATATAAGTCCTTTTAGACTGTTCCAGTGATTGCTGATGAGCATGAATTTGTTGTACATCTCTTGGAGACTATTGCAAAGAAGCAGTATATAAATTGCCTTAATTAATTAATTAAATGTCTGGTAGGAGATTAGCAAGGAATAGCCTTGCTAATAGAGTCCAAAGGACACATTGGACCTCTCAGCCAGAGGTTTCCCAGTTTTAGTGAAATAGCACTAGAAATGTAAAGAAAAATACGACCCCTTATATTCAAGTCCTCTGAGTATGATCCCACAGCTTCTTGTAGGAGTGAGGTAGTCCTTAAGGTACCCAGGTCCGAAGCTATATAGATTCCAAACTGGTAAGGCTGTGCAGCTGAGAAAAGCTACCAAGAGGTGACAAAATACTAACCATAATTTCTATAGTTCAGTGTTATGTCTCCTGATCTATTTTGGCTGCCACAGTCTGACTAGTGATTTAATTAACTGAGTAATTTGGCTGACCATGTTAATGCAAACAAGTTGACCTTCTTTAATGTTTTGGAAAAAAATACCAAGTCTTTTTTTTAAAAGAGCATCATCAGAAGTTTACTGCTTTGGGAGAATTTTGTTCGTTGATGTTTGCCTTGGAAATAAAGATGTTCTCTTTCACTACAGAATTCATTCTGCTTTAATTGTTTTGAGAAATGTTCAGGATGTAACCTGGTGGGAACCACATGGCCTTATTCCAACTTTGTTGCATGCATGTACCAATTAGTAGGCCCTGAATTAGTAGGCACATCCACCTCTACACCAGAAGTTCTATGGGACTACCAAGACTAGTATTGCAAGACCACACCCTGTGGACAGAAACCTGATTCTGCTCATGGATCTCCTTTGCTGGATTGACCAAGAATACATTATTGACTTTCCTGTGAGCAGCGTTTTTCCCTGGAAAAGTGGCTAATAAAGTATAGGAAAGTAAAAACCAGAAGTTCAGATGTCAGAGACCCTGATAGATCAAGTCAAAGTCAAAACATTCTTATGTGCCAGACATTTGGGGTCAAGCAGTGAGTTCACTGTCTGTTTTCAGTACTTTTTGGCTGCTTTTTATGTACAGTGGTACTTTGGGTTAAGAACTTAATTCGTTCTGGAGGTCTGTTCTTAACCTGAAACTGTTCTTAACCTGAGGTACCACTTTAGCTAATGGGGCCTCCGCACTGCCACAGCACAATTTCTGTTCTCATCCTGAAGCAAAGTTCTTAACCCGAGGTACTATTTCTGGGTTAGCGGAGTCTGTAAGCTGAAGCGTCTGTAACCTGAAGCATCTGTAACCTGAGGTATCACTGCATTTTTGTAACAACTGATAGTTTAATTCTGGAAACCGCTCCACTATAAGTGACAAAAGGGGTCAAGAAATTTTATAATAAATAAAAATAATTTATAAAATGTAGCATTTACTGATGTGAACGCCGTTACTTCCTATTTGGTTGTGTTACATTGACAATATTTTTATTCTATAGTGATAAGATGTAGATTCATGGGCAGGGCAATCTGAGGTGGGCAGGAGAGGAGGAATCTGAGGTGCAGGAATCACCAAATATAAATTTCTGCTGGGCTTGTGATGGCAGAAGAGGGGAGGTCAAAGGCATTTCTCCTTTCCTTAACCTCTTATTTCCCTTCGATTTTGTTTGGGGTGGGGGACACTTTTACTCCCATACAAATATACCAGCTTATGCGAATACCAGATAAAGACATTTATAAACTATGTGCAACATTTTTGACATTATTTATCACGTTACCTAAATTTATCTACATTTATCTGTGTGTTCTTGTGTGTGTAAAACTTAAGGATTATGAAGCCTATTCCCCCCCCCAGCTATTTATATAAACAAAATTATTACAAGATATTTTCTGTGCTTTCCCTTTATTCCCTTTATTATAATGGCTATTAATGACATCTGACGCTATAAATAATGTTCATTGTTCTTATTGGTAGTGCCCCTGAAGAATTTTAATTTGAAACGTGTTGGGCCAATAAATTCTTTATTCTTGGGCACTCTTGAGATTTCATCCCCTCCCTTTCCCCTGCTGTCAATGGAAGAGACACATTGCAAATGGAGGCACTACACCCTTTTTATACCATCATCTGTAACAGCTCCTTATATTAGTCCTGCTGGGAAAAATGAAACACTTTGCCAATCGTCAGAGCAACTGGGATGTTAAGTGCTGCCCTAAAACCTTGTCAACTGATGGGCAAATTACAGTGCCTTTCTCATAAAGAAAATGGATGCCAGAGATGCTCTGAGACATTCGTTTTGATGATGAATATGGAGGACACGTTCATGTCAGACTCAATGGCCTCTTTTCATTCTAGTGCTTTGATTCTGGAGAAGTGAAAATAGTCACCATGGAGATATTAAAACACACACACTTATATACTGCTGCCCTGTAAATGAATCCTAGATGACACCAAAGAGGACTCAATAGTTTCAAGCTAAGATTCAGGGGAGTAGGAGATGATTATCTCATTTAAAAAAGAGAAATGCCTATCAGTAACCTAAACCAAAGACATATGAAAGGGATGCTATCGCATGAGGAAATCAATTGGGAATGGCAAAGATCCAGGGCCCTTGCCCTCAGCAGCTCTGCAGTTCCAAAAGCAACATATTTCAAAGTGAAGACAATTGTGGGCACCACTAATACTATTTATTTATTTATTTATTTATACATACATACATACATACATACATACATACATACCCTGCCCATCTGGCGGGTTTTCCCAGCCACTCTGGGCAGCTTCCAACAAAACATTAAAATACAATAATTCACCAGATATTAAAAGCTTCCCTAAACAGGGCTGCCTTCAGATGTCTTCTATTTATTTAAAGCACCCCCCAGCAACATGGGAGCTGTAGGTTAAGGGTGCTAGGAATTGTAGTTCTGTGAAGGGCAAACCATAGTTCCCAGGATTTTTTAAAGGGTGTGTGTGCTGGAGTCTGCTTCCCCAGCACGTTCACTTCAGGTAACACACTGGCAGAGCAGCCCCATGCCTCTAGCAAGCTTGCACTTTCGACTCACCATCTGGTGATGGGAGGGTTCAATTCAGCTCAGTATGTGTGTGTTCTTCTGCTGAGAACATGCAAATCAAAAGTGCAGTGCAGGGCTGTTCAAAAGCCCTTTCGCAACAGCCCTAGGCTACACTTCGCAGAGGTTGTATATCTCTCCTTCCCACCCAGTGCCCCCCAGCTTACAGCCCTGGAGAGCTGCAGGTGGCTCACATGGGGTGACAATATCTTCAGAGGCATCAAAATAAGTGTATTCTGGAACGCTTTGGTCTGCCATCTAGATTCAAAATGGCGCTCGCCCCATCCAAACATGGATAAAAATGGGCTCCTCCAAAAACAGGAGCCATCATGTCAAACTGGGTGATGATATGCATGGAATGCATAGAAAATAGGCAGACTGATAGACAAACCACTTTCAAAAATATATGGTAGGCAGTGTGGGTGTGAATATCCAGCAAGGGTTAAAAGCCTGGGGAAATAGCAATTAAAGGAATATAATCACCTTTCTAGCACATCAAACCATAGGTCAACACTGGAAAACTGCAAATTATTTCATTTTGGAACATTGGATGCAAAAGGTCTGGTATACAGCCTTAATGGGGGGAATCACTCAGTGTTTAAAAAGACATCTTTGTCAACACTTGGTATTGTTTTATTCAATATATAAAGGTGCTGATGGCCTGGGAGACCCACCATCTACATATAACGTATGAAAAGAAAGGCAAAATAAACATTGTGACCTGATATCGTTTAAGTAGTATAAAAGATAAAACATGGTGTAGGTTATGATACTTGGGGGCTGGGTTTTTTAGAGGGGTTATTGATTTAATTTTCCTTGGAGACCATTGTAAGAGTGATACATGTAAAGTTTGTTCTGTGACTATTATATCATGTATTTATAATGGAAGAAACTATATATACACATATATATAAAGGAGGGGGGAGAATGCATTATTTTTATCATTATCATTGCCTTCCACACACACGTCTCAGGCAAGGTGATGCACAAAATGCAATAAAAGAGCTAAAATGGTTTTGAAACAACACAGAAAAAAACAACGGGTAAATTTTAAAATAATACAAAATAGACCCCTATGATGGAGACCTAGGCCAAACACCTAGGAAAGCTTGTTGAAAGAAAAATGTCTTCAGTTGTTTCTGAAAAGTACAGATACTGGCTGCCTGCCTATCTTGACAGGAATACTGTAACTCTGGAATACTCTGAATTACTGTGGATCTTCCTCTTGTTGCTGAATTCTGAATTAAATGCAATTTAAAACTCTTCAAAGGCAGCTCCACATGTTACACATTAAACTGGAAGTTTAAACGTGGATAACGGAAGACGCACTATCTCTCTCCAGGTAAGTATCTCTGCCCTGGTAAGGATTCAGAAGATGCGAGGGATTGAACCTGTATCTTCTGCCTTCAAAGTGGATGCTCTGTCCCTGGGCTACGACCCTTCCCCATACTTTAAAGGTAGTAGCCTCAGCAGCTTGATCAAGGTCACAAGAGAGACAGCAGCAGGAAAGCTAACCTTCATCCCAGCATGTGCACAAGTCCAGTCGAGTAACCTGATCTGAGCTCCTGCATGCTTTCTGCAGCCTTCCTGTGTCAATATGTTGCCTAATTGACTTTAATGGAGCTCTCTGCTCATGTAGATTTGTGTAAGCATAGATCAGACAGATGGGCTTGGGGAATCAGCAAGGACGCAGCAACAACCCCATTGCTGTCCCCTTTCACTGTGGAACAGAGAGAAGAATCTCTGCTTTGTTTACATGTCTGATTATTTTATTTTAAAAGCATGCAAAACAGTCTCAGAGTTGGCACATTTCCACTAAATATGAGTATTTTGGCAGCATTCATAAATACTTGGTGTTTTTGGTAGAAATATGAACCCTGTATTCCATTGTGGAATAAAGTTTATGCCGTTCATTCTTTTTAAGCTTTCTATAATCATTAAGGTTATTCCAGGTTGCCACCAGAGTATTATTGGTGGTAGGAACCAGCTGGGGAACCACTAAGGGGAAAAGGCTCAGAGCCCAGGGTACTGGTGGTGGGACAGCGATGAGTGGTCATACGGAGAAGACTGGGAAGAGGAAGTGTTGGAAGTGGAAGAGATAACAGGGTTCAGTGAGCTGGGAGAGTCGGTGGCAGAGAGAAGTCCAGAATCAGATGCAGATGCAGAGGCTGAAGCAGGTGACTGGGAGGAAGGAGGTTGAGGCAGAGATGAGTCAGGCTGGTGAAGAGTCATGTGCTGCGACAAGCTCATCTCCCATCTTGTGCCCCAGAACCAAGAGAGGCATGAAAAGGACAGAGGACAAATTGGCTGCACACAGGCACAGTCTTCTATTGTTTGGGGAAAGCCCTGGAGGGGAGGGGACTTAGATGACTGTGGGGAGGAGTGGACTTTCAGTCTCGGCAACTGATTTCATGGAGAAAGACCCACCAGCAATGAGCTGCTGTGGTCTTTAGGCCAAGTCTGTGGAGACCGTGTTCTTGCTAATCAAGAGTTAACTCCAACTTTGAATGGTGTGATTTACTGCTGGCTCATTCTTTGAACTGCCTTGTAGTCCAGCATTTTTCTGGTTATTCTGGTGCTGTGGTTGTGATGGTTCAAGGAGACATTTGGCAATACAAAAGGGAGTGTGTGAAGACTGGCACATGAAAACTGTGCCTGGGTCCCTCATTTATAGGGAAGGGGAGATGGAGAGGGTCCCGGAGCACACACTGTCTTGAACACGATGGGGACTAGAGTAGAGGGTGGGGGCAATGGGGTTTGAAACTGTAAATAGCAACCTTCGCAACCATTTACAGAGGTTGTACATTTTTTTTAAAAAAAACCCAACAACAACCCAGTAAGTACATTGATGAGACAGAATATGCAATGTTTTGTGAACAGAAATATAATTGGGATAATACGAGATTCAGCATACAAGAAAAGGCACATAGTCAAAAAATGGGAGCAGAAATTTAATTGCATTATAAATTGCTACTAAAGGCTGAAATGTCTCAGGGTAACATTTTCAAAAGGTGAAGACTCTAAAGCAGATACAAAAACAGGCTCATCAACCCTCAGGATTGATTCTTAGGTTACACAGAATAAAAGAAATCAGCAATAAAAAGAGCCATAGGGAGGTAGTGAGGAGAGAGAATAATGGTCTGGCATGATGGCTATGCACTTATGAATTTCTTCTCCACTGCAAATGGTCTGTTTGGACACGAGAGCCCTACAGTCCTGGATTTCATGCAATCTAAAAGATTGATCTTAGTTGGCTTGAGATGTTTTATTCTGTACGAGAGAATGAAATCTCTCAAGAGTACCCGAATCGTAAATGGCGTAATTATGACTGGCAGGGTCTACAAAACTAGGAGTATATTTTTCAATCTTTTGAAGCAACAAATATGAGACTATTTCTATTCCGCCTTTTTGCCTGACAGGAACTCTAGGGTGCTTACAGAGAAGAACAAGAACCACTAAAAACATAGAAAGAACAATTGGGGGGGGGGGGACACTGATAGCAGTAAAACTATCTATCATCTATATCTATCTATATCTATCTATCTATCTATCTATCTATCTATCTATCTATCTATCATCTATCATCTATCTATCATCTAATATTTAAAACATACAACCACAACAAACACAGCACGGTACCAGCCCTTTCATCAAATGCTAGAGTTGGAACAAGAATGTCTTCGCTTGCGCTTGTTTGGAGGTTCTAGCAGGGGAGCGCAGCTATCGTATACCCTTGACCGAAGAACAGTACACTCCTTCTATCTGGGATGGTCGTCCTCTTCCACCGAGCGCGCAGCTTCGGGAGGGACGCACATGGAGCGGTGAGGGAGGAAGGGGACACCCGCCTAGCCAGCCAGATCAGCCGAATCAACCCTGGCGATCAATGGGGTGACAGATGTCGCAGCCAGATCGCTTTCTTTCTTTCATCAGTGGTGGGAATGTAAAAAAGTTAAAAGTTTCTGGGAAATGATATACAATGAGATGAAAAAAAGTTAAGATATACTTTTGTGAAAAAACCAGAAGCTTTTCTTTTAGGGATGATAGGAAAGGACATAAGAAGGACTTTAAACTTTTCCAATATGCTGTAACGGCAGCCAGAATCCTGTTGGCCCAGAAGTGGAAGCAAGAGGAGATACCGACGATAGAAGAATGGAGACTAAAACTGATAGACTATGCGGAATTGGACAAATTAATTGGAAAAATCAGATATACTAAAGACCAGGACTGGGGGAAATTGGTGGATTATGTGAAAAACATATGTGGTATAAACACAACGTTAGTGGGATTTCAAGAGGCACTGTAAAAAATCAAATATGTATTGTTTATTAAAAATAATGGGATTAAGGAAGAATAATGGCAATATAAAAAAAGGGAATGCGTATTAAAGATACAAAAATGGATGACTCTCAGAGACGCTGAAGGAAGTTCAAAACAGACACAATTTGTTGTATTCGGGTTAAAATGTATAAAATGTATAATTGGATGAAAATTAATAAAAATTAATTATATATATAAAAAGAATGTCTTCGCTTGCCAGCGAAAGGACAGTAAGGAGGGAGGCAGTTTAGCCTCTCTAGGGAGGGAGTTCCAAAGTTGTCTGAGAGAAGCCACCACCAAGAAGCCCCTCTCTTGCATCTCTACCAAGCGTGCCTGTGAAGGTGGTGGGAGCGAGAGAAGAGAATCCCCTGAATATTTCAAAACATGGACAGGTTTGTATGAGGAAAGACAGTCTTTTGGGTAGCTTGGATGTAAGACATGTAGGGCTTTATAGGTCATAACCCACATTTGAATTGTGCATGGTAGTTGGTGGAGCAGTTGTAGCAAGAGTCATCTACTCCTTATAACCAGCCCTGGTTAACAATCTGGCTGGAGAACTTTGATCCTGTTGAAGTTTCTGAGCATTTTTCAAAGGCAGTCCAACGTAGAGCTCATTATAGTAATCCAAATGGGGTGTTACAAAGGCATCTGTCATTGTGGCCATTAAGGATGCCATCTTGACACCCTTAAAAGGTAAAGGTAAACCTGCCCGTACAGGCTAGTCGTGACCAACTCTAGGGTTGTGCGCTCATCTCACTCAAGAGGCCGGGAGCCGGCGCCGTCCGAAGACACTTCCGGGTCACGTGGCCAGCGTGACAAAGCTGCTCTGGCGAGCCAGCACCAGTGCCGCACATGGAAACGCCATTTACCTTCCCGCTATAAAGTGGTACCTTTTTATCTACTTGCACTTAGGGGTGCTTTCGAACTGCTAGGTGGGCAGGAGCTGGGACCGAACGACGGGAGCTCCCCGCAGGGATTCGAACTGCTAGCCTTACGATCAGCAAGTCCTAGGCACTGAGGTTTTACCCACAGCGCCACCCGCGTCCCTTTGACACCCTTATTTAGTGTTAATTTAATAAAACAATTGTGTTACTATACAAGCCTCCTCCCGTTCAGTGGAATCCGTATCACTACTTCTGTTCCGGGGTGCCAACAGGATTTTCTAGGCCTACTATATGTGGATTGGGTCCTTCAACCACTCACAAATGAGGACACAAGATTTGCATAGGCTTTGTATCATATGCAATTTGTATCTTCTTTTGCAGATGGAGTGGAGGGTTCAAAAACAAATCTGACAGAAAAAAATGTGAAAAGCTAGAACTTTCCCCATAATTGCATTTCCAGTCTTAAACTGTAGAATTTCTGCCTGCTTCACAGTTGTTAAAGGCTCCAGCATATCATAGGTGACTGTCAGGAGGTCCTGTGACTATAGTTCCACTGGGATGTTCTGCTTTGTTTCAAAGAGGCCAACAGCACTTCCAGACTGCCACATGAAGGCTTGGCCACAATACTGTATGCCTGGTAGACTAGGGATTTGTTCTACATCGGATGTGGGGAACCTTTGTCTCCTCAAATGTTGCTGAACTACAACTCCCATTGGACCCAGCAAGCATGACTCATGGCCAGGCAAGACAGGAGTTGTAGTTCAGCAACATCCAGTAGACCTAAAGTTCCCCACACCTGTTCTACAGTAACAGAATTTTAAAGACACTTCAACCTCGTGGTTTTTAAAAATAATAACAAAAAACCTTAAAGAGGATTTCAAGATACACAGCCTCACGCAATTAGTCTTGATTTCTTGTCTATTTAAATGACAGTTATGAAACTAGACTGGTGAGTCCTCAAACATGAAACACCGTGGCTAAGGATTTCAAAGCCATCTACTAGATACAGGCTCATCACAGCTATCTGCCAATCACCCATTCCCACCAGCCTTCTGAGTAATACCCCTCCCCACCTTCTCACTATATAGAAGGGTCTGGAAACTTCTGTTTCAGTGTATCTGAAGAAGTGTGCATGCACACGAAAGCTCATACCAAGAACTGACTTAGTTGGTCTTTAAGGTGCTACTGGAAGGAATTTTTTTTTGTTTTGTTCTATCTACTAGAGGATTTGAATGCATAAGTTGAGGGACCTCTGCTTTTAAATCCCCAGAGCTGGTGTGCAAATATCAACCTGTATGAGTGCTACATGGATACTAGCAATGGAGGCAAAATATAATGGAGCATATTCATCCTCCTATTAAATCATGGATGCATGCTATGTTTCGGGAATGTCTTGGAATTGTTGGTGCTGAAGGCATATATATATAGAAAATTGTTACCCGCTATCCATTATAAAATAATCCTAAAGTGGGGGACAATGCCAATACAATACAAATAAAACCATACAGTTGTCCATCAGTAAACAATAAAACAGGGACAGAGCAACCCTCCCATACTGGATCTGAAGGTTGCATTAGGCAGAGGTGACCCTCCACCCAGCTCTCCCAAATCAGCTGGCCTCTTGCCAGCTGCCAAATGTGTGAGTGGGCAAGAATCCACTCATGGCATCCTCTGCCAGTGGGAACAGTGCAAACAGCAAAAATGGGAAACTGCAAGCGCAGGTGCAGGGCTGAGTTGGCCCAGGATCTCCTGGATCCCAGGCTAGCCAGCCAGTCATTGTACAATAGCATCAAGCCTGAATCTGTTTGTCTTGCTTCCCTTTTGTTGTAACTGTCAAGAGAAGCAGTTCACCCGAGTAGGTAACAGAGGATACTGTGTTACACCTCTCAGTTCACGTGTGATGTTAGTAACGCCAGGTAGGCAAGAGGTAGCATCTGGAAAGACTGCTTCTGGTGTTGTTGGAGCAGTTTATGAGGTCAGAAATATGCATATGTGCCCTAGCTGAATATACCCTGTTTTATTTCTGACAGGCCAACTGTGAGCATAAACAGGCATTAAACAACAAAACAGGTTAAAGCATATTTCACTTCTGCTTTTCTCACAGCTTGTAGTATTTGATGGAAGTGGAACAAATCAGTCCGAATAAGTTATGCAAATCAGACAGATAGATTTTGTACATAATGCATGATTAGGGCACTTGGAGTGCATATTATGCAAATGGTGTCAACTGCGTTTGAGGGGTTAGGGTTTGGCAAACCCTGTTTAAGGAGGAAGCAATTACTTGAACAACCCTCTCTAGGAAGCTTGCAGGGTTGCCAAGTTGACATCCGTGACACCTCCAACAGAATATCAGTTACTAAATTAGCTGTAATATCACATGTCTGTGAGGAATGATTATCTTTCCCAATGCTTGCTCTGGCTGTCACTTTTCTATTGGTGTGTCACTATTTCCACTGCAGACACAAATCCATAGGCAGAAATATCTTGGTTTGATTTTTTAATCTATTTCTTCAAACAAGTCTCGCCCAAAAGTCAAAGCCAAAATTTGCTTTTTATGCGGTTTTGAAGTGCCAGATTATTATGACAACTTGCAAAAGTGGAACCAATTATCTTTATTGCTGCTTAACAGAACACACAATATATATATATCCCAAGCTAATGTAATCCATACTTAATTTTGCAGTTAGCAACCCTGAATGGCTAATTCTATAAAATGCCACAATGAAATGAAAGAATGGCCTGAAGATACAAAACAGTTACTTTCAACAGTCTAATGGGTAAAGATGGCTTAGGTTGCCTCCAATCCAACTGGAGAAGCCAGGGACAGAAAATAGGACTTCTTGCATGCATTGATTACTTCTAAGTAAGTATATACTGCATAGCAGCCAAAGTCTACCAAATTTCTAATCAAATTATTTTAAAAACACAAACAGTATAACGGGTATACATTTGGTCTCATATAACTCCCTGAATGGTATCTGACTAAGTTTTACTAGGGACGCGGGTGGCACAGAGCCTAGGACTTGCTGATCAGAAGGTCGGCAGTTCGAATCCCCGCATGGGGTGAGCTCCCGTTGCTCTGTCCCTGCTCCTGTCAACCTAGCAGTTCGAAAGCACGTCAAAGTGCAAGTAGATAAATAGGTACCGCTCCGGCGGGAAGGTAAACGGCGTTTCCGTGCGCTGCTCTGGTTCACCAGCAGCAGCTTAGTCATGCTGGCCACATGACTCGGAAGCTGTACACCGGCTCCCTCGGCCAATAAAGTGAGATGAGTGCCGCAACCCCAGAGTCGGCCACGACTGGACCTAATGGTCAGGGGTCCCTTTACCTTTTACTAAGTTTTACTCAGAGTAGACCTACTGAAATTGTCATGTTCATTCATTTCAGTGGGTCTATTCAGAATAAAACTCCAAAATGGCACCATTCATGCGCAAGATGAAGGTATTAGCAAGCTTGGATGAACTCCAAGATTTGTAGGTACTCAACAAATCAGGGAGGATAACCCCTATGAGGGACCCTAATGAATACAGCCTAATGAATACAGAGTATGCTCTTGTGGTCACACAATGCTGAGTGCCTATTGTGGAGCAAGAAAGCGGGAGGAGAAATGCAACGGAGTGCCCTGGAAATGGGCACAGCTGGCTAGCACCCTGAACAGGTGCATTCCACGCTGCAGCATTTTATTGCAGGTTTCTCTTGTCTGCTAACCAAGAGCAAAGGGTTCCCCCCTCCCTGCAATCACTGATATGAATGGCAGTTGCATTTCAGAATCACTATGTCAATTAAAACCCACCTCCTTGCTTTTGAAGCCATAGCACAATTTCCCTAGCTAACAGATCACACAGTTTGCATCAGTGTTAAATTACGTATTGGGCTGTATGTAACACTGTATGCCAAATAGGCAAGGTTATTTATCGCATTGCCTTGGAGCAGAATGAACAGAGGTTGTTTTCATAAAGAACACTATAAATCGGGTCTGCTACCCTGAGGGATCACGCCCTTTTGCTAAAAGGTATAACTAATCATTTCAGCTGCTCAGAGAGGGTTTCTCCCTCCCCGCTCCATTTGTGGAATTTCAATTACAGGGGAGTGCTTTTATGTCCCAGTCATACATGACTGCAGTTACTCCTGACCAGGAAAATTTGCAAATCAAATGTTCCTTGTAGTTTACTGAAGGGATATATGTGTTCGCCCTTTCTTGGCAGATGCAGCAGAATATAAGGGTATGTTTTCTGAACACTTTCACCTCATGTTCCACATAAAAAACAGATCTTATGCCAAACTGAGAACTTGACAGGAATGAATGAATGAACAACTGATGTTCTGGTAGCAGCAAATGTTTTTTGTTTGTTGGTTGGTTATTCCTGGAAATGAAACCAACTATTAATTTCAAAAGCACTTTGACAGCCTTGTGACGCTAAGCTAGAGCAGAGCCCAAGAGATTTGTAGTTCATGCACGCCACATACGAAGGCAATTCTGCAAACAGCATGAACTAACATAAGAATGTAAGAGAAGTCCTAGTTGTTGTTGTTTAGTCGTTTAGTCATGTCCGACTCTTTGTGACCCCATGGACCAGAGCATGCCAGGCACTCCTGTCTTCCACTGCCTCCCGCAGTTTGGTCAAACTCATGTTTGTAGCTTTGAGAACACTGTCCAACCATCTCGTCCTCTGTCGTTTCCTTCTCCTTGTGCCCTCCATCTTTCCCAGCATCAGGGTCTTTTCCAGGGAGTCTTCTCTTCTCATGAGGTGGCCAAAGTATTGGAGCCTCAGCTTCAGGATCTGGTAGCTCAGGCCAAAGGACTGCCCAGTCTAGAGTCCTGCTTTCTGCAGCAACAAGTCAAATTCTTATGGGAAGCACACAAGCAGGACATGACTGGAACAGCCCTCTTCTGCTGTTGATCCCTAAAAACTGGTATTATTTCAGAGGTATGTGGCCTTTGATCCTAGAGTTAGCACATAGCCATTATGACTAGTAGCCATTGATTGCACAATCTCCATGGGCTGTGCAGCCCCATCCATGGAGGTGAAAACATGAAGGCATATGCACACTTACCTGGGATTAAGCCCTGCTGTACTGAATGGGATTTACTACTGAACAGACAGGTATAGATTGCATTGTTAAGAACTTAGGTCTGTTGAGTTTTTTCCTCCAAAAGCCAATAACAGGACCACCACCAACAAAAGATATAGGGACACAAGAATTGTGCCTGGCAAAAATTTTCTTTCTTCACTTCTCAGCTCACCCATAACTTTAAATATGAGCTGACATCACAGAGCGGCTGCTCATCACATTAAGTGAAACAGGAGAAAGAAACTGCGCAAACCCCAAAACAGCTGTTTCAAACTTTTCTGTTAACAAGATTGGATAGTTTATGGGGAAAGGAGGCTAGATAGATTTTTCCTGGGAGTGCACTTGTGTTTCACTCTCTGGAAAAACAGGTTGCGCATATTTATTTAAAAAAAACAAGCAAAATTGTTTTTTTAATCTACTGTACATCCATATTCAATGTGCACAACAAAATTGTAAGTTAAATTTTAAATAAGTTTTAAAAATATATACCTTACAAAAAGAACCCTTTCTCTTTCCTGTTCATGACATGCTTGCCCAATGCATAGTCTATGCTATGTAAGTTTCACTTGTATAAATATATCCAAATCAAAAGGAATGCAAAAAAGAAATAAAATATGGAAGAAGTGTTCACTGCTAACAACCACCTCCATATACAAGGGGCAAACTACACAGTACATACCATCGTGTGACACAACTAGAGTTCGTTTAAAAGACTAACTGCACCATCCTATAATGTGCACACAAAAGTAAGTCTAATTAAAGCTAATGGGACGTGCTCCTACGTATGTGGGTATAGGATTGCAGCCTAACTTAAAACTATGGTTTGACAATTCAGGATCATCAATCTTTTTGTTGTTGTTTAAATTAACTATAGTTTCCAGGGTTTGGCTTCATACCAGGAAGGCTTTTCAAGGAGTGGGGAGGCTTTGAAATCCTGTACAGTGGTATCTCGGGTTAAGTACTTAATTCGTTCGGGAGGTCCGTACATAACCTGAAACTGTTCTTAACCTGAAGCACCACTTTAGCTAATGGGGCCTCCTGCTGCTGCCACGCCGCCGGAGACGAATTTCTGTTCTCATCCTGAAGCAAAGTTTTTAACCTGAAGCTCTATTTCTGGGTTAGCGGAGTCTGTAACCTGAAGTGTATGTAACCTGAGGTACCACTGTAGAGCTTCAAAGTGGGGAGGCTAAAAAAGCCTGCTCAGCACCAATCCCTTTCAACACAGAGACCAGCTCATAGTAGGTTTTCCAAGACTCCCCACACCCACCCCTTTCAAGCCCTGACTGTGGAACCTAAAAGGAGGGGTGTGCGAGACTTGGAAGTCTGACCCACATTCATCCTTGCAAACTTTTGCCCCACCCCACCTGGCAAAGTTGAGAGTCTGTGCACACACAGGAGTGGGCACGACAAGCCAATAATTTTGCTGCCCCACTGCCCAACCTGCTGCTTGGGACACGTGCCAGCTCTCTCCCCACTGCTTGGTCCAGGCCTGAGAAGTCTTCTATGATTTTTGAAGTAAGAATGCAGTTCCTTTGCTCATAAACTGATACAGAACGGGAAGTATTGTTGCTGCACAGCTTTAGAAAAGACACGTTTCTGAGCAGGGTGCACCCTCTTCTGGTAAGAAACAGCATGTGCAATTGTTATTGAACAAAGAAAATTATGACGTAGATTTTGTCAACAAAGAGTTCTGTTGAGCCTTATTGACTACTAGCAAATGGTGATCAATCATCACCATGTATATCACTCCTAGAATCATAGAATCATAGAGTTGGAAGAGACCAAGGGCCATCGAGTCCAACACCCTGCCAAGCAGGAAACACCATCAGAGCACTCCTGACAGAGCACTCCTTGCAAAAGTTAATCATATCCTATACAACTTTACACATGAGTTCCATTTGCTTGTAGGTTTTACTCCCAAGTAATTTTAGGATCGGTACCCAATCCGATTCATCTTCAAACAGAAGTAATTCCCAACTTCTCAATGGTTCTTCTACCCAGCATTCCCAAACTAGGTGTGCTTAAAATGTAGAAGCCTCTAGCTGATATATATTTATCACTGCATTTTATTTATGATTGTTATTAATCGAGGGCCAAATGTTCGTTTTATTAACATACTGATCCCGCCCTTTATTATCAAATTCCAATTCAGCTTACAAAAAATTCCGAAACAAAACAAGAGAAAACATCAATACAATAACCACAGCAGAAAAATAAAAATTAAAAAACTATCTATCTAAAAATTATTATTATTATTATTATTATTATTATTATTATTATTATTATTATTAGCTAGATCCCATTCAGGTAGAAAGTGATTAAGAAAGAATGAGAACAGGTCTCTGCCCGCAGGAGCTTCCAATCTAGAAAAAGAGACACAGGAAAGAAGCGTGAAAAGTGAAACGGAGGCAGCAACGGGGGCTTCTGCCATGAAAACACGAGCTTCAGGCTAGAGATGGAAGCAGCCCGCGATCGCCGCCTCCTCTTCCTCTTCCTTTCCACCCATCTTGAGTCTTGACGCTGCCTTAGCTAAGCCCTTTATTTCTCTCGCTTAGGTGCAGCCTCCTCGGTCCCCCCCACAAAGAAGGGATGCTTGGTTCCGCCCACAGCCTAACATACCTACGCTCACTCCACCCCCACCCCTGTCTCAATGGTTCGGCCCTCTTTCAGCCATCCAATTATCTCTCCTCCCCCCCCCCCCACCTGCAATCCGCTTCCTCCCTCAGGCACTTCTCTGAAGTGCTTCTCTCTCTACCCCGCCCTCCGCGCCGTATCTTTGGTGTGTCGGTGTGTGTTCGGCGCGCGCACCTCTGTCGTCACATCCGCAAGGTCTCGTCGCCCCTCGTTTCTCGCGACGCTTTCCCAGGGTTCCCGCTCTCTTTTCCAAGATGGCGGATCCCGAGGTGGCTCCGGCTGAGAGCTGGCTCCGTACCCGGGACGTGCATCTGCACGAAGGGCCCGAAGACTTCGGGTCGCTGCTGCTGTCGGCCCCGGTCCTGGAGGGGCTGAAAGCTGCCGGGTTCCTGAGGCCTTCCCCAGTGCAGCTCAAAGCCATCCCGCTGGGGCGCTGCGGCCTGGGTGAGGCGGGATGAGGGATTGGGATGAGGGGTGTGGGCAGGGCCACGAGGCCGTGTGAGGCGGTCGCCTCCTGCGGCAGGATCCCCAGAGTCAGCAGATCCCGATATGGATCTTTCTCTTTCCTCGCCCTTGTTCTTCGTGTAGATCTCCACTCCTTCCCTGGCAGGGAATGGACTGCCATTAAGGTTTTGGCTTCGGGTGCAAAAATTTATTGGGTCGGCCCTGGGTGTAGAGCCTTTGTGCCAAAGGATAGGAGAGTGTCAGAAGTCAGGCCAAGATCTTGCGTTGGGAAGAAAAATGCTGCTGAGGCAGTGGAGCAATGTGGGTTGTAGAAGGTATAGTGGTACCTTGATTCTCAAACTTAATCCGTTCCGGAAGTCAATTCCAAAACCAAGGCTTGCTTTCCCATAGTAAGTAATGCAGAATGGATTCATCCGTTCCAGACTTTTAAAAACAACCCCTAAAACAGCAGTTTAACATGAATTTTACTATGTAACGAGACCATTGATCCATAAAAGGAAAGCAATAAACAATGTACCACAGTCGCACAATCAATCAGTCAGTAGCTGAACTGGGTTCCATGCAGTCAAAAAAACAAAAAAGAGAGCCACAAAAATGCAAAATAAATAGCAAAAACAGGCAGACCTCAGTGTAACACTCAAAATGGAACTGTGGCACTCAAATTGGAAGCATAACAGTCAAAACGGAGCATGTTTGGCTTCCAAAAAAAGTCTGCAGACCGGAACACTTCTGGGTTTGCAGTGTTTGGGTTCCAAGTTGTTTGAGTGCCAAGGGGATTGAGAAACGAGGTACCACTGTAACACCCATTTTACCTTTTGGAGGGTGATGCCAGAGCTTGGTGCTTGCATTCAAGGCATGTTTAAGGAGGCTTTTCTGAGGCAATGAGCCTTTCTCATATTGCAGTAGGCTCCTTAGCTAAGTGGCTAGTATGTAGGTTGCAGGCCAAACTAAAGTGGCATGTGCCACAGATGCAACCATTGCCTTCTTTTGTCCTTATGGATTTTTTTTTTTAAAGGCATATGGTGAGGGCATGGAGGGAGATGGTCTATGAAAAACAGACAATAAAACATTTAAGTTGAGTCTGTGCAGGACTTTTGGATTAAAATTGATGTTTTGAGAGTCTTATTATTGATTGAAGTGGTGTATACTCTGTACATGTCCTGGTATGCGGTGAGATGAGAAATGAAGCAAACACCTAGCATTTTACATCCACCTTCATATTGTAGAGAAAGATCAGAGATGAAGAGCAAGTTGCCTTCAAGAAAATTGTTACTACAAGAAGACCTACTACTGGTGCCCCTTTTGTGCTTGTACCAGCATAAGGGCTTTGTATTATGTGTTTGTTTGTTTAGATGTCACTTGGAAGACACAAAATTGCCAGATGAAGCTAATAATACTGATGAAACGTCTAGTGTCAATTTTAATATATTTTAATGTGATTGGTGTACTGTAAATATTTATTCGCTATTAGATGGATGAGTGTTGGATGGTTTTAGCTTTGGAGCGGTGTTCCATTGAAAGTGAATTGGTTGCTGATGACATGACTGGCCTAATTTACTTGATTCTTTGGTCCTGGATTTTTGGTGGTGATCTTTTGGCTGCTTCTTGACATTTTTCTATTTGTTTACTTTTCAGATCTCATTGTACAAGCAAAATCTGGCACGGGTAAAACCTGTGTCTTCTCTACTATTGCACTTGATTCCCTTATCTTAGAAAGCCTGGTTACGCAGGTGAGCATTATAATTTTGTGTAAAGCTTTGAGAGAAGTGATGTCAGTAATCAATAACAAGATTATTTACAAGGGTAGTGCTATTCAGTGAGAGTTTCATTCTAGCTCCCTCATGGGTAAGCTTTATTATAACTAGATATAGGTAGGTAGCTGTGTTGGTCTGCCGTAGTCGAAACAAAAACATTCCTTCCACTAGCACCTTAGAGACCAACTAAGTTTGTTATTGGTATGAGCTTTCATGTGCATGCACACGAGAGCTCAGTTTATTATAACTGTTGCATATGGATTTATGCTGATATTTAAGGATGCTTTGTAAGTGTGATTGACACTTATTGACGGGATATCTGGCTTCTAGGTGACTAAAAATGCCATCAAAGAAGTGTCACGTATTGGTGCCCTCATCTGTTACGGGAGCAGGGGGTTAATAATCTAGGAAATATGATGTATTCATTTTTTGTGTATTCTTCTAGTCTATTCACAGCTTGACCTTTTTTCAGATTTTGATCTTGGCCCCTACCAGAGAGATTGCTGTTCAGATTCATGCAGTTATTACAACTATTGGGATCAAGATGGAAGGCTTGGAATGTCATGTCTTCATTGGAGGAACCCCTTTAAACCAAGATAAAATGAGGCTGAAAAAGTGTCACATAGCAGTTGGCTCTCCTGGTGAGACAAATAAAATGATACATGTTTATCAAATCTTGCATTGTGCTACAAAAACTAGTGGATGCTGTCTGTGCAAACATATTTACAGAGCAGAATTTGAAAACTGCAAATAGAGAGTTAATCAGTCATATTTAGCAAGGTGCTATGTTTACTATTCTTTTGCAAAAGTATATTTATTTCAGTTAGATGTGTTGTATGCTTAAGATCCTAATGCAATTTTTGTTGTTGGCAGGGCGCATAAAGCAACTCATAGAACTGAACTATCTGAATACAGCCAGCATTCGTCTCTTCATTCTTGATGAGGCAGATAAGCTTCTGGAAGAAGGTAGTTTCCAGGATCAAGTCAAGTAAGAGTAGCCTACCAGTAATCATTATAATCTTTTTGTTTCTGAAACATATTTGGTTTGAAGTGTTTTTTCTAAATGGTGCTTTCCCCCCTCCCTCTCTCTTTAGTTGGATTTATTCTTCTCTACCAGCCAATAAGCAAATGTTGGCTGTGTCGGCCACCTATCCTGAATCCTTGGCTAATTCTTTGACTAGGTACATGAGAGATCCCACCTTTGTGAGATTGAATCCCACTGACCCAAGTCTCATTGGTATGTATGATGTGCTCTTTGCATTTCTGCACAACCCTCCAAATATGTTAGTATGCTTGATTCTAAAGTAGTAGTGGGGAACCTATGACCTTCCAGGTGTTGTTGGCCTTTAATTCCCATCATCCTTGATGATTGGCCCTGCTGGCTGGGGCTGATGGAAGTCGAGAGTCCAATAGTTTCTGGAAAGCCATACAATCACCACCCCAGTTATAGAGTTTTCCATCTTGATAAATATGTGGTTTGAATTTATTGTCTGCCATGTTAATGCTCTATATAACAACTTAGCCAGAAATATTGGGACAACCGTTTATTATTGTTACATTTGTATCCTTTCCTCAAAGGAGTTTTTGTTTGTACAAATGATATATAAGCCCATCCTGTTTTGGTTAGGGTTGAAGCAGTACTTCAAAGTTGTGAATTCTCACCCGTTACCTCATAAGACTTTTGAGGAGAAGGCTGAACATTTACAGGAGCTGTTCAGCAAGATTCCTTTCAACCAGGCCCTGGTCTTCTCGAATCTACATAGCCGGTATTTTATGTTTTTAAAAAAATCTAGATTAGCTAAAATAACAATTATTTGGGGTTTTATAGCAATGCTCCTGTTTCTGTAAGTGAAAGCCAGTGCACATTAAAGTGGGTGAAGCTAGTGAGTTTCTAGGGCTGTAAGATTGGTCATCTATTGTTTAGTGCGTCATGCAGTATTGAATTGAATTGAAACAGTGGGATTTATTTCTAAAAATCTCATGCCTTTAAAACACACACCATATTTTTATGACTTAAAAGACCAAGAGTTCATCATATATAGGGTGGATGAAATAATCAAGGGGAAATGATTCCAGATTAAATCAACTGTGCTTGCATCTTATTGTGCCAGGAACAATATGTTGCTAAGTTTAGCTGTTTGTTAAATATTTGCTATACACTCCTGTCAGACAGTTTTGAGGAGTTGGTGAGTGGGGCAGTCATGAAGTGTTATGCTATAAATACATTTACTGTATTGTCTTTTTCACTGTTTCAGAGCTCAACACCTAGCAGATTTACTGACTTCCAAAGGTTTTCCTGCTGAGTGCATTTCAGGCAAGTTTGCAGGCCTATTGGTAATTTTTTCTTATATTGATTTTAGCAATGTTGTATGTGGAATTTGTTGTTTTCATGCACATGTGTAAGTATGTATGTTATTTTAAGTTACAATTGTATAAATATTAATTTAGGAGTAAGGCCCATTTGAGCTTGATAGGAATTACTATGTATGTACAATAGATAAATTAGAGAAAAGTGTCTGTGGAGGAGATGTGGTAGCAAACTACCCTAATGATTCTGCTAGTACTTTTGTTGTCTGGTCTTCATTTCTCCATTTGTTCATCTTTATCTAGGCAGTATGAATCAGAACCAACGACTTGATGCTATGGCTAAACTCAAGCAGTTTCATTGCAGAGTCTTGATTTCAACTGATTTGGTGAGGTTCCCCCCACTCCACCCTGATGTCGAATTTTTAAAAAGTGTAAAGGTTTATAGATGTACTTCATATAGATCTGACTTGAAGGAAGTAGAAACTGCAACCAAGCTAGTGCACTCATGTCTCTGGGAAATGTGCTAGTACATAAAAATGCATTAGTATTTGAAACACTACATTCCTTGCACTAAAATATGTTGTAACTCAATCTTGAGAAGAGGAAAATACTAACCACTATTTGATGAATATATTTTCCCCATGCTCTTGTCTTTTCAAAGTTTAGTCTACTTCCAGCATATTTCTATTAAAGTTTGTATAGACAGTTGTGAGCAAGAATGAAAACATAGTATTTTCAGAGTAGTCTCCTTGAGGAAGACCCAGAGAAGTGTCATTTAGATGGCTTTGAAATTTGTATGGTTTAAATTGCAAAATTACATTAATGCATCGCAGGGAGCCTTGAACGCTTCTGATCTTCTGTGGATTGTGCCCACTTACTGTAATGAAACTATGCTGAAGCAATTGTTTTTGAGCAACACACCCAGCAGCATTTAGAAGATAACTGAAGGCAGCCCTGTTTAGAGAAGCTTTTATTGTTTGATGGGTTACTGTATTTTAATATTTTGTTAGAAGCCACCCAGAGTGGCTGGGGAAGTCCAGCCAGATGGGTGGGGTATAATAAATAAATGTAGTCCTTCGGAACTAGAGCAAATGGCTTGTTTTGTGTCTTAATGTGTGTAAATTGATTGGGAGGCTGCGGTATTTTATTCATGGTACCATGGAACAACTGAAGAAGTCTAAATGTTGTGCTTGTCTTGTTTCCTCCTTACTACCACCTTTAACTTCACCCATCCTTCCCCTCAGACTTCCCGTGGAATTGATGCTGAGAAGGTGAATCTAGTCATCAACTTGGATGTGCCTTTGGATTGGGAAACATACATGCATCGGATTGGCAGAGCTGGGCGCTTTGGTAAATACTGCTTTGAGTTTGCTATGCAGTGGCAGGTGCTGGATCTACAACTCTTTCCAACTTATTTATATCTCTGCTTTGTCACAGGAACCTTAGGACTAGCAGTGACATATTGCTGCCGTGGGGAAGAAGAAAACATGATGATGAAAATTGCACAGAAATGTAACCTTCGGTTGCTTCCTTTACCAGGTACAAGTGTTTCTGGTGTATGTGGGACCATGGTGCATTAATTTGAGCATGTCTTTATGCAGGGAAGGTGGGGGCAGGAAAACTGGCCCTCCAGAAGTACAGTTCCCATCACACCTAGCCACTGACTGCTTGCTGTTGAACAACAGTGGGTGAGCCACAGGTTCTCTGTCCCTGTCCTTCTGAATGGTGCTATAGTAAATGTTTCAGAGTTGATGCAGGTGGTTAAGCTGCAGTCTTGTACTTGCTTACATGGGAGTAACTGCCATTAAATTAAGTGGGTTTTTTTTTAATACTATGTGTAAGTTTGTACCATAGGCCCATTCTGAATCTTAAATAGTTAGTTAATTGTTTCCTGAGTAGAAATACTGAATTATTTCAGAAATGTAATGTACCAGAGTTTTTAGTTGTTAAATCGTTTAAAGTCACAGAATAATGGAATTGTAGAGTTGGAAGGGACCACAAGGGTCATCGAGTCCAACCCCCCTTACAGGAATCTTTTCCCTCAACATGGAGCTCAAACCCATGACCCTGAGGTTGAGTCCCATGCTTTACCACCTGAGCTATCCAGTAAAGCTAGATTCATTGACAATATATTTAATAGCCCAGTAATTAAGACATTAAATAAATAATACATTTGGTCAAATACGGGAGCTGCTTAGTATGACTACCTTGTGACCTTCAACAGTATAAAAACTGAGAAGCTCTAAAGAGGAAAGGAAGCAATATTTCCAAACAAGATCAACATAGATTTAGGAAGATGTTCCTTTCTGGCAGAGCAGTTCAGCAAGAGAGGTTGTGAAACCTTAACTTTTGGAAGCTGTCAAAAGAAGAAATTTGACTGTTTTAGATGGACTTACCCAGTCATTGGCTTATGGGATCATCATTCTTTAGCTCTGACTGTTTTACAGCGTTATGTAACATCTTTTGGCTTATAGCAATACTTTTGTATGTATTGATCTTTCTTTTATTTTTAAACTACAAACTGTCTAGTAAAAACATCTGGCACATGCTTGTAATCAGATGCTTGCATTCAAAACGTGTTTTATGATGGTGTCACTTAGATACATTTGTGATTATGAGAATTTCTTTGAAAAGAGATACTGTATGTTGCTCTTGACTAATAACATTTTTCTCTTGTGAAGAACCTATACCTCCTGGGCTCATGGAACAGTTTGAAGGCTGGGATGTCGAAGTCACTGCTGTCCCATATCCCAATGCTTCACTGCATGCATCTCTGTTGCCAGCTAAGAGACCGGAGGGGACCATGCAGCACACAACAGTAAGCAGCAGTGCTCCTGTTGTTTGTGAAAATTCTGTTGCAGCCAAGCCAAAGCAAACCCTCAAACAGAAGCAATTATTTAAAACAAGAACGGAGGATACAAAACCAAAAATAACCCGGAAGCAACAGTCTTCTCATAGTATCACTCAGCAGAAGCACCAAATAGAGCCTTGTATTCAGACTTCTGGAAAGCATAATGAGGAGATGGACAGGGAAACATTAAAAAGCATGCTTCCCAAGATCCCTTGCTTATCATCATTTAAGGACCGGCAGTCCACCAGCACATGGAGCATGGCGGAGTTCATTGAGGATTATGAGTACTTCATTAAAGAAGGCTCAGAGAGAGAAGTGGAAATAGTAAGAAGCTATACAGGCCCAGGAGAGCAGCATCAACACCCAGAAAGTGATACTAATAGAATTTATACTGAAACAGAATCCAGCTTGCATGCTGCAAAAGCTCATGTATTGACAGGAGACTCTGATAGCGATAGTAGCTCTTACAGTTCTGGGTCATCCACCTCTAGCTGGGAGGACCAGTCATATAGTAAAGCATCTTCAGATACACAACAAAGAGACAATGGTGTGCTGACATCAGATCAGAAATGTGTTTCGCAGTTCAGTGGTGTCCCTGAACCACCACAGTTCCAAACGAGTCCTCAGCTCCAGAAGATAAAGGAACAGAATGTAAAACAGAGCAGTCAAAGCCGCTTCCATTGTACCACCAAGCCTTCCAAGAGCAAGAATTTAAAAAGTGAATCTGAAGTCAAACCTACTCCTTTCCCTGAGTGTGAAGATCAGAGTTATGAGGAATACTGGCGAGCATATTACCGGGCTTGGCGGGACCATTATGCAGAAGCTTCTCGTTCATACTACCAAATGTATCAGCGACCATCAAACTTAGTAACTGCTTATCATGCCAATGCAATCTATTTTGAAGAGTTGTTGCGCAGTAACAGATAATGGGAATTCCTGCCACCCAAAACTTACTAGTGGAATCTTAAATCACCTTTCTGTTTCCACTCACATATTTTCTTTATTCCATGTATATACTGTTTTGTATACTTTCTAGAAGGTGAAATGCTGCAACAGTATTGCTAATAAATAGTATGAAAATAGTGTTTTATGTTGATACTGATTTACTCTTGGCATAAGATTCATGGGAAATCTGTTGTAGATTACTGTTCTCATTTATTTGGGGTTATGAATTTGGAAAAGATTACTGCCTTTACTTTTTTCCCTCATGTATGGTGAGCATTTTAATTTGTACAGAGGTTAACATGCTCATTTCTGGGTGTCAGATGTACCAAAATATATGGCTGCTACTTCTCATTTCTCTGTAATCTCAGATGAGTTGTGGGACTAATCTATTTTAAAATGCCTGTATTCCCATCCAGAAAATAGCACTCATTCTTTGAGAGGTAAAATGGAGCCTAATTGTCCAGAACGCTAGTTTCTTTCTCTGGATTCCCCATCTTGCTACTCTGAAGGCCTTTGTGGGTAACAGGGGCAAATAACGTCTCATTCAAAGGATGGAGAGGGTAAAATGCTTAAAGATCTCAAGAGATTCTGTTTAGACCTTACAGTTTCCCTTAAGCTTGGTGAGAACTTTAAACTATTGTTTGAGAAATGGGTCAGAAAGAAACTTTAGAAAGCAATCTCTTTAAAGTAAGAAAATACTTATTTTTTAAAAATCTCAGGTATGATTTCTATTCTTGATGAAGTTCATTCTTAGAGCCCTCTTTATTGTATTAATAATAATAATACCCCACCCATCTGGCTGGGTTTCCCCAGCCACTCTGGGTGGCTCACAGCATATATCAGAACATATTAAAACATCAGACATTATAAAGAATACAGGGCTGCCTACAGATGTCTTCTAAAAGTCAGTTGTTTATTACCTTGACATCTGATGGGAGGGCGTTCCACAGGGCAGGTGTGACTACTGTGAAGGCCCCAAAGATTGCTCTGTTTGCATTCTGTATATGTACAGTTCAGCATATCTATAACAAGTGCTTACTTGAAATCTTAGTTTTTACTTAAGGACAGCAAAACATCTTTATCTCACTTGTCTTGAAGGTCCTCACAGAAATGCAGTAACTTAGGCTAACAGAATGATTGGCCCAAAGTTTGTGGGGTAGGAGGCAAGTTGTGATACCATGATCATTATGAAAAAACATTATGAAAAAGGCGTGACCAACTTGGTCATTTCCAGAACAGCTGGGGAATTTCCAGAAAAGACTTATTCACTGCGAGTAAGCTACTACCTCTTTCTAATTGGCAACTCCCTACTTCCTTTTACTCAATTATCATTTCAAACAACAAGACTCCTAGTGTACTACAGCTGTAGTGCTTCCTTCTGTTTAGAAGTGGCATAAATAAAAAAGCATATCTCAATTAACACATGTTGCTGATTTAAATAAATCTTAATTAAAACTGTATAAATAACACTTTTTGAGCTAGATTGGTTCAGCGATGTGATAGGATTTTTAACATATATAATAATATAAAAAACTATCATAATTGGATGGTACTCCAGGGGATACCAATATCAGGCCTGCCATGCATAAGGAAAAACTTTAATTAGAAATGAAATTGCATATTAACTGCAGCTAATTGCCCTGCTTTGTTTCAGCTGCTCTATATCCTATGCAAAACCATGATGTGATGGGAGACTGACTGGGTAAATGCATGAGTAATGGTGTACAGGGAGACATACCCCTCTGTCTTGTTGATTTAGTTCCTGCACAGGTTGATAATGTTCACACCCTGCAGTTTTTTTTTACCACATTAAGTTCATAATAATTTTTTGTCATTCCTCCCCCCAAATAACAGAGCCTAAAATTACAATTAACATGTGGCATTCTTGAAAAGATGTTGACAGTAAAAAGAGTCCCTTGTACGCATAAAGGTTGGGAATGCTTGTACTTGGGTTGCACAGTGAAAGACACTCATCTGTGTATCCTATTTGTGAGCTTCCACAAGCTTCCACAAACAGGTGGTTCCTGTTGGGATCAAATACTATACTAGTATCCTTTTTCTGTTCCAGCAAGGCATTACCTAAGACCTTTAATGGAGGTGCTGAGATACTTAACTGTTGAAGTAGCATTTTGACACACAACAACTGTAGTTTTTAATATAAAAGCATGCTTTTTATCCTACCGGATCTGCGTTTCACAATGGAAACAGAAAAATAGGTGCCACCTAGTGGAATATATGACTTACAACATGCAGAAGGAATGCTATACTAATGCTGTTGCTGAATTATGAAAATTCCTTGGAAGCTGTTGACTCTCTTCATTCATTCAGCAGCAATACTGGGATTATCCACTTTTCAGCTGTGTCTATACTGGACCTCTTCTACTTCTTAAAAGTATCACAATTGGGTCATAGCCTCCATTCAGGTTTTCCTCTTGTTACTTAAATTTATGTTCTTTGCTGATCAGTTATTAAGGATTCAAACTTCTGTAAGTTTTTTGATACTTTGCTTCTTGTTCCTTGTATCCCATGTGGGATTTTTTGAGTTGTGAGAATATTAAATGAGTCAGAGCCAGGTGTACTTCAGTATATTGTAATGTAGTCAAATAGCTTTCAATAGTTGTTTTCAGCTTTCAGGTCTGTGACAGTTTTGAAGATGCATTTTATATTTAGTTGTAAACTATAATGTTTGTAGCACATGACAGGTACTTTAATTGCAGCCTATGAAATATAGGGGAGAATTACATATTTTTAAACAGCCTAGGTGTTAAAAGTTTTCTAGGTGTTGTATAAAGATTAAGAAAACAGCACAGTTCCTGCCTACAGGCTTGCACTGATCCCCAAATCCATGGTTGGGTGTTGCACAGGAAAAACTTCGGAGTAGTTTTTGGATAACTTTGCAGTCGGAAGGTTTCCACACAACTAGCAACACATTTTACTGTATTTTATAGCATATATGAATGAAGAACTCCAGCCCAAGAGTGGGGCACCTCTGGCCCATGGGTCTAATTAGGCCAAGTCATGCCCACATGCCCTATACCTGATGTCATAAGATGCCAGATGTGTAACAGGTAAAACCTGGCTCGGCGAAAAACTTGCAAAGGCTTATTCAAAGAACTGTACAAACTAATGCCTTTAAAGGGTTTATGAGGAACCTGCCTGCAGAAGAGGTCAGCTGATGCCCTTGTGGTATTGTGATTGACAGGTGCTTGGCTCTGCCCACAAAGGGTTGGGGGTAAGTAACAGTCTGGAATGGATTAAAAATGTTCCCCACCCTTGCTGTAGCCTGGGGATATGTATCAGTTCTATGGCTGAAGTGATTGCAGCCCTAGTACAGGCTGATCAAGCTCCCTAGTGCGTATTTTTAAATAGCGGAAGTACTAGAGGAAGGGAAAAAAGCCTATATCAGCAATGAGTCTTTCAACCTCCCTAATTGTGCACTATGGTGGTCCTGCAAATGTAAGTATAGATGCTATTGGCACATGCTTCCAAAAAGAGTGCATGGGCCTGTTCCCTAGCAAGGGTGGGGAGCAGGAGGAAGTTATTCTCTGGACACCTAAGAAGTTGATTGTCCTGAATCTACTGCCTAAGAAAAGTGTATAGTTTGATGGAATTCATTGTCCCAAGAGGTCTTTAGGAGGAGATTAGAAAAAAAGGTGGAGGATAGGCTTATCATTGACAATTAGCTATGGTGACTAATTAGAGAACATTAAGCACTATACTGCTGAATACCAGTTGTTGGGAAGGAGGGAAGGGCAACAGTTGGAGAGTCTATTGTTTTCTGGCCCTGCTTGTGGACTTCTGGGCTATTCTGTCTGGGCATTGCAAGAAATGGCGCTAGACTTAGTGGATTTACTGTTAAAGCCATCAGCTGCTTTAAGTCTCATTAGTGATCCCAGTTAAAAGAAATCTACAGCAAGAGTTCAGTGCTTTGTGGCACATATTCCATTTAATCCAGATTGGATACATCAGGTACAGCAGTGGCACAAGACGCAGTACTGTAAATGATATACAAGTTTCAACATATGCACTACAGTTTCAAAAGAAGACAACAGGAAACTTAGGATTCTTTAGAAAGTTTTTCGGAAACGAATCTACCTGCAGTTTTGTACAGTACAATTTTGTCTCGGTTGTGATGATTTGTAAGCAAAGCCCATTTAGAGTATGAAAATAGAAAATAATGCAATTGAGAGAGAATTCTGGTAACAACATAAAACCTCTAGCGCAAACACCATTGCATTGGAATGTCTCACTGATTTATCAAAAATATACCATCACACATGTTCTGTAATATATTTCATTGGTCCATGGAGCCAGCTGCAACTCGTCATGGTAACAACAGAGAACTGAGAAAAAGGATATACTACGGATCTTAATCTCTCAGCTGCATGGCTGTTTGACCTGCCGTGGCAAGCATTAGTCTGCAAAGAAAAAGAAAGCAATACACACATATGCGCACATACGCACAAAATTATGAAACCTTTGACTGAAAGCAAGACTAGAGGATTATTTGTCATTTGGTCCCATGACTGATGACTAGAATACAGTAATTAGACAAGAAAAACAAAAGAACTGTCGTGCTGTGTTAGGTCAACAGTAAATCTAGCCCCGTGGTTCCTGAAATTCCACTTGACAATGTACTTCTCCATCTTTGTGTCCAATTCACTCAATCTGGACTTGGAGATGAAGACACCTTGACCTGCATGTCCCCTTTTTTTCTCATAGCATCTCTGACATCATGAGGAACCATCCACAAAAGATATCTTTCTTCTTTTGATGATTCCCCTTATAGCCTAAAGGAATTGCAGATCTTACTCTGGTTATTTGATATTTGTCATAGCTGAAGGCTTCAGAGTGTAACACCACAGAGTAATGACAGAGTCCCTTTGTTCCTCATTGTTTGATTTAAAAGGTGTGCCCATCTTAAGAGTTAAAAAATGCTGATCATCTTGATTAATGGCCATTGGTATATTTCCAACAATTTGTCTCCCTTAAAAACTAACTTCTCCAATCAGTAATTGCTCTAAATAATGAGACATCTTATTTGGCATCCCCCCTCCAGAAAACATTTTGTATACTTATTAAAGAGTTTTAATTGAGTTAACCAAATGATCATAAATTTAGCACTGAACTAGAGAGGAAGTTGTTTTTAAAACTACCTGAATCTTATTGGTAGATATACTGAGACGTTAAAAAGTCAGAGTGGCTTGTTCCAGGAGACACAGTGAGTCATGAACAGAAGTTCTGATCAACAGTTTTACGGCACAATCCTAAGCATGTTTAATCAGAAGTCCTACTCAGTTCAATGGGACTTACTCCTACATAAAGTGTATAGAGGATAGTAGCCCTAATCACTGAACCAATCTAGAGGGAGTACCTCACTGGAGGTGACATTTGTCTATGGCCATTGCTATTGAAAACCTGAGTTACAAGGAGACAGTTCACTTTCCTATGACTGACTAGTTTTTGAGAGGGAAGAGAACAATAAGTTGATTATCTACTGATTTAAAAAGAACTCATTTTCCTGGGTAATACAAACCAACCAAAGATCTTATACAATTACATCAATTGCAAAAAAAGGACACCTTTCTGTAGAAAAGTTTTGTACATCTAAGAAATACTCTTCAAAAATTTAAAATAAAAAATCCTCTTATTGCTTTTCTCTTTTTGGTGATTCCATGTCCCTCTCCTTTGTTTAATGGTTTTAAACTCAGAAATGGAAATTTGGTGCAAATATTAAAACACAAGACAGAATTTTTATTTTGTGTTGATGGAAAAGATGAGTTCAGTTGGATTTGCTCTATTGTTTTCGATCTGCTGTAGAGTTTGTTAGAATTTAGAGAGAGAGAGAGAGAAACTAACTATCAGATTTGGGGCTCAGAGACTTGAGTCAGATTAACATTTTGTCTATTTAGTTATTTCTCAATACATAGCAAAACAGTTGCAAATATTGTAAAAAGACCCATAATCCCCTACTTGAAAATGTAAGACTAAAGTCACATTCCCTAGGTTCTAAGATATTAAGCAGTGCAATGATATTTCAGGGGGAGAATGTTCAGGTAGTCACATTTGAAATCCAAAGTTAAGTACTTTTGCTTAAATAGGTATGGTAAGCATACTGTATTTTTAAATTTATCTATTGAAGTCAATGGGACTTAAAAGTACTTGGATTGTGCCCATTGTTTCTGATCCATCAGCCCCAATATACCCCTTGATGTCCGCATATTCAGGAACATCCCTTTTCTAAAATCAGGGGAATGCCATACACTTTCAAAATTCTTATGCACACTGGTCTCTTGGCAGAAGTGTAGAGAGGTTGTGGATCATACTGACTGACAGCAGTGAGATTACCGGTATGTGTTTCAGGAATAGTGAATGGCCAGCATTTAGTTTGCAGTGATATGCTGGTACGGTAGGATGCCATATATGCAGAGAAATATTTTTTTCCAATTCTGCTTATGAAAAGTAATATATGAAATGTGATGCCAACTGCTAAGTGGCAGGAATAAATGAATGTTTCAGAGTCCGTTTGGGATGGAAAATGCACTAGATCACCGGTTTTCTAAGACAAAGGAGAAAACACATAGCTGGATACGTCTAGGAAGGGCAAAATGATGGGTAGCACAGAAACCACATCTTACTTCACAACCAACAGGTTTGGAACTATTGCTGCTTTTTCTCATTCAATTGTGGGACTCCAGGAGCTGGAGTTTACTGGACAGTATCCACTGTTCTACCCTTGCATATATGGAAGGGGCATTCCACTCATGCACCTTTCCGAACCTTTCCATAGGAGTAATTCTCCTGTGCCCTTCACAGAGCAAAGACATTATTTACCTCCCACTATTATTAAAAGAACAGGCTGCACATCCTACAGCTACACTGCTAAAATCCAGTAGAAGTCAATGTGATTTCAGCAGACTAATGGTATGCAAGATGGTAACTTAAAGTCTTGAGGGGGGGGGGGCTGATGATACAGACTTAGTACTTCTGTATGTCTTTGCAGGAGGTATATTGCCTGGGACTTTCAAGTGCTCTCTCAAGTGCACCACACACATGCCAAGGTCATGCTATAGATGGGCAAAAGGAAGTAATATTCCATCATTCCAAGAGACTAGACCAATTTTCCAAGCGACCATTGAACCCACATTTACATTTGTGGGTTTGATGCAGACAAATTTATTTTGGATTTATTTATTTTGTAAGAAAAACCAAATTATGAAAACACCAGAATATTGAAATAAAGATCCTGATCCATCAAACACCAATTTTCCAGTTTACAAATTTGAATATTCCGGGGTTCTGATTTGCTGGAGCCATACAACGAAACCAAGAAACATGGAATTCTTGAAGTAAAGGCACACTCTTCTAGAATGGTCAGTTATAAAGAACTGCATGAAAAGCTCCACTTGCCAAAATGCCTTCTCCTACAGAATATGAAAGGTACAGGGCCCCCATCTCATCTGGCGACTACTACAGTGGTGCCCCGCAAGACAAATGCCTCGCAAGACGAAAGGGTTTTTTGGTTTTTGCGTCGCTTCGCTAGACGAATTTCCCTATGGGCTTGCTTCGCAAGACGAAACATCTTGCGAGTTTGTTTCCTTTTTCTTAAAGCCGCTAAGCTGTTAATAGCCGCTAAGCCGTTAATAGCCGCTAAGCCGCTAATAGCCGCTAAGCTGCTAAGCCACTAATAGCCGTGCTTTGCAAGACAAAAAAACCGCAAGACGAAGAGACTCTCGGAACGGATTAATTTCGTCTTGCAAGGCACCACTGTAGTTATGATTCAGTATTGGCCTGCTTGCTGTGATTTCTCATACTGGTCATGGATTGCAATGGTTAATGGCATCATAGTGTTTCTTGCTATGTTCCTATATGCTTTGCTCAGCCCTCGCAACCTTACTGCAGACCCACATTTGCCTACTGCCTCCCTGCTATGCTGCTGAACAAAGATACTTTTGTCTTGGTGCAGGGAGGCAGAAGAGCCAGAGGCGGTCCTTTTCTATATCATCCTGTGGGCCATGCATGATAAGAACCACAACTCTGCATTGGAGATGGGAGTAGAAGTTTTTATAGAAGGACTGGTTAGTATTGGACTGCGGCTTAATGAAGCCAGGCTCTTCTCCCCATATACACTCTCATTTTATACCAATTACATAATCTGTGATCCTGCGACAAAAAGGGTTTGTTTCTGCTCAAGCTGTGACATATCCTGTATGCGCAAGGACACCCTGCATTTTAGCCTCCCTTTGCACAGATGTAAAAAGTCAATGCAATATGGCGAGGATAGTGAAGGATCAAGCTTCAAATTGACTAGGCAAGAGATATAATGAGATGTGATGAAGTTAAACGAAGCAAAGGAAAGTTTAAATTGGGCATCACAGAGACTCTTATGGGTCAGTTCTCGTAGAGTGTGCACCAGTTTCACAAGGGAAATGGCAAAAGTTTGCTTTCACTGGAGTGAATTAAACAGGATCACCCATGAGATAATGGAATGATTGGACTCGAGGACTTAATTTCTGAAATCAGAGGGACTAGAGCTGAAGTTTATTTGTTCGCCACTGGCCCACAAACCTTTCCCCTAATCCTAGATGTGTGGGACTGGGGATAGGGGAGAGATACTACTCTGCAGACACTCAAAAGGCACATCCTTTACTTGTTCCAAGGCTAAACTGCGGTATTGAAAAAGGGTTCTTGGACAAACATTAGGGGGTAAATTAAGGCCTGTCTCATATTACTAGAACAGTGGCTTTTAAAAACTTTGCCCTTGGAACCTTCAGTTCCTCAGAAGCTTATTGGGAATTTCTTGATGAGAAGACTGTTTCATGATGATAATAAATAACAAGATGAAAGATGAAAAAATATTTTTTAATAATTCCAGTGGCACATCAACTAAATATAAGCTTTCAAGGTATGAGCTTTCGTGTGTAATACACACTTCGTCATATACTCTGAAGCAGAGGTCGCTTCAACCTTATAACTGTTGATGACTGTTATAACAGTTGGTCCCACAGGGAAGTTGATCTTTAAGGTGCCACTGGAATTAGTAAAAAAAGATTTTTTCATCTTTCATTTTGTTATTTATTATGACTATGACAGATCAACACGGCTATCCACCTGAATCTGTTTCATGATGGACAAGTTCACATGTCCACCATTGCCATTTTTCCCTTACAACACAGTTGAATATTTTAAGGTGGACGTTCAGTATGTGCAGGACAATGTAGACCTAACTGGCTTGGTTGTCACCTGGCATCACCTCTTGTCTTCTAGGATTGAGGTTGCAAGGGATCCTGTGGCCAGTGCACCAAAATTCCTTGCTTGAAAGCTGAAGATGGAAGGGGTTTTGGAATAAACAAAAACATAGCACTATAAGGTATCTGAGAAAAAAAGAAATAAACTAAGAAACAAGTTTGTTGTTAGTAGGTGATCATACGTTACATTAAGTTTTAATTTTATTTGGCTGAAAGGTACATTTCATTAGAACTAGCTGTTTTTATTCCTTTTCGTGGCTTCCAAGCACTAATTGCTTTTAATTTAGATGCCGAAAAGCAAATCAGAATAGAAGTCTGAAAATTAAGACGATTACCCCCCCCCCCCATTGGAGCTGCTTATTATATTTTTTTCTGAACACGATGTTGGGTTTGCAAAACCTCCATGTTTTCACAGCAACACAATTTCAGGATCAAAAACATTCTGGGCCACATTTTGTGATGGTTTGCCAAAAATGAAAGCTGCAAAGCTGCAAAAGACATTATGGGGTACACAACCTAAAATACATTTGGAAAAAATTGAAAGGTTAAATGAGTCCAAAAAGGTTAATAAATCATGTAAAATTTGTGACAAAAGAACACAATCCACAGAGCTCTGTATTATTGTAAGCCTTGTTGACATGGATAGAAGTCCCACAGGTTTGCACCCAGGGGAGGTACATTATGAGAACATCGGTATAAAACCTTATAGCTGGTTATGACTCACAGTCCTACGCTTTCTAAACAGTATAACAATATTTTAACAATTGGTGAACTATTTTTGAAACATATTTAACCATCTATTAACAGTGTTTTATAAATTGCTTAGAAATGGTACTCTAATATAAAGTAGATCCCAACAATCTAGAAGCGATCCTCCTCTTTGGCAGGAAATGATGCTTTAACAAGGGAAAGTCAAATATTGTTAAATTGCTTTATCCATCAAACTGATGCAACCCAGAGACTGTCACTAAGAGCCACAGGACTGTATTACAAAATGAAACACACTATCAGTCCATGCAAAACAGTTGGCTCCTGAAGTAATCCTACCAAGGACAGTTTCCACTGACTATCTGGCTACTATATACAATGGGAGACACTTCCAATACTATTAAATAAACACATATAAAACAGAAAAAAGAAAGAAAGCATGGGCATAGATTACAGAGTATTTCTGAACATCTGGCGCAGTTGCTTTGACTGATTTTGCCCTCTTTGAAACTCGTGTGTACAAGATTAAAAAATAAAATCCCCCCTAGGCTTACTTCTTTAGACTTTTTAAAAAATACAGAACTGGTTATTCTAGTCACACTCTTTACAAGCCAGTGATAACAAAATAATTTTTTTAAAAGCAGAAAATTGTGGTGGACTACAAATGCCTGTCTTTTCCCCAACAAATATTCCCCCCCCCCAGCACATACAATAATTAGCAGACAAATACACTGTTTGCAACTGCAATTTGTGTTGAATTAAAAGGCAATTACAGGAAAAAACAAAACCCTGTCTTAAGAAAGAATGCCATCCACAATGAGAATTTTATTGGTGCTTGTGTGTGTGTGTGACTGCATGCAGGTCTCTATTTTTGCTACTGCGCACTAAAGGCTGAAGCCTGCAAAGACACACTCATGCAAGAAAAGGGTACACAGTGAGTAGAACCCCTGGCTCTACAGGCACTACTTAAAGCTTGTCGTGGACCATGCAGATGGTACGTCTTTGCAGGGTTGAGCCCAGAAACAGGAAAGTGTGCTCAGATCTTTTGTAGTCGGAGTGTGCCATGTTTCACGAATCCTCTTGCTTGCTCTCACCCACACACGCACTCACAAAAGAATGAAAACCAAATTCGCGTGACAAGGTGGCTTTTTTTCTTTTTTCTTTTTTGCCTAAAACCTTCAGCTATAAAAGAAAGCAAATGTGTACTTTTGGTTGATTAAAAGATCCTGCTGCATGAAGGAAATAATAATAATAATAATCACAAAATCCGTTTTTTTTCCTAATCACCTTTTTCAGTCATATCCTCATGAATAAATATTATCCATTAAAAACCATTGAAAAGGTGCTGAGATACACAGTGTTATAATTCTGCTTCTTTATTGACTTTCTTGTAGCTATGACAGGACATCTCTTCCACTTTCTGGAAACTCTTCTATGCCCCACATCTGGGAACATTGCTTCTTCTTGTTGACAGACAAAAGAGAGCTCCTTCCATCCAGCCTCTTCTAGCTTCCCAGTTCTTCTGAGCTCACTCTGCAGCATGAACGTGAGTTTGAAGGAAGCTGCCTTGCCAGGCTCCCGCAGTTAATTCTTAGATGCCGGTCAGGTTGGTCTAGCTGTCCACCCAGCCACTCATCTAGGCACAATTTGCAGCAAAGGAGGAACATGGAGGTGGGGAAAGGGAGAGAAACGCTGGCCTTCCAAGCAGCCTCCTTTGACCGACACAGCCTTACAAAGCCGACACCTTGACAATGTTGCTGCTCGTAGCGGTAATGTTCGTTGAGCGGCCGGGGCTGGATGGGGCAGGCCTGCTTTCGCCTTCTGGGGTCAGTGCTGGAGGCGTCGGGATGCTGATGATTGCTGTGGTTATTTGGGAGGCTTTGCAGTTCGGTCTCAGCCCATCGTCTGATTTCATATTTAGGCTGGATCGACTAAAAGACAAAAGACAGCCGGGGGTGGGGTGGGGAGGATTAAAAGGAGCAGAAGTTGCAATCCGTTTGTCGCAAGTGTTGGATAAAAAGGTAAAGGGACCCCTGACCATTAGGTCCAGTCGTGACTGACTCTGGGGTTGCAGTGCTCATCTTGCTTTATTGGCTGAGGGAGCTGGCGTACAGCTTCCGAGTCATGTGGCCAGCATGACTAAGCCGCTTTTGGCGAACCAGAGCAGCGCATGGAAACACCGTTTACCTTCCCGCCGGAGCGGTACCTATTTATCTACTTGCACTTTGACGTGCTTTCGAACTGCTAGGTTGGCAGGAGCAGGGACCGAGCAACGGGAGCTCACCCTGTCGCAGGGATTCGAACTGCCAACCTTCTGATTGGCAAGTCCTAGGCTCTGTGGTTTAACCCACAGCGCTACCTGCGTTCCTCCAAGTGTTGGATATCCTCATGCAATATTGTCTTTCTCAGAGGTTGTAAAGACTAAAGGCTAAAACTAGATGGTGGGCTGCAAAGGACTCTATGCAGCTAGGAACCTCTTCAAGCCTAGTTTGGGGACATGGGAGATTTCTTGATAAACTGGCAGTAAAGGCATGGATGCATTCAGCAAGACAGGTCTAAATTCCAAAAGCCAGCATTTGGGGTCCTCCTTTCTGTTCTTTGGTTTTAGCCTGGAGGCTCTGGTGCAGCCTGCCCCATCAATGCATCTTGGGACAAGCTGCACCTGATGAGTTTCTGCTCAAGAGGTAGGTATTAAAGGCACAGTTAAAAAAACCCTTGCCACCCAAAATACCTGGACAGTAAAAATGGGAGACTGCGACCTCCTCCAACCTAATTGAGGACTAGCCAAGAAAAATACATATATTGCCCATAGCTGATCTAAAAGCAACCTAAATAGGGAACAACACAGATTCATTCTTCACACTGATTAACGTCAACGTGGAATCCTATCTTTTTGGGTCTAGCTGTTGAATATTCTGCCCAATTAATGGTTAATCCTGCTTTTGTTCTGGAGCATGTCTACCCTTACAGGTCATCCTAGATTACTTGGCTGCCATTCTGTCTCTTTACTCCTTGCCCGGCTCAAATATCACTCTGCAGAAGTCCTAAGGACTTGGCAGCTAGAAACATTCCTATTAAGAGCTGCACTGGTTGCATCCTATGATTAATTATGGAGTGGAAATGATAGGGTTGCTCTCTAGCCTATCTGGATTTCAATACAAAGACAAAAAACTCTTTCAGTATGAAACCCTGGCTGTAATCTTAGAGTGACTTACAAAGAGGATCTTCTGAAACCTCAGTCATTCTAAGTATATCAGTAGGATCCTTACAATGGTTCAGTGCTCTTGACGGTTGCCAGTTGTACCCACACCCAAAATAAGGCACACATCATTAGGTTAAACTGAGGCTACAGCTTTCTTTATTTTACGGAGGCAATCTTCCCAAAATACGGAACTTCAGAGCTTGCAAACCTTTGGGTGCAGGCAACAAGCTTTTGCCTCCTTCCATTTATGGGGGAGCAAGACCCCATCTCCTTGTCAGCATCTGACTCTTTCTGGCCAGACTTCTAGCTGTGTTGAAGAGGGATATCTACTTCTGCTCCCCTGAGCCCCAAAGTTCTGGCTGCATAATGCAAACAAGCTGCAGAAAAGAAAAGTGTGACGCCTGGTGCCCCCTTGCCTCGCCTAGCTACACCTCTGGATTAGGCAGATTCATGGAGAAGAGGGCTGTCAAAGGCTACTAGCCATAAAGGCTGTGCTCTGTCTGCAAAGTTGGAGACAGCAATGCTTCTGGTTTATGGAAATCACTCGAGGGCAGAGTGCTCCTGCAGTGGCGTCGGAAGGGGCATGAAGTGGATGCGGGAGTTATTTTTTCTAAAACACATATTTTTGCCATTTTGTCAAGCCCCCCAGTGATGACACTGGGGGTGGCCTGCACTCCCCGTACTCCCCCTTCCTACGCCACTGTCTCCCCCATCTCAGTGCCTCTAGGTGCTCTCCAGCGATTGCCCTCTCACCTCTTTCCCCACTCTGATCTGCCTGTTGTGGCCAGGATCCTATTACCTAACTTCCCATCACCCGTGAATGCTAACTACCATTGTCCTGTTATCTGATGGAGCAGATAAAAGATAAAGAATAATCTGGAGCCAATCTGGGATAAATTCCTACTCTGCACATTTGCATTTAGCTAACGTTGCGCTGTGTTGAATGTGCAAGGGCAGCTGCCGAGACCAAAGGAACCTGATCTTTGAGGGGATGGCTGGAGGCAGGACAGGTTCCTCCCAGAGTCCTCATAAAATAAGGTTATTACTGTCTTTTAAATAATCTTATTATTGTGTTTATTATAGCTGTGGGCTTTTACAGTGTTAGCTGCCTTGCAGGCCAGTTTCCAGGCAGAAAGGTGAGAAAGGTGAGTTGTAGACAACTCCTGATTTGCTCACCGTGTTATGAACCTAACATCAGCAATTCAGAGTTCTCTCTGTTATAAGATTTCAAAGTACCGTAATTTCAAATGTAAACTTGCATAATACAAGATAGTCTGTGAGCCAAAAAAATGGCTGCCCCACATTATGACATGGGACAACCATCTTCTCCCCCTTTTCATACCAGACCCTGGAAACATTGCTATGTGATTGCACTTCCAGGGACATTTCTTGTCTTGTTCAGAAAAGGGTCTGGCAGGTCACATCATATTGCAGCAAAAATTCTAAGAATGCTCCCTTGCATAGGTGTAGAAATTGCAATCATTCTCATTTGAATGATGAAAACAGTTTGTTGGATTGAAGTCAGGGCTCATTATCCATTTGAAAATCGTAAGCATAGTAAATCTGACATGAGAGCTGATTAATTTTGCATTCTGGTAGCATCACTACTTCTATGTGGTTTTAGGAGGGGCCACAGAATTATTAATTTTATTCTACTTTCTAGCACCAGTGTTGAATTAACAACCTGGTTCAATTGTCTTCGGACAGAAAACCAACGGGGATCTGTGTGCTGTGCAGGTGTCAGTGTTGGGTTGGGGAGGGTCCAGATGGTAGAATAAGCTTAGAAAATAGTATGAGCCACATTAAAAAAGTGCAAAGAACGGTTTGGTATTATCCTATATGTCCTTAACCTGAAGCAGATACACAAATTAAACGTGGGGTGAAGAAATTGACCTACTCACAACACTGCTGCACTTTCTTTTGCCACTTCAATTTTTAGGAATTAAGAAATTTCAATTATCACCCATTTCCTGCTGAACACAACCATATGATCTACAATCAAACCAATATATATTTCAGATTATTCCTATATGAACAGTTGCCTAACCCATATACCATCTTCATTTCATTTAATAGTTGCATAACAGGAAAATATTAGCAGGTATCATTTTTCCCCCAGAACAGCATTTCCCTGGCAATAAGATCTGCAGCTGCTCATTTCTGCTTATTATGCAGCAATGGCAAGTGTATGTTAAAATTATCTTTCTCTTCCAGCAGTGTAGGCTTGACTGCTTTCTCCTTAAACACTATACTAGATCTCATTTGCTTTTGACATAAGCTGCCCTGACTGTAGGCTGATTCACACAACAACATGTTGGCCTATGTAAGAGTTTATTTCACAGTGAATTGCTGGTATATTTAATAGTCTTGCAATGCTTAATATGATTCAAGACAGCAACTCTCCACATCTGACTCACTTTCTGAACCTTTTTCAGGAGGCAGAAAATTGCGATGTTTCGCCATGTTGAATGGGCCTTATGGAAATGGGCCATGGCGGAAATCACCAAAGAAAGGTAGATTCAGATGCCTGGGTGTCACATGCTAGCCACTTAAAAGCTTACTATATGGTGCCTTAAACTGCTTAGGGGAAATGGTTATTTGTAGATTCTTAATCCTAGCATTACCAGCCATCTGCTTCCTGGCAACTGCCATGATACAGTAATGCTGAGAGTAGAGACATCTACCTCCCCACAGGGAGGTGCCAAACACTCATTTTCTGTATCTGTAACCTCCCACTGGTAGAATGTGAAAATGCGCAGTGCAAATCCTCATGCACGATTTTAAAAATGTCTTCCAGTTTGCACTAAATTTCATTTCAGCTCTGCTATGCAGGACTTGTGGCATGGGAATGAAGAAATGGGTTTCCCAAACCCAAAAACTGACTGTGCAGGCAGTTTGAAACGGCCCCCAAAATCCCTATTTTTCCTTAGCTAAAATCCATTAACTTGAGCTCTGAGTCAATGTATAAACAAGTGCTCAGAGCCCTCTCCTTTATCAGTTTGTGATGGCAAGGATGATCTTGGCTGTTCTAGTGGAGTAGGGATGACATGTCTAGGTCTTACCTCCTGACGCACAGACCTACTCCGGGAACAGTGCCAGAGTGTATTCTTGGAGTTGGTGACCTCTTGCTCCAAGATAAGAGTGTAAGAACAGGAATAACCTTTTATGGTCAGAAGTACAGGAAGGAATACCCTTTTATGGTCAGAAGTACAGAAAGGAAAACCCTTTTATGGTTAAGAGTAACCAGAGCAGGACCATGTGTGATGTCAACCTGCATGCAGAAGCTGACGTGGCTGGATTCCTGGGGAGGGGGGAGAGGGTGCCTGGAGGATATATATACTGCATGAAATTTCTCATTTCTTTGGATTTGCTGTGGACTGACCACACAAGTGCCTTTCTGCTGCTCTGGAGAGCAGAAATTAAGAACACTTTCTCTGAACCAACCCTCGGTGTCATTTGACTTCCTTCCTCCTGTCCGGGAGCAACGCAGACCCAATCGGTGAACTCCAATAAGACTACAGGAAAAGCATCCCAGACACCAGCTCAACACACTGCCTGAATGAACTTGTCCCTGCTTGGGATCAGAGACATGTCTGCTAAAACCCTCTTTCCTAGACCAAGGGGTTCCTCTTACCGTACCTTGTTGTAAGTGAGGGCTGCTCACTGCACTGGATGTGTATGGTGCTGAGCTCTTGCATGCTCCGCAGCCGGGTCGCTGGCACACTGGAATTAGGGAGGTGGGTTGTCTTCTTGCTGCGGCGGGAACAGCAGGAGGTGCTCAGGCCTTGGTGGCTTGAAAGGGAGGGGCTGCGGCTGGATGGGTAATTCTGCATCGAGCTCTCCAGGCAGTTCTGCTCAAACATCTGCTCGTCAATGAACTCATGGTTCTGTCAGGGAGAACGTCAGCAAATGTCAGGAACTTCCTGAGATGACTTTAAACAACCACCGCCACCACCCAGAGGGCGACTAAACTTTCAAACAAGGACCTTTGCATATTCTGTTTGGTTGTGCTTTGGGGAACCATGACATAACTCTCTTTTGAGGAGCCAATTGGCTCTTCAGCATTTGGCTGGTGGCACTTCCTGTAATGTTGAAAAGGACACTTGCAGATGGAAACGTGCTCTACAGCCAACATATATTTTTTTTCTGCTCAGGTTCCTTCTCAGGCATTAACAGGAAGTGCCGCCATTGTAGCTGAAGGTGGAAGACACTTATGCATTTGCTCAGTGGTCCTTCAGGTAATATCTGAAATGCGTTTGATTTCTGCTTATTTCCCCATGGAAACCTGCTTTTTGAACACATATGTGCCCTTCTTATCCAACCAGTTTATACCCAGATACTGGCTGAGAGAGCTTTTTTCATTATGGATTAACTTCACAGCCATAATTGTATGAGGAACCCCAAATAGAAATGTCCTTGAGGGCTGCCCCTTGACTGTGGAACTTCCTTCTCTTGGCAGTACGTGAGTCCGCAAAACTGATATTGATTGAGTTTTTAGATGTGTTTTGGGTTTACTATGCTTCAAAAATAAGCCTATGAACAGACATTCAGGATTTTGTTCAGTGCCCAAATGTATTCAGCAACAGGAGTGTCTGTGCCAGAACTAATGGCATGATGATCATATCTAGTATGACTGAATTCCTCAAGGGTGTATAAGATCATCTGGTTGTGATCTTGTCACTGCTAAGAACTACTCCTATTTGTGTCTTCCTCCATCTCCTATGCCTTATAAGTTGTCTACAGATATTAATGTTGTTGGGCAGGATAAAAATCCTGAAATTAATTAATTAATTAATTAATTAATTAATTAATATAAAGCTTGTACCCAACTAAGTCCATTAATCTCATTGGGTCTGCTCTGAATAGGACCAGAATTTGGATACAACCCAAAATAATTAAGAGTACTTCATGTGAAAAGTTCCATGATAAATCTTTCCAAGATAAATTTGAAGAAAGGTCTCTTACCTTATTGGACGAGAAATTAGCAAGTTTTTGTGAATATGCATCCAATTACCCAAGATGCATTGCTATCCCCCCCCCCCCAATTAATCTTGTTTCTGGAGCTGTAGGGTGGAGTTGTGTCTAACTTTTTTCAAGTCTGAGAGAAGAGGAAGCACATATGTGTGGAAAATGTTTGAAGATTACTTGTGGGACTACACTCATTTCCCCAGACCGAAACTCTTGTCACATTTCATTCGCTTCATTTCGTTTCTGTCATTTATGGGTTTGAGCACCCCCTCCTACAGAAGGACTTACTCCTCAGAGAATTGTTTATTAAAATGTGAATAAACATAGAATCAGCACTTTTTCGCCTTTATGCACATCTCTAAATTTGATGCAATTTGTCCCAAATAGGGGAGGAGGAATCTCAAGTGAGGATTGCAAAGCACTCAGGTTTAGGTTCTACTAAAAGAAGTTCGCAGATGAAATTAAATAAGGTAGAGAGGAATGCTGGCATATGGTGCAATTTTACCATTATAGAAAAGAGACTAGTAAGCGATAAAGGGCAAGATAAAGACTAGCAAGAAGGCCAAGAAGTGGAATTCAAACTGGCAAATGTGTATCATATGCCAACCACCTCCTTTGCATGAATTTATTTATTTTTTTGAGCTTAAAGAAAAGGAAACCTGTGCAGGTTGTACCCCCAGCAGCAAATTGAAATGAAAAGCAATGCAACAAGCAGCGCTGATGCAGACATACCCCAACTTTAGACGCTGTAGACAATTATTTTTTACTTAGAGTAGATCCTGTGAAATTGGTGGACCTCAGTCATGTCCATTCATTTCAATAGGTATACTCTGAGCATTATGAACACTTGATACAACCATAGGCATTTAGTAAAGAATTGTCATGCTTCACTCACTCACTTTTTAGGGGAATCCACACAATACCGTTATCCAATTATTCTCATCATGAATTTCCCTGTGGTGTATCCATCTTTCTCAGACTGAAGAAAGTCCATCTTTATTCAGAACACAACCTCCATGGGCATAGCTGCCTAATGTGCCACATTCTTCAACAGGTGTGGTTTTTACGTAGGCAGCGAGATATCAGGAAAGTGAACTTAATCACAGCTCAGCACACATAACATTTGTGATGGGCGCATTTTATGACGCGGGCATAATTTTTGTTTCTGAAACCAATCATTTAAATATCACTAAAACACTTTTCTGTAGTGTGTTTTTTTCTGTTAAAAAACAACAACCCCATAATGCTATAATGTGGTTACAACCCTTAGTCATGGCAGAGGGTAAAAGCTTTTTTGAAAAAAACCTTTTCCTAAAATCTGCATTCTTTTTGTAAAGTATTATGGTCCTGCAGCATCGTTATTGTTGGCATCCATCTGTCTTGAGATACAATGGAGTGCACCTCTGGGGGTGAAGTCAAAATGCTGGAGAATCACAGCACCTGCTGTGACTGCAGAGGCCAGCAACTTGCCACTGCTTCCTTCCATGTTGTTTTTGCTGCGTTAGCAGAACCAAAGTCAACTCCTTGAGGCGCAAGCCTGGGCAGTGTGCATGGATATCCAGTGTTGCCCAGAGAACAAGACCCCCTCCTTGGCCCCTCTGATGTCCAAAGGAATGCAGAGCAATACGTTTGACACCAGCTAGACTGCAGGAGTTGCTGGAAGGAGGTTACCATATGACAGGGACATCCAACTCCCAATAGACTGCGATCTACTCACAGTATAAAAAAATACTGGCAGTGATCTATCCATTGTCATAAAAAGACTGGCAGTGATCTACCCAAAGTTGTGGAGCTTTCTTTTAGGAAGCCAAAGTTGTGGAGCTTTTTTAAGTAAGCCAAAGTTGGGTTGTTTTTTTGCTTTTTTGTAAGGAGATCGCTGAGAGGCCAAAGATCAACCAGGATCTACCAGAAACACCCCACAATCTACCAGTAGATCATGATCTACCTGTTGGTCATGCCTGCCATATGACATCCAACCATCTTAGGGACTCCACCATTATACAAAATTTAACATTATGGTGGCTATACTGCCATATCTCTCATGGGGAAAAAAACCCCACTGGAAAAACGTTTTACTGATAATTTTAATATGCATAATAAATCAATCAATAAGGGTCATAAAATAATACCCACCACAAAGTTATACCGAATGTGTGCTGAGCTTCAAATGGCCTTACCCACAGCAGCTATGCCATGTCCACTGGTGTAGAAGGAACATAGGATGTACACATTGAAGGAGCTCAACAATCCCTGTAGTGCAGAAAGCCATGTGCAATTCTGCTTGCAGTTTACCACAGAAGGACAAAGACGTGTTAGCTGTCTGGCAGGAGCATAAGTATCTTGATTTTATCATGACCTTCCTGATTTAACATTATGAAGCAGAGATAGACCTAAGCAAAGCGGTTAGGATGGCAAATGTTAGGGAGAACGACATGGTTAGGGGAAAGGTGATGCAGATATTTTATAATCAACCCAGCTGAATAGCACAGAGCTGTCATTCTGTGCTTTCAGGTAGGAAGACAACTTGTGAGAAAGCTTCCACCTAGGACTCCAATTCCAGGAAAGAGGGGCCTTCATATGTCACAGGACCTTTTTACCTGCAACTTTATTCTGTGGGACTATCATAATCTTTAAAAGCCTGTTAGTATATGGGTAGGGTCATGCCGGCAGGTCTTCCCAGGTACTCAACACCTGGCCAAGATCAAAGGAGATAATCCTGTGGGACAGTGATTGGCAGCACCCACGAGGCACCAGGCTTTTGAACGTTTTGACAGCAGTTTCCACGCTACTCCCATAATGCGTGAAGAATACTCTAGAAATGTAATGCTGTGTAACCTAGAATAACAATTTTAGCCAGATCAGGGAAATATACATCGCACAAAACAGGGGAGAGATGAGTGGTGTCTTGTACTTAACACAGGAGCGAGAAAGGATAAGACCTCAGAACATACACAACTCCCACAACCACAAAGGGCAGATAACTTAACATTCATATTTAGCATATTCCTTTTTTGAGCTAGAAAGGGTGGGGAAAAAACAGATAAAGCTGTTTTCCATTTGACAGTCTTAATAACACTGGAAGCCACCAGAGAGCAAAAGAGCACCAGCATGCACAATCTGCTAAAAACGGGATCAACAACAAGGAAGGAAACAACACTCAAGACATGGCACAGAGACTGCAGCAAATGGATTGAATTAAGAAGGAAATACCTTGAAGGTGGAAGTTCGTACAGATAACAGGGGATCATCCCCAAGATAGGACAATCCCTACAGGACAACATGTCAACAAAAGATAAAAACACCATTGATTGTCCATCCCAGCATTCCAAAATCAACTCCCAGCATTCCACGTGGCATCACACAAGTTTGAATGGGCAATACGACCATTTCCTTTAACACATTTCACATTAACCCAATAAGATGCTTGGACTTCCTTTGAGAGCCGAGTGGCCCAGAATAAAATATTATAAGCCATTTATCTGAAGCACCCCCAGATGGCAGCACCTGAGCAACTAAAAGCCATAGAGCTGAATTAGAGTAAAATAAGTAGTGCTGCTGAAGAAAATATGGGATGTATTGTGATACAGAATAAGGGGTATGGCTCTTGAATTTATTTCTTTGCTTTATCTTTGTTTATTTTACAGGTTTTGTTTTGAGCAATTGCCTGAGTTTGGAGATAATTAACTACAGCTTAGAATGACACTGAATTTCAACAGGCGTAGGCAGTGGCGTAGCGTGGGTTGTCAGCACCCGGGGCAAGGCAAGTAATTTGTGCCCCCTAACCCGTGGATTTGCGCCCCCTAACCCTAACCCCCAAATGTTGCGCCCGGTGTGGTCGGCCCCCCCTGCACCCCCACGCTACGCCACTGGGAGTTGGTGATACAATGAATCTGATTTCTGGTTTGAGGAAAAGGTGAATTACCCTTTCAAAACTGTTGGTAAAACTCTTTTTATGTGTAGGTCATTCCTCATTTCGCTGACAACTTTGTACCATTGTAGAATGACACTTTGGTGTTTCAACAATCCATAAATTATCACAACAATTTCTTTTGTTAGTGCAATGCTTTCTTGATTGATTGATTAAGTAGGTATGATGGAAAGACATGCTTTTTCAGCACAAATGCTGACTGAACTGTTGTGATGGGTGCACTGAAAAACATACACCAAACATGCTGCATGTCAGTCCGTGGATGACAACTTCTGTGTTGAAAATGATGGATGGTTTAGGTCAGTCGCATACCCCTTCCTATAACCAAATAGCCATTTATCACTGATCAAAGTTGCAATGAGCCACATCTGATTCCAACCCCTGCCCTCCGATTTCTGACAAAGCATTATACATATTTACATTAGGATCTCAGCTTGGAGGATGAGATGGGAAATAATTTATTATATTTCCTATTAGCTTAGTTCATATATATCTTGATCATTAATTGCTTCTTTAACCAGTCAGCTTTAAAGGCACTAGAAACTCTTTTTCCTATCCCCCCCCTCTGTTTATTATTATACTAACATTGACCCAATGGCAATCCCTTCAGTAGCTTCACATCATTGTTGAGACTGATGTTCTTTTCAGGCAACAAATATATGTAGAATCAATGCAGGGGACAGGAGTGGTTTGTGCCCTCTGAACAGAGCTTATGTACATACATGACCTAATCGATGCCCAGGTTGAAGAGGTTGGTTAATGCAGGAATTGGGCATTAAGTGTGGTGACGTCTGCAATTTGGAATTTCCTCCTCTTAAATAATAGGCAGGCACCATCTCTTGACTTTTGGTGCCTAAGACTTTCCTCTTTTAACAAGCTTTTTAAATTGCAATACTGAGATTTCCCAGTCTGCGTCTGTATTGGAATTGTTTTAAGGTATTTAAATTATTTTGTCACTTGTTTGCTGCCCTGGGCTCCACTGGGAGGAAGGAGGCAATATAAATGGAATAATATATCAGTTTATTGTGCCCCTTTCCCCATGTTGATTCTACACACATTTGTTGTCTGAATAGCATTTGCATAAACAGTGCTACTATTTCTTCACCACTGTTCCACCCCCTTATTTCTTCTACGGTGTCCAAGGCAGCATACATAAAGATACCTACATTTCACTCCCCACAATGACCTTGTGAGGTAGGTAATTTGTGTAAGGCCACCCAGCAAGATTCGTGGCTGTGGGAGAATTTGAATTGGGATCTCTTCACTCTACTTTCAACACTCTGTTTACTCCCATACCATACTGGATCTCTGTTTATCTATTTGATAGCAGGGATAGCAAACTTCATCCTTTAGCCTTATTCCGCTCCCCCCTTCTCAAATGAATATGACACAAATGCACAGTGATGCTTGTTTATGAATAAATGTCTCATCATGGAGATATTACCCAAGGCATATTGATAGTGCTTATTTCTTGGGTGGGGGCGTTGAACATGCTCATGCAACACATTAGTCTCTGCAGTCCATATGTGCCATGCCTCTGGATGTGGTGCCTTCTACCTGCTTCTACAGCTGGCGGGAACGACAGCAAGATCAACATGGGCTGTGCATTCCCTATGGGAAAAGGTATCTGCTTTTCTCCCGTACGCTGCCTGTGTTTAGGGTGGTCTGCTGCTGCACTGCAGAAACAGAGGCACAGGCAGCTGGAGATGGATAATAATCTAATGTTCTGAAGAAGTGGTGTCGAAGGGGTAAAGACAACACAGATACGGGTCCCAGTGCAGCTTTAGTTGTGGCCAAGTAGCCAGGTGTAACAACTGAACGGGGATGTGCATTGTGAGGCTCATTCTTGCATTGGCTACCTGCATAGAAGACTGCTTTTATGTGCAGGTCTCAGGCAACTGTCACATCATTCTATTCCCAGGGCTGCTGTACACTTTTCACTGTAGTATGCAGTAGTTGAAATGGAAGCCTTTGCCCATCTTCTGAGCAGTACAGCTTTCACCTTGGAGTATGCCATGCTGCTTTGATTCCTGGGTATAATCCAACAACTTGTAGGCAGTGCAAGACAGGTGTGCACAGCAGGCATCTCAAGTTGGCACCAACCCAAAGCCAACTACTAGTAAGGGCAAACCCTGAGCATCTCTGCCTTTAATTCTCGGTGGCAATATTTTGCTAGGCATCAGACTTTGGTGCTTTTTAAAAGGAAAGCGTCTGAAGGTCAACAAAGCAAAAAGACATGTTGAGTCCTGAGAGAAGCTACCTGTTGGGTTGCTTGGTGCAACACATTTTTTAAAAAACCATGGTGCTGGAACTGAGGCATGTATAAAATATTTAGCACATCCCATCAACTCTTAATAACATATTTTTATGTCTCCCAGGGTACATAAATCTATGTATTTGTGTTGTTTACTTTGTAGTATCCCTGCATCTTCTTCAATTGAAATCACCCCCAAGAGTGTGAGATTCAAAGTTAGAAGGCTTCCTGTTGCTACTTACAGTTGTTTTTTCCAAGCAGTGCAGTAGGTGGTGATGCTGACTTTCAATTATAGAAGTGGCTTTGCTGATGTTGTGTTCCTCTTTCATAGATCCCTAAACAGAGAGAAAAGGCATTTGCAATGAGACCGCTGGCACAGAGAAAAAGGCAATCAGGTCTGCATCTGAAAATGCAGAATGGAAAAGATGAGCGAGGAAAAAGACGTGAAAAGCACCCCCACCTTGTTAAATTGTAGTGTGAGAAGAGGCCCTAATCCTTCCACCCAGTTCTGGCCCAAGCCATGTTGCTGAACCAAAAATGCAGAAGAGCAGTACCAAGAGGACTGTAAGCCAGAGAAAGTGAGAGAAAAAGAGAAAGTTGGTGATGGTGGCGGGGGTCTTGAAGTGATTGATGGTCAACAAATTTATTTGTGATGAAACGTGGCCAATACATTTTTGCAGGGGCAGGGCTTAGTGGTGTAGCATCTGCCTTGCATGCAGAAGGTCTCATGATCAACCCCTGCCAACTCCAGGTAGGGTTGGGACAGATCCCTTGTCTCAAACCATGGAGAGCTGCTACCAGTCGGCATGGACACTGCTGAGTTAGATGGCTCAATCGCCTGACTCAGTATAAGGCAGCTTCCTATGTTCCTGTATCACCTTCTCGAGGGCAAGAATCAGTATTAATTTGCACACCCACCTCTTAACAAGGGACCAGACATGAAGTTTTGGAATCTGCAAACAGGTAACTCTGCTATTCTAACAAGATCCAAACTGTGTGGCCTCCTATGAATCTGGGGCATAGGAACCTGTAACCTAATTCTTGGATTTTTGTGTGAGCTCCCTTGTCAGTTAATGCCCTATTCCTAGCTTTTCTTTGCCAGCTTGTTAGCTGCGCCAAGGGAATTCTGACCTTCTCATGCCCCCTCCAGCCATGTGGCAGGGAGTGGTTGAGCAGGCCAGTCATCAAGCAAGGCTCTGTCCCGCCCCTGTTCTCCAGCCATGAGGCATTGATGGGCAGGTATGAGAAAGCACCCCTTCGTCTTCTAGAAGGTGCCTCAAAGTGCTCATCACTCCCAAATAACTCAACCCCATGCTTGTCCACCAAATGGAAATGTGGGGAAACTACCAAAACTAAGCCAGAGTGAAGTAGGCAAAAAGTTTGCCATGCCCAAGGCCAACCAGGACCTCCAGGAAGAAAATCCTACATGGCCCTAATTAGGTGGTAACCAGAACATTTCCTACACTGGCTCTGAAAGGTGGGCAGGTGCGTGCAGCCCAAGAATCATCAGAAGAACTGAATGGAGGCAGCAACTAGGAGCCAAATGCAGCCCCCCTCCTTGCTAAAATGTTTTGCAGCTGACCTCCACGGTTCACTTTCAGGTCAGGGGACTGGAGGCAAAAAGTGCTGTCCCTCTCACCACCTAAGCTGGGGGAGGGAATAAAAGAGTGTGGTTTTTACAGTGAGCTGGTACAATAAGCGGAAGAATGTGGTACACCAAAATGCATTGTATATATTTCACATGTAAAAAAATCATTTGAGCTTTGTCTCTCCTTTTTTGGCTTCCAAGACATGTCAAAAGGTGCACCCCATGATCACTTGCCATGTTACAGAGGAGAATGAACCATGTGCACCCCAACAATATCATTATCCAAAACAATACCCATTATCCATGGGTTAGTGGTGACCTCAGGGCATAACAAGCAGAGGGTACCCCAAAGTACTGGTTTATTACACTTTGAAATAATGCATACTCACTTCTTAAGTGGGCTCCCCTATAAAGCCATTAAGTCCAGATTCTAAAACTCCCTAAGTACATCACTGATTTGGCTTTGCATATGCCATTAGGCCAGCTCTCTGCCTTCTTATTTACAACATGAAAGTAAAACACAAACTATTTAATCCATGTTGCATGGTATGCAGTGGGGTGGGAAAGGAAATGAGAAGTGGTTGTTTCATGCAAAGAGAATGGAAAAATCTCCACATCAACTATTCTTTTCTACACAGAAGTGTTGTAATTTACGGGAAGCAGAGGTTACTTGCAGAAAAAGTAACTGGTCCTCATTTGCCACACAGCTGTGCCAACGAGCCAGCGTTTCTGTGTCGCTTGTTAATGACTAATTTGAGATGTACACACAAGGTGTGTGGGATCCCCAGCACTGCATGGATGACAAGCAACTTCATCTGCTTGAAATAACTGGAATCTCAGCCCACGCTAAAGGTGAAGAGCTGCAGTTGAGTAGTTATATAGCTTATTAATAACCAGCACTTATGCAGAGCCAATATTTCTTCCCCAGACGTTTCACACCTGCATCGAAGTGAGAGAGCAGCATTCATCTTTTCCAAAAGGAAACAGAAGCCTTTTCGAGGTAATTACGGCTGTTGTTCCATCATTGCAGTGGACTGAAATGTATTCTTTCCCCAGCTAGTGGACCCTTTGACATTGTCCCAGCACTCAGTGGCAACGTCATATCATTGGCATTCTATCACAGTTCAGACTGCTGTGTCCAAAAAGCCACTCTAAAGCTCCTCTAAATGATTTTTTCAGCTGCTTTCTTTTTGCTTGTTAGTTTTTTGGGTGTGCCTGTCTAGGACCCTTTCTAAGACGGGCAGGTCCACAGATAGAGCACATGCCTTTCAGCTGTTGCTGCTCTGCAGCACCTATCTGTCATGGGGCTGTCAGGTGAGGAACGTGAGGAATTAACTCTTTCTTGTCCAAAGTACACTTGCAAGTTCAGAAAAGGCATGTCCGTCAGTCCTACGTCTCTCAGCTGCTCCTACATGTGTACCCGATGAGGCAGTTGCAACAACAGAGAGAGGTCCCACCCCAACCTCAGCTCTCCCACCTAAGTTTTCTGCAAGCAGGCAAAGACTACACCTGTGTGTAACCCTCTGCTCCTCCCGCTTCAATCCTCTTTTGGTCCTGGGGAAAGTGGAGCAGGAGAGGTAGGGCAGGAGTAGGAGGAGTGGCAGCCCTTGACTTTACACCAGCTTGACCTATCTCTAACTGCTCCCGCACCTGTTCTCCAATCCTGCAGCTTCTCCTGCCTCTGACTCTCATCTCCTGGCTCCCCCAGATCACTGATCCCTTCCTCCAAGTCAGTCTCCAACCTCTCTTCTCCCAGTGCCCACGCCTCAGTGTCCAGCCAGTCCCTGGCACCTGTCTTCCCTGATCATTTTATTTCTAGGAGGACTAGAAACTTACATTTTTTTTAAAATGAAAGCCTAGGGTCATTAAAGGCTTTTGTGGCTTCTATGGTGCCTGTGCATTGGATTGGTGACCCTTGTTTGACGAGAAAAGCATGCAGTGCATCACTGAGCCATGGTCCGTCCTGAAAAGTGCTCCACTGCTTGAGTCATGTCAGTTTCCTTGCAGGTGGCCTCACTTCTTTTTCCATGTCTGCATTACCCACCTCCACACCCCAAAAGAGCCCCTTGAGTGGCATAGCTATGCTGTTTGGGAGCTTCTTAAAATACCTAGGAACAAAGCATTGGATCAGGTTTTGAAATGTGTAACTATGGCAAATGAATATTTTGTTATCTTCACGCATTGTAACTGAAACTTGAAAAATACAGTGTATCTGAAGAAGTGTGCATGCACACGAAAGCTCATACCAAGAACTAACTTAGTTGGTCTTTAAGGTGCTACTGGAAGGAATTTTTTTTGTTTTGAAAAATACAGACATTTTCACCCGCTTGTTTAAGTGCAGTAAAGCAGATCAGCTGGCCTACCCTGGGCGACCTATTTTCCCGGCCTCATCAAACTGTTCTCCTAATAAGGACATCACCTATTTTAAAAAGTATCTGTTATGTCAGGCTCTGCCTGATAGGCTTTTGTGTATATTACAAAGCCCCAGATTTTGTGAATGGGCTGTGTACATCACTTACTTTTTGATTCAAGGACAAGGTTTGCCCAGAATTGGAGAGGAAGGAGCTAACTAGATGCAGGCTGTGAGGCCTTTTTGATACACTGAAAATAGGATTCTTTCATTCCCCCTTTTCAGCAGCAGCAGCAGCTCTAGAAACTACATGGCTAAGGATTGTGTGTGTGTGCTTGTTTAATTTAAACTCCCTGACCCTGAACTCCACCTCAATTTCACAGCATGTCTTCTGTGATCACTTCCATCAATTTATTTTTTGCGTTGAGTGGTTGGGATTTTCAAACACCATTAGACCCATTAAAATGGCAATTATGCATTCAAAGGAGCTCCTTAAACTTAGGTTGATGTTCAACAAGGTGTTTTAGGGAATCCCTTTCCAGTGTTGCCTACAGATTCTTAGAAAAATATGTATCATTACCATTATCATGATGCCACTATAGATCGCTTTTATTGTATTGGCATGCAATTATAAAATCTTTTCTATATTGCATTTTATATAGCATTTAAAAAGTGTGCTTAGCAATCTCACCTTGGACTACATAAATCTCCAAACAACCATAGGGAGTGAATCATTATTTCCAGAATGTACTTTTACAAGGTCATCCAATGGAATTGATGGTAGAGCCACAAGGAGCAAACACTGATTTTTTGCTTCAACCTCAAAAGACTGGGAACAGAGAATGGTGTTAATGGCCTCAGGGACTGCAGCAAGGGCTATAAACTGGTGAGGCTGGTCCCTTCCCTTGGCTGGGCTCTCAATGCTGCCTTATCAGATATCTAAGGACCACTTCACACATTACAAATTTCCAGCACAGACGTTGCTTCCATGTTGGATACTGCATGACTACTAGACATAGATTACAATGTGTAATAATCCTTCAGGCATGTAGACAGTTGCATGTTCATGTATTGGACACTTGTACACTTGATGCTTGGCTAACGTTGTTGAGAAACAGTGTTTGAGTTTTGGTCTCTGCTGATATTTGGCTTTCTTCCAGCTCTGCACCATTGTAACAAAGCAGTAAAATGAAATGAAATTCAGTTGCTGGACAGCATACATGACGTCAAACTAAACAGTGGTTTGCTACCTGCTAGTCATACCACCACTGTACAAATAATCCACCCCATCCCTTACACTTGCATGCATGCACACTCACACACACACACCAGTATGGGAGTTAGGTATTTGTCACAGTGCTTCTCACTACAGTGGTACCTCGGGTTAAGAACTTAATTTGTTCTGGAGGTCCGTTCTTAACCTGAAACTGTTCTTAACCTGAGGTACCACCTTAGCTAATGGGGCCTTCTGCTGCCACCGCACCGCTGCCACACAATTTCTGTTCTCATCCTGAAGCAAAGTTCTTAACCCTAGGTACTATTTCTGAGTTAGTGGAGTCTGTAACCTGAAGTGTCTGTAACCCGAGATACCACCTTAGCTAATGGGGCCTCCTGCTGCCACCGCACCGCTGCCACACGATTTCTGTTCTCATCCTGAAGCAAAGTTCTTAACCCTAGGTACTATTTCTGAGTTAGTTGAGTCTGTAACCCAAGGTACCACTGTATATCAATCAGCCTGAGCCCTGAGATTGGGTGGGCAGAGCGGGGGCTGCTTCTGGTCCCATCAGCTAGGGTAGCCTGTTGTGTGGGAACCAGGAGCAGGGCTTTCTTTGTGGTGGTGCCCCAGCTGAGCAACTCCCTCCTCTTGGAGGTGTGGATGGCCATGACATTGATGGGCTTCTGGTGCATGGGGAAAACTCACTCATTTTCCCAATGCTTTGCAGGCCATGCTTAGTTTATTATAATTTTTCAGTTTCTAGTCTTGCATTTTTTACTGATTGCTATTGCTTCACTGATGGTTTTGAAGTGTATCCCCCCCCCAACCCCCTTATTGGTCCATTTGTTTTGATGTAAAAGACACTGAGGTAGTCCTTGACAAAAAAGGTGATATATAAGAACACCAAATAAATAACTCAATAAATTGGATGCTGCCAGCTGAAATTTCTTTCTAAATAAAGGTGTTGTATCATTTGAACAGTAAGAAGACACTCCACAACCCAAAATCAGTTGGGCCCAGTATTTTGGAATCTCCATCACACATGCCTAAGAAGCTTATGGAATGCCCATAAGGACTAAAATTAACTTACATAACAGATTAAGAGAAGAGCAAATAGGAAAAGCTAGTCCTACCCTTAATCTACCCAGAAGGATTCCTCAGCAGGAATGCTACATTTGTTGAGCAAGACTTAGAAAACAAAAACCACAGTTAGGAGAGGAATCTTTACTATTTAGTTATCAGCTCCTGCCATGGTCAGCTAGAGAATAAATGTTGAAGGAAATTGAAAGAACTTGAGATGCATCTTCATGGACTCTGATAAAATACTTGAGTCCTTTAGATCCTCCTGGATGGAGTCATTACACTTTGGCAATGCTGCAATTAATCCCTTTCCCCATATTATGAGGAGATTTGTGTTTCTTTAGAATCAGCGCATAAAAACTGAATGCCATAAAATGGCACTAGGGTTTAACTTTTGTCTTGATGTTTTAAAACTGGGAGGCTATTAGTTTTCAAAATAAGAATAATATCCACCGTGTCTCATTATGGGAGATGTTTAATGCAGGCTCCTCTTGACTGATTCAGAAATGTAAGCAGATTGTTCATAGCAATGTCTTCAGAATGGAGCTCATCTTGAGAGGGAAGGGTTCTAATTAAGATCCAGCAAACAATCTACTCTGTAACTTGCAATTAAGGAAATAATTGATTTACTGTAATGATTAATCATGTAATGCTTTCAGCCTCAACATTTCTGAACTTCAAAAAACAACACAGCTAATGTCAACCAACTCAAATCGGTTCCTTCAGTGATTAATGGGAGCAGACAGCCTAAGCACTAGTATTACACAAGTGCTCAGAGAAGCGTGGCTGTGAATTTCAAGAGTGCATTTGAGCAGAGGATGTGTCTCAGGTTGCTGTAGGCATCTAAAGCCAGACTCTTCATTAGCAGAAAAATCATTCTTTGCTGAAAAGAAGCAGCCCTGAAGAATATTTAGAGGCTGAGCCAGGACACCGAGACAGTCTAGCTCTGCCAAAAAATCCTCTCTCTCCGTTTGCCCATTTCAGTCCAAAGGAACAGTCCAAGACATGTTGCCATGGCATCAAATAGTAAACCGTATCCAGTGTGCTGCTTCCAGTTCAACACACTGTATTTCAGAATGGGGAGAGAGATTTGCAAGCTACCAGGGGGGTGGCGGGGGGGGGGTGGCGGCGGCGAGAAAAGGACAAAGTGTGCTACATTTCGTGGTATGAGTGGCTTTAGGCTGCAAATGCAGCAGAGAGTCCCATGGTACCACTTCACTATAGCACGAGCTTTCATATGCAAGAGCCTTAGCTTAGCAGATGCAGGAATATGAACAGTCTTCTGAAGTCTGTCTTGCAATGCATATTTGGCTCCATAATATTTCTGAGAGCCAGACAAGACAGGAAACATAAACTTGGCCTCTCAAACCATTGGCTTTGGTACCATCATTTAGCTGCAGTACAGGATTAAGCAAAATGTGGCAGCGTATCCCAGTCGTTGCCCTACTGTGCAGCCCTTCTGTTCAGCAGTGGCAGAGCATATTCCCACGCTGCCCAGGGTGGATGTGCTTCTGAGGGGGGTGGGGCACGGGGCACGCTACTGAGGGAGCGGGGGGCATGGAGGGTGCCCTCCCAGGCATGGGATAGCTGCTCTGGTGCATGGAGCGGCGTGTGCGTCCTGCAGCCGGGGGTGGAGCGAGCCACCCACAGGGGCGGAGCGAGTTGCCGATGACAGACATTTGGTGTGCTGCCTGCCCACGACTGCCAAATGTCACCCCTCTCAGGAAAGATGCCCAGGGCAGTCCGCCCCCACTGTACCCCCCCTTCCTCCTCCTCTGCTGTTCAGGACTCCAGGTAAACCTGGAACCAGAAGCTCTGAAGTTCCATTTGGGGTCTGAAGAAAAGAGGGGAGGTTTTAAGAGATAATAGCCACCCTGACCCTCCTGCAGCCTTCCTCTGATTTGCTACATAAAGCTAGTGGTCCAATGAACCATTGGGGAGGGGGGTGAGGGCTGGAAAGCAGGTAGGAGGAGGGATGAAGCTGAGAACCCTTGACAAGGAGGATGGATGGATGGAGAGGTGCAGATATAAAAAAGGTACAGTGAACCATCTTCCGAGTTTAGTTGTATTTTCATTACCCTCTGCAAGCAGCAGCTTTTGAGAACATGAAAAAAGAGGGCAACACAGAATTTGCTTTGTGGTTCAGCAAATTTGCAAACTTGTTTCTTATTTTTGTTATTTAAGCTTTCTTAGTTAAGCTTCTCAAAAACAAAACAAAAAAGCCTTTTTATGAGTGTCAAATGATTAGTTTCCCTGTTTATTTCCAACACCATCTACTATGGTACATATCCGTCACCTGAACTACTGGAAAATACGTATCAGTAAGCAAAGTGGAAACACCATGATATTTTTAAGATCTTGACGCAGAAGCTGGTACTTGAATTGGATGAACTCAGAGTTCTACTGTCAGATTCACTGAGAGCCAATCACAATCTTGTTCAGTCTGAGTGCCGCTTTGGGTGAGCGAAAACTGTAATGACACACAGCCATGTTTTTTGTTCAGTAGGACTAGATAAGTTCTGCAGAGCACTTTCTACACTTGAAGTGCTATAAGAACAATAACCATGATTAGTACATTTGTTTATTGCATTCCTGGTACTGTATATTATGATTATTGTTTCTGATCTATGCTGTTGGATATATTAGTAGAAGAGCAGGATATAATGAATTACTGCTCTGCAATTGTTAATATATAAATAATCTGCAAATTTCAGAATGCATTAAGTATCATATTCTCCAATTTATTTATGTATGTATTATTATTGACAGAATTAGAAGGCTGTGTCCAACTCTGTGTTACAGACACTGATCTCTTTGGTAAAGGTCTCTCAGTGGATGTGACTTAGTAGCAAAAAAATTGAGCAGCAATATAGGAAACAGGGCGGGGGCGGGAATCCAGTCAATTCTGCATGCCTTTTTTGAAGATAACATGATGTTTTAAAACACTATGCAATCCTGGACATGATTTAAGATTCCTGCAGCATCTTCTCTGTGGCTGTGTTGCTAAATCATCAAATCTTATTAACTCATCTGAGCTGACACTCGGAGCCTGCGCCAAGTCACGACAATACTGTGCTGTGTTCAAAGGGTTTGCTGTGTTTTGCTACCAATCTCTGTTTCTAGGATATATTTTAGGAACAGTAAATGCAACATTTAATACTGCTTCCAGTGGGTGTCACTGCCACCTGCATCTAGCAGGAAATAAGGCAATTGCCTGCTAGAGAATGAAAAATTGGTATCAACAGAATCAGGGCCAGATATGGTCGATTGCAAGGCTGAGCAAATGTTATCTCCTCCCCCTCCTCAAACACCTCCCCACTGTATGTATTTATACTAGGGAAATACAACTTTGTATTTGCTTATAGTGATGGCTACCATATTGGGGTTGGCAAGCAATGAGAGCAGGGGCATAGCCCTGTGTGTGTATGTGTGTAATTGTAATGTAAGAGAGGCTTCTGAAAATGCAATCAATAGTCTGTTCCTCCCCTCACCCATGCTCACTGGGCAGCAACAAAAAAGGCTAGGCTTGCAAACAAGCAACGTTTAATTAAAAGTGCAGGAACCTTTAAAAGCCTCAAAAGAGCTTTACAAGCTGGCTGTGCAATTGTGTTTTATTACAGCAACAAAATTCTCACAAATCAGGTCTGCAAAAATGTAGGAGGGCAACAGAGAAGTGGCAATCAGGATGTTCTGCAAAGAAAAGTAAACAAAGGATGGCCATTCTAGTGAAAAGAACAATCCTAGCTGGTCAGTGTTTGAGTCTGGGGTGGAATTAATCTACCTCTCTCTCCAAGGCACCCCACACTTCCTGGCAGGCTTTCTTGTGTGCCTTTAGCAGCTGTGGAACAAACCAGACCAAAACAGTGGCGTAGCGTGGGTTGTCAGCACCTGGGGCAAGGCAAGTAATTTGCGCTCCCTAACCCATGGATTTGCGCCCCCTAACCCTAACCCCGGTTGTGCCCGGTGCGGCCGGCCCCCCTGCACCCCCCACGCTACGCCACTGGACCAAAATTTAGCAGGCAAACCTTTCCTCACCTGCAGATGCAGAGATTGGGAAAGCTGCTGCTAAATTTTCCTTATCAGCCTACCATCTTTCAGATTGTTTCATGGTTCTGTTGAAAGGCATGCAAGTGACAAAAACTCATGTCACAATTACTTTATGAAGTCTTCAAGATGACCCTGCAGGATTTGTGATTGTTTTCATCACAGTACACTGCATCATTTAGATTTCTGTAACTTTAAAATGGCCAGTTACCTCAAATGAAGCTGAGCTAGCAAAACAAAAGTTTGGAATACTAAAAGGGGGGTGGGGATGTTTTAAGTCAAGGCAGATTTAAAACAAAACAGGTGCCAATCTTCAGAAAGGGCTGGTGGACTGTAAAGAAGGTCTAGACATTTAAGGCTTTCAACACCTTTAGCAACTGGATTTGTTACTTCATGGGTAGAGGGGCCCTACATTTTACTCTGACAATGTTGACTATGTGTTGTACCTTTTATGGGCTTTAAAAGCAGGAAGCATCTCTTCAACTTGAATGTAAGAATGGTATCCCAACCCTCTCAGCATGTATTTTTGGAAATGAGAGCTATAACACACACTATAGGTGCTTCCAAAAATGGTCCTGCATAGCATGTGATTCCTCTTCTAGCTGCTCTATTGTCTTCTGCAGTTTATGAAGGAACTCACTACAAGCTGAATTAATGGTAACTCAAACTTTATTCATGATGAAACATGGGAGCCTGCACAGAGTAGTTACTCCTCTAGCCAGATCTCCAAAAGCTGGCTTCCTGGGGTGGAGCTGTTTCTCTTGAAGGTGCCACATGTCAGACATTTAGTTGACAATACATAAATTACTGAGTGCTCACTGGAAGGACAGATCCTGAAGCTGAGGCTCCAATACTTTGGCCACCTCATGAGAAGAGAAGACTCCCTGGAAAAGACCCTGATGTTGGGAAAGATGGAGGGCACAAGGAGAAAGGGACGACAGAGGACAAGATGGCTGGACAGTGTTCTCGAAGCTACCAGCTTCGAGAGTTTGACCAAACTGTGGGAGGCAGTGGAAGACAGGAGTGCCTGGCATGCTCTGGTCCATGGGGTCACGAAGAGTCGGACACGACTAAACGACTAAGCAACAACAACAGCAACATAAATTACAGTTGCACAATGGAGAAATAGATTGGAACCACATGGGAAAGTTTGTATGTTTCGCCTGGGTGCTGGTGCGAACAGCTCCAGGTTCTCATGACCTAGAGTGGGTACCCTACCCTTCCCACACTGAAAGCACACATTTCCCTCGTTCTTTGCAGTTTTTAACACACCCTCTGCACCAGTTTCCTAAGCATGTGGAAGCCCCAAGGAGGTTTGTGCCAGAGTTTGTGCCAGAATGAAAGGAAAACAAGCAGCTGGCTTCTGCAGAGGGAATGAACAACCTCTTAATGGCCATGGTGCCCTGTGTTTCGGCAGAATTCACCTCCTGCAGCAAGAGGAGTGGGTCAGAAGGATTAGAGAGTGTGTTGCATCTCAGTTCATTGGGCTTTTCAAACATCCAAGGTCTCCATGCCTTGTAAACTGCTGAGCTATTAGCACCAGCCTTGGCTGTTGGCAGAGATGTGGAGGTCCACATGCGCATCTTCATGATACGGCTTAGAACACTCACCACAGGAAGGCCATTCTCACTGGTATCCCCATAGCAACCATAGTAGGTGCTGCTTTGATCCTAAGCTCCCTCGATTTCTAAATAACTGAACCTCCAGTTAAGTGTTGTCATACTCATAGTGTCAGGGCAGGCTGTGGTGCTTACTAACAGGTGTAGTGATTGCTGTGTCAAGCATTTTCTGTTATAATGAGGCCCACGTGTGACAGATCAGATGAGTGAGCAAAGACACACGAGCTGTGCATTAGGTTGCCTCCATTAGGCAATTTTCCTTGACTGAGAACTGCTTTTAAAAAAAAACAAAATCCTTGAAAATGTGTTAATACTTGCTCTGGCCTTGATCGGGCTTAATATAACAACCGGCTCATACTGATGTTACATCTGCTGAGAAATCTGATGAACTTCACACTTTCCTCCCTTTCATTGAGTTACTAAGATTAGCTTCGAAATACTTTGCTGTTAGACGTGAGACAACCACGGTGCCAGGTAGTTTGTGTGGGTAATGCTAGGAGACATTCCATCCTGCAGGACAGAAACCTTCAAGTCCTCATTGGCTGGGATTTAAACATCTGCAGTTACTGCTGTTTTCTGATATTTTCTGTATAGCTTGCCTTTGGTTCCCTCCAGATTTTGTTGGACTCCAACTCCCAACAGTCTCAGCTGTATAGCCAATGGCCAGGAATGATGGGAGTTGTGGTCTAAGAACATATGCAGGGCCACCAGTTCCCCATCTCTGCACCACCTCAACTACTCCTGAATCAGAGTACAAGCTGCTCCTAATGGCTATGCAGCATTTAGCCATTTCTGTAGATAGTATAGATCAGGCATCCCCAACCTTCGACCCTCCAGATGTTTTGGACTACAATTCCCACCATCCCTGACCATTGGTCCTGTTAGCTAAGGATCATGGGAGTTGTAGGCCAAAACATCTGGAGGGCTGCAGGCTGGGGATGCCTGGTTTAGATAGCTTGTCCATCCTTAAAAACACACACATATACCCCAGAGATTTAGCTCCCTCTCTAGACAGCCCGTTTCATTGCTAAACTGCTCTTGGAGCTAAGAAGTCCTTCTTAATGTAAAGCCTGAAGCTAATGTTTTCATAAACCCTGATGAGGGTATCATTGATGTAAGTTTTCTAAATTTGCTTCAGCAACATTTACACTAGTCTAAATATATTGAGGATACCAATCACAGATCTGGATTATTGGTACTCTTTGTCTTTCTGTCACCATTAAAGCACCAATCCTGTGCTTTCCACAAAAAGCCCAGTATGCTTCCATTGGAACTCTTTCCTTTTGCAGTTGTATTCCAGCTACCTACATTTAGCACATACAGTAAAATTATAGCATAATTATAGCACAGCTCAAGCCTGCCTACGATACTGACATAGGGAGCGACAATGGAAGAAGAAGAAGAAGGGGTGGATATGCTTTCAACATTCCTCTGAAAGGGCTTGCTTTTCCTGTACATACCGTCAACTCCAGGGCTTCATTAAGGAGGCCATTGCGCTTACTGTGAAGGTAGGCGTTGGAGCTGCCAGTCTTGGCCACACGGATCCTGGCCAGCCGGGCTTTCTGTGGAAGGAAGCAAGGTGGGGAGTAGATTAGACTTTCATCTATATATGAACCTTGATTTATTTTGTGTGAGTGATAACCATGATTTGTCTTCAGTTTTTGTTGCTTTAGAAGAGATATACTTTTCATAATACTGTACTTGTTGACAGTTTTATTATTTCCTACAATTTTTTTTTAAAAATACTAGTTTTACTTTCTGAAAGAAGGGATGTGGGTGGCGCTGTGGTCTAAACCACTGAGCCTCTTGGGTTTGCCGATCATAAGGTCGACTGAATCCCCGTTATTTTTTTAAACCTTACTTTCTGAAAAGGAAAAGCTTTGTTATTTATTTTTTAAAAACTGTTTTCTATTCAAGGAAGAGGAACATGACTGAAGCAAGGAACAAGGATTTCCAATGAAACATAAGACTGTGTGTTCTTCCAAAATTCCAGAGGCCAGATGTTGGGAAGAGCTGGGTTTGTATTCTGAAAACTATAGAATCCTGGATCAGCCTTGAGTCTCAGTTGTGCTGTGTATTTAAAGCGGTATCATACCACTTTAAACAGTCACATTGAAAGTTCCCAAAGAATCTTGGGAATTGTAGTTTGGTAATGGTGCCAAGAGTTGTTAGGAGACCAGTATTCACCTCACAGAGCTACAATTCCCAAAGTTCCTTGGGAAGATGGATTGACTGTTAAACCACTGAGAGAATTGTAGCTCTATGAGGGGAAGTTGGATCTCTTAATAACTTTCAGCACCCTTAGCAGACCACAGTCTCAGGATTCATTGGGAGAAGCCATGGCTGGTTACAGTGGTATGATAAATTTATAGTGCAGATGCAGCCTTAGACTCATTGGATGACCTGGGTCAATTCAGTATCTCCTAGCTTTATTCTAACGTTAACTTGGAATATTGATGCACTATCTTGAAAGGTTATTAGGAAATAAAAAAATGAAAGCATTTTCTACATTTATGGTACAGTCTTATGCACACTAACTTCAATTAGTGGCGCTTACTCCCATGGTAATGCACAATGGGGCAGGTTGTAAAGGCACAAACATTAGCATGTGCATTTTATGTATTTTAGGGTTTTGACCCATTCTTCACTGTAAGGTCTCAGGGTGGGTTACAACAACAACAAAACCAATAAAAGAAGGAAAACAGTTGATATACAATTATAAAACAAGTAAAATGATTCCAAGTGAAAGCAGCGCAGCATAGATTAAATGAAACAGAAGAGGAGGGTCACATGAAAATGCCTTAACTATCAAAGACTAGGCTGGGAACAGTTAAAGAGTAGCAGTGGCACAATCCCTTTCCTTTGGGAGTTTCCCATCAGAAACTCCCAAAGTTAAGAGACATCTTGTTTTTGCTTCACACAGCAAAAAATATAAGGGTGGCCCTGTTTATTTTTCTACCCTTCCCTTCTTTAACATCCTGTATGAGGAAGACTTCTGTGAAACTAGAAAGGTATCTCAGTATTTTGTGTCTTTCAATTGGTCATAAGAAAAGACATGCGATGGCTGCTGTTTAGATTCTTTTCTATATGGACCGTTGTTGTTGTCATCATCATAACTGAATCTATTTTCATATTTTGATTATTCTAAGACACCAATCACTCTTATTTTCCCATACGTATTAAGCTTCGTTTTCTCCTGAAACCCATCCAGCAATTTAGTGGGAGAAAAGTTAAACTGTGTTTCATTGTGCTTTCAGCAACTGGCTCTGATGCTTGAAATCTTTTGTGAAACATTTGGAATTCAGCAGCACCTTTTTGGCACACAAACTGTGCCAGTGTTACCAAGGTTACAAAGCATCTATCTCTGCTGATTACGGAAAGAAGGCTCTCTCTGTATGAAGAGAGGTCAGTTTGTGTGTCCCCCGGAAATATACTTGGAGTCAAGTGTGGATTTCATGCTCTTTATTCAGCTCATAGTAGTGAGGAATGAAAGTTTCCCCAAAATATCTGCTTTATATACATTATTTACACAACGGGCCGCACGTGATTGGCTAAATCTGGGATTCTCCTGTGGGCCAATCAGGTTGCGGATTCACTTCCACCTGGAGCTGGATTGGGTGGCTCCTGCGGACCAATCAGACTGCTGCATTCTTCTAGGACCAATCAGACTGCTGCCTTTTGGATCCTATTCAACTCAGTACATAACCCCCCCCCAATACACACACACACACACACACACACACACACACACACACACAATTAACTGGTGTCAGATCTGGGTGCCTTCAACCCAATAATTGTATATAGAGACACTTATTTTTGTGGGGCAGAGGAATGAGCAAGTTATTCACAGAGTAACTGACATAATGAGAAACAGCAAACAAAAGTCATTATTTTAAGAAGCTGCTATAAGAGCAATGATCTATCTAGCTTAGTACTGCCCATACAAGTCAGCAGCTTTTTATTTAGTAGCAACAACCTATTGGTCAATTTTTACACAAAAAAGGTCTGTCAGTAAGTTACAACATTTTAAAGAACATAATCAAGGATTTAATGTGTGACAATGATACGATTGATATCAACAGAACAGTTAATTAAACAGTTGGTCTCTGAGCATTTAGAAAAGGGATGCTGTGATTATTAAGACCCAGCATGGGTTTCTCAAAAATAAGCTATGCCAGATGAATCTCTCTCATTCATATATATATATATATATATATATATATGTGTGTGTGTGTGTGTGTGTGTGTGTGTGTGAGAGAGAGAGAGAGAGAGAGAGAGAGAGTGTGTTACAAGCTGGATGGATCAGTGCAATGCTGTGGATGTAGGGTATCTTGAATTCATGAAGGCTTTTGACAAAGTCCCCCATGATATTCTTGTGGAGAAGCTGGTAAAATGAGACAAGGTAACCTGTTAGGTGGATTTGTAGTTGGTTGACTGACCAAACCCAAAGAGTGCTCATTAACGGTTCCTCATCATACAGAAAAAAGTGGCAAGTGGGGTGCCGCAGGGTTCTGTCCTGGGCCTGTTGTTCAACATCTTTATAAGTGACTTGGATGAAGGAATTGAGGGGATGCTCATCAAATGTGCACATGACACCAAACTGTGAGGGGTAGCTAATGCCACAGAACATAAAATCAAGGTTCAGTATGACCTTAACAGAATGGAGAACTGAGCCCAAATTAACAAAATGAAATTAAAAAGGGACAAATGTAAGGTTCTACACTTAGGGTACACAGGCTTCTTGTATGACTTGGCTGACTAACTTGATCCACTATTTGGGCTCCTTTTACGTTATGCCTGTTTCCCCCCTACTCATACAACTAGGTAGCTTTAAATTCTGGACTTAATTATCATAGGAGGAACAGCTTATGGATATTACTTCACTTACCTCAAAGTTAATCAACTCAGCCATGGTGAATTTGGGTATTTGCTTTGCTAAGTAGAGCCCTGCCCCCAAAGTCCTGCTCAGAGGGCACCCCTGGATCTGTTGAGGACTGCATAAAGGTTGTCCTGTATTGGGGTGTGGATAGGCTTGCTGATCTTTTGATACTTTCAGATTACGTGTAAGCAGTAGGCAGAGTACACTTTGTCCAATCCATATTCTGCATGTGAGCATACTGCAGCCTTTGCCAACACCTTCCAGATGTTTTGGAGTACAACTCCCATCAGATGTTTTGGAGTACAACTCCCATCAGTCAGTGCTGGTTGGGACTGAGGGAAATTGTAGTCCAAAACATCTGGAGGGGGTTGGCAAAGGTTGTAATATACTCACATGCACCAGGATCCTGGAGGGAACCAGAATAATGAAGGCTGGTATATTATATGCTGCCTATGAAACTCAACTCTCAGAAACTTGTCACACAGCCCCTAGTTCATCTTTCCTTTCTTTGAAATAGCTGAGGTTTAAACAAAGCTGTTAAGTTAATTTGCAGTTAACATAATGAGTCTGTGGGTTGCATTGTAACTCATTTCCATAGACTACCTACTGGAGTTCAGCTCACTGTACAGCCACCCACCCCCAGCAGCTGAGCTTCCATTATAAGGGGCTGATTGCTTTTGATTTCTCAATGCCCTCTATAGTCAGAGACCCACAGGACAACCCAGAATATGCTTTTGAGAGGCTCAATGTACTTGTCACACTCAGATATCTTTCACATCCAGTCAGAGCTGAATGGCAGCCACTCTTCTGATACAGTCCCATGTGTGCTGTGTGTGAACAATGCAAGTTACATGGGTCTTAAGCATGCTGAGTGTATGGAAAAGACCCACAATCTACCCCACCATTCACTTACAGCTGCAGCCACTCCCTGAAAAGCTGCTCATGAAAAAACAGCTATCAAATGGCTGGTTAAACAACAAAAAGATTAAATTAAAAAACAACATTAGCCCAGGTACATTTTTGAAAAAAGATAATAAAGCAAAAATTTTATTTAGCCCTTTAAATACTAAATAGGTCACTGTGTCATACTTTTTATTTGTCCAATTCCTAGCAGAACTTGTCTTGTTTACTTCTGTGTTGAATAAAGACATTGGTAAACTGTAGATATGTCAGGGGAGGCAGAAACTGGCTTTCCATTGTAGGGATTAAAATGGCCTCTTTTTGACTACTGGACACCAGGGCTGTCCCTACAAGTTGACAGAGTGGAACAAGCAGATGCTGCTTAGGAGGGCGCTGTGCCCCGGAAGTGGAAGCACCACAGCAGAGCAAGGCTGTTGCAGTGAAGATCAGGTAGGAGCTAGGGTCCTGTCTCCACTTGGGCTCAGGCTGCTCTGTACACCGCTGCCAGCCTGAGTTGGGGAAAGAGGCTTACAGGCGCAGCGTCCCTGACACCTCTTTCTCTGGCTTGGGCTGTCCTCTTTTTTGCTCTTCAAGATATGGCAACCCTAGACAATACACAATATACTGAGCTCAGTGTGGTGCAGGAGTAAAAAGAACGGGAGGAGCAAAGCAACTGTGAGCTCATCTCCAGGAACCTGCATATTTGTGTAGTAACAGTAAGCCATAGATACTGGGGGGGGGGGGGAGTGTCCACATTTGATTTTTAGTTACAGGGCTGAAGAGAATCATAGTGACTAATGCAAGTATCAAGTTCAGAATAGACCTCTTTAATCAAACAGCTTTTAAACTTCTGCTGATTTGCCTGGATACTAGATTGCTTTTCTTCATCTATGAAGAATTTTGTACCCCCGTACCTAAGTTGTTTCTCATCTTGCTGTGCACACTTGCAATACTTGCACTGCATGGCATAGCAATAACTTCCCTTTGATTTGTTTTGCAGTCTGTTCTCGATGCACATTTACTCGGAAATAAATCCTACTCAGCCGAACAGAGCTTCTGCCCGCGTATATGTGCAACAGGTGTGCGGCATTTCAGCACAATCTATACCATCCATACATACCCAGGCACTGATTTCAGTGAGACTTTCTCCAGATAAGTGGGTATAAGATGGCAGCCTTAATTGCCTAAATGTCATTAAAGGTAATAATTATACAGTTAACAGCAAAATAATAAAAATTGACTACACTGAACTGTGCATGCCAGGGTCCTATAGCGCTCTCTTCCCTTTAATATGCCATGCCAAAAAGACACACAATGTAGCAAGGGGTAAATAGCTGCTATGGACACTTCTGAACATAATGAGCCAAGAAACATTATTAGTGTTTATGCATCAGTGAGTCTGGCACTCTATTAATAAGAATTGTTTAACCTTTTGAACTCTAACGTACATACACAATTTCTCAGGCAATTATGTGTCTCGAATACAGATTGGTCTCAGTTCGGTTACACGGAAGAAGCCAAAAGTCAGCTATATGTGGAGCTTCAAGGTATAGCAGAGAGTCATGAAATTTGTTATTTACGGACAAGGACCAGCAACATGGTGCCCATGGAGCCACAGAGGTGCTCCTTGGCACCCACAGGGTCCTCTCCTCTTTTCAAAATTAGTCTTGAAAGAAGCATTCTATTGTAGCCAATATAATAGGGTACAGTCTGTGCTCTGTTGCGGTGTGCGCATGGTGTCCATGACAGTTTTTCTGGTTTGCAAATATGCTCAAGTATCCAAAAAGGTGAGGAATGCTTGCTCTGGAAGCTAATGTTGAGTGTTCTGAAATAAGGGACATTTTTGTTCTGCTATGTGCTGTTAGCTTGCTATATTCCTTTCTAATAGTATCATTCTGGAATAAGGTGGGAAGGAAAAGTAGAGTTGGGTCTCATCAGCGTACTGGTGACACCAAATAGCCAAATTCCTGTCAACCTCTCCCAGTGGTTTCATGGAAGTATTAAATAGCATGGGGGGCAGAACAGAACCCTGAAGGACTTGCCTCTACAGGAAAGGAGTGAGTAAAACAGTGCCTCCAAGTTCCATCCCAGCAAGGTGCATAGCTGTCAACTTTTCCCTTTTCTTGTGAGGAATCCTATTTGGAATAAAGGAATTTCCCTTTAAAAAAAGGAAACGTTGACAGCTATAGCAAGGTGGCCCAGAAAGACATCATGGTCCATGGTATCAAAAGTCACCAAGAGGTCCAGCAGATCCAACAAGGACACCCACACCTACTCTAGTTCCCGACGTAAGTCATCCACCACCAAGGCAACCCAAACCATCTCTGTCCCATAACCAGGCTTGAAACCAGATTGAAATGGATCTAGATGATCAGCTTTCTTCAGAAACCCTTGGAGCTGAGATGCTTAGCTGAGATGAAACTCTTCAAGAGATGTCATCATCACATTGTTAAGGTCATATCTATAAGCCCCCCCCCCCCCGCTGAATCACCATTTTAAAAATGTTTGGGTGCATTTTCCCAACATGATGGTTGGAACTTTTCTGCCCATTCTACAAATGGAAAATTTGCACACACAAAAAGGCATTAAAGCATGCACACGCACACACGACGCAACACACCAAACTATGCACCATAGATTTCATTCTGGTTCTCATCTGTTGCTATCTAATGGGCTACATACTGTAATGCTAATCTAGTGAATAAATCACTTTCTATGGTGAAGGGCACAGAAAGATCACTCCTGCAATGACAATCAGTTCCAAGGCCATATTATGAAAATGAGGAGCCACAAATTATTGATGTTACCACTCATGACCAATGTTTAGAGGAGGTATTATTATTTTCAACCCCTTCCTTCTTACATCTAATGCCGCTCAGGGCAGGATTTTCACTCTAATCGTAATCATAGATACGGTATCTGTATTTTTACAGTACTTTAGTATTTGGGTGGGTGCCGTTTTGAGCGTACTTTATCATTTGCAAGGTAGCTGTGGGTGGTGTATGTCTTTTCCTTTCCAACAAATGTTTCTCCAGTGCTCTGCAACCTCTTAGCTGCCTGCAAGTCCTGATCTGAAAAAGCTCCATGGGAAGATTCACCTCATCATAGCTTTCCCTCGTCTTAAATTGAAGCAACAGAGCATCACATATCGGTATGCTTGTTCTTTTGGTTTTTAAAGGAAACCCTTTTCTTTCTTTATCCCCTTAAAAAAAATATTTACATGTATATGCCACTTTTTAATCTTTTGAGCCTCAAAGCAGCTTACAATAAAAACAATCAAAGATCATGATAAGAACAAAATTGCTATAAAAACACACAGTAAAACAGTAGCAGCATAATTTCAAAAATACAAATGAGAGTGGCAAATCCATTACTAAGGATTCAAATTGTTCTGGTACAACAGATTAGTTATGAAGACTTGTTCTGTCTTTGCATGTGGGGGTGTGGCTACTACTGCACACTGAACATCTCATACATTCAGACTTCAACTGAGCTAAGATTCTTCAATAGCTCTTTATGAAGCTAAGGGTGAATTCTAGATAGCCATTGGGCAAAGTTTTATCATAATGGGTAGTGTTTATGTACAATTAACTTAAATTATTGGCTGCAAACTTTCAGCAGAGATCAGGTGCCAAACCTGGTGATTTGAGTATCTGGGAAATCTGTTATTTTAGCTTTCTCCGTACATTGCCTTCCAGATTTGGTAATGTTCATGTCAACAAGCTGTAGTCTCCTAGCAACTTTCCCTGCCATTTCCACACAAAGAGCGTACTTGCATCTATACACACAGTGATGTGCTCATCGAAGGGATCAGGAGAGGAGAAACAGCTGCACCAAAACAACATCCAAAAATAGGGTTTACAGGCTCTTATCACACTAGCATTTGTGAATCACCACCACGAGATATTGATTTTCTTCAAGGCACATGCAGCCAATCAACCAATATGTTTTTCAGCTTCTACAAATCTCTTTCCCAAGAATATCAGGTCGCACCGTGGCCTTAGAAATCAGCTCAAATGACTCAAAATAAAACAAAGAACAAACCTAATCTTCAAGGCGTAACATTATGTTCCTACTGGGATTCTGTGTGAATGTGCTGTGTTGAAACCAGATTTGAATATTTCAGTGGGGCACCATGACTGGAGATTATACTACAGTAGAAGATGCTAAAGAGTAAGAGGAGGAGCAGAGAATACAATGAGGAATGCAATGAGGCACATGTGAAGTGGCCTGTGGTCACTGCTTCTCCCACCCCCTCCTGCAAGGAAGCCCAGGCTGCCTCAGCCCACTGTCACCACCTGAAAGGGCACCCAGGTGGGCACCTGAAAGGGCCCACCTGCTCACTACCAGCCGCCCGCTGCCTTACCTTCACCGGCCCTCCGCTGGTACGATGAGGCCAACATGCCATGAGGCCTCGGTTGAGGCTTACTACAGCCACAGACATTCTTCTGACAGTGTGGCCAGGCTTCTGGAAGTATGTCTGCAGCCGCAGTGGGAAGCCTCACAGTGTCGGAGGATGCCTTGGCTTTGTCATGGTGGCAGCAGCAGAGAGCCAGCAAAGGTAAGGCAGTGGAAGGTGGGTGCAGCCTGGGTGCCCTTGCAGGTGGTGGTGGTGGCAGGCCAAAGTGGTCTGGACAGGTTTGTAGGCGGTGGTGGTAGGCCATGTCATGCCGCATTGCGCACACATCTTGGGGGAAGGTCTTTTCTGCTGCCTCAACTTTTGAGGGGCTCAGCTCCCTGCCAACAAATATTGAAGGGGCGGAGGACACCTTGGCCCTGTAGAGTTGGCGCCAGTGGCGTGATTACACAGCCCAGGCAACATTTATCATGATGCCATCCCATTCAGTACATCATCCCTGGCCAGCAACAATGTGACTGATCTGGGAAGGAGAAAGAAGCAAGAGTGGGGTGGTGGTGGGGGCAATGGAGGCAGACAGCCCTGAACAGGGTTAAAGAAAAAGTAATAGAAAGGCTTGTCTCCAACTTGATTATACTCAGAAAAGACCACGGAAAGTAAAGAACCCAAGTTAGTCATGCCCATTCATTTCAATGGATTAACATTAGATGTGACCCTCAATATATTAGAGAAATATTTCTGTTCCATCCAAACCACTATCTTCAATGGGAAAACTGAAATTGGGACAGCCCAGCAGAGCTCAGGTTTGCAACACCTTTACTAAATACAAGGCTTTTCTGTGCTGATTCTCTCCAGAACCCCCCCACTGGTGAATAAGCATCATCTGCATAATTGCCCCAGACACTCACATCAACTATTTCTGTAGCAACTGCCAGAGCGTAATTAAGTAGTTATTGCACGTTAATGTGCAGCCAAGGGCAGTTTTGAATTTACTGTATGGGTCACTAAAACATGCCAACTGCAGGTCATCTAAAAATGTTCTGAGATGTAATTTCTTCTTTTTTGTCAGGGTACACACACAACTTTGAAAAAAACAGAGAGATGGGCCTTAAACTCATTTAGCCCGAAAGGTCTCTGCTAATTTTCATCAAACTGCAATGATCAGAGGCTTCTTATTATGTGACCCCTTTCTCTTTGGAAAGGAAAAGATCTTCAGCTTTAAAAGAGAACTGTGTGCCAAGAAGACGAGAAATGAAACAAATCCCCACATTTTGCTTTCACTTATTTGCCAAGATTTCTTCCTAGATCGTCACCTGAGTGATGTGAACAGAACTTTTGTGCCCCCACTTATCAGAAGGTGCTTTTGCAGCCTGTTTGTGGACTGCTCTCCCCTGGGAGGCTCGCCTGGCACCTTCATGACATATCTTTAAGCAACAGGCAAAAACATTTCTCTATAACCAGGCCTTGGGCTGATTAACATTCTATGGCTTGCTCACCGCTGCCAGACACCACCTGCTCACTGCCTGCCCACTGCTCTCCACATGAGCTGGTGGAGGTACAGTGGTGGCGAGTGGGTAGGTGGCAGTGGAGGGCAGGTGGCAGTGGTGGCAGCGGGTGGGCAGGCATGTGGCAGGCAGTGGGAAGTGGGTGAGCAGCAGCGGTGGTGAGTGGGCAAGGATCTGCACTGAGGCTTCCCTGTGTTGGTTTCAGAGCCTCCGCTGATGGCAGCCAAGCTTTCTCCAAAATCGCTACAGTAGTACCTTGGTTTACAACCATAATCCATTCCAGAGGTCCGGTTGTAAACTAAAACAGGTTGTAACCCAAGGCGCGCTTTCGCCAGTGGGGCCTCCCCCCCCCAAATGGGTTGTAATCCAAAAAAAATGGGTTGTAATCCGAAAAAAGGGACACACACTTCCAGTTTGACGTGGTTGTAATCCAAAACAGTTATAATCCAAAGCGGTTGCAAACCAAGGTACCACTGTATTAATTCCTCCCAAATTCCTTCTATTTCTCCCCACTTTATCCAAGGATAAAATATGGCTGTGGCTGACTTTGATGAAGCAACAGCTGCCAAGCCATAGGAGAAACCAAGGAACATCAAGGAGAGATGTAGACCACAAGGAGGTAAGAAGTAATCCCACAAATCATGAGCATGCTTTCGTTTTGTGCCTTATTGGTCCATGGGAACATTAGTACGTAGAGTCCATACTGCACAGGGCACTACTGCCAGACTTGGAGGGAACTGGTTTCTTGCAAGAAAGCAGAGCAGAGGGGAAGTCTAAGACATCTCATGCACCTTCAGTGATCATGATTTTTTAATGAGCAAACTGTGATAAATGCACTACTTTTATGGAAAGATGTACAGAAGCCACATTCTTCAAAATGAGTTACAAAAGAAATATCTAAAGGTAATACGATGCATGTTCATTTATGTACATGCACCCGATAGTTATAAGACCATCTCCCCTTCATATAATTATGAGGTATTCTCATAGAAAGCCAGGAACATTTGCAGATAATTTGATTGCAGAAAGAAATAATGAGGATGAGAGTGTAGTTCTTTTTAAATAAGGGGAAAAAATCATTTAGAACTTCTTCATTAGACCGCTGCATTTGGCCTGGGGGCAGAGGGGAAGACACCCTGATATCTGCCACTGTAAAATATTAAATATAAAGGATGCATATGGAAATTCAATTGGCTAGAACTCATTATATTCCCCTATAATTTGATAAAATGACTGAATGTGGCTACACCTCATTGTGGATCTAACTGCATTACTTTCCAAAGATAAAAGATTCCCTTCTCCTCTTATGTGGAACTTCTTTTTAATCTTATTTGCCCTTGGCCCTATTAAAGCAACTGATTGTCACTGCAAATGCTGTGCATCATTTCATCTTCTTGAACACAGGAGAACATCATTTCCAATCTATTTATAGAACAATGCAGAGAATATGGAACTCAAGTAAGCACGGGATAGACAAGACGATTAGAGAGAGAGATAGCTAGATTGGAGCGTGTCTAGTCACGTTTTGAACTGACTCAATCCCTTTCAAATGGATGGTAAAATCCCTCCCATCAGGCTACTTTTAAATCTGAATTAATCAGATTAACACATATTCAGGAGGATAAAGAAACTTCACACATGCATGTTGGGGCAGATTTTGTCTCTGTGTGACGTTTCATCACCATCCAGAATGGTGCAGTTGCAAAGCTGCCACACACCCAGTACTTTACTGGTCCAGAAAAGTCATATTGGAGTAGGAAGGTAAGCTATACTGTGGTCCGAACAGCTGGTAAAAGCCAGATAGTGTCAGACTCGACCTATATAATCCACCAGGTTACACTCTGCCTCCATTCCTGCCCACCAAATTCTGCTTTGGCTGCACCGTCAACTTGCTAAATTGATTACTGATCGTACCTCGGACCTGACACCGTTCTATCAACCCATTCAGAAAGCAGCTACATTTTAAACCACATTTTGTTACTTTGTGCATGTGGAAAGTGAAAGCATCCACTCCATGCTAGAGAAAGCATGCAATGCACTCAGCATGGGGCCGGCTTCGAAGAACATTCAGAAACTGTAACTTACCAAGGAAGTGGTAGCAAAATGCTGGTCAGAGCTAGTCATTAGTGCCATGAAACAGGTTCACTGGCTTAAAATGGGCCAGATTCAACCAGCAGGTCCTGCTAGCAGAAGCCTGCACAGCGACTTCCACTAGTGCAGGGAGGCTTCTTTCCTCTCTCCCTGCACCCCCTGTGCCCCCTCAATTGGCTCTGGAGCAAAGGTTTGCAAGAACCCCCAGAACAGCGATGGGATGTCAGAGAATTCTGACGAAAACAGAGAAAGGAGTAGAAATTGCTGATGCTCACTTATTCATCCCATGTCTGAAACATATATGGTTATGAGTTTGTGGCGGGTGTGTGTGACTCCCCATAATAGCTGGATTTAGAAAAAAATATAATTACTCAAGGTTTGATTAACCAAGCTTTGCCAAATACTGACCCCCCCCCTCCGATTTAGTTTATGTTAACAATCCAGGACAACTTGGCATATCTGCTGAGATGCGCCATCAGCATGGGACAAAGTCTGGCAATGGCCCTTGAAAGAAACCATCAGAGGGCAAGACTGCCAGCTGTGTTTGTGTTAGTGGGCAGGGAAAAGAAAAGGTTTAGAGTTTCAGCTTGGAGGAGAGGGAGGACTGGCTGGAGTAGGCTGCAACAAAGGGACAGGCAGCATGGCTGGTTTGTAGACCTAAGCCTGCGGCTAAGAGAGGAGCAAAGAATCATCTTTATATGTGAATGCTGGTAGTCTCAGGTTGTAAATATGTATAAAGAAACCATATTCCATAAAGACATTACAGTCTCCACTGTGCCTATTTCCGAAGGAAGATGAATGTAAGGTTCCAGTGGGAGGCAAATTGCAGCAGAACAGAAACACTGCAGCATGCAATGAATATGTGGCAGAATGGAAAATGATGCTTTCTTACATCCCTACTTTCACCCCACTCCTTTTAAAGTAAGAGCTTCCTGTGGATATGTGTGCCTTGGATATTACTTTCATCTTAGCTGTATACAAAACCCCCCCTCCCCCCCAAAAAACCTGTCAAATATTACAAAGCTTCTACTGTTGCCTTCTTTCTCTTTCTTTTTCCTGTACCCTGGGTTCACAGCATAGCTGCTTTGGAGACATATTTATGTACTTGTACAAAGAAAAGCCCTAAATGACCTCGACCCAGTATACCTGAAGGAGAGCCTCCTTCCCCATTGTTGAGCCCGGACACTGAGGTCCTCCTCCGAGGGTCTTCTGCTGGTTCCCACACTGCGAGAAGCGAGGTTACAGGGAACCAGGCAGAGGGCCTTCGTGGTAGTGGCGCCCGCCCTGTGGAACACCTTCCCTTCAGATGTCAAGGAAATAAGTCTCTGGCAACATCTGAAGGCAGCCTGGTATCGGGAAGTTTTTAATGTTTGATGTTTTAGTATGTTTTGATATATGCTGCGAGCTGCCCAGAGTGGCTGGGGAAACCCAGCCAGATGGGCGGGGTATAATAATAATATTATTAATAAAGAATAATAATAATTACAGCAAGATAGGCAACAACAAAACCATGTCCACTTCTGGAAAATGGAAATCTAAAAGATCTTTCACATTTATCATCAAAACACTCCAGTTGCCATGGTGATTTGTTTCACTAGCCTATGTTTCCAAGTCACAGTGTTGTTACACATCTTCACTAGAATGGCTCCTAATTGTCCTAACTGGGGGCTAATGAAGCTTGAGCTGTTTATGTATGCCAAACGAATAGGCTGCTATAATAGAGACCTAGCAGGGAAATGTCTGAAATTGCCTTTCTGGTTCTCATTTTTGGTTATGCATCATGCTGATCTTGAGTCGAACAATCACATTTACACAAAGGAAAGGAGCTGGCTCAAAAGCCATCTGCGTAGTAAAGCAGATCTGATTCTGAGGGAAGCTCTGCAGTCGGAAAACATTTCATGGAAAGCAATATGCGTGAAGTCAAATACTCTGCTGTCTTTTGCTTGCCACTTGTTTTCATCCCTCCTTCAACTCATATGCTATTTGAAGATAATGCAGGGCACGTGCGTTATTTGCAGAAGGTCCGAAGGTAAGCTGGCAGTTTAAAATGACGTGGGGGTCTGAGTCACGCCATTGTTTTAGGCATAGTGACTGCTGCGTGTGCCTGCCAGAACCATTTTGATCACACATGCAGAACTGTGGGCAGATCAGCATTCTACAGCACTCGGTGAGCCCTTGAAAATGCTCATGCACAGTGGTGAGCAGACAAACTACATATGCAGAATTCAGAGAACACAACCAGCAATTGGGCACAATCGTCTCAGTGCTCAGTACTGGCGAGTGCACACAATGGTTGCTACTTCCCATTGGGAACACAGGACAGAAATGAATGAAGTGGTTCCCTACATGGTAATTAGGAAAGGGTTAAGTCAGGGATGAAATAAAAGTGGAGTTGGGAAAGCAATGAGCTCTAAGATTTACCATCGCCCTCAATAAAGTCCTCCCTCAGGTTGTCTCTGGAGAATTAGGAGCAGATAAAACACCACTAGGCTCAAATTAGGAGCTTTCCTTCAAATACCCCTCTTGATCCTTGTAGTTCAGGTTTGGAGCGTTACCTCAACTTGATTCAAATGCTTCTTTCAATATTCCTGCTTCTCAGGTGAAGTTAATCAACAATGAATCGTTTAAATCTGGTCTCACTTGTCATTACTCTGCTTAAACAAACCCTACTTATTCCATCTTTGAGCTCTAGATGGCAACTACTAGATATCTCAGTTCTATAGTCCTGCAAGCAGACTTTGTTAGATCTGATCTACCTAGCTGTTCAGACTGCAGGCCCCTTCAGAAACCCTGCTTATTGCACATTCCTGATGATCTGCGCACATGTTGGTTTGGGGGTGGTTGCATGCCATCATGTTTTCAATAATATTTGCACCCGCTTCATGTCCAATCTGTGCATGTGCTACAGCTTCCTACTGAAATCCAGTAACTTTTCATGCTACAAATATTTGTTTTTGTTTTTGTTTAACATACCTTTGTTGTGCTATGGTGTCCCTCTGGATGAAAAGCACTGGGGAAGCATTGGAGAACAACTAATAAAGTGGAATGATGCATAGATGGTCCAGTGTAAATCCACCACTAATGAACTATTATTGTTTCAATTACATGTTACAAAAAGCACCATTCTGGAGCGGCCCTTAATGATGTTTATTAATTAACCTTCCCCAAATAACAGCTTTTCTAGCAAGCTAAGCTCAAGGTGTCTAAATAAAAAAATGCAAACTCGAATAGAGCTCCAGTCTACTTTCCCACTTTGACTTGATAATATGAAACATCACAAGGTATGATATATGTTGTTTAATTTTTAACTCACCTAGCATTTTTAATTGAAAAACTCATTGGGAGGAAGAAGGTGGGAGCTTTGGGCACTGGAGCCATCAATCACAAATGGGTTTGGATATCTCCAGAAGGTAAGATCCTACTTTCACAAAGAGTCCCACAAAAGCCTAGTTTAGTTTTGCATTGTATTTTTTTTAAAAAAATGATATATGAAGATTTTCAGAGCTTGACAGCCTATCTGTTATGTCTGTGGCACCTCTATTGACAGATGTGTGAGACATCTTTCTCAGAGGCAATATGATGCCATAAATCTACTGTTAAACATTCTTCTCCTCATCACTCTTCATCTTTGCCTCTGTCTGCTGCCATCACAGCTCCCCTGCCTCGGGGGACAGGACTGTGGTGCTGAGAATATCACTGGTTTTTGTGTACTTCACATAAAGCACACAAAGGAAAGTGTAAAAGCTACTTTCCTGGCCTCATTGTGCTATCTCAACCTTTCTCAGCAAACCAACTTTTTGATGATATGTAAAGACTCTCCCCTCAAAGTTACAATATGATTTTGATATCATTTGACCATTTGTCTCTCTCCTTAAAGGATATTGCCTCCCACTTAATGCCAGAAATTCCATTTTTTATGCTGCATTTTCACCTGCATTTTATTTATTTATTTATTTATTTATTTATTTATTATCCCACCTGTTCCTCATGAGCTTCAAGTTGCTTATGTGTGTCCATAATACATTTCAAATAGTGAACAATAAGCACGCCAACAAAAATAAAGCCAATAAAAATGCAAACTGAAACATACCACTCTACAGAAAAATAATTAAACTGTCATAAAACCACAACAGCCAAAGTTTTCACAGCTTGAACCTTCAAAGTTGAACTCACACAAGTTTTCTACAGTCCCTAAGAAACCTGCAAAACCCCCATAATCTTTAAGGTCCATCCTGTGCTAGTTCTAGGAGGGAAATTGTCTATGTCAGCACCTTATTAGTCTTAAAATGAGGAGGGCTTTATACCACAGTTAAGATTTAAGATTTTGGCTCAGCCCTACCTGAAGATGCTGAGTATTGGATTTGGGACCTTCTGCACGCAAGGTCCCTATGGCTGTGCAATAAGGACACAAGTTAAAAATATTCAGAAAATTAAAACCAGCAGTAAGCTAAAACACACACAGAAGCATTCTAGATGCCAGTTGATCTGGGTAAGCTTGCCTAAACAAAAATGTTTTTAGCAGGTGCCAAAAATAGTACAGTGAAGGCTCCTGCCTGATTATCAGTATCTCTCATGACGAAGGCGCAAGTTGATGCTATAGGTTAGCTGATGGTAGCAAATAAAAGAAAGTGAGAAGGAAGGATATGAAGAAGACAATGGAGGTGGCTTGGTTGCAACCATCTGCTCCAGTGCTGAAAAAGCCTGCTGAGCAGTTGTATATGCCAATTGATCTAAATGCCAATGTCCTCCAATGTAGCATTTTCCATCTTTTATAACTTGGCTTCCAAATCTTTTCTAAATGCTTAGGATCTACCCACAAAAAGGGAGATGTTCTCAAAATCTGCTGTGGCTGCAGCGTCAATCTTATGTAAACCTAGATCATTGGCTAATAAATGGATGCATGCAATCTGGATTAAAAGGCTTGGGGGCTCAAAAGTATATTTAGCCCACAAGAAACAAAGCACTTGCTTCCCTGAAACCCAAAGTTTTATGCTCATGGAACTGACTGTTCCGGTTTAGTCCCTGTGAAATGCATCTCTAAACCCAAGCTAATCCCTCAGAGATTATCAGCTGTTTTAATATCTTTGCTGGCATCGCAAGTCGAGCCGTTAATCATAAATCTGCTTTAGCAGTGTTGCTCACAGAATATGTCGGCTTCCAAACACTTAGTTACATCTCTGCCTCATCTGGTGTGTGCAATGGTAAAGACAATGTTTCGCTGGGTGAAAGAAAGAGGACAGTGTCCTTCCCTTCAGTGGGGAAGAATCACAGGAAAAGAGTGTCGTTGTGTTTTTTTCTTTTCTTAAAAAAGTTGGTGTTTCTAGTCCAAACCAGTGCTGCTTCACTGCCATTCTCTGTTTTAAAACCACTTTTCACCTTAGCAATAGCGATGGTCACACACAGCTAATGAGATTGGGCTAGGTGAGAATATTACTGAGGTCCAACAAAGCCAATTCATAGTAAAGGCAGAGCTTAATCAAAAGCCATTGCCTTCGATCTGTGTTAGCTTTGTTGAATAAATCTCACTGGTGTTATTCTGTAGCCCAATCTGGTTGTTGTTGTTTAGTCGTTTAGTCGTGTCTGACTCTTCGTGACCCCATGGACCAGAGCACACCAGGCACTCCTGTCTTCCACTGCCTCCCGCAGTTTGGTCAGACTCATGTTTGTAGCTTCGAGAACACTGTCCAACCATCTCGTCCTCTGTCATCCCCTTCTCCTTGTGCCCTCCATCTTTATCAACATCAGGGTCTTTTCCAGGGAGTCTTCTCTTCTCATGAGGTGGCCAAAGTATTTGAGTCTCAGCTTCAGGATCTGTCCTTCCAGTGAGCACTCAGGGCTGATTTCCTTAAGAATGGATAGGTTTGATCTTCTTGCAGTCCACGGGACTCTCAAGAATCTCCTCCCGCACCATAATTCAAAAACATCAATTATTCGGTGACCAGCCTTCTTTATGTTCCAGCTCTCACTTCCATACATCACTACTGGGAAAACCATAGCCTTAACTATACGGACCTTTGTTGGCAAGGTGATGTCTCTGCTTCAATCTGGTTAGCTGTGTGATAATCCTGCTGATACTTGGAAGAAGGGTGATTTGAAAGAAAACAATGGGGGCTGAAGCTGCAGCCAATTGGGACTGCAAAGAGACTCACAGTGAGGTATACTGCATGTGTTTTGGAGAGTACAGGCAGCCATGTTGTGTACTGCGCATGCCTTCTCTCCGAAGAGCCTTGGTAAAAAGATTCTGGGGGAAGGAACATGTGGCAAATCACTGAAAAAGCAGGCATTTTATGGAATAGGAGCACGAATGATTCAACTCACAGTGTAACTGTGAGGAAGAACAATGTCAATTATTATTACCTTTTTAATCCCATCTTTCTTCCAAGTAGCCTTGAGCACAGTATGCATGGATTTCCCCCCTCCGTATTTCAATCCTGTGATTTCGGCAGAGAGCTTCTAACTCAAGATAATTCAAGCATCGCAGGAGAGTAAGGATTTGAGCAATCTCTCCAGACCATATTACCACAGTGGATCTCAGTGACTAATTCCAAAAAGAAATCTGTAGCAGCAAAAGGATGGATTTCACTGGTCTACAAGTAGCCACTTTATCAACGTCATAATGCATAAAGTACATAACGTTATAATAAATGAAGTACCCCACCCAATAAACACTATATATTTTTTTATTCTGATATATAATAGGTGGTGTTCAACTGTTAGTCATGACTAATTCAGATTTCACCCAGTAAATGGGTGTGTAACGTCTTACCTGCCTGTTTTCCACCTTCTGTTCAGGCATGCACACACATATATTCACGCATGAGTTCTCTGTTTTATGTATGTTTGTGTGCGTGTGCAGAGGGTGTATGCGTGTTTGCATTGGCCATGCCCTCTTTTACCATATTCGCTGCTAGTATGTGGTCCTCAGAGGGGTAGCTAACCACCAATGTAGCCCTAAGGCCCAAAGATGGGTAGGCACACCTGTGCTTTGTAAATATCCAAGAATATACTATTGGAGCTCCAACGCTTATGAATATGGGAAAAGGTGGAAAGTAAGTATGTCACCCACCTATCTGTCCTATCAATTTCTGATGAGCTAAAGATATCAAACACAAAGGCCAAGCCAAGCCCTTGAAGTTTATTTAGCTGTTTGGGGTTAGCTGAAAGAAAAATGTGAAGCAATGCAGGGGATGAAAGCCCACAGTGCATATGTGCACGGTATCATCCTTATCCCTTCCTTCCTCCTATATATATATCTATAGGTAGATAGATATAGGGACGCGGGTGGCGCTGTGGGTAAAACCTCAGTGCCTAGGGCTTGCCGATTGCATGGTCGGCGGTTCGAATCCCCGCGGCGGGGTGAACTCCCATCTTTCGGTCCCAGCTCCTGCCCACCTAGCAGTTCAAAAGCACCCTTAAGTGCAAGTAGATAAATAGGTACCACTTTATAGCGGGAAGGTAAATGGCGTTTCCGTGTGCTGCGCTGGTGCTGGCTCGCCAGAGCAGCTTCGTCACGCTGGCCACGTGACCCGGAAGTGGTCTCCGGACAGCGCTGGCCCCCGGCCTCTTAAGTGAGATGGGCGCACAACCCTAGAGTCGGACACGACTGGCCCGTACGGGCAGGGGTACCTTTACCTTTAGATAGATATATTTCAAGTTTTGGAACGGCCAAGCTCAGTTGCACGTTTACCTTGTAAAACTGGCTGCCTGCCCATTTGCCCAAGGCTTAGAACATCGCGCAGGTTAGCAACAGTGTGGTCTGTTGATGCCCTTCCAAAACAAGCAAGTGAACAAACAAACATGGGAGGGGAAAAAATCCAGCCTTGAAATACTCTGAGGCTGGCTGTAGTGAATTAAAAGAGAAGAATGCCTGAGGGGGAAAAACAAACAAGCAAAAGAAAAACTCAAGGCATATGACTTTAGCCTAAGTAACCGTTACAAGCACAAGGATGTGAGAGAGGCCTGGAAATCTGATTATTGTAAGCTAGCCAGATTTGGGTATATTATATGCACTGCTTCATTCAGAGGAAAACAATGATACCAGAAGAACTTTGGGGCAGAAGTCCAAGGCCCAACTCAGCAGAAAGATATACCGGTAATATTCACCGGTAATATTCTCTCATTGGGCTCCAAGGGTGTAGTGAAGAACTCAAGTATCCATTCCTGAGGCCAACCCTCCGCAAAGACAAGGAGAGTAGTAAACAAATTCAATTTTATTAACCTTAAACTTGGAAACCCTAAATGGCCTGGGACAAGGTTCTCTGCAAAATGGCCTTTCCTCACATATACCTACCTAAAGCTTAAGGTTGTCTTCAGAGGACCTCTCTGAAGCAGGATGCTGGAACCCTGCTTGTGAAATAGCCTCATCAGAGAGGCTCACCAGGGGCTTTGGTGGCTTTTTTTGAAGTCTGGTGAAGATTATTTTTGTGATTTGTGGTTTTCAAATCTGGGCTCAGTACCTGGTGTATAATTTGTTGTATTTTTAAGATGCTAAACTTTTATTTCCTAGCTGGTTAAATAGCTTTTGTGCTGCCATTTATTCATTTTGTTCTTATATTTTAATATTATCTTTTATTCTTTTATTTATTGGGAACCGACAGAGAACATATTACTGGACAGTCTATATAAATATAGTAACTGAAGGAAACAAACACATAAAAGAAGCAAGTTATTCAGCAATGCTAACTTTGAAAAATTGTTGGTATTTCCCCCTGCTCTGATTTATGCCTATCATTTGCAAAGTTCAGAATAGTGTACATGATGTTATCCTTACAACAACCTTGTGAGCTACAGCTGCATGCACACCATACAGTTAAAGCATATTTAAATAAAAGCAGGCAATGCCCTCCAAAGAATCATGGGAACTGTAGTTTGTTAACGATGCTGGGCATTGTAGCTCTGTGAGTGGTAAACTACAATTCCCACATTTCTCTTTGGGAAAACATGGGAACTGAAAGTGTTTTAAATGTATGGTGTGTACGTAGCCACAGATTCGGCTGAAAGATTGTGACTGGGAAAAGTCACCCATGGAATTAAGAAGCTGAACAGGGATTTGAACCAGCAGGGATTTGAACCCAGATCTCCTCAGTCCTTGTCCAGCATTTGGTATTATAGTACACTCAGTATAAGCTTTGTTACAGGTAGAATTTCTGATTGCAACAACAACCATAAAATCATTTGTACTGTGCATTCTTCATTTTTCAATGCCAGGCCTCAAATTTACTCTAATCACCTGAAAAAGAGCTTATGCTGCAAATTTCGATTAAAACCTTACACTTCCTACGAAGATGAGAACTTTGTGAGAATGATTTTGTAGTATCAGAATTAGCTAGTCTGTAAATTCAATCAGCTGCGGAGGATCCCTGCTGTCACTGCCAGAAAGAAGGGTTGTGCCAAATTAAATGAGTCTTTTCAAATGTCTTTAGTGCACCAAATCCTTTCATTTCATGACATCCAACTACAGCAATAGAGATGCTCTGTATTGAACCAACACAGGGGCCTTTGCAATCAGTCTGAACAATGGCATTTCTTTACTTGCTTCCAAACTCCCCAACCTCCTTCATTCCCCTCTCCTGTTAGATGAGCAGGGCTAAAGAGGATATACAGTCATTCCTTTGAGAAGCACGGTCCCAGTACTGAGAAGACCAATGGAACAAACAAATGGGATTTGTTGAACCTAATAGAATCTTTCTGCTTCGATGAGGCACTTCTACCTGGCTTTTTTTTAAAGAAAAAGAAGGACAATCTAAGCAGTACAAAGGCCAAGACATGTGTCAGTGTCACTGGGGAGAATGAGACATAAAATCTATTGTGCCACTTGGAGAGTGGGGGTGGATACTGCTTGGAAACAACTCTGTTGACAGATTCTTCGCTCAGTTCCTTCTCTTTCTTCATCACTTTGGACACAAATGACTTATTAGACTTTCCTCTTGTACGAACTGCTAGAGGGCGGGGCTGGTGTGTTAGTGGAAGTAGATTCAGCTGGGCTCCCAACTGAAAGTGTGTTACTCTGTTTAGGGAAGCTTTTAATACTGGATGAATCATTGTATTTTAATATTCTGCTAGAAGCCGCCCAAAGTGGCTGGGGAAACCCAACCAGATGGGTAGGGTATAAATAAATTATTATTATTATTATTATTATTATTATTATTATTATTATTATTACCCCCTTTCCCCCATCTCCCCAAGTACAGTCAAACCTCGGTTGTTGAACGTAATCCATTCCAGAAGCCGAAAACATTTGACAACTGAGGTGCTGCTTCCAATTGGCTGCAGGAGCTTCCTGCACTCAAGCGGAAGCCACGTCAGACGTTTGGCTTCCAAAAAATGTTTACTTCCGGGTTTTCGGCATTTGGGAGTCAAAATGTTCCAAAACGGAGCCATTTGGGAGCCAAGATTTTACTGTATTGTACTTAAAAACCTTGTTCCTTAGCAAGGCTGTGAGCCTGTGGCTTGCAGGCAAGGGTAAGCAGATATCTGGATCTCCTGCTGAGGGTTATTCATAGTCCTTGTGCCATTTGTGCATGCAACCCCCTCCCCTACACATCTACACAGTTTCCAGACTGGAGCATTAACACACCAGATTCTCCCCACATTCACGTCAAGGAAATCCCTCCCTCCCTTTCCCTTCTAATCATGAACTTGCAGGCACCAGACCTTGCACCTCACACACAAATAGATTATGGTAAAGAACTTTAGGTTGGTACAACCATGAAAAACATGGTGTGGAAACACAGTGATTATTATGCAAGATTCTTAGTGTTTTGAAGGCCGCCAGCATGCTTTTAGGTCCACTTTATGCTTCTTGCCATTGCCTTATCAAATCTTCAGGCCCTTCATATCTGAAGGACCACTTTCTTTCCGAACATCCTTGAGAAATACTCAGGATAGTGCTCAGGTGCACCAATTCAGAAAATGTGACTTGTGTCAAACTTTAAAAGCACATGAGGAGTTATTTTCTGTTGTAGTTATAAGCTATAGCTACTTTTTACACTTCACATATTTTTAGAGATCCTTCACAAAAGCACCTGTGAAGAGGAAAAGACAATGTTTCCAGGACTGTCCCCCTCACGGCACAGGGGATAGGAATGATTTACTGTTTACTTTTCAGCTCTAAAGAGCAGGTAAAGGAGTTTTCTTCTAATCACTGAGTTCAGTAGAGGTTTGTTTTTTTAAATAAAACAAAAACCTCTTCCTGCTCCTTGGAATTGCTCTCCAAAGGAGGTGGAAGGTTTCCCCCCTCTCCATCTCAGCACTGAGCATCACAGTATTGTGACTGGGAGACAAAAACTCAGTGCTCTGTAATGATTGCTCTCTAAAGAGGAGCCAGAGCACTTTATCTCCCAATCCCAGAGCTGAGGTTGGGAGGCGGGGCTGTTGGGCAACTTTCTACAGCTTGCTGAGCCAGATCCGGCCTGCAGGCGACTAGTTACCGTAACTACGATGAGATTCTGGAAGTTTATCCTCTTCCGAAGCTTGTTTGAAACAGAGCCTCATTGTATTGCAGAGTCAATGCAAGACTTCTTTCTCAAGGCTTGCTTGCCTTTCATAAGAGGAGGGCTGGTGTTGTTCCTTCTGTTTAGTTGTATATGGGTTTATTGTAATACACTGTTGCTGGATGTTATAATTTTAATGTTCTTTTTTTAAAAAAATTGGTACACCATCTTGAGGCTTGGACACACATTGCTGCACAGAATCAAATCAAATCAATCAATAAAAAGTGCTTAGAGGTGTAGCAACTATGTCAAACAAATTAGTGCTCATCTTATTTCATTCACTGACAAATATAAACACTGAATTATATGTGCTAATTTTGCAATGCATTCCTTAGATTTTCTCTCATTTATTCAGTTAGAATCCGCTATTTAATATTCATGAAGGTAATCACTATAGGATGGCTATTCATTTTTCGCTGTCAGTCAGTTATAATTTGATTCATTTTTTAAAAATCATCAGTGGTGGATTTCATTATGAATTCTCAAATAATTCAGTTTTCCATAATTATATACCTGCTCATGTAGGATTCAGCCTCAATAAAGTTGTATGTGCTTAACCAACCACTGAACCCTTTGAGTTCAATGAGGCTTAAGTATGATCTTTTCCTTCATTTCCTGGATTTGGTTCCTAGTATTTTCTTCCTTATCTGTTAATTTCTTCCTTAGTTCAGAACTTAGGTAATTGTCTGGTTACTGCAATGCTACAATCAATGGATTTCTTCAGCGTCAAAAAAAATTTGGTTTCAGTAAATCTCTGATTTACAAAACCAAAATGATTAGATTGTGTGAATGCTGCTTAAGATGTTGAGTTTGAACTGACTTCAATAAAAATTGTAGTAATGAACGCAGTTGCAAATTAATGAAACAAGTTTAGCTTTGCAATGCTTCCAAATTAAGGGGATTAAATGAAGCCAAAGAGTGTGTCTGAACACTTGCATTGGTACAAGTCTGAATTTGAAGATTAATTAAAGGAAACCAATCCTTCTAGCTTGGTTCAGCAATATTATGACTTCATTCATTCATTTCTAATTGCTATTGGGTGCCTTTGCACTCACATTGTACTGCCAGTTTGCAGCTTAAACTGGCCTGTCAATGGCATTTCTGACTCTAGTGCTGTAGGTCATACTTGGGAAAGAGCTGGGGCTAGAGTACATGCTTTGCATGAAAAAGCTCCCAGGTCCAATCCCTAGCCTTTCAAGGTAGTGTTAGGAAACTCTCAAGTCTGAAACCCTGGACAACCACTGAAAGTCAGTATAAATGTTAGTGAGCTACAGGGACCAACAGTCTGATTCTGTATTAGGCACATTCCTATGTTCCTACAAGTTGTAGGTGGCTGTACAAGTTCTGGAATTCAAAATAAGGGCTTGGAGCTATCATATGGAGCGCTGGAAGGCTAAAAAAGGTCTTCCATGGCAAATATTTTCAGCATTATGGTGCTCTATGTCGTTTGCCAAGAAACCTTCAGAGACGTGAAGCATGGAAGTTTCACAACTTACCTGGTCATGGCCCATTATGATTTATAAACTTTGTGGACATCCTTCTGTTAGGCCTTAATTGTTTTTGTTCTCCTAGAGACTCTTTCCCCAACTGGTGCCCTTCAGGTGTTTTGCACCACAACTTACACCATCCCTTACGATTGTCAGTGCTGGCAGGGGTTGATAATGCATTGTAGTCCAAAATATCTGGAGGGCCCCAGATTGAGTAAGATAGAAATAGGTGGGTAGAGCTGCCCTTTTAAAAAAAGGCAGAATCCTGTATTTTTATTATTCAAGACACAAAAAGGGAGCCATTTGGAGGGAGGGGATGATTTTGCCCACCCACTGTGTTCCAAATCACATATGACTGTTCTTCAGAGGCACCTATATTTCTTATCTCTTGTTACTATGCAGTTATTAAAAAGCACTCCACAGTGCTGCCATTTTTGCAACTTAGCCTTATATTTCCAAATGTAAAGCTCTGGATATGGCTCTGAATCTGGTCCTCCTGCTGGAATCTCTTTGTGATCCCCTTGCCTTTGAAACCTGAAATGGTGCTTTTATGCCTCTGAAGATGAGCAATGAGCAATGCTTTCTTTTTGACGTAGGAGCAAAGAGGAACACGAGTAGTTTAATTCTCACTGAGTGGTCAGTGCACAAAGATTCAGAAATACATCACTTCTGAGTCTGATGGGCTCCTGTTTAAGAGTGCAGGTACTGTTGTATTTTGTCCTGTTATTATTCTCATTATAAAATCTGAAATAAAAACATTTATTAAAAAAAGAACATAGGTAGGTACAAACAGATCAAGGCAGCAAAATGTTAATAGCCCAGTAGTGTATTGGCTAGAGCATTGTAGTAGGATCTGGGAGACAGGGGTTCAAATCCTCACCCAGCCAGGAAACTAACTGGGTGACCTTGGGCCAGTCGCTTGCTCTCAGCCTAACCTACAACACAGGGTCATTGTAATGATAAAACGATGGGGGAGTATACTGTGTACACCACCTTGAGCTCCTTGGAGGAAATATGGAACATAAATATAATAAAACACGCAAACAAAAAATATGGAAATGTCAATTATCAGATCATCCCTGATTATTTAGCTGGTTCTAGATGATGAAGTTCAGGACTATCAAAAAGTGGACCTCATGGGATTTTTTTAATCCCATGAGCATCCCACACCATCTTAGTATTGAATAATAATAGAATTGAAGAGTTGGAAGGGGCACAAGGGTCATCTAGTCCAACAACCTGCAATGCAGGAATCTTTTGCCCAATGTGGGGCTCAAACCTATGGCCCTGAGATTAAGAGCCTAATGCTCTACTAACTGAGCTATACGCTCCCATGAGTGTGTGCTCTTTCTTGTATCTTTAACAGTCTTACAACATTGGGCACATGAAAATTGCTTACCTATTTAAACTTAATACAACTTTACTAATTCAGCAATTTACCAAGCACTGGGAGAATTAGAAATTCAAATGTGATGAGAAAACACACCGTGCTTGTGTTTATGTGTGTGTAAACAACACTAAGCTGATAAGAGCAGCAATCAATCATGTTGGCATTGAAGTTAACAGCCCTCTTCAAAACAGATCAACCATCAGGAAAAAGGAAAACAAAGCTTTCACCAATTGTTTTGGACAAAGGCCACCCAAACCCAAGATTTTCCCAGATGAGTGAGTTTGGAAGAGTTTTAGGGTTGCCATATTTTGAAGAGCAAAAAAGAAGATACAACGTGGGTGGCGCTGTGGGTAAAACCTTAGTGCCTAGGGCTTGCCGATCGCATGGTCAGCGGTTCGAATCCCCGCGGCGGGGTGAGCTCCCGTCTTTCAGTCCCAGCTCCTGCCCACCTAGCAGTTCGAAAGCACCCTTAAGTGCAAGTAGATAAATAGGTACCGCTTTATAGCGGGAAGGTAAACGGCGTTTCCGTGTGCTGCGCTGGTGCTGGCTCGCCAGAGCAGCTTCGTCACGCTGGCCATGTGACTCGGAAGTGTCTCCGGACAGCGCTGGCCCCCGGCCTCTTAAGTGAGATGGGCGCACAACCCTAGAGTCGGACACGACTGGCCCGTACGGGCAGGGGTACCTTTACCTTTACTACTTCCAAAGCAACTACTCTATTCCGAACTTAAAAATGGAAAGCGTATTGCTGGTGGTCAACAAAAGAGTTTTAAAGACTGTCTCAAGGCAAATCTAAAAAAAATTGTAGTATAAATACCGACAACAGGGAAACACTGGCCTGTGAGCGCTCCAGTTGGAGAACAGCCTTTACCAAAGGTGTCATGGGCTTTGAAGACACTCGAATTCAGGATGCAAGGGAGAAACGTGCTAAGAGGAAGGCATGTTTGGCAAATCCACACTGTGATCAACTCCTGCCCGGAAACCAATGTCCCCACTGTGGAAGGATGTGTGGGTCCAGAATTGGCCTCCACAGCCACTTACGGACTCATTGTTAAAACCGTGTTCATGGAAGACAATCTTACTCGGCTACAAGTGATCGCCAAAGAAGAAGACGACTTTTAGCTATGGATCACTATGCTGACTTTCATTTTACATACCTATGAAAAAGAGAACATGTCCTGGAAAAAGAGGGCATATGGCAACTTGAGCTGCCTCAGCTGATTCAGACCCTGATGGCATGACTCCCATATTGAGACTCAGTTGGAGATCTGCCAGAGTAAGTCTTTCTTGCTGGCTCAGCTGGCATAACTTGAGATGGTGCAACTGAAGTCAGGCTAAATCCTCAAAATGGCCATTGAGGACAGCATGGTAGGTCAGGTAAACGAGAGACATAAACCTGTTTCTTTTAGCTCAGTGACATAAGCTGGCAACTTTTGCCTACACTGGCAAAATGGGTGGTCAAGTCAAACTCTATTCTAAAGGCTTGTTTCCCATCTTTCAGACTCAGGCTGGCTAAGCCAGCCATAGCCATGCCCCTGGATAGAGTTTGGAATACAATGGTACCTCGGGTTACATAGGCATCAGGTTACATACGCTTCAGGTTACAGACTCCGCTAACCCAGAAATATTACCTTGGATTAAGAACTTTGCTTCAGGATGAGAACAAAAATTGTGCAACGGTGGCGCAGCAGCAGCGGGAAGCCCCATTAGCTAAAGTGGTGCTTCAGGTTAAGAACAGTTTCAGGTTAAGAACAGACCTCTAGAATGAATTAAGTTCTTAACCCGAGGTACCACTGTATGCTGGCTTACCTTAAACCAGCATAAATGCTGCTGGCTTCCTATATTTAGGATTACTTTGTCTGTATTTTTTTGGGGGGGGGGCATTCTTTGTTTCATTGAGTACTAGAATGAGCCTTGGGGAATATTTGGAGATGCTCATTGCCTATGAAATGGTCCCAAAGTCCTTCATTTCCTCCTACTGATTGAAAAAGAAAACCCCCAACCACCTCCAAATCAGCCACTCTGCATTAGATAAGCACAAAGGATCTGTTCACCAGTATGTGATGTGTAGAAATAGTATATAACAAATAGATAAAATAATGCAACTGACACAACAGTGTGTGGATATCAGTGTGCTTTAACAAATGGGACTAAAGCTGTGAGCAGGAATGGAAGAGAAAATTGCATCTGGAATGCTGACTGTCTCCAAAATTGGTTGCAACAGTTCCTACTCCTGATCCAAAAATCTTAGAGCACCAAAACGGACTGTTATACACTGGACAAGGCGAACCACAGATTTTAGGAGATCACAATAACATCACTTAGGGAATTACAGTATGTCTATAATGAAAATCACAGTGATTTGCAAGATTATTTAAGTAAGCAGAAGAATGCCATCATATTTTAAAAGTGTTTCTGTTCAGATTATGTGTGATCACAAGTGCTATATTAAGTAGGTGAAGTGCTATTTCTGTTAAATGAGAGGTCTGGAAGTGTGAATGTTGCTGCTGCTTATGAGCACAATAGGTATTTGAATGTTCTGGTAGGTCATGGATCTGGGGTGTTAACTGGATAGAATTTCGTTGCATTTTATGCTGTTTTAAGCTTTGAAAGCATGTACACAATGCACTCGGGTGAGAATGGATGTGGGTCTGTTTTTCTAATGTCAGATTTCTCGCAGAACATTACATTGTTCATTGGTAAGATGAACCAGGTTAATTCAATACCCATTGGAACTTCAATTTACCCAATAGTGAGTGAGAGTTCAGACTGAATTGTTCAATCAGGAAACATTTTATATGTAATTTGATGGGAGTCCTGTGGAAAAGTGCTGGAATCAGAGTACGAAAAGCATAATCCAATCTTCACTAGACAAAATCCAGGAATAATATTCAAAGAAAATATGTGTGCAGGATAAAAACTCTCAGAAGTACTCGAGCTGAAGAACTTTCCTCTGTACTTGAGGTACTGTAGATTTATGTCTTTTCCTCATGCTGTGAGATTTTTATACCGTAAACTGCCCTGTGATCTTCGGATGAAGGATAGTATATAAATTTAATCAATAATAATATTAATGTAAGATGTAGCAGAGATGTATGCATTAGGAAATAAAGCTCTAATGATAATGTGCTAATGCTTATCACAACAGCAGACTTCAGCACCATGACTTGCATGCGCAAATGGCCCATCACAGACTAAACGCCACAGGTACAGCTCATCTAAATCAAGCCTGACTGCAGCTAGCCAGGCATAGGCAAACTCAGCCCTCCAGATGTTTTGGGACTACAGTTCCCATCACCCCTGGCCACTGGTCCTATTAGCTAAGGATCATGGGAGTTGTAGTCCCAAAACATCTGGAGGGCTGAGTTTGCTTATGCCTGAGCTAGACATATCCACATAAGGGATGAGAAAACAGTGGCCCTCCAAAATATTTGGGATCCAACTCCCAACAGCCCTAGTCAATGTGGCCAATGGCCAAGAATGATGGCGCCAGTGTTCCACAACAAATGGAGGGCTAAAGGCCCCCTGCCCCTGTTGTAAAAACAAATAAACAATTGTTTGATCCCTAGATGTCCATTCATTTCATGGAAGACTTTTACCTCTACTGTGGACAAGCAAAAGGAAGTGAGGGACTGAAATAAACAAGATCTGTTCTGTTTCTTGGGATGCTGATGGTGTACATTTTGCCTTAGTCACCCATCCTAGTCTTCTGTCATTGCCATCAACATACAATTATCATCCAGAGCCCCACTGTTACATAAGAAAAGCTTGATGTTGTATTATATATTTATTCATTAAATTTGTATACTTCATCTGAAGATCATACGACATTTCATAACATAAAAATGCAACATGAGAACACAAAATACAAAATAGAACAAAACCAACCAATAATACCCCCTCCCACAAACACATCAAAAAGGACAGAGATCAGTCAATGGCCTGGTTATAGAGAAATGTTTTCACCTGGCACCTAAAGACATGTCATGAAGGTGCCAGGTGAACCTCTCTGGGGTGAGCATTCCCCAACCCTGGAAGCCACTGCAGAAAAGACCTATTCGTGTTGCCACCTTCCAGACCTCTTGTGAAGAAGGGTCTCAGATGATGATTGCAGGGTCTGAGTTGGTTCATATGGGGAGAGGCGTTGCTTGAAATATTGTGGTCCTGAGCCATTTAAGGCTTTATGGGTCAAAACCAGCACTTTGAATTGGCCCTAGAAGCTAATTGGATGCCAGTGCACTCAGGCCAGGATTGATGTCATATGCTCAAATCATCTTGCCCCACTGAGCAACCTGGCCACTGGATTCTTCACCTGCCAAAGTTTCTGAATCGTCTTCAGAGCCAGCCCTACATAAAATGTTTTGCAGTAATCTAGTAGGACAAGTAAGTTGTACCCAGTGTAGTGCCAAGTAACTCTCCCATCAGGAGCTTCCCACTTCTCCCATTATGTGTGCCCCACAGCCTCACCAGATCTGCTCTAGAATGTTGAGGGAAAGCCCAGATCAAATTTTGGTGACACATGTGGGGAGGAGAAGGGGGGGAAATCCCACTGTGCAAGTGTGAAGATCAGACATTTACTTAGTACTACATTGGATGCAAGCATTAAGTGGGTCTTCACCTGGTCAGTACAGTGGTACCTTGGAACTCGAACGGCTTGGTTCCTGAACAAATCAGCTCCTGAATGCTGAAAACCTGGAAGTAAGTGTTCTGGTTTGCAAATGTTTTTCGGAAGCTAAGCATCCAATGCAATTTCCACTTGAGTGCAGGAAGCTCCTGCAGCTGATTGGAAGCCGCGCCTTGGTTTTTGAACGTTTTCAGGAGTCGAACGGACTCCCAGAACAGATTAAGTTTGAGAACCAAGGTATCGCTGTATATGGATGGGGACATGGCCTGGAACTCCTAAGCCACGTAAGCTGCTCTTTCTAAAGAAAGAGTAGGATATGAGTGGAATAAATAAAATAATGGCTGCTAGAAGGCTCCATTTAAAATCCAAAGCTTTTTTTTTTTTTAACTCACATCAGGCGGTGAGTGAGATGCAAGGAAGCAGGCTCATGTTTTATTTATTTCCCCTTCTCTTACAGCTCCGTCATTTCCATTTGCTGTTTCCTTTTTGTGTTTATAAACTACATATTTAATAATAGATTGCTCCTCATTCTTTGTTGCGGGGAAAAAACAACAACAGCACCAGCTCATTATGGCTCGTGTCGCTCCACCTGTCACTTGGACTTAGCATCAGGCACTGTGATGTGCAATAGCTTTGCTTTAGCCTTTTCTAGGAAAGACAAGGAGGTGCTGAGGTGCTATTAGAGCTAATTAGAAGAAAGTCAATTACCAGAGATTTCCCCCCAGAGGATTAAAAATGCTAGACAGTTGCATCAGCTGCCTTTTGTTTTATTTTCAGTTTTACTGTGAATATTATTTAATGTTCACTCCTGCCGGGGGGGAAAAAGAGCTTTTGTAGAACTTTGGAGTTATCAGTGTTTACCAACTAGAGTTTTTTTGGTTTTTTTAAAAAAAGTTTGATCTTGTCTTCAAAGTATACCAAGTGGGCAGGGACAGGAACACTACTAAACCCTGTATGTCAACAGAATGAGCCAGCTGTACCATTGGGCAGAATGAGGTGACTGTTTCAGGCTGCTGATGCAGAAGGCAGCCATGGCTCCTGAGCCATTTGGCAATTCCCTTATGTTGGAGAGCAGAGATGTGTAAGCAACATGGCCTGTCCTGCATCCTCTCAGGTAGCCTACAGCTGAGGTGGAAGATGCTATCCCAGTGGTGAAACAAGAGTCAACTGCCAGTAGGGTTAGCTTGTGTATGTGAGCATAGGCGCCGACTCCATGGGGCCTGAGGGGGCCCGAGCCCCCTCAAAAATTTGTTTGGGGGGGCTCTGCCCCCCAATAATTTAAGAAAATTATTAGTTATATTATGCTTTGTAAAATCACAAAATTATGTTGGTATTTTTTATTTTCCTTGTTTGATGATAGTTACCTTTTAAAATACATTCAGTAATGAGTTAAAACAAATAATTATTACGGTAGTAAAAGAGGCGGCGCGAGTAGTTTTGCTCGGTGCGTGCGACTGGCCCAGCCCCTCTTTCCTTTTCCTCTCTTCTGCTCTCCCGCCGGGCGCCTGAGGGAGAGTTACTTAGCGGTTCTGAGGAGCCGCTGTTGTTTCAGCAGGGGAAAAACCGCCGCCCGCGAACCGCCGAGCTCCCTCTCTCTTTCCAGCCTCTCTCTCTCTCTCTCTCTCTCTCTCTCTCTCTCTCTCTCTCGCTATGGCCAAGGAGGAGAAGAAGCCCTTCAGCCAGTCTATGGCCGAGTGGCGGAGGTTCATCTACAACCCCAACAGCGGCGAGTTCCTGGGGCGAACGGCCAAGAGCTGGGGTGAGGAGGGCGAGCGAGCGAGCGAGCGCGCGCGCGCGGGGAAGGGAGGGGAGGGGGCGGCCGGCACGAGGGGCGGTGGGAGGTGCGGCGCGGCGGGCACTTGCCTTGCCCACCACGCATCTCTCTCCTTTTCGGTCTCTCTCCCTCCCTCAGCTGGCGAGGGGGCCACGAGGCGGGCGGCAGCAGCAGCAACGGGCCGGGAGCGGCTCTTAGAAAACTTCCCAGGGCAGGACCCCGGTATGGGCCCCCCAATATTTTTTATAAGTCGGCGCCCCTGTATGTGAGAAGAGAAGCTGGGGGAACTGTCTTCAGGCAGCACATTGTTTTGGGTGGGCCTTGAACAAAATGTTATGTTTGTATTATGGCTACATGCCCAAAATGACTGCTCCCCTTCACCCACATCACCTCCCAGCCCCGTGAGAAGACAGGCTTCTTTCAAGCCAATAACAAAAAACCACCAGGAAAGGAATAGAGCATGAGATGCAAGGCCTAGGGCTGATGCCCCCCAATGGCAGGTAGGCCTACCAAGGTCTGATCATGGAGGACAGGGCCCACGAGAGACCCCTTCAAGCCTGGAGCCATCCTGATTGCAGACTAAGACATGGGTCACATGCATGGGTTTTAACTTATTTTTGTCTATTCTATTGTGATTGTAATTTTATGTATATTTTAAATTATGGTGGTATGGTTTTCAGCAATAATTTTATGGGCATTTTTTTGTAAACTGCTTTGAAGTTTTCTATAATCTACTGGTATATAGAGTAAATGTTATGAAAATCCATCAATCCATCAATCTTTATTCTCCTGTTATACACTAATCCACACAGCTCTCAAAACCAGTTCTCTCAAACCATGACTATATCTGCTCATCTACAGAACTCCATCCAAGGTATGGTAGTAAAATTTCTGCTACTGATAATCAGAGGTACAAGTTGCAGATGTTCTTGCTTGCACAAGTAAATGCCATAAGTGGGCATTACAGCTGACAATTAGGCTCATGGCTCCACTTTGTCACCTGTTAGATCCAGGGGCAAAGCAAGGGGTGGTGGTAGGTGTGGTTTTGTCCCCATGGGGGGTGTGTGTGACAAAATGGTGGGCAGCACTCTCCACGGGGCCTGCAGTGTGTCCGAGCCACACGTCTCTCCTGGGAGTGACGCGGTGGCTTGAGTGCCCGCAGGCGCCGCGCTGCCCCAAGTAGTCTGCCCATTGCCTCCTCCTCAGGTGTAGGGCAGCTGAGTGGGAGGAGGCAGGCAGACTCCTCGGAGGCCCTGTGGTGCCCCCATGGGCGACTGGCCCTGCCCCTGGGCTCAGGGCACACACACCGCCCCAGGCGCCCGATCGGCTTGCTCCGCCACTGGTTAGCACTAGTTCACAAAATTAGGTTCATCACATGATTTCCTATCACCTGACTACGCAACAGTCAGGAACTGAATGTGTGAACAGCCTCCACTGAAAGGCATTACGTCTGACACGAAGTGAACAGCATTTTCCAACTCGACATCTGTGATGGCCCTTGAATGTTTCACTTGATCTTGCCATTCTTGAGTTATTAAAGTCATGTGTTTTTTAAAAAACTGATTAAAGGGAGGCCCGTTTTTAAAAAAAGTTTATTGGGCTGAAGCGAGGTGACTTCTGCCATGCAATTTCTGTAGGGCTCATTATCAGTCACGATAGTATCATGTATGCAAGAGGGGAGCCTGACTACAAAACTGGTAAGCACCGGTTATGGGGAACTTAATACTGACCACTGAAGTGCAAAACATGCCCATATAAGGTACAAGGAGGGTTCTGATAGGTGCAGAGAAAGTGGGTTAAGTAAAGTTGCATTTCAAGGACTATGGTCGGATGGGGAGATGGTGGGACGTGGGTGGCCCAGCGGGAAGGTAAACGGCGTTTCCGTGCGCTGCTCTGGTTCACCAGAAGTGGCTTAGTCCTGCTGGCCACATGACCCAGAAGATGTACACTGGCTCCCTCGGCCAATAAAGCGAGATGAGCACCGCAACCCCAGAGTTGGTCACTACTGGACCTAATGGTCAGGGTCCCTTTACCTTTACCTTTTAAAGTTGCATTTCAAGGACTATGGTTGGATGCGGAGATGGTGAGGTGCTGGGGTGGCAGAAGGTCAGAGGATAAAATAGGTATGATGATGTATTTTGCCTGTATAGTGTGTGTGCCAATGGGCAGCTCTTGCAAACCCTTAAGACACTGTTTGGGAATAAAATCAGATTAATTGGACTTGAACCCCCTAGGGAAATTTATCCCCTATAGCTGTTTTGCTGGACCTTGCCAGGATCAGTGAAGCAGCATCAGAGTTGATATCCCAACATGCAGCACCGCTTTCAGTGCATTTGCCTCTTACCTTTTGTGCTCGTCGCTTGTCAGCTCTTTGATTCTGATGGTAGATCCGGCTGAAGTTGGAAACAATAACTGGGACTGGGAGAGCAATGACAAGCACCCCACTCAGGGAGCAAATGGAGCCAAATATCTTGCCAGCAATCGTTTTGGGCACCATGTCTCCATAACTGGTGAAAGAGAAAGCAACAAAACAAGATGGCAGCATTAGGGCAAAGCTGATTGGATGAGACAGTTGCAAAGTCAGCCAGCTGTAAATTGAAATTAGGACATGGGGCATTAACCATGTAGTTCGCTCTTGCATCTACGCCTTTGGTTTCATACATTTAATGATTCATCAAAGTATTTCTATAGCACCCTCCTGCAAAACATCATGATGGCAAATAGCAACAGCAGCAACAAAACCCTTAAAAATAAAATCATTAAAATGACTGGCTACTCAGTAACATTTTAAACAATGACACAGTCTTGTTTGTATAAATTCCCAGTTCAGGGGCCCCTATGACGATCAGGACATTAACATGTTTGTGTGTGTGGAAATAGGAGTTTAAACTCTTTCTCCCCAGCTGTAATCATGATTCAGACTGGGAGTTCTGTATCTGCAATTTACATTGGTTTTTTAAAAAGAAGCAGCTCTCATTGTCTTGCATGCTTGTATTGCAATATATATATAATTCCTAAAGTTCCCCTGAATTCAGGCTGTGTGTGTGAGAGAGGGGGAGAACAGGCTATTGGGCACCATAAGGGAGTGGGGAAGGGGAGATATACACACCACTGCATCTGCCCTAAAGTCTCTGCAATGCTGTTTAGATCTCACCTTCACTGGTTTATTGTGGCAACAGCCTGCTTCATCAGATGCTCAGTGTAGCACTTTGGTAGAATAAACCCCTGTGGCTGAGTGCATAAAAGCAATCTAGAGCTCTGTGAAAATGACAGATGAGACTGTGGACCAAGTCTGCTTACTTTACATTCATAACAATCACATGCTGATGGATGAGCTGTTTCAGTTTTACCTGGTTTTCTTCCAAGCCATCCTGGACCTACCTATTCGCAAAAAAAAAAAAGAAAAAAAAAAGAAACCCCACAAGTTGATTTCATGTTTTGCATGACATTGTTTTCCCCTCATTGTTTTTTTCTTTGTTTGCAATATACATAATTCATGAAAAGTGATTCATATACAGCTGATTTTTGATTTTTTTACAATCCCAGCCCCCACAGAAGCACCATATGCCTACTTAGTTACATTTAACTTTTAAGTCCTTTCAGCTTTTAAACAAAAGTGCCATTCCATAAATCACCATGTGCTCTCGAAGGCCTAAAGCCATGTTCTATTGATGTGGCAAATGTAAAAAATACTATGCCAAGCTGATTGAAAGTTAGTGATTTCCTTGTTTATTGTTGTCCTGATTATCCATCTTTCAAACAATATGCAGGTGCTTCAGCTATTATCTAATTCAGTGTTTCTCTGACTTCTTTCCCACTCATGAACCACTTGAAGGCTGCTGAGAGTCTTGGCAGACCATTTAATGCCTTTTCTGTCTGTTGCAGCAATTATAATTCACAGTCCTAGATGCTGTGTGATTCCTAATTGTATTTTTGGACACTTTGTGGACCACCTGACCACCTGAATGAAGGTAGCACAACACTGGTGATCCCTGGACCAAAGTTTGGGGGCCACAGATCTAAGTAGTGGACATGCCTGCATCATTTCTAACGCCTGCTTGCACATTGGAGTGTTGGAGAGTGCAACACTGAACTATATGTACCCCTAAGGTCATAAACACATATTGAATCCAAGGTGATACCTTTCAGCGTGGTAACAGATGGTACCCAGTTACAATTCAGAATCCTGAAAAGGTGTGCTGTGATGTGCTGGGATCATGACTGATGGGCCAGTCAGCTAGAATTAAAGAGATCCAATCATCTGTGCCGCATTATAGGGGAATGTGTCATGCTCAACTGTAAATCAGGATTCAGAATCCCAATTACCTTAGCTGTAATATGGCACTCGGTAAGCCAGGGCAGTCAATCATACTTGTTAGTCCAGAGCAGTTGCTGCCCTGTATGTTTCATTAGGGAATAACAGCCAGAGTTCTCTTTATAGCACTAGCAAGGAGAATCTCAACTGAGGCATGGAACACCTATCCAAAGCATCATAGAGGAACGCATGAAAGATTGCTCTGGTAGCTCACAAAATAGGACAAACTATGTAAAGGGAGTGCATTTTTGGTGATACTTTCCTTGCATAAGATAAAAAAGAAGAAGAATGAAGCTGAGCTGGAAGTTCCGTTCTGCAAGTTGCAAGGGATATTGACACCAAAAAGAGGGAACTGCATCAGAAGATGAAGAAGAGAGGGCAAAAGATGTCACAGGTAAAGGTAAAGGTAAAGGGTCCAGTAGTGACCAACTCTGGGGTTGCGGTGCTCATCTCGCTTTATTGGCCGAGGGAGCCAGTGTACAGCTTCCGGATCATGTCGCCAGCATGACTAAGCTGCTTCTGGCGAACCAGAGCAGCGCACGGAAATGCCATTTACCTTCCCGCCGGAGCGGTACCTATTTATCTACTTGCACTTTGACGTGCTTTCGAACTGCTAGGTTGGCAGGAGCAGGGACCGAACAATGGGAGCTCACCCCGTCATGGGGATTCGAACCGCCGACCTTCTGATCTGATCCTAGGCTCTGTGGTTTAACCCACAGCGCCACCCACGTCATAGGTTTGCATAAATTTTGCATTTGCTTTTTTATATGCATAGCTGCAAATCTGGCAATACTGATTATAATTCAATTGGACATACATTCAGGGACAGCCTACTCATTAAGGAGAGGCTGTTGTCTCAGGTGGCAGATTCAGCCCCCTCTGCTGCTGCTTGCCATGCCCACCTCTGGCTGCTTCCTTTGCCTTTGCCTCTGCATCATGCATACGCCTGTGTAGGTTATAAGGTCACCCAAGACAGAAGCTTATAGCAAAGAGGCTAGGGGACAAAGGGGGTTGCGTATGAGGTGTTGTACTGGCATTTTTGCTGAATACTAGACCCCTAGCACCCATAATAGTTCTAGCTAGTTTTCTAGTTCTGTTTAATAAAAAGGAATGGGCTGAATCTCATAATCTTGACTGCCAGCATAATTCAGAAAAATGCAAGTGGATAAAAAAAAAAAAAGCCGGATTACAGGGGGTTGCTACCTTGGTGATAAACTATTGGGTTAAATTATAAATAGCATTTTGCTTATTTCACGATGTGCTATAGTTTATTAGTACAGTGGTACCTCAGGTTAAGAACTTAATTCATTCTGGAGGTCTGTTCTTAACCTGAAACTCTTCTTAACCTGAGGTACCACTTTAGCTAATGATGCCTCCCGCTGCTGCTGCGCCGCCTGAGATGATTTCTGTTCTCATCCTGAAGCAAAGTTCTTAACCCGAGGTACTATTTCTGGGTTAGCAGAGTCTGTAACCTGAAGGGTCTGTAACCTGAAGCATCTGTAACCCGAGGTACCACTGTACTGGTGTAGTGTGGACGTTTGGGTGTTGTTTTGTTTTTTGTTTTGTTTTAATCATGCTTTGAATGAGCTATTTCCCCCTCTGTGGAAATGATAGCCTTCAGCTAAATAATAATGATTTGAAATTGAAATTGAAATTGAAACATTCGGCGGAAAAATGTTCTCAGCACCTTTAGGAACCAGCTAAATTAGTGGTTTCCAAAGCAAACTGTACCATTCCCTGGGAAGGGGATTTCCCAAGGGCTGCTAAGAAGCAATGGGGTGGCAGAGGGGCACTGGAGATGACTATCTGACTTTGAACAGTTGGTATCAGTGGATCAAGTTCATTAATTTTGTTGATTTAATTAAACTAAATAATTTTAATTGGATTTAGAATAAATGTGCACTTAATTGTTTTGAATTTATTGTGTTATTATCTTCCTTAATGGATCGTGTAAACCATTATTCCGAACAATGCTTTTTATAGGGTAGATGGCACTAGGCATGAGTTTATGGAACCAAGGGGACGGTAGTGCCCCAAATTTGGAACCACAGAGCAATATCAAAATTCATCTCTGAGCCTCCTGTTTTAAAACACATGCTGCCCAAGAGCCTCATGTCAGCACGAGAGCAGAGGAAGCTAGTTACCTTTGATCAAAACGGAACACCAGAAGCAGAAAGATCTGTATCTCTGAACTGAATTTGTTCAAAATCCTCCACAATGGAACAAAATGGCGGCCCACTCTTCCAGACCATCTCGCCATGTCTGTATTTCCTGTCTCTTGCTCTTTTCACTTCTTCTGTGAAAGTGGAAGGCAGGCAGGGCAAAGCTCTAAAATAAAATCTCATGACACTGATCAGCTCTTGACTGCTGAGCTACCATGTCCCTAGACAAAGGCTTCCAGTGAATCCCTGAAAGCTGTGTGAGAGAGTGGCTCAATGTATGTGTGTGTAATTTTCAGAGTTCTGTAAATGCTTCACACATCATCAGCTGAAACCTAATTGTACCACACAGAAGCTTTGGGCTGGATTCGTCTAAGGCAAATGCACCAAAGCCTCTTGCAATGGCTATGATCAATAAAACACTCTTTGCAGCTATTAACTTTTTAGACACCCTCTTATCCAAAGAGAGTTTAAAAGCCCTTGTTAAGCAACACTGCCTCAGCTGATGTGTCCTTTTGCTGCTCCCAAACAAGGCGAGGCATCAAATTAATCATATGCTGCGGATTTGAACTTGCAAATGCGGAGTGCTATTGAAAAGCTTTCTGCTGTTTACAGAGGACAGAACAATTGTTTGGTATAGGCTCCATTTTGATTGGTTTAGCTCAGTAGAACATTCATGCACATAAACTGTGAACCTTCTGAATACACAAGGCTTGAAAGGATAAGATATTACCCCACCCAATACCAAAAGGGTTAGTTTGGCATGATACTCGGATAAGAAGCAGCTTTCATGAATGACTAGATAGTTATGATATGAAACAGTCCAGTAGTACTGGTGTTTCTATATCTTCCCATTCGTTCATTCTTCATTTTCAATGCAAAATCACTTTGCAAACCACAAACTGTACATGGTTGATGGTTGGCTTGGAGGGCCACACATTAGTTTTAATGGGAATGGCTTTGGCCAATCGCTGTGTGAACTTCATATAGAAGTATCCAAAACACAAACTAGACTTTCACACTTATATGAGGGACTTCTAAACTATCACTCCCTAGCCAAATTTGTAATGCAGATAATTTAATGCTCTGGCATTTCATGAAACAGCTGCAGCTACAAAACACAAAACATAACACAAAACAATTTGCAAAAGAGAGAGAGAGAGAGAGAGAGGACCTTAACCCATTTCCTCATATGTCACAGTCAATTTCCTATCAACAGAGCAGATGTTTGATTCTTTGGCTCAGCCAGAGGGGACATAAACGGAAAGCTGGCAAAAGAGAAACTGTTTCTCCCCACCGCATTGGGGGCGGTGAGCAGCAAGCATACAGTCTTCTGATACAATCTGCACAGCACAACCAAATACTGATCATTTGGGTTATGAGGGTGACCACTGGCTTGACTGAGAGCTACGGTGGGTACTGATAGCTATCCAATAATTCTCTGCAGTACTCAAAACAGAACCCAGTCTCCTGTAACCGGCTCAGTCTACAGATCATTTACTTTCCAATTCAGTTTCAACCAGGGCTAGTTCATGCATGCATGCACTCATCATTTGATGACTGTAACATCACTTGAGTACAAATGCATCCCACAGGGTATGATGCCACCTCAAACACACCAAGAGTCGTGTCCAATGCTGCTAGCACAGCAGACTTCTGCTTGTGTAGCAGAACTCTGCCTTCCTTACTTTCCTCTGCAGCCCCCACACCTAGCACACCTTCAGTATCTGCTCCAGAGAGCATTCAGTGAGAGGAGATGAAGGGGAAGTCCCAATGAGCAAGTGGAGTTCTGCACATGCAGCTCTGGATACGGCCTCAAGTAATCATGGGATAAAAAGTAAAGGGATGCACCAGAATGTTTTAACCAGTCAACCTATGAAAGCTACCTCTTCTGGGATTTTCTTTGGAGTCTGTTGATATAGTAAGTCACTTAAAAAAATAAAAAAGCTGTCCCTTTTGTGCATCGGTTGATGCATTTACCAGTCTTAATACATTCTCGGTCACAATGTTTGCTACTCTCTCTCCTTTAGATGTAGCTTGCAATTTATGGAGAATCTGTAACCCTCCAGGTGCCAATGGACTTGCAACTCCCAACAGCCCCATTTGGCATAGCCAATGGTTTGGGATGATGGGTATTGTAGTTCAGCAACACCTGAAGAGCCACAGATTCTCTCTCCTTGGTCTACATGGAAAGTTGTAACAGTGAAGATAGCTGGCAGAGGAAGATCTTGCCAATGCATAAGACAGATGTACTATGCATGTCATGGGTAGGGGGACTTTTTGAGCCTGATGGCCACATTCTCTTCTAGGAAAAGTTCTGGGAGCCATGTGCCAATGGTGAACAGGGCTAGAAGTAGGCAGAACAATTACCGGTAACATTAATTTTACCTTTGCACAGTAGGCTAGTTTCTACATATTTACACATTCTATCCTTCCTTCTGGTAAGCAATAAGCACCATCAAAGTTCAACGACACAGTCTAGCCTCCCCAAAACACTCAAAAACAATGCAGCACTAGTGAGGAGCATGGCCTGGGGGGAAGGTGCATGCCAGAGGTGCATGTGGCCTGGGGAGATCCCAAGGGCCTGCAGAGAAGCCTGGAGGGCCACATTTGGGTGTGATATTCTCCATCCCTGCTGCATGCATTAAAACAAACGTCCTGTTTTCACAGTGTGGACTTTGAGGACCAGTTGATTCACAGGTTGATTGCTTGGCATTTGATGACCTGGAGCTGAATGGGTGAGCTAACTGCACTGAACAGCACAGAGCTTGAGCATTCACATGTGAAAACAGCTATGATGAGGCAGATACAAAATGCTGAAGATTCATATGTGGACCCAGCCTTGAAATGTGATGAGTAGCCTTTGGGCGATTGTACCAACTCAGTATCATCCTATCTCAAGCAGTTTTATTTTCAAGCTAGTACATTCATTGCTTCAGGTGGACAACAGAGTGGAACTTCCCTGACTGAATTTTGTGCATGAGCACGTGGCTTCCTAACTCCTTCATCAAAGAAGATTGACTTATAATGGAATAGTCATGCCCCTTCTGGCTCAATTAAAACTTCTGAAGCCAAGACCACAAAAACATGTTCTCTGTAATTAAAATGTGACTTTGTATAACTCTGTCGCCCACTCCTAACTTTTGGCTTCAGTTTCTAAGCAGTCTGTGGGTGCAGAGCAGGTTGATTCATACATTATGACAATGCAAAGCCTTTGCAAGTTGATTCTGAGTAGTTTTAATTCCTCATAAAGGAAACATCAGCCCTTGATGAGCTAAAACCTGGTCTCCACCGTAGATGGTCATTAAAGGTTCTTCTGAAACCATGGATTAAACACAACCGTAAAACTAAAGTATCCGTCATTGTGTGATCCACCTGAGGGAATGTTAAAATTGCCAACTTGCTCTTCTGAATGCCAGTCAGCTAATTATCCTCTGAGAAGAAAGGCCCAGTAATTGGGCCATGACCATATTATATATTCCTAGGAGCAAATGACGATCTGCTCTGCATAAGCAGATATGTAGTTTCTGCCAATCTCACAGTAGTAGGTGCTCTTGAAATTGGATCCAGGAACAAATAAATATATGGTTGGAATTGCTACTCAAAGTAGATCAATGCACATAAGTGAATCCAAGTTAGTCACGGCCAATAACTTCAATGGGTCTACTCTGAGAAGGACTAGCACTGTGTAACACCCATAGAGAATAGTAATATAACTTATTTTTAAAAGGCCACAAAGCAGCAACTTCTTAATCAAACCCAGCATTGATTTTCAAACTGGGTCTCTGGGGCACCTGAGTTATTCTGACGCCAGTCAGGGGGTCCACCATGAAAGTACTGATCAGGGGCAGCTCTGGCTTTAAGAGAACACTTAGAAGCAGTGTGTATTTTAGGAAATGATGCCCCCAATATGTGTAATTTTGTGAAAAAATACATACAAAAATAATTGAAATTTTCAAATTTTAAAAAGCATGCATTGGACCACATGAAACTTTGGACCACAAAACCAAAATGGGTGTTGCTGAAATGTATTTGACCATAGCTGCTAAATCTTCACTATTGGTGGTATCTGTGGTTGGCTGGCACAAGATTAATTGCTAGCTGCCTCCTTGTTTTTGTCCCTGATCAATAGTGCCAATACTACTAATAGCCTCACAGCCCATTTATAATAGATAAATTGCCAAGCAATCAAAAACATTGTATTTTCATGAGCATTAATTGGGCATTCTAAACCCATGTGTGTTCCCCCCCCTGGTCCCTCAGCCAGGAGTCAGAGAACCTCGGAAGTCTTCATTAATTCATTTTTAAAAAGACAACTAATCACCTTGAAAGTTCTTTTTTTTTTTTTTTTTTTAAAAAAAAAGGAAAACCAACCAGCTAATAGTTCTGGTGAAAGCAGATTTCAAGTAATTAATCAATAGCCTCATTAGGGTTGCTGGGAGATAAAAGAGCATCTTATGATGAATGGCCAGAGGGCCTAACTTGCCCAGAAAGCGACATCAAAGCAGTCTAGGCCATAAAATGTTCTACCACTGCAGGCAAATGAAGAGCAGTCTTGTAGGTTAGAACACCACACCCTAACTTCAATGAATATAATCCTGGGGGGAACTGATCAATCTTTTTGTGCCCCAGTTCTAAAAAAGAAAAGAAAAAAAGCCTTTGCTTATTGCTTCATCCAGGGGATCTGAAGCTTTGTACCATAATGCTTTCCTAAGATTCAAACTTGACCTGATATTCAGACCCAACATCTGCAGTCAAGCGGATCAGACACTGATCTGGTCAGTAGGAACCCTCACTGGCTTGACTTATCAGCTGCACACACACAACTGTGTCATGGTCCTGAATCAGGATATTTAATCCTTTGTCTCCACCATGGTCCTGACCGAAATCATACACACACTGCACTGGTTATTTTCAATGGAAGGAGAGCTCCCATTGGCAAGGGGTTGTGTGAGTTCAGTCAGGACTACTGCGGGGATAAAAAGCTGAAGTCCCCTCTTCCATGCCACCATCCCCATCAGGATTCACCCCCCCTACCCTACCCTATCCCTAGTTAAACAAAAATCAGCTGCACAAGCTTGAACTGTGTGACACACATAAATTTTCATCATGGCAGCGCAGATAGCCATGTCTCCCAGGAGAATCCAAAAAAGGGTGCTGAACTGTGCATCTTATAACAACCATGTAACACTGGTTTTTCAAAACTTCTGGTTGTCTGTATGCTACCAATATTTCTAGGTGTTGCTGCTGACAGCTGAACCCTGGCAACCTGGGACCCAAATACTCGAGGAAACACCTTTGCTGGCATCCAGAGCTCTGCAGGAGAAGCCCTTCTGTTGCTTCTGCTGATAACTGTGGTACAGGGCCTTTTCTGTGGCAGCCTCCTGGAAATGGGGTTCCCTCCCATCATAAAATGTGCCTGGTGTGGGCTTTGAGCCAGCTGAAGACACCTCTCTTTATCAAGGCATGTAATTGGGGGACTGTTTTATGCTGTTCACATGGTATAGATTTTAGTACTCATCTTAATTTTTATTACTTTAGACTGTTTTATAGTTTGAATAATTTTTCTATGTGAGAAGAGCCCTGACGTTACTTATGATGAAATATTTTGAACGAATTAATGCATGAACAGCAAAACTTAACACCTTCTACTACAGCAGTACAGTCAAACCTTGGTTCCTGAAGATCTCCGTTATCATACGTCTTGGCTCCTGAACGCTGAAAACCCGGAAGTAAATGCTCCGGTTTCCAAACGATTTTTGGAAGCCGAACGTGCTATGCAGCTTCTGTTTTGAGTTTCCTTATTGTATTGAGGCTTCTGCTTTCAGTTTTCAGTTGTCAAATGTTTTGGAAGTCAAATGGTCTTCCGGAACGGATTACGTTCGACAGCCAAGGTTTTTTTAAACCTTTATCTGTTTTTTTTAAAAAATAAAATAAAAACCTTATATAGAGTTTAAGTACTCCCTCGCTGAACTGTTAAAGTGCATGAGCATTCATCTAGGACACTAAAACGCACACCAAGCAAATAAAATAATGGCATTCTTGCCATTCCTCATACTTTTTGTTTTCTGCAAAAAGGCATTTCACAATGCAAGGCTAAGCAAGTCTACTTAGAACTAACCCCCTTCGAAATAAGGTTATAGTCTTAAAAGGTTGTGCACTCCTTTCTCCTGCACTGCAGTGTCCCCCTGAGCAGTTGAAACAAAACACAGGGTCAATTTCACTTCACAGCTTTTGAAAAGAAGTGAAATTGACAATATTCAGAAGCAATCCATCCATTTGCATTCCATTGAGTTTGAACTGAATGTGGCATTGCTAAGGTTTTCAGGAGAATCATGCTGAGGAGTCAAAGGGGTAGTCTTTGCTCAATCATGTTCATAAGCCCCTATTAGCTTCCAGGCACAACTCCAAGGTGCTGTTGCACTGCTACAGGAGCAAAAGCACCAGAAATAAATGTCAATATAACCTTATACACAACAGCTTGGATATGTGCTGAAAACGGGCTGGCTGCTCCATGCAAATGCAGCTGCTGTGAACTGACAAGCAGTCAAGCGAGAAAGTGAGAGGAGTAAGCAAATTCTTGGCTTGATTGGCCCACCTGCTTTCTATGCAGCACGTTGCACAGAGGCAAAATAGGACGGTGGCTGGAGAGTTTCTTGCACCTAAGAAGTCATACAAAGCACGTTGTTTACTTGACAAGATATAAACAGTCTTCTTCTTATTTGACTGAAGGGCTCTTCAGAAAACATTCTGTAGGCAATTTTTCCTGCTGCTGCAAAGATCTGCAGGGGGCACTAGGGCTTGTTTTGATTGATTAATATCATGCTGTGGCATCAAGCAAGGACCATGGTGTCTCCAAAATGAATATAAAGTAAATCAACTTGGACTAAAAATAGTATATTAAAAAAACAAACAAAAAAACCCCGTATTCATCATTATAGGACAGGAGTTTGGTCTACAGTGGTATCTCAGGTTAATTCAACTTAATTCATAATGGAGGTCCGTTCTTAACCTGAAACTGTTCTTAACCTGAGGTACCACTTTAGCTAATAGGGCCTCCCGCTGTGGCATGATTTCTGTTCTCATCCTGAAGCAAAGTTCTTAATCCGAGGTACTATTTCTGGGTTAGCGGAGTCTGTAACCTGAAGCGTCTGTAACTCAATGTACCACTGTACAACTTAGTTCATATGCCGGGTTTCTTGGATGGTCTTGGGGTTAGCTGGAATCAGGGG